>NC_080772.1:17541785-18168928 GCF_020826845.1 Diceros bicornis minor | reverse complement strand
CTAACATGAAGTATACTATAAATAAAAGTCACTTTAATAAAATGTGGCATCACAACTTTAAAATATCTCATTTCATCTGGAGAACTTCCTAAAATTCTAGATTTTGAAATAGTGCCATAATAAGTGGTAGTCTATTCTTCTTGCTGAAATCTTGGATGAAAAGTATGTGCTTCATTTCTTTATCTCTTTTTACTATGTTCTTTTATTTTTTAAAATGTAAATTTAAAATCTTATTGCAGGTATGCGGTATGTGGTTTATTCCTAAAAAATTAGAAAATATAAAAAAGAGAATCCATAATGCCATATATCTTTTCATTTAAATGTGTTTATACATATATGTATTTTAAAACTTTAGATTGAAGTGATATCAGACTTACAGAAAAGTTGTAAAAACAGTACAACTGTACCTAGATACCTTATACCTAGATTCCCCAAATTTTAACATTTTTTGCTTTATCATTCTGTCTCCATACATGTAGTTATTTGGTACACACATATTCATAACTTATTCGTTGTGAAGTATGTCTTTTAGGATTAAAAAAGTGCCCTTTGTCTTGTTTAATGCTTGAATTTGGGGCTGGAATTCTACTCTGTGTTTTTTTTTTTTTGTGAGGAAGATCAGCCCTGAGCTAACATCCGATGCCAATCCTCCTCTTGTTTACCGAGGAAGATTGGTCCTGAGCTAACATCTGTGCCCATCTTCCTCTACTTTATATGGGATGCCGCCACAGCATGGCATGACAGGCGGTGTGTTGGTGCGCGCCTGGGATCCGAACCTGTGAACCCTGGGCCGCTGAAGCATAGCACGCGCACTTAACCGCTTGCGCCACTGGGCAGCCCCTTTACTCTGTTCCATATCAGTATACAGTGTTCTAATTGTTTCTGTTTGCCTGGTCTGTGTTTCCCCATTCCTCTATTTCTGAATCACTTGGTTTTAGCTGTGTCTTGTTTTGTGAGCCAAATTGAAAATCTTTTTCTTTTAATTGATGACCAAAGGCCATTCATATTTATTGAGGTGACTGATATATTTCATCTTAACTCATTTTTGTTGTAGTTACCACTTGTATTATGTTGTTTTAGTAGTTGTGTTTCTTTCTCTGCATGGTGTTCTCTTGTTTTATTTTGAAAATTTCTTCTGATACTTAGAAAGATTTGTCTTATTGTTACAGTGGTTGTCTTTGTATCTATACTTTTAAAAAATGTTTGAAGTTGCCTGTTTTCTTATTTAAACTTTCACTATCTTGCTTGTTAGTTTTTTTTTTTTTTTTGGTGAGGAAGATTGGCCCTGAGCTAACATGTGTTGCCAATTGTCCTCTTTTTGCTAAGGAAGACTAGCCATGAGCTAACATCTGTGCCCATCTTCCTCTGTTTTGTATATGGGATATTGCCACAGCATGGCCTAACGAGTGGTGCGTGGATCTGCTCCGGGGATCCGAACCCGTGAACCCCAGGCTGCCAAAGCAGAGTGTGCAAACTTAACTACTCCACCAGTGGGCCAGCCCTTTGCTTCTTAGTTTTTGATGGTATCTTTTGACTCTGGCCTATTGTATGTTTAATAGTCATTGAGCTTTCTCTGTTTCCTATTTTCTTCTCTCTTCTCCATTCTCTGTTTTTTTTTTTTTGAGGAAGATCGGCCTTGAGCTAACATCTGCCAATCCTCCTCTTTTTGCTGAGGAAGTCTGGCCCTGGGCTAACATCTATGCCCATCCTCCTCCACTCTATATGGGACACCGCCACAGCATGGCTTGACAAGCGGTGCGTCAGTGCACGCCCGGGGTCCGAACCGGCGAATCCCTGGCCGCCGCAGCAGAGTGCGCGCACTTAACTGCCTGCACCACCGAGCTGGCCCCCGTCATTCTCTTTTTTAAGTTGCATTATTTCTATTTTGTCAGAACATTTATATATTCTTCCATTCTCTTTCCCACCTTAGTTTTAAACTTAGATCTACAGTTAAATATATAAAATGCTCATCGTCAGTCCTTTTGTAAAGTTTTCCCAGTCATCTCTTGGTTGGTTGAAGCTCATTTGATAGTAGATTGCTCAAGAAAGGCTCAAATATTCTTTGAGTTCTTTCATGTTTAAAACTCTTTTTCTATAAACTTGATGCTTGAAGGACAGCTGGACAGGATCTGTGACTCACCTTTTGTTTTCTTGAGATTATTGAAAATTCTGCTCCATTTTGCCTTGACTTTTATGTTGTTTTTGAGAAATCTGATGTCAGCCTATCTTATAAAAGATAAAGACAGTAGTAGTAGTTTACTAAATATATCAGGAGCACTCTTCCATATACCATTTTCCTGAAACATCATTCTTTTTTTGTGTGTGTGTGAGGAAGATCAGGCCTGAGCTAACATCCATGCCAATCCTCCTCTTTTTGCTGAGGAAGACTGGCCCTGGGCTAACATCCGTGCCCATCTTCCTCCACTTTACATGGGACGCCGCCACAGCATGGCCTGACAAGCGGTGCGTCTGTGTGCACCCGGAATCCGAACCCGGGCTACCAGCAGAGGAGCGTGTGCTCTTAACCGCTCCGCCGTGGGGCTGGCCCCCTGAAACATCATTCTTAATGGCTGAAGTTATATTCCACATCCTTTGTAGTTTTTTCCAGTGTCTTTTAAAAAAATTATTTAAAACAGAGATAAGCAAATTTTTTTCTGTAAAAATCCAGATAGTAAATATTTTAGGCTTTGCCAGACATACAGTCTCTGTTGCAACTACTCAGATGTGCCCTTGTGGGTCAGAACAGCCGTAGATAATATGTAAATAAATGGGCTTTGGCCCAAGGATCATAGTTTCCCAACCTTGGACTTCACTGTTACCAAAACAGAGCTATTGACTTCCTTCTTAGAACCCTTTTAAATTTAGGATTGTTTTTGCATTAAAAGATGACGGATGATTTTCTGGGTTGCATAACTGTTACAAAAACACTTTTCTTGGTAAACAACACAGAAAAAAATGTGAAACCAACTCCTAAAGGAAAAATTATGAAGTTTTACAAAAGACAATAGCAAGTCTTTAACAGTAAAATAGTATATTTGTTGCTTTCATGCATTATATGGAAATCTTAAACTGGCCTTTATTGGCAATATAAAATGTTACTAGCGGCATCTAGAATTAGAGTGAGTTGGTGTTTATGATCAATAAGGAAATATGCTTATTTTCAGAATGAAAATTATTTTTGATATATAATAAAGATCAGAGCTCACCTTTTAGTTGTGTATTATGAATAACATTTTGAACCTTTTCAATATAGATAACTAATTAGAAAAAGTGGTGAGGAATCAATGTACTTCATTATGGAATAGTAAATTACTGAGGAAAATTCCAATTGCTTAGGTGAAAGGGCTTCTTAAGATAGTCTTTTTTTCTGGATGTCAGATTTTTTTTTTTTTTTTTTTTGGTCAGGAAGATCAGCCCTGTGCTAGCATCTGCCAATCCTCCTCCTTTTTTGCTGAGGAAGACTGGCCCTGGGCTAACATCCGTGCCCATCTTCCTCCACTTTATATGGGACGCCGCCACAGCATGGCTTACCAAGCTGTGCGTCAGTGCGCGCCCGGGATCGGAACCGGCGAACCCCGGGCCGCCGCCGCAGTGGAGCGCACGCACGTAACTGCTTGCACTGCTGGGCCGGGACCTGGATGTCAGATTTTAAAGACCGAACTAAATCCAGGGCATTAATCAGCTCTTTCAATTTTCACTTGCTGAAAAAGATTAGAGCAATTAATACTTGTTTAATTATATGATCTCTCTTACATTTATGGCCAAATGTACCATATAACTCTAAACTTTTTCTACTTGAATGTTTTGAATCATAGTATTTGAACAGTAATTTTGGTTTATTTTAAAAAAATTAAAAAGGCTAAGATAGCTTCTAAATCTGTAGATGCTCTTGGATTTTTCTTTTTCGTTGTAAAAGCATTTTTTCAAGATAAGGAAATAATTATTATAATTGATTTGTTGAACAGCAATACGCATATCTATTCGTGATACTTCATATAGTGCCCAGATCAAGAAGTAACTTAGTTTGCAATTCATTTTTGCTTATATGCTTTTGTAAATTTCATCTCGCCTAAGACAAAATTTCATTTAGTTTTTAGAGAGATCTGGTTCTATAAATACAGGTATTCCCTTAACTGTTTCATAAGAAGGGTAGCAGTAAAATTAGTCCTATGAGGTGCACCAGAAGGACATACTTAAAATAACAGTGAGACCATCACCTTGATTTGATTGTTATCCTTTTAAAATCTTTCGGTTTTAGGTAGATAGGAATTGAAAATCTTCCAGGACAGAATTTATTTCTGTATGAAAATGATGAAACTTTGGAACTATGAAATAAGGAAGTTAGAAATAGTGTTGGTGGAAGTATTTATTTCGTGTAACCATTTTTGCTAATGTCATCTGTAATTGGCTTTGTTTATCTAGGTAGACATAGCCTTTGTGATTCTATAGATAAGTGTAGTTGTGTTGTAAATCCTCAACTTTCTAATTGAAAGTTAGTGTGAATTGCCTCTGTGGCTATACAGGCAATCACAAATGCCCATGAATCACCTTTGCAAATTGTTCTGTTCTTTTTTTTTGTTTGTTTTTTTGTGGGGAAGATCATCCCTGAGCTAACATCCATGCCAATCCTCCTCTTTTTGCTGAGGAAGACTGGCCCTGAGCTAACATCCGTGCCCATCTTCCTCCACTTTATATGGGACGCCGCCACAGCATGGCCTGACAAGTGGTGCCTCAGTGCGTGCCCGGAATCTGAACCCCGGGCCACCAGCAGCAGAGCGCGTGCACTTAGCCGCTACACCATGGGGCTGGCATCCTGCAAATTGTTCTTGTGAATAAATGGCCGCTTCTCTCCTCACTCTAGTGCTGCTAATATGGAAACCACTAGAACAGGTTTATGAGAGAAATTAAGCCCTAAAGCCCTAAGGAATCCATTAGATGAACAGATTATCTTCTCACCTATGAATCTGGAATTGTTCTATCTGTATACCATCCTTAGGAGAATTGAGAAAACACTTACTTAGATAGTTGTAGAGCTAATTTCTTTTGCAAGACCTGCATCAGAAAGGGTGTTGGAGAAGTGGTTTGTCAGAAGCATAGGAGCAATAATTAACAAGGAAAAGGAAGACTAGCTTAAGGAAACTGATAGAACAGTCTTCCCTTTTTTCTAAAACATCAGTCCAACATGGTAGTCATTAGCTATATGTGGCAATTTAAATTAATTAAATTTAAATTTAAAAATCAGTTCCTCAGTCACACCAGCCATATTCCAGTGTTCACTAGTCATTTGGCTAGTGACTGCATTTCCATCATCTTGGAAAGTTATGTTGGGCGGTACTGTTCTAAAACTTCCTTGCCTAACTGCATAAAAGCCTATTTTTATATTTTGGATTATTTTTATTTCATGGATTATTTTCTTAAGTTCCATTGGAAGAGTTACTGAGTCAAAGAATGTAGCTATTTTTATCAGTGTTAATTTTTTTCAAATGGTACCAATTATACTCTTCCAGCAGTTTCCATTTTATTGGATTTTTTCAAGCATTGGATAGAATTGCTACATTGCAGTTCTACTCTCTACAATTCTAGATCAGTTTTTAAAAAAATTTAAACCATCTGTGTTCCTTGATGTTGGTATAAGATGGATGGTTTGGGTGGGGACATAAACTCACTGAAATTGATTTGGAGAATTTTTTTATTTTCAGTTTTCCTGTGAAACAGTCTCTGACTTTATGTCAGATTCGCAAAGGCGTTAGTAGACCTGTTTGGTTGAGAACTACTGTTACAGTTCTTATTCTGTAGAACAGGAAGATGATAATTTGGTGTTACAGTGTTTTAATATTTGTCACTATTGGTTCATCAGGAAGCACATAAAAAAGTTTTGAAATAGTGTGTATGTTTTAAAAAATTTTATGAGAAAGTCATAAATTAAATCTTCTATTACGTGTTGTGATGATTCTTTTTTTATTTGATGCAAACATCTAAAAATATTATTGATGGTGAAAAGGGATAACAAAGACATTGTTTTTTCCTCAAATTCATGAGTGCCCCTATCCTCATACTCTTTACAGTTTGTGATTGGCTAGTATTTAAAATATCTCAGAACTGCAGTGACCTTTTCAATAAACTGTAAAACAGCTATCAGAAAAGTGCTGAGACATCTCCTAAAAAAACCAGCCTTTTTGATAGCTTCCTGCAATACAGAGCCAAAATCATTCAAAGTAATTTGTCTCTGGTCAACACTGCACCAGAAAAGCACCTGGTATAGTAAATTGAGTGCCTGGAGAACTGCCAGATTAACACCCCTGGAACTGAAGCTCTATATAGCTGGAATGTGTAAGTCTGAATATCAGAAATTGAAATATTGCTATTCATTCAGTAAACAAACAGATTGCAAAAAAATTTTGTTGGGCTCTGTGGAAGGTAAAGAGGGAATACATCCCTATTCTAGAAGCGTTTGTTTACTTCTGAAAGAAAGTTAAGATCAGTAGTATAAGGACAAGCATAGTACTTTGAAGCTGAGCCCTCAAGGGAGGAATAAGATTTTAAAAGAACACAATCTAGGGCCGGCCCCGTGGCTTAGCGGTTAAGTGCCGCTGCTGGCGGCCCAGGTTCGGATCCTGGGCGCGCACCAACGCACCGCTTCTCCCGCCATGCTGAGGCCGCGTCCCACGTACAGCAACTAGAAGGATGTACAGCTATGACATACAACTATCTACTGGGGCTTTGGGGGCAAAAATAAATAAATAAAATCTTTAAAAAAAAAAAAAACACAATCTAGGTAAAGCTCTTCTGGCTGAGGAAAAGGCATTTATAAAAGGTATATAAAAGGACAGAATGAGCTGATGTTGGTAGAAATGAATGGGGACGGATTTTAAAGGCCTTGAATGTATGTTAAAGGTTTGGACTTAATTGAGCCCAATTATAGGTGAAGTGAGAATTATTTTCTTACAGTTATGTGTACTTATTGTTTATTTGATATAACTAATTAATACAAACTGTTAGATTTGTGCTGTCCAATATGGTAGCCACTTGCCACACGTGGCTAGTTAAATCTAATTAAAAGTAAATAAAATTCATTTCTTTTAGTTGCACTGCCACGTTTCAAGTGCTCAGTAGCCACATGTGGTGAGTGGACAGTGCAGATATAGAACGTTTCTATCAATGCAGAAAGTTCTGTTGTACAGCATGGCACTAGATGTTTATGTGAGGGGCTGTAGTAGGATTTAAAAGTTGAAGAATTGGGCCGGCCCCGTGGCTTAGCGGTTAAGTGCGCGCGCTCTGCTGCTGGCGGCCCGGGTTCGGACCCCGGACGCGCACCGATGCACCGCTTCTCCGGCCATGCTGAGACCGCATCCCACATACAGCAACTAGAAGGATGTGCAACTCTGACATACAACTATCTACTGGGGCTATGGGGGGAAAAATAAATAAATAAAATTAAAAAAAATAAATAAAAAAAAGTTGAAGAATGAAAACTTTAGTTTGAGTTGTGATTTTATGACACATACGTGCTTTGTAAAAGATGTGTAAAAAATGTAAGTTAAGAAACAATCAGGGCCAGCGCCAGTGGCCTAGTGGTTAAGTTCAGCGTGCTGTGCTTCAGCAGCCCGCTTCAGTTCCCGGGTGTGGACCTACACCACTCATCTGTCAGTGACCATGCTGTGGCAGCGTCTCACGTACAAAAGGAAGAAGATTGGCGACAGATGTTAGCTCGGGGCAAATCTTCCTCAGCAAAAAAGAAAAAGAAAAAAAAGAAAAAAAGAAACAACCAGTTTGAATATACTAAGAAATCTCTTTCTTGAAATAACTCTGATATGAATGATCCTCTCCTAATTTGTTTTCGCCTTTTGGATTTCTGATGTTGTATTTTCTTGAAGGTCAGGGTACTTTCACATTGAGAGTTGAATGTTAGTGTTAATCCAGGGACATGTTAGATCCTGATCTTTGTAGTTGATTTGCTATTTAATTAATGATTTCAATTAAATGTGCTTTTATGCCACTATAGTGATTAGTTTTGTTTTTTTTTTAATTTTTTAATTTTATTTATTTATTTTTTCCCCCAAAGCCCCAGTAGATAGTTGTATGTCATAGCTGCACATCCTTCTAGTTGCTGTATGTGGGACGCGGCCCCAGCATGGCCAGAGAAGCAGCGCATCGGCGCGCGCCCGGGATCTGAACCCGGGCCGCCAGCAGCGGAGTGCGTGCACCTAACCGCTAAGCCACGGGGCTGGCCTTATAGTGATGAGTTTTGAATCTCAGTGAACTGTGCGTTTAAAATGAAATTGAAAGACTATTATAGACTAGATGCTTTTTCTACATTTTTGATTATTCTGGGATTCACTGGTATTTCTTTTAAATTGAACAAGTCATCCGAATGAAGAAGACAAGGCTCCGCAAAGTTGAGCAATAAAATTACAGAATCAGAAGACGTGGGAAGACTGATTTATTAATTTATATGTGCTTCTTTTCAAGGACTACAACTCCAGGAGAAACGAAACTGCTGGCCTCTGAAATCTATGACGTTCTTCAGTCTTCCAGTACGGCAGATGGTGATAGTTTCAATGAAATGAATTCACGTCGAAGGAAAGCTCAGTTTTTTCTGGGAACTACTAACAAACGTGCCAAAACAGTGGTTCTGCATATAGATGGTCTTGATGATACGGTAAGACTTTCATATACACGTGGTTCATAAGATGGGGAAGAGAAATCATGTTAACTAAATAGTTTCTTCAGTGTCACCTGTTAACATTCTTTAAGAATAAATCCCATTATCAGTGTTTTATACTGATAAAGAGTGTCATTTTGTGCTAAAGGGGTCAGTTAATCAGAGGATATAACAATTTTAAATATTTATGTCCTAATAATAGAACTTCAAAATATATGAAGCAAAAACTTACAGAAATGCAAGGAGAAATAGACAACTTGACAATTAGAGCTGGAGATTTCAGCACCACTCTCAATTAATAGAACACCACTCTCAATTAATAGAAATCAGTAAGGATATAGAAGACTCAAATAACACTAACAACCAACTTAACCTAATTGGTATTTATAGAATACCCCACCCAACAACAAGATAATATTCATTCTTTCCATGTGCACGTGGAACATTTTCCAAGATAGATATTATAGGCCATAAAACAAATCTTAATAAATTTAAAAGAATTAAAACCATGCAGAGCCTGTTCTCTGAGCACAGTGAAAAGCAAATTAGAAATCAATAACAGAAGGCTAATTCCCTAAATATTTTGGAATTCCCTAAATATTTTGGAAACTGACATATTTCTAAAATAATCCATGGGTCAATGAAGAAATCAAAAGAGAAATTAGAAAGCGTTTTGAGTTGAATAAAAATGAAAATGTAATAGCAAAATTTGTGAGAAGCAGCTAAAGCAATGTTTAGGGGGGAATTCATTAGCACCAATTGCCTAGAATGTTTATATACGAAAAAGAAAAGGTCTCAATGACTTAAGCTTCTACTTTAAGAAACTAGAAAAAGGAGAGCTTCCAAAGTAAGCGGAAGAGAGGAAACAAAAAAGCAGAAATCAGTGAAATGAAAAAAATAGAGAAAAATCTATGAAATCAAAAGCTGATCTTTGACATGAACAATAAAATTGATATTAACCAAACTGATCAAAAGTAAGAGAGAAGTCACAAATGATCAATATCAGAAATGAGAGAGAACATCACTATAGATTGTACAGACATTAAAAAGGATAATGGGTGAGTCTTTTAAATAACTTATGCCACTAACTTTGATAAGGTATTTGAAACAGGAAAATTTCTTGATAGACACAGTTTGCCAAAGTTTACTCAAGGAGAAAGAGATAACCTGAGTAGCTCTCTATTAAAGAAATTGAATTTGTAGTTAGAATTTATAGAACTTCAATGTAGTTTCTTCTGAACTCATTTTCCTTGATCTGCTTTTTTTTTTGTTGAGGAAGATTGTCCCTGAGCTAACATCATTGCCAGTCTTCCTCCATTTTGTATGTGGGACACTGCCACAGTGTGGCTTGATGAGCAGTGTGTAGGTCTGCACCTGGGATCGGAACCCGCAAACTCTGGGCTGCCAAAGTGGAGCATGTGTACTTAACCACTACACCACTGGGCTGGCCCCTGTCTGCTTTTAATATTAGCTACTCCAGCTTTCTTTTGATTAGTGTGTATTTTATATTTGTGTCTGTATTTCAGGTGGATTTCTTACAGGTACCATGTAGTTGGGCCTTGCTTTTTTACCCAACCTGAAAACTTTCTGCCGTTTAACTGGAGTGTTGGGGTCATTTAGCTTTAACATGATTATTGATATGTTTGGGTTTAAAACACTGTCTTGGTAATTGCTTTCTATTTGTCCCATCTTTTCTTTGTTCCTTTTTCCTCTTTTTCTGCCTTTTGGACTAATTGAATGTTTTTTATGATTCCATTTTATCTCCTCTGTTGGCTTATTAGCTACAATTCTCTTTCTTTTCTTCTTTCTTTTTTATTGTTTGATTTAGGGTTTATTTTATATATCTTTAACTTATCACAGTCTAGCTTCAATTAATATTGTATCACTCCATGCACAGTATAAGACACTTCTAACAGTATACTTCCATTTCCTTTATCTCCGCCTTTGTGCTGTTGTTAGATATTTTACCTCTGAATATGTTGTAAACCCCAAAATATATCGTTATTTCTTCGAAATAGTCTATTTTTTCAATATTTTTTATCGTGCTAAAATACACATGGCATAAAATTTACCATCTTAACCATTTTTAAGTATACAGTTCAGTGGTATTAAATACATTCTTAATGTTGTGCAACCATCCCCACCATATATCTCCATAACTTTTCATCTTGTAAAATGGAAACTCTGTACCCGTTAAACAGTAACTCCCTATTCTTCCTTCCCCCAGCCCCCAGCAACCATTATTCTACTTTCTGTCTCTATGGTTTTGAAAAAGTCAGTCTCTTTTAAAGGCATTAAAAAATTATATATCTATGATTATATGTAAAAATATTTAAAATTATATATCTATAATTATATATAAAAATATTTATAATTATGTATATAAAAATAATATCCTAAGGAAACAAAGTCACTATCTTTCAAAAAGATATCTGTACCCCATGTTCATTGCAGCATTATGTACAATAGTCAAGTCATGGAAACAACCTAAGTGTCCATCTATGGATGAATGGATAAAGAAAATGTTCCACACAGTGGAATATTATTCAGCTGTAAAAAAGAAGGAAATCTTACCATTTTTGACAACATTGATGGACCTTGAGGGCATTATGCTAAGTAAAGTAAGTCTGACAGAGAAAGACAAATACTGTATGATTTTGCTTATATGTAGAATCTTAAAAAAAAACAACAAAAAAACAAAACCGAGCTCATAGACACAGAGAACAAATTGGTGCTTGCCAGAGGCAGGGGATAGCGGATGGGTGAAATGGATGAAAGTGGTCAAAAGGTACAAAATTTTAGTTATAATGTAAATAAGTCCTGAGGATGTAATATACAGCATGATGACTATAGTTAACAGTACAGTATTGTATATTTGAAAGTTGCTAAGAGAGTAGATCTTGAAAGTTCTCATCACAAGAAAAAAAGATTTATAACTGTGTGGTGATGGTTGTTAACTAAATTTACTGTGGTAATCATTTCACAATATATACGAATATCAAATCATTGTCGTACACCTAAAACTAATAATAATGTTACCACATATTTACCATTTCTGGGGATATTTATTCCTTTGCATAAATCTAGATTTTCATTTGCTGTCATTTTCCTTCTGCCTGAAGGACTTCCATTTCTTGTACAGTTCTGGGGATGAATTCTTTTAGGTTTTTTTAAATTGAGATAGAGCTCACATACTATAAAATTGACCATTTTGAAGTGTACAATTCAGTGGTTTTAGTATATTCACAAGGTTGTGCAACCATCACCGTTGTCTAATTCCTGAATTTTTCATCACACCAAAAAGAATCACTAGCAATCCATTAGTTGTGCCCATTAGCAATGCGCTAGCCCCTGGCCCCTGGCAACCTCTAACCTACTTTCTGTCTGTGGATTTGCCTATTCTGAACATTTCCTATAAATGAGATCATTATATGTGACCTTTCATGTTTAGCTTTCACTTAGCATAATGTTTTCAAGGTTCATCCACTTTATAGCATGTATGAGTACATTATCGCTTTTTATAATATTCCATTTAATGGATAATACCATATTTTGTTTATCCATTTATCAGTTGCTGGACATTTGTTTCCACTTTTTGGCTATTATGAATAATTCTGCTATGAACATTTGTGTACCACTTTTTGTGTGGACATATGTTCTCAGTTCTCCTGAGTATATTCCTAGGGGTGAATTGCTGGGTCATATGGTAACTCTTTGTGTAGCTTTTTAGCAAGTACCAGACTGTTTTCCACACTGGCTGCATGATTTTACAGTCCCGTCAGCAACGTATGAGAGGGTCCAGTTTCTCCACATCCTTGTCAACATTTGTTAACTTTCTATTTGTTTATTTGTTTGTTTGTTTTTTCATAGCTATCCTGGTGGATGTGAACTGGTATCTTATCGTGGTTTTGATTTGCATCCCTAGTGACTAATGATGTTGAGTATCTTTTCATGGGCTTATTGGCCAGTTTTTAGTGATTGATTTAGGGTTTATTGTGTACATCCTTAATTTATCACAGATTTTTTCTTTGGAGAAATGTCTATTCATTCTTTGTCCATTTTTAAATTGCTTATTATTTGTCTTTTTTTGTGTGTGTGAAGAAAACCCTGAGCTAACATCCATTGCCAATCCTTGTCTTTTTGCTGAGAAAGATTGACCCTGGTCTAACATCCATGCCCATCTTCCTCTACTTTATATAGGATGGTGCCACAGCACGGCTTGACAAGCAGTGCATCGGTCTGCGCCTGGGAATCGAACTGAATCTGAATTGCTGAAGCGCAGCACGCGAACTTAACCGCAGCGCCACTGGGCAGACCCCTTATTTGTCTTTTTATTGTTGAGTTCTATTAATATCATATTTATGTTGATTCTGTTAATATCATATATTATGTTGATTGATTTTCATGTATTGAACCAGCCTTTCCTTCTTAGGATAAATCCCAGTTGGTCTTGGTGTATCGTCTTTTTAATATGCTGCTGGATTCAGTTTGTGGTATTTCGTTGAGGCGTTTTGCATCTGTATTCATACAGGATGTTGGTTTGTAGTTCTCTTTCCTGTCTGGTTCTGGTATCAGGGTAATACTGGCTTTATAAAATGAGTTGGGAAGTGTCTGGATGAGTTTGTGAAGGATTGGTATTCATTCTTCTTTAAACATTTCGTAGAATTCACCAGTGAAGCCATTTGGTCCTGGGCTTTTCTTTGTGGCAAGTTTTCTGATTATTAATTCAGTCTCTTTATTTGTTATAGGTCTATTCATATTTTCTTTCTTTCTTGAGCCAGTTTCACTAGTTGATGTCTTTCTAGAAATGTGTCCATTTCGTTGAGGTTATGTAAATGTGTTGGCATACAATTGTTTACAGTGTTTGCTTATCAGGCTTTGTTTCTGTAATGTGGGTCATAATGTCCCCTCTTTTATTCCTGATTTGAGTAATTTGAGACTTCTTTCTCTCTTTTTCTTGGTCAGTCTAGCTACAGGTTTATCAATTTGTTGATCTTTTCAAAGAACCAACTTTTGGTTTCATCAATTTTTGTATTTTTTTCCCCTGTTCTCTTTTTCTTTTTTTTCCCTGCTTCTGATCTTTGTTACTTTCTTCCTTCTCCTTGCTTTGGCTTTAGTTTGCTCTTTTCTTTCTTGTTTCTTAGAATGGAAAGTTGTTATTGATTTGAGATTTTCTTTAATTTTAATGTTGTTATAGGTATAAATGTCCATCTAAGCACGGCTTTCTCTGTATCTCATAAGATTTGGTATGTGGTGGTTTTGTTTTTTTTTTTTGTTTTTTTTTTTTTTTTTTTGTGAGAAAGATCAGCCCTGAGCTAACATCCATGCCAATCCTCCTCTTTTTGCTGAGGAAGACTGGCTCTGAGCTAACATCCGTGCCGATCTTCCTCTGCTTTATGTGGGATGACGCCACAGCGTGGCCTGACAAGTAGTGTGTCGGTGTGCGCCTGGGATCCAAACCCGGGCTGCGAGCAGCGGAGTGTGCAGACTTAACCGCTACGCCACGGGGCCGGCCCCTGTGGTGTTTTCATTTCATTCATCTCAAAGTATTTTCTAATTGCCCTTGTGATTTCTTCTTTGACCTATTGGTTATTTAAAAGTGTGTTAATTTCCATTTGTTTCTGAATTTTCACAATTTTCTTCTGTTACTGATTTCTAATTTCATTTCCTGTGATTAGACAACATTGTATGATTTCAATCCTTTTAAATTTATTCATGCTTGTTTCATGGCTAACGTATGTTCTATGCTTAGAATGTTCCATGTGCACTTGAGAATGTGTATACTGTTGGTTGGAGTGTACTAGAAGTGTCTGTTAGGATAGTTGGTTTATAGTGTTGTTTGTCTTCTTTTTCCTTGCTGATCTTCCTGTTTAGCTGTTCTATCCATTTTTTTTTTTAATTTTATTTATTTATTTATTTTTCCCCCAAAGCCCCAGTAGATAGTTGTATGTCATAGCTGCACATCCTTCTAGTTGCTGTATGTGGGACGCGGCCTCAGCATGGCCGGAGAAGCGGTGCGTTGGTGTGCGCCCAGGATCCCAACCTGGGCCGCCAGTAGCAGAGCATGCGCACTTAACCGCTAAGCCACGGAGCCGGCCAGTTCTATCCATTTTTGAAAGTCAGATATTGAAGTCTCTATCAGGTTTTGAATGTCTGGGAAAATCCTTATTTTCTTTTTCTTTTTGAAAGATATTTTTGACCAGTACAGAATTCTAGGTGACAGATTTTTTTTCTTGCCGTACTTGAAGATATTGTTGCACTCTTCTGCTCTGTATTGTTTCCATTCAGAGTTCTGTCATTCTTATTTTTGTTCTTCTGTGTGTAATGTGTCTTATTTTTCCCCCTTTGTCTGCTTTTAAGAGTTTCTCTTTTATCACTGCTTTTGATCAATCTTTTATGATGTGCCTTGGTATAACTTTCTTCATGATGTTTCAGTTTCTAGGATCTCTGGGTTTACAGTTTGCAGCAAATTGGGCAGTTTTTTAAATTATTTCTTCAAATATTCTTTCTGTCCCCCTTTCCTCTCAGTCTTTCAGGGGTTCCTGTTACACATATATTCAACTCTGTGAAGTTGTCCCACAGCTCACTGATATTCTGTTCATTTCTTTTTCAATCATTTTTTCTCTGTTTCATTTTGGATAGTGTCTGTCACTATATTTGCTGAAGTTTTCTTCTGTGTTTAATTTGCTGTTATTCTTATCTGGTGTATTTTTCACCATAGACATTGTTTTATTATATCGCTAGAAGTTTGATTTGAGTCTTTTTTATATCTTCTTAACTTGTTTACACTTTTCTGTTTCTCCTTCAACATATAGCATATAGTTAGAATAACTGTCTAATGTCCTCGTCTGCTAGTTTGATCATCTGTTATTTCTGAGTGTGTTTCTGTAGATTGATTTTTCTGATTATAGGTTGTATTTTCTTGTTTCTTTGCATGCTGGGTGATTTTTGATTTGATGCCAAACATTGCCAATTTTACATTGTTGGGTACAGCATGTATATGTATGCAAAGCCTTTAAATATTCTTGAGCTTTGTTCTGGATCACAGTTAAGTTAGTTGCAGACAGTTGAGTCTTTTCGAGGCTTGCCTTTAAGCTTTGTTAGGCGGGGTCGTAGCGCCCTTTAACCCAGGGACAATTGTGCTGCCCTCCTGAGGCAGTGCTCTTCTGGCTTCTCTGTCCATGCCCCACGTGTATCCAAGTTCTTTCCACTCTGGCTGATGGAAACACGAAGTATTCCCGGCCCTTTGTGAGCCCGCAGAATTGTTTCTTCTGTTCCTTTCCAGCCCGGTTCTATACCCAGCCTCAGGTTGTTGCCTCATAGGTGTGCACTGATCATCACTCAGCTGAAAACCTGAGGGGAACTCCCTGCAGATCTCTAGCATGTGCTTCCTCTCTGTGTGGCCCTCTTGGTGCAGCTCTGCCCTCTCCTGTGCTCTGTCCTGTGACTTGCACTTTCCTTGATCTCCTGAATTTTCAATGTTGTGTCCTCAGTTACGGGAGACTGCTGGTTCTGCTTGGGTTCCCCCTTCCTGAGGTGCAGCCTAGGCACTTTCTAGGCAATATTTTGGTGTCCTTGTAGAGCTCACTTCATTTGTTTTCCTTCTCCCAGGGATGTTTGTCTTCTAGTGTCTGGAAATCATTGTTTTATTCGTTTTATTTTGTCTATATTTTTAGTTGTTTAAGCCTGGAGGGTAAATCCAGTCCCTGTTACTTCATCTTGACTGGAATTGAAAGTCTCTCTGAAGTTATCTTGAGCAGTGATAAGTTATATAACTTTACATATATAGGGGTGGCAACTGGTGGATTACTACTTATCTCTTTAGCTGTGCCAGGTAGGTTACATTAGATTATCGACAGCTTTTTCTAGCTGTGGTTTTGGGGCGCTTAGGCTTCAGGATTTAGGTTTCAGTAAGTAAGGGGTGGGGGGAAGCTTTTCATATGCCTATTATCCATGACATTGACAAATAAGTTAATAACT
Organism: Diceros bicornis minor; assembly: GCF_020826845.1. Lineage (NCBI taxonomy): Eukaryota > Metazoa > Chordata > Mammalia > Perissodactyla > Rhinocerotidae > Diceros > Diceros bicornis. The sequence continues at coordinate 18,152,286 of NC_080772.1, read as the reverse complement.
ATCTTACTGAAACTGGGGCCACAAGATCCTGAAAAGTTTCTAGAAAGCAAGTTCTAGTAAATGTAAGTTGATTAAATGGAAGATATTAAGATATAGTAAATATTACCAATACCATCTATTTGATTTTAATGAATAAGAATAATACAATTCGTTTTTTTTTTTTAAAGGCTCTTTTTTATTTTTCCCCCAAAGCCCCAGTAGATAGTTGTATGTCATAGTTGCACATCCTTCTAGTTGCTGTATGTGGGACGCGGCCTCGGCATGGCTGGAGAAGTGGCGCATCGGTGCGCACCCGGGATCCGAACCCGGGCTGCCAGCAGCGGAGTGCGCGCACTTAACCGCTAAGCCATGGGGCCGGCCCAATACAATTCGTTTTTAAAGCTAGCACAAACCAAATAATAAAACCCAACAAAGCATGCACAAAAATATAGGCCAGTATATCATAAAGATGTGATTGCTAAAATCCAAAATAAAATATTAGCAGATTAATTCTAGCACCATACTGTAATGTCAGTTAACATTTTTTGGTGGCACAGCCTGGCACCTAGTGTATGCCAGGCACTATTTTAGGCACCAGGGATATAGCAGTGACCAAAATAAGCAAAAGTTCTTATGAAACTTGTGTTTGCTCTCATTAAACTAATAATATAGTTGGAGGAGACACAATAAACCAAGTTGTATAGTGTATTAGAGGTGGTAACTTCTGTGGAGAAAAATAAAAAAAGAAAAAGAAAAAAAATGGGGACTGCTAAGGGATGGGATGAATGGTGGGGTCGTAGTTTTAAATAGGATGGTTCAGAAAAACCTCCTGGAGAAACTGACGTGTCAGTGAAGATGTGGAGGGAGTGAGGCAGTGGACATCTGTGGAAGAGTGCATGTTCCAGGAGAGGGAGCTGTGAGGGCCCAGGCTTGAAACATCAACAGCTAAGAATATACCTAGGAGTAACACAGACAGTAAAATGTACTGTTACGTTTGCATAGTTAAAACAATGTCATCTTGACAAGGAAATGGGAGAAAAGAAAGTCCTGAAGCAGCCCCAGTACATAGTAGAGCTCACCCTAGATGAAGGAGGCATCAGACGCCAGTGGGAAACAGGCAGATGGGCAAGAAATGGGGCCAGGAAACTCACAGTTTTGCAGGGAGGGTAACGGACAGGGAAAGGGAGTTTTATCAGGTACTAAAAGTCAAAACGTACTAAAATGTCAGATGTAAAAAAAACTATGAAATTAAAGAATTTAAGTGAGTATTTAACTGATCTAAGGACTTTTTAAAGCATAAAGACAGTGGAAGAAATTGCTTTAGGAAAGATCTCCAGTTTGACAATAAGGTTTTGGTTTTGTCAAATATAACGTTCTTAAAAGGTAAAAGAACAAGTAGGAACAATGCATCAGGTTAGTGGCCTTAAAAAATCAACACAAGAAAATTTGGTAGGAAAATGGGCAAGGGCCTGAAATTCCCTGAGGGGATAGAATTTCCAATAAATAGTATCAGTTAACATTTATTGCAGTACTTACAGGTACCCTTCTGATGTGTTAACTTATTTCTTGTAACACTATAAGGTAGATCTATTTATAGCTCCAGTTTTTGGATAAGGAGAGTAAAGCACACAAAATTTACGTAGTGTCCCAGGGTCACACAATTACCAAGTGGAGGACATGGGATTTGAACCTAAGCAGTGTGGGTCTAGCTTCAGGACCCTACTCTTTTTTTTTTTTTTTTAAATGTGAAATTTTTGTTGTACATTATTGTTTATCAGTCACCATATAAGTGCATCCCTCCACCCCTTGTGCCCACCCCCCTCCCCCCTAGCCCCTGGTAACCACCAGACAGTTCTATCTGTGCGTGTGTTGGTTTATCTTCCACATATGAGTGAAATCATGTCCTGTTTGTCTTTCTCTTTCTGGCTTATTTCACTTAACGTAATACCCTCCAGGTCCATCCATGTTGTTGCAAATGGGACTACTTTATGGCTGAGTAGTATTCCATGGTGTATATATACCACATCTTCTTTATCCAATCATTAGTCGAGGGACACTTGTGTTGCTTCCATGTCTTGGCTATAGTGAATAATGCTGCGATGAACATAGGGGTGCATAAGCCTCTTTGGATTGTTGATTTCAGGTTCGTTGGGTAGATACCCAGTAGTGGGATAGCTGGATCATAAGGTATTTCTATTTTTAATTTTTTGAGGAATCTCCATACTGTTTTCCATAGCGGCTGCACCAGTTTGCACTCCCACCAGCAGTGGATTGGGGTTCCCATTTCTCCACAGCCTCTCCAGCATTTGTTGCTTTTTGTCTTGGTGATTGTAGCCATTCTAACAGGTGTAAGGTGATATCTTAGTGTGGTTTTGATTTGCGTTTCCCTGATGACTAGTGATGTTGAGCATCTTTTCATGTGCCTGTTGGCCGTCTGTATATCTTCTTTGGAGAAGTGTCTGTTCATTTCCTCTGCCCATTTTTTGATTGGGTTGTTTGTTTTTTTGTTATTCAGTTGTGTGAGTTCTTTATATATTATGGAGACTAATCCCTTGTCAGATATATGGTTTGCAAATATTTTTTCCCAGCTGGTGGGTTCCCTATTCATTTTGATCCTGGTTTCATTTGCCTTGTGGAAGCTCTTTAATCTGATGAAGTCCCACTTGTTTATTTTTTCTTTTGTTTCCCTTGTCTGAGTAGACATGGAATTTAAGAAGATCCCTCTATGGCTGATGGCGAGTAGTGTACTACCTATATTTTCCTCCAGGAGTTTTATAGTTTCAGGTCTTACCTTCAGGTCTTTGATCCATTGTGAGTTAATTTTTGTGTATGGTGAAAGAAGGTGGTCTACTTGCATTCTTTTGCAAGTGGCTGTCCAGTTTTCCCCGCACGATTTATTGAAGAGATTTTCCTTTCTCCACTCTTATGTCCTTAGCTCCTTTGTCAAAGATTAGCTGCCCATAGATATGAGGTTTTATTTCTGGACTTTCAGTTCTGTTCCATTGATCTGTGTGTAGGACCCTACTCATAATACACACACGCTCTCTCTTTTTTCTCATACCCATTGCCAGCCAGTTAACCTTGACTTGTCTCCCTCCTTGCCCACTTCCTAATTTCGTCTACTTATGATTCTCTCACCCTAATCTTGACCCTGTATCCCAATCAAGAAGTTATTCATCCTTTGTGGCTTATTCTTGATCCTGTTTTCTCTGTTGAAGATCTCATGTTTACTCGGAAATAACCTGTCCCTGAGATCAAATCTTGGAATTGAATTTTCCACCCCCCTACCTCCCCACCTTGCCTCTGGCAAATGTGTTAATTTGTGTCAAAATAAAGATGAATTGGCTTCGTGAATCTGGTTTCTCACTGTCAGGTATAGTTGGAATTTAGTGTCAGACTCTTTACTTGAGATAAACTAGGCAAGTTGCTTCACTTTTTTATTTTCTGCTTTTCTCACATTTAAAATAAAGAATCAGGTTAGACTAGTAGTATCCTAACTTTCATGTTGTATATGCTATGCAAACTTTTCTTTCCTTTTAAGTAAAACTGGTGTTGAATATGTGGAAGAGATAAACATGGACCTGTTTGGTGCCGGTCGCCTAGAGGGGCTTTACGGAAACTGGGACTCCCCAGAGCAGAGTCTAGAAACAGCGCACCAGATGAGCCCCTATGGGTCTGTGGGCTGCCACACACCACTGAATCCCAGGTCCTTGCCTGAGTAGTGTTGAAATACAGCAGTGAAAAAGTGGTTTAAGTAGGGAAATAAGCAGTGATGTGAGTTATTTTGAAGAATGTGGGAATAAGTTTAAAGACTGATTTTTATTCAACAGAAGAGGAGAATGAATTGGGTAATTTGAAGGCAGTGCTTCTTAGGGTGTGATCCAGAGACTTGGGGTCAATTGCAGATTCCTGTCTCCTCAGAAGTATGGAATCAGAACCTGGTCTCGACACAGAAACAGGAAAATTTAGAGGTAGTGGTTTGGTGTGTGGGCTGGAGGTGGAGGGAGAGATAAGGAGAGACTGCAGTTACAGTCATGCATCGCTTACCGACGGGAATGCATTCTGAGAAATGCCTCGTTAGGCAGTTTCGTCGTTGTGCGGACATCATAGAGTGAGTGCACTTATACCAACCTAGAGGGTATAGCCTACTACACACCTAGGCTACGTGGTACTAATCTTATGGGACCACTGTTGTATATTTGGTCTGTCATTGACTGAAACGTCGTCATGCAGCACATGACTGTACTTTTAACCCATTTTCTCTTTGGATCTTGTGTTTGAAATGACCACTTGATATCCAAGTGGATATGTCTGATAGGCAAATGAAGATAAGAAAGTCGTATTGGAGATTTATGGCTGTGCTTCTATGTGGTGATGATGGCTGAAGTGATAAGAATAGTATTACTATTACTAGAGAAGAAGTAGAAGGAAAAATAACTTAGTTTTAGGACCTTGGAGGTAAGATGAGACAGAGATGGAATAATCAGTGGTGGAAGTACAAGACCAGGGTATTATAGTATTAGGAGTCAAAGAAGCACTAAAGAGTGTGTGTTATATTGTGTCGTCAGAGGAAAATGAGAACCAGAAAGTGACTACTGATAACCTTTGAGGATGCAGTGTTAACGATTGAGAATATCATAAATAAAGGGTGCAATGATATTTATAAATACCAAGTGCTTTAAAGAATAGTGACTCAAATACTGAATGCTCAGTAATTTGAACTTTAGTCTATTAGAATTTATCCCTAGAGATTTTTAAGCTAGAGTGGGGATCAGCAAGCCTTTTCTTTAAAGGGCCAGATAGTAAATATTTTAGATTTTGCAGGCCATATGGTCTCTGTTATAAATACTAACTATGTTATAGCATGAAACTAGCTTCAGTATGTAAATAAATGGGTGTGGCCGTGTTCCAGTAAAACTTTTTTTTTTTCCCTGAGGAAGATTTGCCCTGAGCTAACATCTGTTGTCAATCTTCTTCTTTTTGTATGTGAGCTGCCACCGCAGCATGGCCACTGACAGATGAGGGGTGTAACTCTGTGCCCCGGAACTGAACCCGGGCTGCCAAAGCAGAGCACGCTGAACTTAACCACTAGGCCTCTGGGGCTGGCCCTCCAGTAAAACTTGATTTACAAAAACAGCTGGTGGACTATAGTTTGCTCACCCTTGAACTAGAGAAATCTCTACTTTTCAGTATTGTTTTTTCGTTGTTTTAAGATTTAAATTAACATTGGGTAACTTCAGATTAAAATTATTAAAACTAAATGTTAGTAATGAAGCTTGAAAAAAAACCTAGCAGGAGTTACTATTCTGTTGATCTTATAAAATTTGGTAAACTTGGCTAAGTGCCACCCCCTCTGTGCCCTCAAATATGAGATGGTAGAACCGAAATAGGGACATTTGCCCCCCACCCCAAATATAACGACGTGTTCGGTGTGATATGAGTTGAATTATTCCTTTTTACTGTTCTGCCAATTTTAATAACAATTTGCTTTTACATTTTCAGTCTCGGAGAAATCTATGTGAAGAGGCTTTGTTAAAAATTAAAGGTGTTATTAGCTTTACTTTTCAAATGGCCGTTCAAAGATGTGTGGTGCGAATCCGTTCAGATTTGAAAGCAGAGGTTAGTATTTTAAATGGCTGAATATGCTTGGGGTTACAGGTAAACAAATCAGTGTTGAAAATTGTTCCTTTTTATCTTGGCCTAGGCTTTGGCATCAGCGATAGCGTCAACCAAGGTTATGAAGGCTCAGCAAGTTGTGAAAAGTGAAAGTGGAGAAGAGGTAAAAGGTTTATTTAGTTTTCTTTATACCTGACTCGGACTCTTGGTTATTCCTTATGGCTAGCAGATTGCTTGCATTTCTAGACCATTAGTTGCCAATAATATAGGAATGTGGTTGGGTCAGACTATCTTAATGTTTCTTGGTTAACTGATAACTCTTTTAGAAATACAGAGAGGTCTTTTGTGGATTTCAGGGTCTGTTCTTATGTTTATGTTTTTTGGGTTTCAAAGTCTGTTCTTTATCTCAATGGAAATCTTATTGATTTTACATGGAAATAAAGGATATATAGCTTCCTTGCATTGGTTTTTAACTACTTTCTTTCTGACCTTAATTAGTTTTGCCAATCCAAAAAATAAAGGTCAGTCCCACCATTGGGCAAATAAATATAGTGAAAATTTTTGCCTCTTGCTGCTCTTTCCACTAGCCTTGCGATAGGGAAAACGAATCTATATGCCTTTAGCTCGTTTGTATTCCCATAGAAAGGAGTTCAGTGGCCCTCCAGGGGCCCATAGTAGCCAGATACCTGCTTTTGTCATCTTTGAACAGACAGAGGTGGAACATTTATTCCTGGAGCCTCAGGAGAAAAGCATCTGAGTTTTCATGTGTAGTTCTGCCTTTCTGTGCTTCCACAGTGCTCAGCAATTGGACCTACCTTCTTGTAAGAGGAAAACTTTTAAAGGAATATAGCCCCTGAGAATAAATAGAGTGATTAGTAAAATTGACCTTTAATTTATGTCATATGTCAGTTAGGTTGATTTTGTAATGACTCTTAAACATCTTCCCTGTATCAGATGCTGGTCCCATTTCAAGATACGCCTGTGGAAGTAGAACAGAACACAGAGCTGCCCGACTACCTGCCTGAGGATGAGAGTCCCACAAAGGAGCAGGACAAAGCCGTGTCCCGGGTCGGTTCACACCCGGAGGGTGGAGCTAGCTGGCTGAGCACAGCTGCAAACTTTCTATCCAGATCGTTCTACTGGTGACTTTCAGTTTGGGGCTCAAGGACTGTGTGAACCAACAAGGGGCCAGTTTTCCATTGTGGTGGTGAACTGTCAAGTGCAATTTGCAATAAGTTATCATGAAAAGTTTTTAGATTACATGATTGCATATGCTGCATTTTACACATTCTTGGACATTTTACCCCACTAAGTGGTACAAGCGACAGAGGCTGCAGGTGGAGCTTTGTTTCTGAAGGTATCTTGGTTTTGTTTTCCTCTGTTTAATTGCCTCACTTTAAAATACATGGGTCCACTGTTAAACCAAACGTATATATGTGCAGCTTTACATTTTATTTTACATGAAGCACGTGATTAGGAACACTCGTTTTCTCCTCAAGTCTCAGGACCTATCTGAAGAGAAGTGTGTTTTAGCTCACATTGTGCATGAATTATTGAGCATTTTTCTCTGCTTCTCTTCATGGAAGATGCTTGCTTTGGTACCCTTCCCTGAGAGATAAAAATGTTTCTCATCATGTCCCTTTTGTGCCTTTTTTATTTTGCCAACCATGTTTGTAGAAAGGACATTACTCATGACATTTTGTGGATTAAAATATATTCATTTGAACGTTAACAGTCCCCTAAAAATACAGCTCTACACAGACTTTGCAATCTTATTTGTTATAATTTTCATAAGATTAGCACAGAAAAGGTTGAGAAGAGGGAAACGTGTATCAGCAAAGTGCTAGTGGAGACTATTTGAAGGCGACCAAACGTGGTTCCAGTTGACTGCTGTTCCATTTGGTCTGTATCAGCTCTTGAGAGTTATGTGCACCATAGTATTGGGTCTCTAGGCCATACTTTGTCATTACGCACTATCCCCTGCTAGAAAAAAACGTTAGTAGTAAAGAACTGACAAATTGGAAAAAAAGAAAACAAAAATTAAATGCCTATAATGCCATAGTGCCATTTGGTAGAGTCTAACCTTAAAACAAGGTGAATCGCTTGGCAGATGCGTATTCAGTGGGTGTTTCCCTGTATTGCCTTGTGTGAATTTATTATGAACCTGCAATGGCAGTGAATGAAAAAAGACTCAAATTATTGCTTATAAAGAAATAAAGCCAGCATTGGTCCACCTAATCTTGTTTCTCCTGTCCAACCAGAAAAAAGAACTTCAGTGAAGGTAAGATAAATAAATATAAATATATATACATACATATTTTTTGGTAGATAACTAATTACATATATGGGATGCTTTATTAAATTTCTGAAATATTTGGCAACTAAAATTTTCCTTTTGGACATCCAACTAAATCCAGATAAATTCTAATGCTAATACAATTAAAAACCAATAGGAAGGAACTGTAAGTCTTTTTCACCAACATGGAGAGCCGCTATTTTACTACTTGGCAAACGTGAAGTGAAAATTGCACCCTGGAGGGTTGCCTTGCATTTCCATTGCTTCTCTTTTAGAGAAAATTAAAAGCAGCCAGTGTTACTGGAAAAAATTATTGTAAAATACTTCACCAACGAGAATCTTGAGTTCACGAACATTGTGACCTTCTGGAGGGAGGGGTATTGAGGGTATTGAGAGTATTTTTTCCTGTGTCTGGGCTCTGATGCAGGTGACACGCACAACTGAAGATGTAAGCTTTCAGGGCATGTATTGCCTTAACTGCATAATACAACTTGCTGCCAGACCGGATGTGATGAAAAAGATAACAAAACCACCTCCTTACTATAGCCTTTAAAACAAAGTTTACTGTTCTGTTTTAACAAGTTTGTATTTTATTTTGCGTTGCCATACATCTGCTTATTTAAAAAACTCCATCCCTTTGGTAGTAATCGTTCAATACAAGTAGGTATGACAGCTTGATGTTTGTGTCTTCTAATGCTAAGTGTTCTTTTATTCCAGGTCTTATAGAGCAGTTAAGGCAACTGTAACAGCATTTTTTGAAATATGTTGTAAAATAATAAAAGGTAACATAATTAAAAGTGAATGGATGTTGCATTTTTGTGGTATAAGCATTATTGATCAGTCTTAAGCCTGTTTGTATCCACACTGCCTGGCGCCTTCTCCCAGCTCCCTGCAGGTGCGCTACCTGCCTTATTCCCATGCACCCTCCGTTCGTCTCTTCCCAGCACCACACCTGCCTCTCCCCAGGTTTGAATCAACTGCCCCTGTACCTATACCCATTGCAGTGTTTTATCACATTAGATTAAAATTGTATGTATCCGGGGGCCTTCCCCTACTTACCTCTTTGAGAACTTGGAGATTCTGTAGGTGTACCTAGCTGGTAGTAAGTGCTCAAATATTTTTATAGGAGAATGAACGAAGAATTTTTAAAAAATCAGTGAAAATAAATAGAAGATACTGAGCAAATAGGAAAAATGTCAAGTTGTATTTTTATTTCTGGGCATGTTTCTGATTTATTGGTTAATATTTAGCAAATTCCTTCATTTACTTTGTCATTTGTTTTTTATTTAAAAAAAAAAAGGTGAAAGGGGGCATAATACTTGCTCCATTGAATGAGGTTAAGATCAACTTATCCTGATTCTTATAGAATTGTTATAGGAGAATATTATATATATATAGGAGTGATTTTGATGTCCTATTTTATCACTTACTAGCTATGTAATTTTAGGTAATAATTTAGTCTCTGAGGTATTTCTTCATTATAATTCCTCTACTTCATGGGGTCATTATTAGAATCCAGTGAGATAATCATGAGTAATTTGAAAACTAAAAACTTACAAGTGTCAGATGGAATTATTGTTACTGGAAATTGGACACGATTTTCTTCTTGTCCTTAATTCTCAAGTGAGACACTATACCTTTCTGATCATACTTTATCTGACGCCTCATCTTTCTATATCCGATCAGAGGGATTTTTTTTGAGGCTTAGTCTTCAGCTATTCGATTTTTATCTAAATGTTGTCCCTTGAAGAATTCTTCTGTTGTCAGAATTTCCGTTACCTTTGTGTAGATAACTTCTAAATCTCCATTGTACCATTATCTTCGATACCCTTTCCTTTGCTGTACCTATCAAGAGTCAAGTCTGTGAATTATTATTTCTCTTAGAACCAAGCTCATGGTAGGCATGCAATACATTTAACAAAAACTAACTCTGTGCCAAGCACTGTGCTAAGTGTTTTACAAGTATTTATTCATTTAATCCTTAACGACTGTGAGGTAGGTACTGTTATATCTCCATTTTATAGACGGGAAAAACTGAGATGGAGCGAAATTAAGTAACTCATTAGTCCCAGGTCTCAGAGCTAATGAGTGGTGAAGCTGGGACTCAAGCCCAGGCAGCCTGGCTCCCAGTCTCAACTCGCTCACAGGGCAGCCTGCATCCTGGGTCCCACTGCTGTACCTTTCCAGTTCTACACCGCCATTCCAGTCCAGACCCTGCCACCTCCATCATGTCATGTGACTTAACTCGGGTGTCTGTTAGCAATCAAAAACTCTGTCTGGAGACCAGAAAAGTTCGATACATGAAAGAGGTAAGTCTGGTGAGGCCACAACATAGGAGAACACATGGAGAGCGCCTGGCCTGTTTACAGAGGGAAACCACATTTTCCTCACGTGGATTGTGGGCTTTTAACCATGCAGAGCGTCTGGGCTTTGTGGCTGTTCCAGACCCTTAAAGCACTACCTGAGCCATGTCAGATGTGTCTGTGGGGCAGAAATTGGCTACGTTCACTTCCAGAGTAGCCATATTCTACTCTATCAGATTAATCTTAACAGTGTTTTTGTCATTTTCTGCTCTATTGTCAACTAAGGCCTGTGGATTCGTTTGGACTGCTTTGTCTAGCGCCAAAAATGCCATGCAAGTTCCACCCCCAACCTAGTCGTTCATACATTCTGTAGCGTTATTACAGACTTTCTAGTGTGAGGCACAGTTGTGTATCTCATTGTTACAAAAACAGTCTGCTTTATTTACACTTGTCTATTTATTATAATCTAAATATTCTGTATTCATCCTGCCCTCTAGATCTTTGCTCATATTTTTTCATATCTGGAATTTCCTCTTTATACTCTCATTTCTTTTAAATATTTTGTTATGAAAATAAGCTCAGTGTATTACAGAAATGCATAAGAGAAACACAAGTAACCTGTCCTCCTACCACACAGAAAATGTCAATATTTTGCTTTGTTTTATTCTCATTTAGTTTTTTAATTGGTAAGAAGTATACACTTTAAATTTTTAACATGTTCAAAATAGGCGTCCACTGAAGAGTTCTCCCTTTGAGCCTTAGTCCCCTGGGTCCCCTCACCAGGAATAGCCATTGTTACTAATTTTGTGTGCCCATCAGAGATATTCTATAAATTTATCAATTTTCATATTTTTTTCTGCACAGGTGGTAATGTAATGCCCTGCACCTTACTTTTTTCACTTAAAGTATATCTTAGAAATTACTCTATATGCTTGTATAAAGCAGCTTCCTTCTTTCACAGCTTCACAGTATTATGTCATATTAATGTTCCACCCTTTATTTAACTAGTGTTTTGATTGTAATCCTTTGCTCTTACCAACAGTACTATGTAAGTTTACCTGTAGGATGGATTCCTGGATGTAGAATTGCTGCGTCAAAGGCTGTGAGTGCTTTTAATTTGGATAGTTCCTGCCTCCTATGGATGATTCCAGTTGCCTCTCTCACCAGCAGGGTGTGAGAGTTCCTCCTTCCCTCAGCCTTTCCAACTCTGTTATCCCGCATGTGGCCCTTTGTGGTCTAAAAAACAGATCTCTTATGAATGAGAGTGAGCTTTTTAGATATTTAGGAGCTGTTTGAATATTTTTTCTGTGAACTCAGTTCTTTTTTCATTTTTTGGCAGAGGGGAGAGGGATTTGGTTTTTCTTACCTAATTTATAGAAGTTCTTGAACATACTCGAGAGATATGCCCATTTCTTTCATAAAAATATTTACAACTCACGTTGTACAACGGTATTTCCCAGTGCTGCTTATACAAATCCATTATACTCCTGTGATCATTTTCACCCCATGATTTCTTTCTCTTAACTGTTACGGTTCTTACTTTTGTTTGGGACCTGTCTTTTATGGTTTGTTACTTTCCGTAAGTATATTTCTTCTTATTAAGATCCAGATGCTTAAGGGGAGGGGGTGTTTCTCTTGTTTTATTAGTGTTGGTCACACTTCAGAGCATAATACTGTGTGTGCTGAGTGTTTGGGGGTGTTTACGAATAAGCTATGACAGTGGAACATTTATAGTAGTATTTCTCTGTTGAGGGGATAACTATTGGGTATTTTGTTTCTGCTGTTGTCTGGATCTTTTTTTTTTAATTTTTTGTGAGGAAGATTAGCCCAGAGTTAACATCTGTCACCAACCCTCCTCTTTTTGCTGAGGAAGACTGGCCCTAGGCTAACATCCGTGCCCAGCTTCCTTTACTTTATATGGGACACCACCACAGCATGGCTTGACAAGTGGTGCATCAGTGCATGCCCGGGATCCGAATCCTGGGCCACCGCAGCGGAGCACGTGCACTTAAACTGCTATGCCACGGGGCGGTACCTGTCTGGATCTTAATTACTGCACATCTGATCACTGCCACCAGCTTCTTGATAACATTTCACATTACTTCAGCTCTTACTATGTTCCGGGCTCTGCTGGGTCTTTGACTTGTGTAATCTCCTTTAATCATCACAATGGTCCAGTGAGCTGGGGGTTTTCCTACTCCTTTTACAGAGGAAACTAAAGCTTGGAAATAAACTAACTGGAGTGAAATACAACTAATAAGTGTCAAGGTTGGGATTTAAATCTCAGCGTGACCAAATAGTTACTGAAATAATAATTATATGTTTGTATTTACTCTTATGGCAATAAACCTTTAGTGACTTTTATTCTGTCAAATCTAAGTTATTCTTGTGTTTTCAAGATTTTCTGTAACCTGCGCTATTCTCCTACTAATTGACATGACACTCTTATTTTTAATTATATTGACATCTTCAGTCTTCAGTAAATGCATTGAACGCTTGTACTCATCTGGAATGCATTCTCTTCTCAAATGACCAAATTCCATCCTTGAAGAAATGGCTAGTCTGTGGAGCCTTCCCTGGCCATTTTGGCCCTTGCCAGTCTACGTCCCAATCCTTTAAACTCTTTCTGCACTTAAATGATCTGCTGTACCTTTGACCCCTTAGTTGTGTCATCCGTCTCTTCACTCCTAGATGTGTTTATTTTGTAGATTGTGACAGCAGAGATCACTTTCAAAGCTCGTGCTTCCTCCTTGGCACTGCCCCCTTCCTTATCAAGCCCAAATTGAAGCCTAACTCGAAGCCTCCTCATTCCTGGTGGCTTCAGGATCAGCCTGTTTTCTGAGGCTCTTTCTAGTCCTTATTGAAGTCCTTTTCTTCTTTTTTTTCTTTGTGAGGAAAATCAGCCCTGAGCTAACATCCATGCCAATCCTCCTCTTTTTGCCGAGGAGGACTGGCCCTGGGCTAACATCCGTGCCCATCTTCCTCCACTTTATGTGGGACGCCGCCACAGTATGGCCTGACAAGCAGTGCATTGGTGCGTGCCAGGGATCCGAACCGGGCCGCCAGCAGCGGAGCGTGTGCACTTAACTGCTACGCCACGGGCTGGCCCCTGAAGTTCTTTTCTAAACTATTCTCTTCTGATAAGAAGTTTAATGTGAAAATTTAAGTTGTGTAAGTGCCCATTTTCTCATGTTTAAATATTTTAGGTGGGAGGGTAGTTTATTAGGACATATTAAAAATAATATTCAGAGGCCGGCCCGGTGGCATAGTGGTTAAGTTCCCACGCTCTGCTTTGGCGGCCTGGGGTTCGCAGGTTCGGATCCTGGGCATGGACTTAGGCACCTCTCATCAAGCCATGCTGTGGTGGTGTCCCATATAAAGTAGAGGAAGACTGGCACAGATGTTAGCTCAGGGCTAATCTTCCTCAGCAAAAAAGAGGAGGATTGGCTTTGGATGTTAGCTCAGGGCCGATCTTCCTCAAAAGAAAAATAAAAATTCAATGTGTAGTCTGTGCAAATAAATATTCCAGTTATCCAGTGGGAGTAAAATGGGGCAATGGAAAATACACTTGCAGAGAAAAAATTAATTTTGTGATTGGTAGAAAAAAAGGAGGAAATTTTAGTTTAAGATAAGTGAATCAGAAGACTGATAAGAAAGTGGCATAGAATGAATTCAAAATTATTGTAGGGAATGAAAGAAGATGGAAAAAGAACAAACACATAGAAAGTCAGCCATACCAACCTTACCAGTGAATGAAAAAACAGGGCTAAAGGAAATGTAGGGGAAAACCTTAAGGCACATTGTGAAAGAATTGAGCCAGAAGTCAGGACTCAGTTTTAGGAGATAAACTTAAAGGGAAAAAGGAATTATTACCTCTCAATCCAGAAACTCGGAGAAAAAATATACTGCTTTAAGAAAATTTATACGTAAAAATAGAGCTTTAAGAAACCAACTATATTTATGTGGGCTTTGATACTTTTAGTTTTGATTTTTTTAATGTATCAAGTTCCTCCAGGCAATCTAAGGTCTGTGTTTTAAAAATTAGATTCATGTGACACTTAGGGAATTAAAGCGAGATGTACCTAGTGGGAACAAAACCAAGTGTTTCTGGTCCCATAGTTTAAATTCAGTAGAAAACTAGCTAAGGACAATAAACAAGATATAAAGACACTTCTGGGGGAAGATATTTATAGTGCTTGATATAAGGACTACTAGTTTATGTAACTTTTTGTGGACCAGTACGTAGTGAAACTCTTAGAGGTGACTATGGGAATCTTTTCTCACCCTGTGATTGGATAGTAAGTAGCAAGTGTAGGCTGATATAAGGTAATGAGTTAAAGAAAATGTATTCTAAATTAAGATCCCGATCACTGAGCTATTAGTAATAGTCCAGGCCGGGAAAGCAGATTAGCCTTTTTCCTTCAGCGTGCGATTTCCTAGTGTTGTAACAGCAAAATAGGCCAAGCAGATGTTTTGTTACCTCCCCAAAAGTTATGTTAGAAATATAACTTTTATTTAGAAAAGTTATATTAGAAATCAAAAATGAAGGTACTTTCCTTACTCTTTATGGTATAGCATTTGTGGTTGGTGACGCTCAAGGGAGATGAAGTGATAGAGAAATGCCAGCAGTTACCAACTCCTGCTGAAGGGAGTCACAGGCTTCTATTAGAGTGTAACACTTTAGGGTATTTTTCAGTATGTCATTAAAGTCAGGTACTAAATATTTGCGAACATATATTGTCCGAGTCATGGTGCTAATTGGTGGAATTAGAGACGTAATCCTTCCTGGGGCTCACAGTCTGGTGGGAAGGAAGGTCATGGAGCAGATTATTACAAATGGGCTGTACCGGGAGGTAAGTAGTATAGGAGGTTTGGGCGTCCTGATATTTATGGGGAAGGGGGTGGGGGAGTCAGAGTAGGCTTCTTGGGGAAATTAAAGTTTAAGCTGGAACTTTATTGATGAGCAGGAGTTAGTCGGCCACGTGGGACAAGGAGAACATTCCAGGAAAAGGGAACAATTTTGTGAAGGCTCATAAGTCAGAGTGAGGCTGGTGTGTTGAGTCTAAGATGAGACTGGTATGTTGGTGGAGGGCAGATTAAACAAGACTTTGTGGGTCCTTTGATTTAGTCCCTGAATATTATATTATTTCCTCTCCTAATGTGAGTAGTTCAATTGCTATTATATATTTGTGCATTAATAAATTTTTTTTTAACAATTTTATTTATTTATTTTTTACCCCAAAGTCCCAGTTAGATAGTTGTATGTCATAGTTGCACATCCTTCTAGCTGCTGCATGAGGAACACGGCCTCAGCATGGCCAGAGAAGCGGTGCGTCGGTGTGCACCCAGGATCCGAACCCGGGCCGCCAGCAGCGGAGCGCGCACACTTAACCGCTAAGCCACAGGGCTGGCCCTGTACATTAATAAATTAATAATAGCTACCATTTATTATGCTTCACAGTTGCTAATTGCTTTTGTCTAGTATTCATTTGATCTCACAACAATCCTATGAGGTCTGTTAAAAAAAACAAAGTGGACTTTACATATGAAAAAACTGAAGCATGAGTTTAGTAATTTGCCTAAAGTGAGATTACTTAGGCTACAATGTGGAGATGAACCTGAGAGGAGAAAAGTGGATTTGAGGATACCAGATTATAAGGCTATTACCATACTTGGAATACAGGGGCAATGGTGGCTTGGACTAGAGTAAGTAGGAGTAGGCATAGAGAGAGGTGACATGTATGAGAGATTTCTTTAGGTAGTATCACAGAAGAACTTGTTAATTTGTTGTGAGGGGAGATTCCCAGGATTCTTAGCAGCTGCACTGATGGACTTGTTGGACACTGAGCTAGGAGATACTGGAAGAATAGGATTGTGGGCAAGGATGTCAATGAGGGACCCAGGGATGCATGTTTTAAGATGGGAGAGACTGAAATGTTTAAATGTTAGTGGGATGGATCCAAGAGAGAGAGAAGATAAGAAAAGAGAATGTTTAACGTAGAGTGAGGTTCAGAAGCAGGTGGAATCCAGAGTAGGGTGGAAGGACTGGCCTTTGATAGATGGACTCCTCTGGGTCCTTCTCTAAGGCTGAATGAAGACTTGCTGGATTGATCCAATAGGACATTTCTTATATTGCTATTCTTAAATTCCTAGTGGATTAAGAAGGCAAGTTGAATTAGTTTTATTTTAAGGCTATTTAAAATTAACCAGAGTGAGAATGCACTCAGTCTTAATAATCTCGTCACTCGTATTTTTTATATTAGCAGGGATGAGTTTATTTCTGTGAAAGATCGTCAGACTCCTAAATTACCACCTGCTTTCTCTGATCTCTGATTTGATCCTTGCATCTAGTTCAGTGGGTCTCAACCCTGTCTGCACATTGGGATTACCTGCATGCTCTTAATAAATAGCATCATCTGTGTCCCCACTCCAGACGCTTGAACCAGAGTCTCTGGGGATGAGGCAAGGAAGGGCATGGGTGTTTTCTTAACATCTTTGAAGTGATGCTAATATGTAGCCAAGGCTGAGAACCATAACTTACACTTCTTGAACTTGCACTTCTAAGATCTAAAGATCTTGTGAGAGCTGTTACCTTAAGCTTTTGCTCAGTTCAGAAAAGCCTCTTTCCTCCAACCAACTGGTTTCAGAAACTGCACAAATTGAAATTAAGAGCAAAAGCTTATATACAAACCCTTTGCTTGTTAGTTGAATATCTTTGCAACGTTATTAGTTACTTGGCTTTGTATGGTGATTGGTGTGCTCATTTTGCCCTTGTGCTTCTGTCTGATGTGTTTCCTGTTGTAAATGTCAGGGTACCCTGTCTTCCCTAAATAGCATCTAGCATGGTGCCACATATGTAATGGCAGATGTTCTTTACAGATTTGTAGGTTCTTAACCTTGAAATTCTCCTGTATTTTAACCCCAAATAGTGTTACCTATTCTAAAATATTTTGACAACACGTATACCCCAAAATGTATGGATTCTCCAGATACCCAGAATCTAGACCATGATCAAAGTAAAAAGATATTAAAAAGGCAAGAATATACTTGAAAAATTTCTCAAGGCACTGCTGGGCAGAAGGCTTAAATTTAAGCAATTGAATACTTAAAATAGTTATAAAAATTTTAGAGCTAGCAACTATTCAGAAAGCATAAATGTTTTAGAATGAAGAAGCCTTTGATAGTTGTAATAAGCTTGCATTGTTATTTGGTATCTGTTATAAATTACAGCTATTTTACATACACATGAAATTGTGTTGATCTGTGAGTCTTGGTTAATGGTTGTCACCATTTCCTGTATATTTATAAATTCTCCAAATTAAAAGTATTAATCCAACACTCTAGAAGCAAAAATATCATCAGTAGAAAGACAGCTATTTTACATGACTTTGTAGCAAGTTATGGCTGTTATTTTTCTTTACCTGTTTCAAAGGAATGCATAGAATGTTTTTATAAGTGTTTGTGTTCATGTAACGTACCTATTAGTGCTTACTGTAGAGGAATGGTATTGACTATTTAATTTCAGTTGTCTACATTTTCAAAACAATGAAGACATATCATTGACCATAAAATAGAAATAGCAACCATTCAAAATAGTTGAACATTTATTGTATCATTTACTCTACAGAGGCAATCTCATTATTAAAGGAAATATAGCCAGTTTATGTGCATATGTAGATGCAAGGATCTATAATGTACATTACAATTTTTAACTATCAAATACACAATTGCAATGGATATTTTGGTTTATTTTCAATACAAGCTTATAGCAAACAAAGATTCTGTGCCCATGTGTTCTCTAAGGAGTGGTTTCAATGTCAAATGAAGATTTGAAAGTTTTTTTATGAAACTTTACCTGTCCCCCATTGTTTTCCGAAGAACAATTGAAGGAAAGGTATGAAAGCAGATTGATTCTGTACCCACTTTTTAGATGTCAGATTCACATGTGGTTTTTTTGTGTGTGTGTGTGAGGAAGATCAGCCCTGAGCTAACATCCATGCTAATCCTCCTCTTTGTTTTGCTGAGGAAGACCGGCTCTGAGCTAACATCTATTGCCAATCCTCCTCCTTTTTTTTCCCCCAAAGCCCCAGTAGATTAGTTGTATGTCATAGTTGCACATCCTTCTAGTTGCTGTATGTGGGACGTGGCCTCAGCATGGCTGGACAAGCGGTGCGTCAGTGCACACCTGGGATCCGAACCCGGGCTGCCAGCAGCGGAGCGCGCACACTTAACTGCTAAGCCACGGAGTCGGCCCTCACACGTGTTTTAATAGTAGTCTCCATACAGTCTTATTCAGTTAAGGCTTTTTTTTTGGTGAGGAAGATTGGCCATGAGTTGAGCTAACATCCGTTGCCAATCTTCCTCTTTTTGATGAGGAAGATTGGCCCTGAGCTAACATCTGTGCCCATCTGCCTCCGTTTTGTCTGTGGGATACCGCCACAGCTTTCTGGTTTGTAGTTCATATATATAATTGTGCAAGGGCTTTCAGTGCAATATCTTTGTGGTATGTACAGGCATAACAATTTTTCAAAAGTAAGTCTAAAACTAATATATAAACGTTCTCTATAAAATCAATAATATTAATAAATCTGAATTGCTTTAAAGAAAAATCTTGCATGATATGTGAAATTTATATATAGAGATACCCTGATTTTCCATTATATTTTAATCTTTCAAGTTAAAAAGAGGTCCAAGTCCTGTGTGGTGGTTGGGGGTGGGGTGGGGGACATGGTAGGGAGAGAGAAAAGTACAATTCCTGAGTTTAGATTTCTGACTCAGAACCCTTCTTTAACTTAAATGAACACAATTACCTACTGGAATAAACAATGTTTGTTAATCCTAATCAATATCATATGGATGTCTTACTCTAAAATTAAGCCCAGATTAATAACAAAGAAGTCAGCAAGTCAAATTATGAGTTATGTTAGAAAAATTTCCTAGCTAAATCATACATTGAATATATCTAGTCTCCTTAAACCCTGTTCCAAAGAACAGGTTATTTTTGCCAACTTTGTCCAAGTCTACTATCATGTCCGTCACAGTGGTTCTTGAAGGCGATGAGGGGAGTGGTAGGATTATCACAATGTCTAGGGGCACATTCAGGGTTCGTGCCCACACATTGCTATGGTCATAGTAGTGGAATGAACTATTGGTGCTTAGTGTGGTGGGACCAGGGATGCTACACATCCTCCAGTGCTCAGGACAGTCCCAAATGTTGGGGATCGTCCTGTCCAAAATGCCAGTAGAGATACACTGGTAATAAATATATTGAGTGCATACAAGTAATAATACTATAACTTTACTGATTAATAAAATATGTAAATTTAGATCAGATGTTTTACATTTTATCTGGATATAAATCAGTAGTGGGCTCAGATTTTAAAATAAATTGGGACAGAAGATTTTTTATGTTCTATGTTCATTAAATCTCAAAGGAAAATTATGGTAGCCACTAGGAAATCATGAAGTCCTAAATCACTAATGGGGAGATGTTTCTTTAATCATTGACAGATGCTCTGATGCAAGGGGGGTTGGTCAGTCTAAAAAGTCTCCACTCATAGGCACTAACTGTAAGAAACAATTTCAGTTTATTAAACTGAGTCAAACAAATATTGATTTATGAGTAAATATACTGAATTCCTCACATTAATTTTGAAAATTTTAAACTATCCATTTTTTAAAGGAATCTAAGCTTCCTTACAACTGTGTTTCTGATTTTTTTATGCAAAAGTAGGAAAAAAGATAAAATTTAGCTTGTTTACTTGATCTTTTTGCTTTAGTTAAATATATGCCAAGGGAAAGGCAGTTTACTATGAATAAGAAACTTTTTAAACTTTTGTTACCCTATTTCAGCAAGATAGGTAGGTATAGGTGGCATTCTTAGTTTTCACTAGTCCTGTAACACACATTGCTAAAACCATAAAATTTATATTTCCCGGGCTGCTACTCAGGCCACAGACTGTCTTACCTTATCTTATTTTGGACTTATACATTCAATAATTAAAATAATTATATAGTAAATATTTTATGTATTTTTCATGTTCCCACAATGAGTATGTCAAAGTTAGCTATTGATTTACTTATCAAAAAACTTACTAATTCAACTTCTCAGAATCAGAAGAGACCTGGGTTTAGGGTCCAGCTCTAGGCTAAATGCTATGTGATTCATCACGCCCTTCAATTTCTCGTATACAGAATAAAGTTAACACTAATCTTCACAGGATTTGTTTGAGGCTCAACATAGACAACAGTTTAATTTTATTTGAGATGAAGGTAAAGTTGGACTTGAAGTAAAATTTTTTTAACCAAGTATTATCTTTCTGAAAACATAATTTCATCTGAACTTATCATGAAGAATAAATATGGCTTAAAACAATCTTTGTGATTGTTGGCAAGGGCTTGGTATTTGTAGTAAATAAAGATGGGCCCTGAAAGTGATAACGTGTTATGTTGCCTTCGTCAGAGGAAAGTAGCCCAAGGCAGCTCTGTCTATGAGGAATAGGAATGTTTGTATTTTGCCATAGTGTCGATTCAGCCATGGCCAGAACTCTTCAGGGATCAGAGATGGTGGATATTGACGAAATGACCCAGTCAGCTTTCAACTTGGATTATTTAGAGCTAAAAAACCATGACGTGAACAGAGATAACAATGTCACAGTACTAGTGCCATTAGTGATGCTGATATATCTTAAAAATAAATCTTTTTCCTTTAAGTTTACCGGGGCATGTTTCTTATTTGTAATCTGAGCAGAGCAATAACAGAAATTGGTACCAGGAGTGGGATATGAACTACCATGTTAAGATCTTTATTTTGTTATTAGTATCTTCATGAACATAGGGGAGTCCTATCAGAGGCACATTCAAGTTTTATGAGTCCAACTGTATGTGCTGGGCCAGAGAAAGAGAGAGGTTGAGAATTTAAGTCACGCAGTCCCTCCGGCCTACCATTTCTCTCAAGTATTCCCCAGACGAAGTGTTAAAAGGGAGACATTGATCTATAGCTCCCTCAATTGGTCATAGATTCTTTGTGCCTTGTAGTGTGAGCTTCCCACTGTGCAGAGTGTGATTCTAGTGTTTAAAGATAAGTCTTTTTATACAAGATGGCCTCAAATGCAAGCCAACTCCTTCATCTGGTGCTCACCCAGAGAATGAGCCATCTGTTTGAACACTGAAGGAAAAATTGGCTGTGTTGGACATATTGAGAGTCTGCCTCCAACATGGTCTGTAAATGTTGTATACTGTATTTTAAAGGTGACTTAGATTTCCAAGCATAATTTTGACTCCATGAGATTTTTTTTCTTGTGTATACATCTCTGTATGAGAGGCAACTTCACTATAATAAATGCTGCTTCTTTCCAGCTTTCCTTTGTTACTAGAGAACATAGATATTTGCAATAGTGTATGGAAACCTTTTTAAAAAATCTTTTCATTAAAGGAATTAAAATAATGACCTGAATATAAAGCAAGGTTTTGAGCAAATATTTTTAAAGTTTATATATAGCTATAAATGACAAAGTCAAGGCTATTATAAAATTTCATCAAATTGTATATTTAGTATATAAGCCCTGGTTATGGTTATCCTCTGTAATCATCCTCTGTCCGGTCCAGGATGCTGTGTGGCAGAGTTGGCTATGGTCCAGAAGATGATGCTCTAGACCAGAGATCAGCAATTTTTTTCTATAAAGGACCAAATTGTAAATATTCTGTAAAGGACCAAAAAAGGTTTTGCAGGTCATAAAGTCTGTTGCAACTACTAAACTCTGCACTTCTACCAAGAAAGCAGGCATAGACAATATGTAAACAAATGAGTGTGGCTGTGTTACAATAAAACTATTTATATAAAGGAATGACAGGTTAGATTGGGCCCACCGGCTACTCTAAGCTAGAAAATGATGCCCTAGGCAGTGGTTCTTTAAGTTTGATGCCCAGACCAGCAGCACTGACGTTACTGTTAGCAATGCAAATTCTCAGACCCCATCCAACAGTGGCTACTGAGTCTGCGGCCCAGCAATTAGGGTTTGAACAAGCCCCAGGGGATTCCGGTGCATGCGTGCTGAAGTTTAAGAACCACTGCTCTAAAGATCTAGACCCCTTAAGGCCAACCCTAAAACTACACCAGAAGATATTTTTGGTATTGTTACCATTCGTGCACAAGACAGTAAAGTAATTTGAACGTTGAAATAACTTGTAAGCACTCTATTGAGTCAGAAAATAGTTTTATACTTCTAGTAAGGAAATATTTATTTTTCCAATTTTTGAAGTTGTCTTTTCTGTTTAATAGGTTTGAATGTATTGAATGTATTACTCGAGAAAAATTTTCCCTTAAATTTGAGACCAGCTTTCATTTATGCTATCATCATATATACTAAAACCTATGAAAATAGTACAAAGTTTCCTGCTGCGGGATTCAGTTTAGAGTGAAACCTAACAATGATGCAAAGTTATCGCCTGTGATCGTTTTTAGCATGTTTTTAAAAGACTGATGCCTTACAGATACCTGTGTCACAATCTTCAATAGGAACTTTCCTATTATTCTGGAATTGCTAGCAAGGCCCAAAGCTGAGAACAAAGGGTACTAAATTCTCCCATATTCTGCTGTTCAACACTGTCAAATTTTGGATTTATTTTCTCAACCATTTCCTTCACCCACAAGTTTATGTAAGGAGAGGCTTGAGGAGGGGAAGTGAAACCTAGATCTTAAGGGGAAAGGGTGTTTGCAGCAGGCAGCCACTTCCTCTCCTCCTGTTGGGGGAAAGATAAGGGAGCGGTTTCTCCCCAGCCCTGGGAGTGGGGTGGGCGACTTTAAGGGAAGGAATCTGAAACCAGAAGTGCTTAGAGGTCCTTCTTGCATTGTCACTTGAGTGGATCGTGGACAGAGCCTAGAGAGAGCGTGAAATACATCCATACAATTTGGGGCAGTGTGTGTACATAGAAACAAATATCTGTTTCTGTCTGGAGGTTTCTGAAGGTGAGAAATCTACAAGAGTAGCCTCCGTCAGCAGAGTTTGAAGGGACGTTGATGTGGGGTGCCTGGTTACAGGAGGGGGTAACCGCCACCCTGTTCTGGGTTTCCACAGCCCTCAGAGGCTGTGGAAGAGTTAGTTAGAGGTTCTTTGGGCTCCGTGGGAAGGAGCTTGGAAATTCAAAGAAGGGTAGGAACTATTCAATTACCTAGGTCAAGTGGAAAGACAGCCCACCTCAAGAGGGGCTTGAGAACATTTACCACGTACGGGTGAAAGGGACGTGGTTCCTCCTCCCTGAGGGGCTCCTCAGCAGGAGCTGGGGCGAAGCTGACAGTAGCCCAAGAAGAACACATATATGGCCTCTTTGGAGACCACTAGCATCAGCCAGAACCAAGTCCAATCAGCAGAAATGAGGGACCCTTCCTACCATCACCACCACCACCACCACCACCAGGCAGGCAGTTACAGATTTCTACCTCCCTAATCCTTCCACCTTGGCCCCAGCTCCAGCCTTAAAGAAGGAAAGAGAGAAGGTATCGCCAAGACAGACCATACTGTCACAAGTCCTGGAGTGCTGTCCAGCCCGTGACTGAGATGGACATAGAGGTACGGATAGGCAAGGGGTTTTGCCTCAGATATGAGTGTCAAGAACTGTGAACGGTCTAATTTTACCGTGCAAGCCAATAAGTTAGCCTGATACGTTTCGTGTCTGCTGGCAGAAGGCATCAGACTCCTGGGTCAGAGACAAATGGCTTTTATTACTCACTGCCCAATAAAAGCATGAGCCTCAGCACATTCGTGTTGGTTTCCCTTGCCCCCGGGTCCCATGAGGGTGATTTCACGGGCTGAGATAATATGAATACATGCAGTGGATTGTGTTTCAGGAGAAGAAGCGAAGGACAAGAGCCCAGAGCTTTTTGAGCAAGCAGCAAACATTGTAGCAAAGAGCAAGCAAGCCAGTTCCCTTCCTCTTGAGAGTGGGCAGCTAGAGGGTGGTCAACTGGGCTGGGAGAAGGATGAGGCTAGGGATGGGACCCATGGTGCAAAATTTAGGGAAGCACTCAGTCTTAGGTTTGTACAAATGCAGGATTGGCACCTAAGCATGAGAGCCTCCTTAAATTTTGTTCCTGGGCACCTTGCTTGCCTCACCCCAATCCTGGCTCTGGTAGCCATGCTGGGCTCCCTGGTGGTCACCTTGACTCACATAATTGTCTATGTGACCAGCTACACAATTTGCTCAGTGTCATAGGACACATACATCTGGCAGTCTAGCACTGAGCAGGAACATGCGGGGACACTCAAAGCCCAACGTGCCTCTCCCCCAAATGAGACTGAAGCTCAATACTGAACTGTTTTAGTAACCCACGGGCCAAAACCAGCCCTAGCCCATGGTTTTTTAAAGGATTGCAAAATAAACAAGAATATGAAGCAGAGAACGCATGTGACCCACAAAGCCTGAAATATTTATTATCTGGCTCTTTACAGAAAAAGTTTGCTGATCCCCATAAAAACCGAAAAGCATTTAATTTGTGCATATCTTTAAAAGATGAAAGAGGGAGAGTCAATGTAGTACAGCCCGAGGCAATAATTAAAAAAAAATTATTTTACATTTATTCCCCCAAAGAGCTGTGTCTCTTCAATAAACTGGTTACGCATATGATAGACACTAGGCCACTTTCAAGTGACAGAAATGCAACTTGAATTAAAGCCAAAAGAATGCGTTGGTTCGTATAGGCAAACTGCAGAAAGGGCAGGCGTAAAATCAGCCTGAGGGCTGGCTGGATCTAGAGATTTGAATGCCCTTGGAACTTGTGCACCTGTTGGCTTCATTTTTGCCTCCTTGAGCTACCATGGAATGGCTTTTCCCAAATGGTAGGAAGCCCTTCCCACCACCCGTCTGTCGGTTGTCATACTGTGGGGGCTGTTTGTTGCTGTGATAACTGAAAGCTATGCCACTGGTATTTCAAATAACAGCAGGATCGCCCATGGTGGACAGGTTTCAGCAGAGCTTCTAGGCTAGACAGACTAGGACGAAGGACTGGCCACCCACTTCGTAAAAAATGGGCCATGAAAACCCTATGAATAGCAGTGGAACATTGTCTGATATAGCGCCAGGAAGGTGAGAGGATGGTGCAAAAAGACCGGGCAGGGTTCTGCCCTGCTGTACACAGGGTCACTAGGAATCAGAATCAACTCAACAGCACTAACAAGGAAACAAGGTTCAGGCCACTCCAGAATCCTCCCCAGCAATCCGAGAGGCAACAAGGAGTCTGCGTCCTAGCATCACGGTGGGGTGGGAGAGGTACTATGTGATTAACCCAGCAATGTGCCATGTCTGGGGCCAGGGAAAGGCAAGCTCTGTTACCAGCGAGCAGCGAAGAGCCGTGGCACAGACACATGGCCCTGGGTGATCGTTGGCAGCAGCCCCAGTTTGTGTCTACCACAGTGTCCTTTAGTTATAGAATAACATGTGGGAGTTTTAGGCCCTGTCAATGTCTGCAGTTGAAGCTCTTAGCCTATGAAATTTTCATGTGTTCAAAATTAGGGGCTCTGTCTTTGATTGATGGATTAGACTGGCCTCTCTAGCCTGTTTCCACAGTTTTATCTCGTTGTTTGGATTGTGCTTTCCTGTAGCAATGCCTTGCAGCTCTTCCTCTTTTACTGTGTGGGCTTACCACGGAAGAGTTGCTTGGGGGAATTTTGATTAATCATCCTTTTATGATCAGGCACTCCTCCTGTCTTTCTGGCCTAGCCAGATAGTTCTATGACGAACATTACATTCCTGATTCTAGACTGTGTCCTATAATCGCAATGATGACTGTGTTTTGCTAATTAATTTTTAGTATGGCTTGTAGATGATGCTCATGAAACAATGAAATGTGACAGGCTTACAATCCATAAACAAGCCTGAGTAGAAGCCACCATTCTCTAGATGGTTAACTCTATTTGGGACTTAATGCCAGATGGATCCCAGGGCCCTAAAAGACTTGCTAGGCTGAGTTCTCTTCTGTTTTGTCTGACACTATGTGGCAGCTTGGGTAATTTCTACTGTCCATATTGGGTCAAATATTGTATCAAAAATATTTCCTGGAGCTGGCCTGGTGGTGCAGCGGCTAAGTGCACGCGCTCTGCTTCGGTGGCCTGGGGTTCGCAGGTTCGGATCCTCGGCGTGCACCGCTGCACCGCTTGTCAAGCCATGCTGTGGCGGCGTCCCATATAAAGTAGAGGAAGATGGGCATGGATGTTAGCCCAGGGCCAATCTTCCTCAGCAAAAAGAGGAAGATTGGCATCGGCTGTTAGCTCAGGGCTAATCTTCCTCACACAGACACAAAAAAGTATTTCCTAAGGCTCTCCTTTCCCAGTGTAAATTTTGGAGGCAGCATCCACCCAATGTGAAATGTCTTATTTATGAAAATCTCAGAGTTGAAAGGAATGGTAGTAATTCAGTTCCACTTTGTCACCCAATTGTTTCAATATCCATCAGTGTAACCCTTCCTAGGCTGCCCTTTTGGTTTTCAGACAGCTCTAATCACTAGAAAGTGTCCTCGTTGTGCTGGCATCTGCTCCCCTGTTGCACCTACATGTCAGCACTAGTCTGTTCTTTCCGGGACGAGGCACAGCAAGCAGGCTGCTCTCTCTCTATTATCCTGTCCATCCAAGTCGTCTCCTCTCCAGGCTAATTTTAGTTAAAGACACGTTTGACAAGGAAATGTGTTTTGGATGATATATTTTCATTGGTTTTCTGCAAAAAACTAGTTTCTATTTCTGGAAGCGTCTTATTAAGATCCTGAAATGGTCAATGGCCCTAGCACAAAGAATTTAAGAATATAATCTTTCACTAAAAGTTTTTATTTTCAATTGCGTTTTATGACTTATGAAACATGAAAAAGAACAATTCTTAAAGAAAGTGAGTGTGAATTTGTGGAAGGTAAGCAAATTCTTCAGTTCTGAAACAAATCCTTGTAAGAGTTGTACTACATTAGAACATAAAAAAGTGCACACAAGTTTACTGTTTGAACAACGGTTTGTTTGAAACCATTAACGCTGTGATAAGCACATGTGAGTGTTACTAGGTGACTATTCAGCGATGAGGCAGTAAAAGTATTTTAACAGATTTTTGGACTTCAGTATATTGTTCCTGCATTAATCCTAGCATATGCAATATAGAAAAACACTTATTTCCTGAAGATAAAATTGTACTTTTTAAGTTATTAAAGTAATACATACACAGAGTTAAAAAAATCAACATATAAAATAGTTTTAAATAAAGAAGTAAAAATCTCCCATGTTATTCTTAGTACCACTCTCCAGAGGTAGTCACTTCTTCACTGTTTTATTTTTAATTCTAAAAGTGGCTACCACCAGAGTAAATAATATTCTTATTTCTCTGTTCCTTGATGTATCAACTTTAGACTATATTAGTCAATTTCCTAATATGAAAGATGACTCCCACCTTTCTTTCATGCCTCTTACCTTGAGTTTGTTAGTTATATTATTATTTTGTGTTCTTTTGGAGGTGGTTACTTTTAGAACTTTAAATAATGTATGTAAACATCTATTCTTTATTCCATCAACCTTAGTCAGAAAATATCTATTAATATCCTATGGAACAAGCCCTCTTTTTCTCCCAGTGATTCTCGCCTTCTTGTATTCAAGGGCACTCTCATATTGAATAGGGTTGACCTGTGTAACCAATAGAATATTGCAGAAATGATGGTGTGTGACTTCCAAGGTTAGGTCATAAAAGATGTTGCAGCTTCTGCCTTGCTCTCTCTTGGGTCATTTACTCTGGTGGAAGTCAGGTGTCCTGTCACGAGGACATGCGAGCAGCCCTAAGTGGAAGCCCATGTGGCAAAGAACTGAGACTTCCTGCCAAGAGTCAGCACCAAATTTGCCAGTCATGGGGAGCCATCTTGGAAGCAGATCATCCAGCCCCGGTCAAGCCTTCAGATGACTGCAGCTTAAAGCCAACTTTTTGACAGCAACCTCATGAGAAACCCTGAGTCAGAACCACTCAACTAACTTGCTCCTGAATTCCTTACCCACAGAAATTCTGTGCGATAAGAAATGTTTATTAGTCTTTTAAGTCACTAAGTTTTTTTTGGGGGGGGAGTATATCTTATGCAGCAATAGATAACTGATACATACCTTCTAGGTAAGATGATGCCATTTTCCCCTTCAGAGTAACCTCCATCTCTTTTCCCAACTCCTTTACTTCTCTTCCAATTTCTGTCATCTGCTTCATTACTTTTGTCATTAATTCCTTATGTGGTTTATGATATTTGTATTCTGCTTTTTAGCTATAAGTACAAAGTGTAACCATCCATGCTTTATTTAACTGGTGATTCTAAAGTTAGAAATAAAAATAGCATTTAAATCATTATAATTAGGAAGTGTGAATATATAATCTTATTATAAAACATGTAATATTTATTAATTTTTCCAAACTTTATTTTATTTTTTTCCAAGATTTATTGAAGTATAATTGACATATAACATTGTGTAATTTTAAGGTGTACAACATGATGATTTAATATGTATTATCACTGCATATATATAGTGAAATGATTACCACAATAAGGTTAGTTAACACATCCATCACCTCACAGTTACCATATTTTTTTTTTGTAGTGAGAACTTTTAGAATTTACTTTCAGCAACTTTCAAGTATACAATACGGTATTGTTAACTATAGTCACTGTGCTGTATAATACATCCCCAGAATTTGCTCACCTTATAACTGGAAGTTTGTGCCCTTTGACCACTTGCACCCATTTCCCCCCCTACCCCCTGGCCCTGGCAAACATCAGTCTACTCTCTGTTTCTGTGAGTTTGATTTTTTTAGATTCCACATATAGGTGAGATCATACAGTACTTATCTTTTTCTGTCTGACTTATTTCACTTAGCTTAATGCCCTCAAGTTTCATCCATTTTGTTGTAAATGGAAAGATTTCCTTCTTTTTAATGGCTGGATGACATTACATTGTATATATACGTACCGCCTTTTCTTTATCTATTTATCCATGAATGGACACTTAGGTTGTTTCCATGTCTTGGCTATTGTAAATAATGCTGCAATGAACATGGAGGTGCAGATATCTCTTTGAGATAGTGATTTCATTTCCTTTGGATATGTAGCCAGAAGTGGAATTGCTGGATCACAGTTATATTTTTAAGTTTTTAGGAACCTCCATGCTGTTTCCATGGTAGCTGTGCCAATTTACATTCCCACCAACAGTGCACAAGAGTTCCCTTTTCTCCATATCCTTGCTGGCACTTATTATCTCTTGTCTTTTTGATAACAGATGTCCTAATAGGTATGAGGTGATATCTCATTGTGGTTTTGATTTATATTTTCCTGATGATTAGTGATGTTGAGCACCTTTTCATGTACCTATATATCTTCTTTGGAAAAATATATATTCAGATCCTTCGCCCATTTTTAATTTTTTGTTTTTTTTTTGTGAGGAAGATCAGCCCTGAGCTAACATCCATGCTAATCCTCCTCTTTTTGCTGAGGAAGACCGGCTCTGAGCTAACATCTATTGCCAATCCTCCTCCTTTTTTTCCCCAAAGCCCCAGTAGATAGTTGTATGTCATAGTTGCACATCCTTCTAGTTGCTGTATGTGGGACGCCACCTCAGTGTGGCTGGAGAAGCGGTGCATTGGTGTGCACCCGGGATCCGAACCTGGGCCGCCAGTAGTGGAGCGTGTGCACTTAACTGCTAAGCCATGGGGACGGCCCCCCCATTTTTAATTTGGATTGTTTATTTTTTTGATATTGAGTCATATGAGTTCCTTATATACTTTGTATATTAACCCCTTATCAGACACGTGGTTTGCAAATATTTTCTCCCATTCTGTAGATTGCCTTTTCATTTGTTGACTGCTTCTTTTGCTGTGCAGAAGCCTTTTACTTTGATGTAGTCCTACTTGTCTATTTTTGCTTTTGTTGTTCATGCTTTTGGTGTCATATCTGAAAAATCATTACCAAGGCCAATGTCAAAGAGCTTTTTCCCTCTGTTTTCTTTTAGGAGTTTTATGGTTTCAGGTCTTACATTTAAGTCTTTGATCAATTTTGAGTTAATTTTTGTGAGTGGTACATGTGATATTCACATGGAGCCAGTAGGAGTGGACCAGTAGAGATGGAAAAGCACTCCTGCCTCACCAAGGCTTTGCCACTTGAAGGAGATTGCTTCCTATTTGGCTCGTGATTTTTTGGTAAGTTTCTAAAATTTTTCTCAGAGTCTCCAGAGTTGCTTTTTAAATTCTTGTTGAGAGAAAAAACATATGCTTCTTTGCCATATCAATAAGTTCTTTCAGCCTCTTAATCTTATGATCTGCTGAATGAAATCCATTCCAACATTCTTTTCAAAGACATTTTCTTTATGTCTTCTAATGTCTTGTTCTAGCCACATAGCCACCAGCATAGATTTATTTTCATTGTACTTTCTGGGTTAGTCTCATTGTTTTCAGATTCTATGTAATATTTTCCAGAAGGGTGTGTCAATGGAGTCCTTTGCATATCTACAAAACTTTTTATTTTTCCTCACCCTTGATTTTGTTGCTGCTCTGAATGGTATCTTACTTTCAATTATATTTTCCAATTGATGAATGTAGAATAACACTATTCATAAGTTGATCTTTTATCTGAGAACTTTGCTCAACTCTCTTGTTTTTAATAATTGACTGATTTGAAGATCAAATCGTCTGCAAATAATCAGTTTTATCCTTTTCCTTCCAATTCTTATCTTTTTCTTATTGCATTCATCAGGATGTCCAGTAGTATGTAGTATAGAATTGCAGATCTATATAACTTTTCCTCCAAATTTTTAAGATGTTGTCTTATATCATTCAGGTACCCTGTCGAAAAATGATATGGGAGCTACGTGATAACACCAGCACCTGGTATCTATCTTTCTTTTTTTTTTTTTAAAGTTTAGTTTTTTTTTTACTTTTTTTTTGTGAGGAAGATCAGCCCTGAGCTAACATCCAATGCCAATCCTCCTCTTTTTGCTGAGGAAGACTGGCCCTGGGCTAACATCCGTGCCCATCTTCCTCCACTTTATATGGGACGCCGCCACAGCATGGCTTGACAAGCAGTGTGTCGGTGCGCGCCCGGGATCTGAAGCCGTGAACCCTGGGCGGCTGAAGCGGAGAGCGTGAACTTAACTGCTACGCCACCCGGTCGGCCCCGGTATCTATCTTTCTTAACCTTACCTCTGTTTATTCTAGTTCCATTCTCAGACTCTCCCTTCATGGGGGCAAGAGACAGCGCCGGCTTCACCTGCAGAGGTTACAGTTGTATGCGAATGAGTGAGGGCCTCTTTCCTGGAGTTCCCAGCAAGAATCTCATCGTACCTCACCGGTTCTGACTGGACACATTTCTACACAAGTTCTAGTAGTCATAGGAATGGAATCTGGAAATTTTACACCAGGGCAGCCGTAGCCAGCTTTCTCCCATTAGGGAAGAGTCTATCTGACCATCGAGTTCAGGCTTAGGTTGTGGAGTGGACTCAACTGCATTTGTGACACGAGGGCTGAGTGTAGCAGGATATGGCTCGACAGAGCAAAATGGGGTAACCAGAAGGAGGAAGAGTCCTAGGCATAAAACAAATATTTTCTACAATCATATAATTTAGAAAAATTGGAAAGTTTTGAATATGTAGTGGTAAGAGGTAGATGAGCATTGGGCATTTTCCTGAAACAAAGGGTAGTAAACTAGGGACTGGCCAGTATGGACCATAAAAATTGTCTGTCCTGAGGCCTCTATGTCTCACTATTTATAGGTAGTGGTGTGGGGCAGAGAAAGAAACCCTTAATGACTAAAAAAGTCTCTGTGTTCATGCCTGAAGTTTCATCGATTTTGTCAGGACAGGAAAATACTGCTGGGTGGAATGGGAAGATTAGAAACTAATAATCATTTACATTTTCATGGGAATTGTCCTAGTCAGTTTTCCTATTTCTAGAGGAGATCAGCCTCTACTTACATACACAGGAACATGGACTGTCACTGGGGAGATGGAGACAAGACTTTCCCATAGGACATCAAGGACTTCTGAGGGGAGGATGTCCTAAGTGGAGGAGGATTTGAAGAAAGGGAAGTAAGAGGAAATCAAGACAAGAACTCCACTGCCTTGATGTCATTTTGACCTTTTCTCCCAGAAACTGAATCTCGGCTCTATTCATCTTTCTTTTTCCTCCCTCTCCTTATTCTTTTACGTTAAAGTGACAAGTAGAGGAAAGAAGGACTGTTGGCAGTAAATAACTCGCATCACTAATTTATAAGTCAATTTTTACACTCTATCTACTCTCTGAACCAACTGTCAACACAATGTGAATTTCCATAACCAGTTTGTTTTGCTAAGTCCAGAGATTAGCCTTCTGAGGCAACCATGTGAGGACAAAGGATGGAATGAGTAGATTTTACCGGCTGAATAAGCCGGAAGCATCACTCTGAAGTTAGTAAGCGTCCTTTTGTTTTCCTTCCTAAACCATTGTGCACCTTGCTCTAAGTGGAGTGTTACTGTGTGGCAGCAGGCTTTCTTGTAACTGTTTTAAAAATTCTCTCTGCTTTGGTAGCTCTTGGAGTGTGAATTTATTCATCATTTGGAAGCTGAGGTATGGACAGATCCCATCCTCAGGGCCAGACCTCACCTGAGGAAGCGGGAAGACTCTAGACAGAGTCTGTGGGCTACGTGGCAGCTGCTCTGATGCCCACGGCCATGGGACTGCAGGCTGTTTTATCAAACAGGCATGCTGGATGAGATCTCTAAGGTCATTTCCAGCTTTGACATTTTATCATCTGACAGACCATGTGTAGATTTTTTGTTTTTTTTTTTTGTGAGGAAGATTGTTGCTGAGCTAACATCTGTGCCAGTGTTTCTCTATTTTGTATGCAGGATGCTGCCATAGTATGGCTTGATGAGTGGTGTAGGACCACGCCCAGGATCTGAACTGGCAAACCCTGGGCCGCTGAAGCAGAGCACACAAACTTAACTACTATGCCACCGTGCCGGCCCTCAGGTGCAGGTTTTGATGTTAACTAAGAATCAGTGCAGACAGTTTTAGTCTAGTTGTTTAAAATGAATCTCTTCACCTGATAGCCACACCTCACTAGGGATGAGACCAGGTTCTATGGGGGGCAGAGGAGAGGCGTGAACTCGCTTAGCCTCTGTATTCCTGTCTGCATCCCTTGTGTGTCATCCCTTCCGTCTCTTCCTTCTGCTAGACTCAATGCTGCTTGGGTACAAGGGCTGCGTTCTTTATCTCGCTCTTTCTGGTGCCAAGCATGGTGCCTGCATGCAGTGGTGCTCATTAAGAATCTGAACTACTGAAATAAATAATTCTACCTCAACTTCAATTATAACCTTAATGTAATTTGCCTTATTCTTTTCATAATATTTGGAAAACCTACTTCTCAGTGTATTCTTATGCTATTTTATCTTAATAATTTAAAAAATTAGCTTTATGTTAAAAAGAAATTACCACTTTCCTTCTTTTTTCTCTAGTTAAGATGCCAATTTTCTTTAATTTTCTCTTTGGGGAAGGGAAGATTAGGGTTGCTAGATAAAATTCAGGATGCCCATTAGAAATTTGAATTTCGGATAAACAACAAATACATTTTTAATGTAAGTAGTATGTCCCAATTCTTTATTTTTTATCTGAAATTTTAATTTAACTGGGTGTCTTCTATTTTTTTGCTAAATCTAGCAACCCCAGCCTCTCCTCCTGGTCAATCTAATATTTTATCTGAAAGGCCGCCAAACGTAGGTTCTACAGAACCTAATGAAGTAGCATTTTAGAGTCCAGGATCTGACCCAGAAGATATGATCCACCAGGTCAGCTCCCTTCTCTTCCCATAGAAGCGTCTACATTACAACCAGAGGTAAATGAATATCCACCCGAGAGCACACATTAGTACCCTGCTTTCCCACCTTTCTCTAAACTGGTTTACTGTATATATTATGCCCAGAGCACCAGCCTGCTGAGAGGTGCTGGTCTGGCAATGAGTGCAGAAATACGAGTCCTACATCTTGTTCACAGGATTCTGAAGAACACATTTGAAGGGTCTCGTAAAGATTCTCCTAACACATCCTTTTAAGTTCTTCTCAAGTGGAAAAATTCTATACTTTCTCAGGTTTACTGGGGAAAGAAGTGGGGGTGGGGGGGATTAGGCGGCAGAGTTATTGTCCAGTTTCTTCTTCAGTTCTCCAATACATACATTGTGACTCACAAGAGTTTCTATTTTTCCCCCTCTCTCCCTTTCTGGGTTTATTGCTGACCCTAAAACTTGGGTACTCCAAGGAATGCCTGCAAGTCCAGGATGGTACGGGAGTGCAGCATGAATCAGTAACAACACTCGACAGTGGGTTTGGCAGCCACATATTAAACATATCCCCCTTGCCCCCACACATCACAGTAGCGTTTGCCCTCTGGGACAGCATTCAGAATCTGAGGAAGGATGAGGATACCTACGATTCTGACACCAATCCTGATATGTGTGTTCTCTAATACCACCGAGCAGTTCTCTGGGTGTGCTACAGTTCAACTCAATTTTATCACTACCTCGAGACAGCGTCAGATCCTACAGGATAGGGGCTCATTCCCACAGGCCTGCCTACCCACCCTCCCACTTCAGACACCAATGGCAAGTCCGGGTTGTCACCTGTGCTTCTGACCAACCAGCTATAGATTGGAGGTTCCAAGAACCCCTTCCTTGGGTTCGATTAATTTTCTAGAGATCACAGAACTCAGAGAAACATTTTACTTACTAGATTACTGGTTTATTATAAAAAGATATAACTCAGGAAGAGCCAGATGGAAGAGACGCATAGGGCAAGGTATGGAGAACGGGCGGGGAGCTTCCATGCCCTCTCCAGGCTAGCCACTTTTCCCAAATCTCCACACGTGCACCATCTCAGAAGCTCTCCGAACCCCATCCTTTTGGGTTTTTAAGGAGGCTTCATTATGTAGGCATGATTGATTAAATCATTGGCTATTGGTGATTGACTCAACCTCCAGCCCCTCTCACTGAAAGTTCCAACCCTGCAATCACATGATTGGTTCCTCTGGCAACCAGCCCCCACCCTTAGGTGTGGACCAAAGATCACCGAATTAACATAACAAAAGACACCTTGATTGCTTCCATCATTTAGGAAATACCAAGGATTTTAGTAACTGTTTGCCAGGAACAGGATGAAGACCAAATATATATTTCTTCTTATAAATCACACATCACAATACCGTTTCCCCTTCTCCTGCTCCCCCCTTTCCCTGCTCCCAGTCTTTGTGGAGGGGAACAGCTCTGAAGTCATCATGCTCCTAGTTCAGCTAGTAGAAATTAGGCTGGTGATACTTTTGGTGGGTGCTCCTAACCCAACTGTATATCACCAGGTGAGTTCACATGTCCTTCTCCAGGGGTTCAGCCCCTTTGCTTGGAGATGACGGGTGTCCACAGATGTTGGGAGACGAGTGCTCGGACAGACAGCTCAGGCTATGGAGGGGGGAAGGAGTGGTAGTGCCCATCTTTCACTTGACCCCCACTGCCTAAGACCACAAATTAATTCTTGCTATGTGTCTTGGAGTCTTTTCCCAATGGCAGCTGGGTTAGGAGAGACTGGGCCCGGAGTTAGGCTAAAATGTCTTGTACATTATCTTTTTTATTTGCACATTATCTTTTAGGTAGGGGATTTTAACTGTCTTTTCTAAAATTTAGTGTTAGGTGGTAGAGATAATGCTAACACTAGTTATTTAGTGATCCTTGCCTTAACATAGGATATTTATAATGTCTTTTATAGTAATTATTGCCTAAGCAGTGGCAAAAGCATTTTATTTCTCTATCAAGGTAACAACACTTAAAAGCTACAAGATCTTAAACTTAAAAATAAGATGGTTCTTAGGAAGAGGTTTAATATGTTAGAAGTAGCATACCATATACATTAAATCATATTTTGTTCTGTCAAATAAATAGCTTTAAGTAAGCAATAGGTCTTTTCATACCTGGCATAATTTTGGGGAGAAGGACTTTAGGTTTACCTGCTCCTGAGCCTTGACTACATTGCCTAAGTAATCCACGAGATGGCAGCAGAGAAATGTTCATCTAAATTATCATCCACAGAGAGGTTAAGAGCACTTCAACAATAAATAGACTAATCTTTGTAATTTGGTCCTTTCTAAACATGGAGTAGCTAGTGAGAGCTTTCAAATGATTTCTCAGGTCTTTTATGAGAGATGTAATGAGGATTTTATTTTCTTTATCTTAAAGTTATTTTCCCTGTTTACCGTATTTTGCAGTCGGGTCTAAATGGGATGCTGTGTGCACGTCCGTCCATGTGTTTCTGTCACAGTGAGCATTCTCACACATAATCTTAGAAAATCACGGAACAATAAACTTTGGAATCTTACTAAGTGTGCTCTTTGTGGTGATTTACTACCCGCTCCCACCATCACCTAGGAACAGGCAAGAAAGGGAAAGCAAGTGGTTTTCAGGTCTTGGGCCCTGAGCTTATCGGGGAGATTTTGTGGTGGGGAAAGTAAGAACAGACGAAGTACGTGGGGAGAAAGGGTATTTCTATACAGGCTGTAGTTGTCACCTCAATTTATACTATCTTTACGTTATTGGCTTTGTTTTCCTGTGTTTGTTCGAGTGAGTAATTGGAGTTAATAGATAGTTGCAGGTGCTTTTGAGTCAGGAGAAAGGAAATTGGTTTCCTGCGAACAACCTCCCTTTTGTATTGCTCTGTACCATTTATTACTTCGGATGACATTATGCCTGAAGCTTAGAGAACTTATACACACACACACATTCACACACACACATCTGAATGTGTTTTTTGTTTGAGAAATAATAGATGCTTGTTGCAAACTTTTAAATCCTATAGTGATACACAAAATAGAGAATGAAATCTCCCATAATCCCCTGATAGTTTGTTAATATCCTCCTAGGTTTGTCTCTATGTAAAGACAAACATTTACATTTTTAAGGAAATGAGTTCATACAACACTGATACTATTTTGTAACTTAACGTTTTCCATTTACTCTATCATGGGCATCTTCCCATGTTTAATTTTTACAAGCTATATTTTATTGCATTGTATGTTTGTGACATAATTGATAGATGTTGTTCTCTGTGTTATTTTTTGTTGCTCTAATAACAATGCTGCACTAAACAATTTTGTATGTTTATCTTTGTGTACCTAAAATCCAAACTTTTGAGCAAATAACATTCTCAAAACTAGAACACCATTGCTGAATTTAGTAATCAAGTCCTACCATTACATTGTAGCCAGAGTGGGCAGAGCTTGTTCATTAAGCATAGGACTGTGTTGATAAACTTTCCTTTTCTGTTTTAAAGTATTAGGTGAAGCCTGTGCTTGAATGGTGGCAGCAAAGCACAGAAGACACGCTTTCTCAAGTTTTCGAATGTATCACAGAGCAGTGAAGTTTATAAAAGCCCTCCCCTTTCTGTGGAATGTCTTGACACTGTGCCGCCCGGACAGTGGTGCAAGTGCTGGCTTTTATCTAGACAGGCAGGCAGAACGGAAATATGCTTTTCCCAGGGACCCTCCTTTCCACCCATGCCTCCATGGTGCCAGAACCGAAGATTTGCAGTCTGGTAACCCAGGAGCAGGGTGTTCTCAGGGAGGGAAACAGGACCCTGGAATGCACTCCCTCCCGCGGTCCAGCAGCGCCGGTCTGTTTGCCTTCGGGGCACAGCGGAAGACCCATCTGTTTCCTCAAGAGTGTTTCTGAGTGGTCGCCTTATGGCGGCTCCCCTCACCCACCAGCCCGGATAGCAGCAGCATCATCTTAACATCTTTGCCACTTAACATGGAGGGGCTAATACTGGCAAAGAATTGTTTTATAATAAGGCTTCTCAGCCAAGGGATTCAGACTCTTATTTATTCCATACGACAGATGATAAACATTTTATACAAATGGTAGAAATTAAAATCTAAGACAATAAAGTGTAACATTTCAAATTCAGAACTCTTTTTCAAGCCCCAGGATTATTTTATTATTTATTGAACATTATATCTCACTGGTTATATAAGCTGAGGATCTAGCACCTTTTTTAAAAAAAAATATCTCTGGCATTGTATAAACTGGGGGAAAAATCCTGACACTTTCCAAGGTCCTAAGATTTGCACGACCATTAGAAACAACTTTTTCTTAGCATGGAAGGCAGCTATCTTCTCCCTATTCTTGCCCAATAACTCCGTCTTTTCCACTTTTGACCTGTGTCTAGTTTTGTCGTCTTGACCCCTAGCTGTGTGTCTGGTGTTTCAGAGGCCCTTTTTAGGTTCTGAATGCACAGAATGCATTGTTGTTTGTGACTTTACAATCAAAATAGCATGGCTCTGCTGCTGCTGAGTAAAACAGATGAAAAGGTAAAACCACTGAATGCACACTTCCACACTGTGGAGGCTGTGTTTCATGTGTTCTGTATCTCTATGACGTTTTAATAGTAACAAGGGCAAAATATAAAACTCTCACCAGTGCATTAATGCTTTGATTTCACTCATTTAACAAGTTTGCATGGTGCCTGTCACTATTTTTGTCACTGTTTTGTGAAAAACAGTGACAAAAATTCCTGCCCTCAGGGTACTAAATTTTCAGTGGGTAGAGACAGATAATAAGCAAATAAACCAATCTTAGTATATTAGATGGTGATCATGGCCAAGGAGAAGCACAAAGCTGGGGAAGGGGATGAGTTGCATTTTTAAGTGGGGCAGTCAGGGTAGGCCTTACTAATAGGATGAATAAGCTGACATTTGAATAGTGGCTTGAGTGGATAAAGGAGGAAAGAGTGCTCCAAGTAGGAGGGACAGCGAACGCCAAGACTCCAGGCAGCAGCCTGCCCTGCCAGTGCGTGGTTGGGGTGCATTGAGCAAGGGGAGAGTCTCACGTGAGGCCAGAGAGGGGGGAGACGGGACTTTATAGGCCCTTTGGAGGCCCTGGGGGACTTTCCTTTACTATGTTGACTTGGGGAGCCTTTTAGGACTTTAAGCAAAGGAGGGAAGTGACTTAATTTGATTTTTAAAAGGATCAATGGAGCTGATGTGAGAACAGAGTGTAATGGGGCAGGCAGGCAGGCCTGAAGAAGCTATTCTGTCATCTTAGAAAGAGGGGACGGTGCCCCCCTCCAGGTAGTAGCAGTGGATATGGAGATTCCGCATGTGTTTTGAGGGTCGTGCTGGAAGGATTTCATGATAGTATGGGATCTACCTAATAAGGCTCTAAGGGAAGGGAGAATTGCTGAAAAGATTTGAATGAATAGAGAAGCAGAAGGAGAAGAAGCTTAAGGTGCAGAGTGGGATGAGATCATTAAAGAGATAAACCTGACAAGAGAGGGAGACTTGGTAATGTGGAAGGAAGCTAAAGAATTCAGGTAATTAGTAGCACCTTGATGAAGCGCACAGAGAAGACGTTTGACTGTGATCAAAAGGCCTGTGAGATTCCGTTATGGTTTAAAGAGTGAAATTGCCCCATTTAAAGCAGAACACACAGAAAATACCCTTGTCCGCAGTAATATGGATAGTATAAAGGCAAAAACTGTTGGGAAAATATAATAAACTCAGCAAACCTATAGTGAGTGAAGGATAGAAGGGAAGGGACCATTATGAAAAATTTGGTACAAAGACATTGGCAGAATTTGGCAGCTAGTTTAGCATTCTGAGTATGGGGTAGAAGACGAATTCAACACAACTCCAAAATTTCTAGTTTGTGGTTTTGAAAAGATGCTGGCAGTCTTTCCAATACTTGGAAACTCATTTATTCTATATGATGGAATATAAACATTTTATACAAATGGTAGAAATTAAAATCTAAGACAACAAAGTGTAACTTTGGAAATTAGAACCAGGGAAGGATCATACATAAAGAGTAACTGATGTGTCTCTTGAGAAACATTTAGAGTAGCAGATCTGGTAGAAGGAGCACTGGGCAGAGTGCAGACTCTCAGAGGATGATGACTCAGGGTGGACATAGATGGAGGGGTTTGCTGAGGTCAGGTGAAGTATATTACTTCAAAGAGCACAGGATCGTCTCTTCTCGTAATGGGAAAAAGTAAAGGGTCATCGCAGTGCCCTTAGATGATAAAGAGCTTCTAGAAGAGGAAGGAGAGAAGGAAAGGCCTCCTGGAGGCCAATTCAGATAGGACGGTGAGAAGTCAGTGGTGCCCTGTGATATCAGAAGTTCTATAGAAGTTTTAGATGGGGTCTCTGGGCTATGGGAGATAAAAATCCAATTGGCAAGGATGCTAGAATGTTGTCTTATCCTCCAAGGATGCCAGCATGATTGGAGATTGTGTTTTTCAACATTCTTGGGAACACGTTTTAGGCAAAACAGAAGAAGGGAAAGATGCAAACATAAATTAAGATGAGAGAAGGGACATCCATGAAGCTCATATCTATATTTTTTATTACTATAAATAACTAGGTGATGAATAAAACCCACCAACTGCTGTAACAGGGCATACAATTGACGTCACTGCTATATGGAGAAAGGTTTTACCTTTATAGAGAAAAGTTGCCTTCAGTAACTGCTTGCCTAAAATTTATTTATTCACTCATTCAACAAAACTTACTTAGGTCCCACTGTGTGTCTGTCGTTGAACTAGATTCTGAGGATACAAAATTGAGTAAGGTATGAACCTTATCCATAACATGCTTGCAGTTTAATGAGGAGAGAGACATCAAACAAGTAACTTCAATACAGTCCCATACGTTCAATAGCCAAAGTAAGAAAATCACTTGGGCTTTGTTGTCAGATAGACAACATTTAAACCCCTGTGTACCCTTGGGAAATTTATCTCTGATTCTCTACCTCCTTATCCAGAAAACTGATACTATAATTTCTGCCTTGCATTTCAGGAGCAGGGGAACAGCCCGTGCCGAGGCCTGTGGCCACAGGACAGCAGGAACAGTAAGAAGCTTGAGAAAATCAGGTCAGGCCTTTTCTGAAAGGCAGTTTTTACAGCAGGGGAGTCAGGTAAGGTAGAGATAGGAAAGAGACCGTTGACCTTTTAGATTTGTGTAATATCCCCGTTGAAAACACTGCTATCTGCTAATTACATTATTGCCTATCATTCGGGGCCCTGGCTCTCTAAGACCCTGTCGTGTAACCTTTGTTTCAGCCAGACCGTTACTATCCTCCGTACTCTGCTCTTTCCAGCTTCCGAACTTTCACTGGGGCTATTCCCACCTTAGCACCTTCTTGCAAATATCCTATCCATTTCAATTGCCACCTGATCCAGGAGACCTGTGTCATCCCCAGCCCTCTTTCCTCTTTGACTTCCCTTAGCATTCTTCATGCTTAGGGAAATTTCTCTGTCATCATTTGCATGCTTAGCCCTGGCTGAAAAGTTCCTTGGGCTCAGGAATTACGTCTTATTCATATTTGTATCCCCTCAGAACTTAGCTCCACGTCTTATACATCTTCCACATCTAAATATTTGTGAAATTGAATTGGTGAGGCAAGCCGTTTCTTGTCTTACAGCCACAGAACAAGAGCTAATCCGTAGCTGTAAAGGGTTCTGGATCATTGAATGGAAGCTGCTCTTTCAGCAGATCATAACTGTGCAAAGCTGTTAAGTGTATACTTTTGAAAAACAGGTTTTGCTGTGTTGCTGAGTTCATGTTGCCATGACAACCTTAACTTTTGGCACTTTCTGAATTTAGTGTCCTACTTAATTTCCTGTGTTTGGCTCAGAGAGACCATATTGTTCTGTCCCTTTTGCTTGCTTATATGAATCTTTGAACCAAAAATGATTTATGAATTTATCTTATTTTCCCTATTAGGTCATGAATTCCCTAGGTTGGGGACTTGGTCTTATTATACTTATGATCCCTGATAGCACTAAAGTATGCCCTGTACATTTTAGACAGTGAATATATCGATATATATTTTAGATGAATTGAGAAATCACTGATGTGGTAGGCTGAATAGTGGTTGCCCCAAAGATGTCCAGGTCATAATTCTTGGAACTTGTGACTATATTGTCTTACACAGTAAAAGGGCCTTTGCCGATGTGATTAAGTTAAGAATTTTGAGACGGGGAGGTTATCCTGGATTATCGTGGTGGGCCAATGTAATCTCAAGGGTCTTTGTAAGAGGAAGGCAGGAGGATCAGAGTCAGTAGGAGGAGATATGATGAAGGAAGGAAGACATTGGAGTGACATGAAGAAGGGAAATGAGAGAGTTTCTAGAAACTGAAAAGTCAAGGAAATAAAATTTCCCCTGAAGTTATAGTCCTTTCTCAACTTGATTTTAGACTCCTGACCTCCAGAACTGAAAGAGAATAAATTCATGTTGTTTTAAGCAGCTTAGTTTGTGGTAATTTGGTACGATAGCTATAGGAAACTAATACAATTGGGTAACCCATTTTAACAAGTTTCAAAGATCACTTAGTGGAGTTGTTAAGTTCAAGTCCAATCAGAGGTATTTTTTGGCTAGATTCCAGACAATACTACTTCTAGTAGCATAAAAGGATGAAGTGGGAAGGAAGCATAGAGATTATCTTGTTAATTATAATGTAGTTGCAGACAGAATTCCAATAATATATAAGATGGACATAGAGTTATCTATAACTAATCCACTAAGTCTAAAAATGCCATTCATTTGAAAAACTTACACTGAGTGTCAGTGAACGCTAGACATTGTGCTAGATGCTGGGCCTATGGGCCCCGGGGTCTGCCCTCACAGGGGTCTCAACGGCAATTTCCTGTGGTTAGAGGGACTTGTATCTCCTGGTCCCCTGTGGCCTAGTAAGTGTGTAGGGCCTCAGGGAGGACTGAATATGACTCAATTTATTGTGAAGTGGGAATTCAGATGTCAAACCATGTGTCAAAATCCAGAATGGATGGTGTCTTCAGGATCCACGTGAACTTTCCACACCAGTTGTTCTC
The DNA here is from genome assembly GCF_020826845.1 of Diceros bicornis minor. Classification (NCBI taxonomy): domain Eukaryota; kingdom Metazoa; phylum Chordata; class Mammalia; order Perissodactyla; family Rhinocerotidae; genus Diceros; species Diceros bicornis. The sequence continues at coordinate 18,109,218 of NC_080772.1, read as the reverse complement.
GACATTGACAGCGCATCAGACCCCTTGGTGGAGCTTTTTAAAAACACAGACGGCAGTGCCTCACCCTTGGAGATTTTGACTCGGTAGGTCTGGAACAGGGCCTGGGAATCTATGTTTTAAAGAGTCTTGGGTCTGTGTTGCCCCAAAGTGTCAAACATGGCTTATGTGTTGGTAATTAAGACTGCTTGGTCCTAAGTTGACAACATGGTCTGCTAGTGATCATACTGCTAGCGGCATTTCCCAGCATGTATTCTTAAGAACACTTGTCTCCTAGGGTAGCATACCAATGGCAGATTCGTGAACTTTGGAAAACAATCTATAGTACATTATCTTTTTGGAGGTTCATGATAGACATTTTCACATTAAAAGCTCTAAAGTGTGCTGGATTAAAGGAATCTGTTTAACCCTGCTTAACCCATATTCTTCAGACTTATTTGACCATTGAACTGCTTCATCATGTAGCCCTAATTAATATGCTGTGCAATGGAGGCTTTTCATGGCACACTTGAGAAAACACTGATCTAGAAAACCAGAGGTAGCAATGGTATTTGCCTTATTTAGAAGGCACCAGTTGTCGAGTGAGGATCTCTGCAATTATTGTAAACACACATATCAATTCACAGGAAAAACAAAGGTCACAGTATTTTCTAATCCAGAGAGTCCATTAAAAGTGTACATTCTAAGAGTCACAGAATCATAAAACTTCAATCTGGGTGGTCATCTCGGTATTGATCACGGGTGGGAGGGTTGAAGTTCATTGAGTGCTCACTGCTTCCCTCATGCTCTACATGCTTTTTCTTACTTCCATTTTATAGCTACTCTACGAATTATCACTACCCTTTTAAAGATGAAAAAGCTGAGACAAAGAAGTTAAATGGCTTGACTGAACTAAAACACTTATCAATCCTACATGTGTTGTTCGCACAGTAATGTGTGTTTTACATACAGTGTCTCATTTAATCCTACCTCAAAACCTATAGTGCAGGGATTAATGTGAACTTGTCCAAAGTCCCTCAGCTCATATCGACAAGTCTAAGACTGTCTCCACGACCATGTCCTCCCCACTGCAACATAGCATCTTTCTCACTCCCAGGGCACCCCCTGTTTTGTCTTCTCAGGGTGTAGCTAAAGATGTCGATGTTGACATGGTATGAAACTGACGGGTTAGTACAGAGACAAAATGTATCATCCAGGAAAAGAAGTTGAAGTCCTGATAGGAGTGAATGCCACCAGTAAGGAGAAGAACTAAGAACTTTGATAGAGATATCAGAGGCTGAGTCACACTCAGGAACAAAGAGAAAAGTAATATCACGCTTACAAAATCCATTAAGTCAGGAGATTCAGTTTGCTGTATTTTTTTGTGTGTGTGTGTGAGGAAGATCAGCCCTGAGCTAACATCTGTTGCCAATCCTCCTCTTTTCGCTGAGGAAGATTGGCCCTGAGCTAACATCTGTGCCCATCTTCCTCTACTTTATATGGGACGCCGCCACAGCATGGCTTGACAAGCGGTGCGTTGGTCTACGCCCGGGATCCAAACCTGCGAACCCCTGGCCGCCACAGTGGAGTCTGTGAACTTAACCACTCGCTCAGTTAGTTAGCTGTATTTTAATCAAAATCTTTCTATGTGTTAAAAATATTGGTGGATAATCCAGTGCCTGTTTTGAAGGTTCCTCTTTCTGAGTCATAGTTTCTCAAATGTAGTTGTTAGAATCAACATATAAACAACTTGTTGTAAAAAAAACACAAATATGGACCAAGTGCCTTGTCCACTTGGACAGCTGTCTGGAAGCACAGTGTTGGGACAGCTTGGCTGTATGGGAACTTCCGTGCAGCAGCAGCACGGATTCAGAGCCACTGGAGCAGCCAGCAAACGAAGCCAGTCCACAGGAAGCCTAGACTGCAAAGGTAAAAAGGTCTGTACATAGTCCCACAAATCTTAGAACGTTCTTTTGAGGAATCAATGATTTTGTCATACAAATTTTCTTTTCAGCCATGCACAAATGAAGTAATCACAAAAATCAGTAGCATTGTGTTCAATTAGGAAGGATATTATTTAAGTTGGGATGGCTGGACTTTGATATAAGCATCTTCTTTCTGCTGCTGAGATTATTAGTGTTCTGGAAGACCTACCAACTTCTCAGAATTACTTTTTGTTATAACTTTTCTGAAGAATCATTTGCAGAAAATGAGCGTCACATTTTCAGGTATGCACCTCATGCTTTCCTTTACTTCCAGTTCAGGCTTACAATTTAAAATGTTTGCTCTTTGTTAGCATTACTGCCAAAGAGAGGAGAGGGCGCAGGGTTAGTAGTTCTGCTCTCGCAGTACGAGGACTGAAATGGTAAGGCGCCTCCTTTGCTGATAAGGAGTGGTTTTCATACTCCTTGTGATTGGGTAACTCACGGTTTCTCTCCACATTGGTTTTATAATATGAGAGAAAGATCACCTTTGAAAAATGGAATCCTTAGGTCTTTCCTTAATGCAGGACCAAGAGAATCCGGGGTGCATCTTCTTCATTGCTTTGTAAATGATGGAGTGAAAACGGCTGACCCTCATGCATTAGGCACTGATGTGAGCAGGCAACAGCTAGACAGTAAATGTGAATTCTCTCTGCTGTGGCCTTTGTGAGGTGAGCCAGGCGGCTTTTCTCCTCTTTCTCTCTGTCAGCTTTTCAATTTGTAAAATGAGGTCACACCACTAATCCAGCTCACAGAGCAGTTGTGAGAGAAATGAAGAAAAGCAACACTATTGCTGGGTTTTTATATGAAATTCCTGCATCCCAAGTTTTTAGGGAGATTTATTATTATCGTTAGAAACAAGTGTACATTAACATACTAGCAGGCACTTTTCAATAAAAGTTGATAGGGAAATGAAAAACTTTGTGTTTCAGTAAATGGTGCTGAAACAACCGAGCATCCACCCACATATGAAAAAAGAAATCTAGACACAGACCTTACACCTTTTACAAAAATTAACTCAAAGTGGAGTATAGGCCCAAATGTAAAATGAAAAACTATAAAACTCTTAGAAGATGATATAGGAGAAAAATCTAGAATTGGGTTTGATGATGACTTTTTAGGTACAGGATCAAAGGCATGATCTATAATGAAAGAACTGATAAACTGGACTTCATTAAAGTTAAAAATTTCTGCTCTGCAAAAACACTGTCAAGAAAATGAAAAGACAAACCACAGACTGGGAAAATTATTTGCAAAAGACACATCCGATAAAGGACTGTTATCCAAAATATACAAAGAGCTCTTAAAACTCAACAATAAGAAAACAAAGAAACCAATGAAAAAATTGGCCAAAGGCCTTAATAGACACCTCACTAAAGAAGGTGTACAGTTGGCAAATAAACACATGAAAAGATGCTCCACATCATATGTCATCAGGGAAATGCAAATTAACACAATGAGATACCACTACATACCTATTAGAATGGCCAAAATCCAGAAGACTGACAACACCAAATGCTGGCAAGGATGTGGAGCAACAGGAACTCTCATTCATTGCTGGTTGGTATAAAAAATGGTACAGCCACTTTGGAAGATAGTTGGAAGATTTCTTAAAAAACTGAATATACTCTTATCATATGATCCAACAATCATGCTCCTTGGTATTTACCCAAAGGAGTTGAAAACTTATGTCCACACAAAAACCTGAACATGGATTTTTTTTATAGCAGCTTTATTCATAATTGTCAAAACTTGGAAGCAACCAAGATATTCTTCAGTAGGTAAATAGGTAAATAAACTGTGGTACATCCAGACAATGGAATATTGTTCAGTGCTAAAAAGAAATGAGCTATCAAGCCTTGAAAAGACATAGTGGAAATTTAAATGCATATTACTAAGTGAGAGAAGCCAATCTGAAAAGGCTACATACTGTATGATTGCAACTATATGACATTCTGGGAAAGGCAAAACTATGGAGGAAGTGAAAAGATTAATTGCCACGGGGTGGGGGGAGGAGGGATGAATAAGGAGAGCAGAGAGGACTCTTAGGGCAGTGAAACTACTCCATATACAATTGTCCAAACTCGTAAAATGTACAACACCAAGAGTGAACCCTAAGGTAAACTATGGACTCTGGGTGATAATGATGTGTCAAAGGAGGTTCATCAAGTATAACAAAACGTACCACCCTAGTGGGGGATGTTGATAGTGGGAGAGGCTATGCATGTGTCGGAGAAGGGGGTAAATGGGAACTTTCTGTTCCTTCTGCTCAATTTTGTTGTGAACCTAGAACTGCTCTAAAAAATAAAGTCTATTAAAAAAACACCTCCTGTGAGTGATAGCTTCACATTATTCTTTAAAATAAGGACTTCAAGATTCACACGTGTAAGGTTGTACATAGACCAGATACAACTCTTAGTAAATGACAAAGCTACTTCTGTCTGTTTGTCATTTAATCTGTCAATCTGTTATTTGGTAGAAACAATTCAAAAGCACTCAACGAAAATGAAAAACAATTGGTTTAGAGGTTAATGTGAAAATGAAGGAACCTAGAAATTAGCTTATCCTTTCACCTCAGATTTCTTAACCCACATGTGTTAGACCATTTGCTGAGCTAGACATCTGCTAGGCTCTGGCAGGAAATCACAAGAGTCTTCTTACGTATTTGTCCCATCATTAGTAAATGTCATCATAATCATATATTATATATTGTTAAGAAACTCATACTCCATTAGCTGAGTTATAAATGTAATTATAAATTACAGTTATTCATTGCCAAACGTTGCTGCCAGTGTCCCAGAAAGACTGAGCTTTAGACATTATGAAGACTATGCCCATTCATTTGTGACTTTCACATGTCTTCTGTGTTGATCATCTCTCTTGTCTAAAACTCAGAGTGATTAGTATCAAGATATGTAGGTCTGAACTGTGTTACTGTGTGCCACTTGCTAATAATATGTGAATAACCTTTTCTTCAGCAGGATTCCTCCATTCAGCTCCATCTCCTTAACATTCTTTCTTCACTGTTCCTGCCAAAATAATTTTCTCTGTTTACTGTTTTGATTTAACAAATATATTTGTTATCTATTGCTGTGTAACAAATCACCACAAATTTAGAGGCTTAAAACAGCACCCATTTCTTATCTTGCAGTTTAGCAGGTCATAAGTCCAGCACAGCGTGTCTGGGGTCTCTCTGTTCGGGATGAACTCAAGGCCAAAATCGAGGTGTCAGCTGGACTGAGTTCTTTTCTGGAGACTCTGGGAAAAAATCAGCTTCTAAGCTCATGCTTGTCGTTGGCAGAATTCAGTTCTTTGCAGTTGCAGAACTAAGATTTCCATCTTCTTGCTGGTTGTCAGGTGGGACCTCTTCTCAGCAACCAGATCCCACCCGCATTCCTTGCCATGTGGCCGCCGCCTTCCTCAGGCCAGCAATGGTAAGTTGAATCCTTCCCACGCTCCAAATCTCTGATTTCCTCTTCTGCTATCAACCAGAGAAAACTCCTAGCTTTTAAAGGTTTCAGGCCATTAGGTTATGTGCATCTTGATAGTCTTCCTTTCTTAAAGTCACCTGTGCCATGTAACATACTCTAATCACAGGAGAAAAAGCCATCAAATTCGCAGAACTGAAGATTATGCAGGATGTGTATGGGAGAATGTACGGGGGTGGAGGGACGAGGCAGGACATCTTAGGGGCCATCCTAGAGTCCTGCTTGCACTGCACCCTTCTCCTCCCTAAAACTATGGTGAATTCTACCTGTGAGCTTTAAAGCCTTCTCCAGAGTACCATGGACAACACAAATTCCTTTTTGTCCCAGCCTTCCTCTGTCACATGTCACATTCCCCCATTGTCAATCCTCCCTCAAGGCAGTATCTCACGACGGGATTCCCAAACACTCCTGAACGCTCTCTGAGCTCCATCCTGGTCCCCAGAAGCTCCAGCTGCTCAAAGCTCGATCCTCGGGGATCCTTGGCCTGTAAACAATCCATGTTGTGAGACACTGGGGGGTACCCTGCTGATTTTCTCTGAGGACAGTCTATGAATATTAAGATATGTTGCAATCATTAAAGACGAAAAGAAAAAAACCAAGAAAACTGAAGAAGCCTAATTCTCAAACCTACAGTGCCTGGAGTCACTTGACTGAATTACTTAGAATCTTATGACAGTCCTCAAATTTCTACCAAGAGACTGGAAATTAAGTTTTTGCAGTCTGCCATCTGGGCCTTGAATGAAAGAGAAAATTGTATCTAATCCTCAGTTCTGGTTTTGTTCAGAGAAAAAATTAAAAAAATAAAAAATAAAAGAGGTCTTTTGCAGGCAGAACCTGAGAAATGGTAGTGTCTTGTTCTAACTTGTTACACCTGCTCGTTTGTCACAGTGCCTGGGTGGCCTGGTGATGAGTACGGCATAAAATTATAAGCCCAAAGTGCTTTATTTAGTCTTTGACATGGTACTTCTTGATTTAGGTTGTTTTTTTGATCATACGCAGGATTTTATCAGCTGTCTAGAAAAACATTGCCATACACTTTAAAATTTTTTTATTGATGTCATAACAGTTTATAACATTGTGAACTTTTAGTTGCACATTATTGTTTGTCAGTCACCATATAAATGTGTCCCTTCACCCCTTGTGCCCAGCCCCCACTCCCTTCCCCCTGGTAACCACCAAACTGTTCTCTCTGTCTGTGTGTTAGTTTATATTCCACATATGAGTGAAATCATGTGGTGTTTGTCTTTATCTGTCTGGCTTATTTTGACTAACATAATACCCTCCGGGTCCACCCATGTTGCTGCAAATGGGACGATTTTGTCTTTTTTATGGCTGAGTAGTATTCCATTGTGTATATATACCACATCTTCTTTATCCAATCATCTGTCGATGGATACTTGGGTTGCTTACACTTCTTGGCTATAGTGAATAATGCTGCAATGAACATAGGGGTGCATAAGCCTCTTTAGATTGTTGATTTCAGGATCTTTGGATAAATACCCAGTAGTGGGGTAGCTAGATCATAAGGTATTTCTATTTTTAATTTTTTGAGAAATCTCCATGCTGTTTTCCATATCGGCTGCACCAGTTTGCATTCCCACCAGCAGTGAATGAGGGTTCCCATTTCTCCACAACCTCTCCAGCATTTGATATTTTTTGTTTTGGTAATTGTAGCCATTCTAACAGGTGTAAGGTGATATCTCATTGTAGTCTTGATTTGCATTTCCCTGATGATTAGTGATGTTGAACATCTTTTCATGTGCCTGTTGGCCATCTGTATATCTTCTTTGGAAAAATGTCTGTTCATATCCTCTGCCTATTTTTTTTTTTTTTTTTTTTGTGAGGAAGATCAGCCCTGAGCTAATATCCATGCCAATCCTCCTCTTTTTGCTGAGGAAGACCGGCCCTGAGCTAACATCTATTGCCAGTCCTCCTCCTTTTTCTCCCCAAAGCCCCAGTAGACAGCTGTATGCCATAGTTGCACAGCCTTCTAGTTGCTGTATGTGGGACGCTGCCTCAGCATGGCTGGACAAGCGGTGCGTCGGTGTGCGCCCGGGATCTGAACCTGGGCCGCCAGTAGCAAAGCGTGTGCACCCAACCGCCAAGCCATGGGGCCAGCCCCCTCTGCCCATTTTTTGATTGGGTTGTTTGTTTTTTTGTTGTTCAGTTGTGTGAGTTCTTTATATTTTATGGAGATTAACCCCTTGTTGGATATATGATTTGCAAATATTTTCTCCCAGCTGGTGGGTTGTCTTTGCATTTTGATCCTGGTTTCATTTGCCTTGTAGAAGCTCTTTAGTCTGATGAAGTCCCACTTGTTTATTTTTTCTTTTGTTTCCCTTGTCCAAGTAGACATGGAATTCGAAAAGATCCCTTTATGACCAATGTCAAAGAGTGTACTGCCTATATTTTCTTCTAGGAATTTTATAGTTTCAGGTCTTACCTTCAAGTCTTTGATCGATTTTGAGTTAATTTTTGTGTATGGTGAAAGAGAATAGTCTACTTTCATTCTTTGGCATGTGGCTGTCTCGTTTTTCCAGTACCATTTATTGAAGAAACTTTCCTTTCTCCATTGTATGTTCTTAGCTCATTTGTCGAAGATTAGCTGTCCATAGATGTGTGGTTTTATTTCTGGGCTTTCAATTCTGTTCCATTGATCTGTGCATCTGTTTTTGTACCAGTACCATGCTATTTTAATTATTATAGCTTTGTAGTATATTTTGAAGTCAGGGATTGTGATGCCTCCAGCTTTGTTCTTTTTTCTCAGGATTGCTTTAGCTATTTGGGGTCTTTTGTTGCCCCATATGGATTTTAGGATTCTTTGTTTTATTTCCATGAAGAATGTCATTGGGATTCTGATTGGGATTGCATTGAATCTGTAGATTGCTTTAGGTAGTATGGACATTTTAACTATGTTTTTTCTTTCAATCCATGTGCATGGAATGTCTTTTCATTTTTGATTTAGATTTTTAATAGATACAATTCAATTTTTTTATGGATCTATGTATCGGTTAGTACTTTTTTGTTGTTGCAAATAACTGAAAACCTCTCTCAAACTACCTTAAAACTAAAAGAGGTTGATGAATTTATGTCACTGAAAAACACAAAACTAAGTCAGGCTTTGGGGCTTGATTTAGAGATCAATTGTGTTACTAAGGGTCAGTTTTTTTCCTTCTCTCCACTTTGCCTTCTAAGATTTCAACTTTATGCCAAGTTTGATGCCCCCTAGAGGTTACAAGGTGACTTCCAATAACTCACAGTGCAGGGTGCTGTTGTTATCATTTTTATCTAGTGGGAGGGAGAACATGTCTGAACCAATATTCTGAATTTCATGAGCACTGGAAGTTGTTAAGGCTCATGGCCACCCCTGAACAATGACATAGCCAGGGAAACAGAATGTGTTGGTGGGTTGAAGTCAATGAAGGATACCTAGGAGGAGTAAGATAACTGAAAACAAATCCTGTTACTATATACAAGATACCACATACTATGGGATACAATGTCTGTATTTTTTTTTTTTGTGAGGAAGATCAGCCCTGAGCTAACATCCATGCTAATCCTCCTCTTTCTGCTGAGGAAGACTGGCTCTGAGCTAACATCTATTGCCAATCCTCCTCCTTTTTCCCCAAAGCCCCAGTAGATAGTTGTATGTCATAGTTGCACATCCTTCCAGTTGCTGTATGTGGGATGCCACCACAGCATGGCCAGAGAAGCTGTGCATCGGTGTGCGCCCGGGATCCGAACCCGGGCCACCAGTAATGGAGTGCGTGCACTTAACCGCTAAGCCACGGGGCTGGCCCACAATATCTGTGTTTTAAGGAAATCTGTAAAAACTGTCTTTTTTATACTTCCAAGGATTTTGGCACGTAGTCACTTCAGCTGTATTCAGATGAACCATTTATTGGCATTTGTATACTTTTTACGGTTTTCATCTAGTTTATATCTAGTCTAAAATTTTAAGGAGCATTATATGCTACCTGTACATTTTACTATTTTTTTTCTGAGTTGAGAGACAGCAAAATATTGGTGAAGTAATTTCACATTCATTTAATAAGTAACATGTAGATGCTGCCCACATAGTATTTCAGGAACATTTCCCCTAACAGGTTGACATTCCTTTGGTCACTAAGCAAAGACATAGCAGGTGGAGTGGAGGGGCTTGAAGTTGTTGCGAAGTGACAGGAGAAGACTGGAGGTGGAGCTGTTTTTGTCTAAATTAAGGGTTGGATTTTTTCAAACTAATACAAATAACAGTATTCTCAAAATGTCTCACTAAGTTAATTCTAATAGCAGAGAATAACTTTTAATAAGCAGAAGAAACTGTAATGTGTTTTGAATAAGCTAGTTCCCCAAATGGCAAAATTATGTCTTTCTTGATCTAGGAATGGAAGATGAGATCCATCTCTGCTCTCAAGATTCTCATACTTTGGAGGTTTAAATATTATCATTGCTTAGAATGGATAATACAATAAAAAATGTCAATATCTGACATAGAATTGGAGCAATATATATGAAAAGGACCTGTCATGACAGTAGGTTTCTCTCTGTTTTTCTGAATTAGCGTGCCACCAGAAACCTTTAAACTACTATTTGGTGACACCTGACAGTGAGCAAGACCTTTCCTTCCTCCAAAACATATCTGTCAATTCAAATGTTAAAAAAAAAAGAGTCAAGTTAGTTTTACCTGTGCTCTTTACAAAGCTGCAATAATCAGGGAATTTTCTCACCAAATCCCTGAGCTCTGCTGTGGTTACGAGTTCCCCCTACATGACATGAACCCCTTTCCTCTTCTGTGGCAATAACGTCCCCATCGTGCTCCATGTTGCCGTGCAACTCAGCAGCTTCTGCAGACAGATGACAGCCAAGTGAGCGCTGTGGCCTCACACCCGAGGCGGACAAAACCACAGTGTCAAAGGTATGTATTCAATGTGGGAAGACGATTTCTCGGCATATTGCCCTCAACTCCTAGGACTTCCTCTTCAATACTTCTTGGAGGTCTTATAAAAGACTCTATCTCCTCTATTTCCTCCAGTGGGATATTTTACCTGGGGTATTATCACAACAATTTTGCTACGTGCAGTGAAATTAGCAGTGATTCCATTTGTTGAAATCATATGTAGACGACAGTGCTCTCCGCCTTATTACCAAATGAGTGCAGCGTGCCCTTCAATAATTCTTTAAACTCTCAAATGCCTTGGAAATAATATGCTGGAATATTACTGAGCTGTGACTGAAGCACCATTTGTGCTAAATATGACAGCGCACAAATGATATTCCTCTATAAAAGTTCAAACTACATTAATCTTTTAGGGAGGTTCATTGACTGGGAAGATGGCTTAGATATAAAATAAAGATGCTGAGGGCTCACTGAGGAGAGCTTTGCTGGTCAGGATTTCTAGGAACAAGTGTAAGGTAAGGTTCACAAGTTAACCCTTTATGATTAGGATGTGAGCAAGAGAATGCAATTCTGAAGCAGGGAGATTGAAATGATAATGCACTTATTTCAATAGGGGAAAAAACAGGCTTCCAGGTCTGAGAAACAGAAATTAAAGGACAGGTATTGAATGGTTGAGACAAATAGACGATATTATTGTCATTGGGAATCTGGACAAAAGTGTGACGAGAATTCTCAAGTCCATGAGTACAGTCCCTGCCCTTATCCATATAAGGATATATTTAGAAGAATGGCAGGCTCTTCCTATGCAGCCTCTCCAATGCCATTTTGTCAGTCATTTTCTTTTATCTTAGGGCTGCACAAAAAGAAATGATTGCATGAATGTCTTCTTCTTTTCCTAGGTTTCTAGATGTGGCCGGTAAGTCAGTAGGGCAGTAGTACGTATCAAGAAGTGAGAATGGGTAGGAGATTTAATAGCATTCACAAAGTTAGTTTTTTTTTTTGTGAGGAAGATCAGCCCTGAGCTAACATCTGCCAATCCTCCTCTTTTTGCTGAGGAAGACTGACTGTGGGCTAACATCTGTGCCCATCTTCCTCCACTTTATATGGGATGCCGCCACAGCGTGGCCTGACAAGTGGTGAGTTGGTGCGTGCCCCTGGGATCCCAACCCACAAACCCCAGGCCGCCACAGTGGAGTGTGCGCACTTAACTGCTTGTGCCACCAGGCCGGCCCCACAAAGTTAGTTTTAATGTAAATATGTGATAATATTTTTAGTACTAGTTTTTTGAAAATGTATGGAACATATAAAAAACAACATTACTGTTTTTTAAAAATTATAAGAGTATGTTCAATGCATAAAACAGGTAACAGTATAGAAAAAACAGAAAGGGTAAGTTACTCATCATGGCAGTGTCCAGAGAAAACCATCACTAACATGTTGGTGTGTATCTTTCAGTCTCTTCTGTAAAGATAAAGACGTAGTATAATTTTATAGATTGCTTTTTACTCAACAATATAGTGTATTTCTGCATGTCAATAAATAGGTAAGGTAAGGCTCCTGCACCAAGTGAAAGAGATTATTATTATAATTATTTGCTGAGAAAGATTTGCTCTAAGCTACCAAATGTTGCCAATCTTCCTCTTTTTGCCTGAAGAAGATTCTCCCTGAGCTAACATCTGTGCCAGTCTTCTTCTATTTTGTACGTGGGTCGCTGCCACAGCGTGGCCACGTACAAGTGGTGTAGGTCACGCCCAGGAATCGCATCCAGGAGGCTGAAGCAGAGCACACTGAACTTAACCGCTAGGCCATGGGGCTGGCCCCAAAAGAGTTTATTATTATTTTTATTACAACAATTATTATGCTATTATTTAGTATAAATGCAATATACACTTTTCCAAAGAAAAAGTAAGCAACACAAAAAGTTCTCAAAAAAAAGTAAAGATCATCTGAAATCCTATCACCCAGAGACAACCCCAGTTAACATTCTGGAAAACATTCTTTGGTATGTCTTTATCATCAGGGTGATAAGTGAGTCCCTCTCAATTCCCTAAGGTGACCAACCCCTGAGTCACTTCTGAGGAATTTCTGGAAGCCACAGGAAAACAGTTTGAAAATCAGTGTATTGGAAGGTAGATAAAACTTATTTCAGCAATCTCTGTGAGGAATGATGAGAGTGTAAAGTAAGTCAGAAAAGACATTAGAAGGATATTTATGGGGTAAAATCAACACGATATAGTGATAGAATGGGTGGCAGTGGGAGAAAAGAAGTCTGGTAACCCGTACGATTCTGACTTGAGTTCTGCTGTGGGAAAGGAAAACAACCCGACCTCGCTTCTACTACTTGTGTTCCTGGCTTTGGGCTTTAGCTCTGGTTGTTCACTCTGCCTGGAACGCTTTCCTCACAGACACATGCTTCGCTGGTTCCTCCCTCTCCGCCAAGTCTCTGCTCAGATTTTAGCTTCTCCATGAGGATTCCCAGGTTATCTAATACTGTAACATACCCTCACATAACACCATATCGAAAACGCCTTACTTTACTTTACCTTCTCTTTTTGTTTTTTCATAGCACTTATCACCTACTACCATACTACATAATTTACTTATTTATTGTGTTTCTTGTTTGTGTGTTTTCCTTGTAGAATGTAAACTCCTTAAGGACAGGAAGTTTTGTCTGTTTGGTTCCCCAGTACCTAGAATAGTGCCCGCTGCATAAATAGCTGCTCAATTAATATATGTTGAATGAATGAATTAAAGAGCATTGGAGAGACTGGAGACTGTTGCAGTGAAGGGTGAGATAAGGAGAGAGGGTATGGGAAAGAAGAGAGGAGGGGAATGATCTGAGAGCTATTACAGGGGTAGAATCTATAAGACTTAAAGAAAAAACAAACGAGAGACATCTCTAAGATCCTGTATGAAAGTGATTCCCTGCCCTTTCACTACTGAATTATCCTGTCAATTATTTTTTAGTCTTCTCCCAATAACTTATAGACATAGCTTACTAATAAAGAGAGATTCATAGAACCAGGTCAAAAGAGTCTATTATTTTTAGGTTAAATATGTATTGAATACTTGGAGCCAGAACCAATTGACCTATTGATTTGAGTCAAGACAAAGTCTGTTTATCTGCCAAGTTCTGATTTTCTGTGTCAGAAAGAATCCCTGCACTGTTGATTAGCTGCTTCTGGGTGCCATCAATATTTTCCACAACTGGATGTTTCTAAATAAGGATTAAGACAGAGATGGTGACTTTTAGATACCAATTAATGCAATGATAACAGAGACCAATATTGTAAATAAAGATTTCCTATTACATGAGGGATTATGTAACAATTATTATGGGACAGGATGTTGACTTTGCCATTCAGCCTCACATATTACAGAGAAGTCATTTAATTTTCCACCTCAAACATTTCTGTTTGCCTTTGAGTCTTGCCTGTGGCACTAAGATGGTAAAGAACATCCCTGCCTAGACTCTTCACTGTCAGCGGTATGTGGTGTGACAGTGCTAATAAGCTACTTGATGATGGGTAAATATTTTGTAATTTTTTTTCTGGCTTGCATATCAAAGAATCTACTCAGTTTCATTCTGCAAGCTTCACTCTCTCCCTGCCCACTGAAACCCCTGATACTTGCACTTGGATGTTCAAACAGCCAATAGATCAAGCCCCGAATGTTCATATCCATCCTGGTGGTGAGTCCTATACATCTGGAAACCGCTGCAGCTCTAATACTCGACACTTGACATACCTTTTCTTACTTACGTTTCCAGTCAACAATACCTTAACGAGAAGATTTTCCTTAAGAGCCTTATTTTCCCCTTAAACTTCTATCCCTCCCAACTTGGATTTTCCATATCACAGTCAAAGTCATCACATACCTCTGATTACTTAAGCCAGAAATGTAGCAGTTATCCATGATTCCACCGTCATCCTCACCCACATATCCAGTCCAATCAGGAGCCTTGTCTTCAGATATGTTAACTTTTACCTCTTTACATCTCCAATGTGACCACTTTCATCTTCCTAACTACCGTTGAAGGAATCTTCCCTCTTTAGTCTTTGATCTCCTTCAACTCATTCCCTACAGGACAGCAAAGTGACCTTCTTAAAACGTTAAGTTGCAGCAGATCAATTTCTGTTTAAGCCCCTCAGGGATTTTTTTTGCATGTACCCCCTTTAGAATACAGGCTCCATCAGACAAGGCCCTGTCTTGTTCACCATTGTATTTTCAGGGCTTTAGATATATCTGGTACATAGGTTCATGCCCAATAAGTGCTTTTAGAATGAAGAATATTTGATGACTTACACGTTTTTGAAAGATGAAGGTCCTGATCTCTCTCTTTTGGAATCACAACAATAAAAGTTGGAACGTACCTTAGAGATTATCTGGTTCAATCTCCTTTTGTATCTAATTCTGAGTGTGCTCCTGGCTCAACATTTTGGAATTATTTTGATGCTAGCCCCTACTTCAGCTTCCTATCTGATCAGTCTCCAGGTCCTAATAATTCACTATTTACAGTGTCTCTTGGATTGGGTTCTTTTTCACTTTTTCTACAACTACAAATCTCATTCTGTCCTTCATCACCTTGTGTTCAAATTATTGATGGAACATTGTAGTTCAGTTTCTTTCTGATTCATTTTCTTCCAGTTTTAATAGGACAAATTTTCTCAGATATTTGTTAGTCTGCTATTCATTCTTCTACTCAAGATTTTACTTGCCTGATCAAATCTGAATTCCTTTGCTTGAAATTAAGGGACATGAACCATCTTATCTTCGCTCTACCCATTCATCCAGGCAAGACTTACAATAAAGAGCTCCTTGTTCCCAACTTTGTTCATGGTATTACAACATTTTCCTCATGATCAAGGTCAAGACTTTGTCTCAAAGACCTAATTCCTAGTGAATCCACTTCACTAACGTGCTTTTTTTTTTTTTTTTTTTTACCCAACTTCCGACTCCCTTCCCCTCTGGCAACTACCAGTTTGTTCTCTGTATCGATGAATTTCTGTTTTGTTTGTTCACTTGTTTTGTTTTTTAGATTCCACATATAAGTGAAATCGTACGTATTTGTCTTTGTCTGAATTATTTAACTTAGTATAATATCCTCTAGGTCTGTCCTTGTTATCACAAATGGCAAGATTTCATTCTTTTTTTTTTGGCTAATATTCTGTTGTATGTATATACACCACATCCTCTTTATTCATTTGTCTATTGATAGACACTTAGGTTGTTTCCATGTCTTGGCTATTGTAAATAACACTGCAATGAACATACGGGTGCAGATATCTTTTTGAATTAGTGTTTTTGTTTTCTTCTAGTAAATACTCAGAAGTGGGATTGCTGGATCTTATGGTAGTTCTATATTTAATTTTTTGAGGAACCTCCATACTGTTTTCCATAGTGGCTGCACTAATTTACATTTCCACTGACAGTGCACAAGGGTTCTCTTTTCTCCACATCCTCTCCAATACTTATTGTTTGTTGTCTTTTTGATGATAACCATTCTGACACATGTGAGGTGATATTTCATTGTGGTTTTGATTTGCATTCCTCTGATGATTAAATGATATTGAACATCTTCTCATGTGTCTGTTGGCCATCTGTATTTCTTCTTTGGAAAAATGTCTATTCAGGTCTTCTGCCCATTTTAAAATTGGATTGTTTTTCTTGCTATTGAGTGATATGAGTTCTTTATATATTTTAGATATTAACCCCTTATCAGATATATCATTTGCAAATATCTTCTTCCATTTAGTACAAAGACAACAAAAGTTGCCTTTTTGTTTAATTGATGGCTTCCTTCATTGTACAAAAGCTTTTTAGTTTGATAGAGTCCCATTTGTTTATTTTTTCTTTTGTTGCCCTTTCCTGAGGATGCAGATCCAAAAGAATATTGCTAAGACTGATGTTAAAGAATTTACTGCTTATATTTTCTTCTAGGATTTTTATGGTTTCAGGTCTTATATTTAAGTTTTTAATCCATTTTGAGTTGATCTTTGTATATGGTGTAAGATAGTGGTCCAGTTTCATTCTTTTGCATGTGGCTGTCCAATTTTCCCAACACCATTTATTGAAGTGACTGTCCTTTCCCCATGTATACTCTTGCCTCCTTTGTTGTAAATTAATTGACCATGTAAGCATGGGTTTATTTCTGGACTCTTCATTCTGTTCTACTGATTTATGTATCTGTTTTTGTTCCAGTACCTTACTGTTTTGATTCCTGTAGCTTTGTAGTGTAGTTTGAAATCAGGGAGTATCATCCCTCCAGCTTTGTTCTTCTTTCTCAGGATTGCTTTGGTTGTTCGAGGTCTTTTGTGGTTCCACACAAATTTTAGTATTATTTGTTCTAGTTCTGTGAAATATGTCATTGGTATTTTGATACGGATTGCACTGAATCTGTAGATGGCTTTGGGTAATATGGACATTTTAATAATATTAATTCTTTTAATCCATGAGCACAGAATATCTTTCCATTTATTTGCATTGTCTGCATTTTCTTTCATCTATATCTTATAGTTCAGAGTATAGGTCTTTTACTTCCATGGTTAAATTTACTCCTAGGTATTTTATTCTTTTTGATGCAGTTGTACATGGGACATAAGTTCTTTTTTTTAAATAGGCCATAACATTTATATGGCTTATTACTTACTTGCATTTTTTTTTTTTTAGCTATTTCTTGTGCAGCAAGGTCATGAGTGGGGCTGAATTGGCAAGTTTGCCTTAAAAAATATCTGAGATAAAAGTGTGGATATGGAAAACTTATTTCCATAAGGGGCCTAAGTCTCCTGGGAATATGGTGAGGAGAGTTTTTGGATTTATTACTGGGCTCTTGAGATACTGGGATATACATATCTCTACAAAGAGGAGAAGGAAAGGTTATCTGTTTTAAAAAAATTAAAAAAGGAGCTGTCCTGGTAAGAAAGGGGGTTGTTTGAGGTCAGATGTGCTGTTTGAAATTGCGTCTTGATTGACCCCAGGGCAATGTATTTGTCATATTTTCCCAAATAAGGAATAAAATTCAGGGAAGTTTAGAGTGTGTCATCACTTCTTAAAAAAAAATCTTCTATAGATGTTGTGTGTATTAAATAAAGTATATACTTTATTTAATTTTATTCCTTATTTGGGAATAAAATTCCCCGAATTTTATTCCTTATTTGGGAAAATATGACAAATACATTGCCCTGGGGTCATTAAGTAGTAGACAATAACAACAATAAACAAACACATAGAGACAGAGATTGAATTGGTGGTTACCAGAGGGGAAGGGGGGAGGGGGGAGGGTGAAAGGGATAATTCGGCATATGTGTGTGGTGATGGGTTGTAATTAGTATTTGGGTGGTGAACATGATGTAATCTATGCAGAAATAGAAGTATAATGATGTACACCTGAAATTTATACAGTGTTATAAACCAATGTTATTGCAATAAACAAAAAATTAAAAAAAAACATACAGTTGGCAGATTTAATTTTTTTTTGTTTTTTTTTACGGACTATGTGGAAATAACTTCCCAACTCGAACATTTGCTGAAGGGTGAACGGGAGTCAAGGACATTGTGAAGCTGTAATTTGGAGGTGAGGGTCTGATCTATGAAAGAGAGACCTCAGTAAATATTTCCTATGTGAGTGAATTGGCCTCATTTCCCAAGGAGTAAATCTCTTGGAGTGATAAAAGTGTTGTTACTTTGTGAAAGTATCCTTCAAAACACAGTCCATTGCTAGTCTGTGTTACTGTTTCTGAATGTTCTTATGGTCTGGAAGGTCACAGGACACATCCCTTTGGGATGTCAAGTCTCCACTGTGATAGGTCTGGTCACTAGTGCTCACCATACCAATTTGCTATGGGGACATTTTGGCTTAAGGAGAAGTTAATACTTGGACTTTGGACATACTTTGTACTCGTGGAACTTTCTGATCACACAGTCATTTTGAGGAACACTTCTGTTAAAACTGATAATAGCCCTCCAAATACATGGAAACATGTCTGTCTCTCTCAATATCTCTCTTTCAATCTCTCTTTCTCTCTCCTTTAAAGACGACTATTATGGAAATAAAAAAGCAGCATATCCAGGAAGAACCTGAATCATTCTTTGTAATCAAACGGTTTCCTGCTTTAATAAGTCTGATTCAACTCTGACCATATAAACAGCAATAAACAATTCCTGATTTGTATATTGCAATTTTGAGTTGCCTCTTGAAATATTAAAATGGTCCTCTCCTGTTGTAAGAGAGGTTTAAATTTTTCTAAACAGCATGCTCTTATCCATAGTATTTAACGGAAATGTATCTTAAAACACCAACATCTCAGCACATTTAGGTGGATCTGTCCATTGGCAGGGCAAATAATCACTTTCTTTAATCTTTAAAACCAACTGTTCACAGACATTAATTGCCATGTCACTTGCACTCCTCGAAACAGTGTCATTCGACAAAGACACACATTTTAATTTGTTTGCTGCGTCTAGTCCTATTTCACTTGATACCCGGCCATTGTCAGGGGTGAAAGAGTCACAGCAACCGTGGATGGCTGGCATTGTTGTGCAAAATGTAATGACTCGAAACAGGACATTTTGAGAATAATTGCATTCATATGATATTCTTTTGGAATATAGGTCTTTTTTAGTTGAAACCAATGAGAGCACAAAATAACTCAGTGCTTACTTGTTTTATTGAGGATGGATGCACTTATTTTTGAAGTCAGGTGGTGATGTGGAGGCCTTTGTGTCTTCAACTGACTAGCCCTCATAATGAACTGACATTTTTATAAGAAAATGAATAGTTGCATACTTAATGCCTATGTCAGAATATTTTTCTACTTCTTTTTTTTTTTTCTTTCACTAAGATGTTGAGATTCATCCAATAAAGCAAAGAAGCTATTTCTCTACCATATGATCCAGCTATCCTACTACTGGGTATTTCTCCAAAGAACATGAAATCAACAATACAAAGAGACCTAGGCACCCCTGTGTTCACTGCAGCATTATTCACAATAGCCAAGATGTGGAAGCAACCCAAATGCCCATCAACTGATGAATGGATAAAGATGTGGTATACTACTCAGCCATAAAAAAAGACAAAATCGTCCCATTTGTGATAACACGGGTGGACCTCAAGGGTATTATGTTAAGCAAAATAAGCCTGATGAAGAAAGACAAACACTGTATGATTTCACTCATATGTGGAAGATAAGCAAACAGCTGGATAAAGAGAACAGATTAGTGGTTACCAGAGGGTGGTATGGTATGGTGAGCACGATGCAGTTTATACAGAAACTGATATATGATAATAATGTACACCTGAAATTAACAATGTTATAAACAAATATGACCTCAATAAAATAATTTAAAAAAAGTTAAAAAAGCTATTTCTTATTATTAGCTTTAGACACTTTATTTATTTATTTTTTTAAATTTTATTTATTTATTTATTTATTTTTTCCCCCCAAAGCCCCAGTAGATAGTTGTAGTCATAGCTGCACATCCTTCTAGTTGCTGCATGTGGGACGCGGCCTCAGCATGGTCGGAGAAGCGGTGTGTCAGTGTGCGCCCGGGATCCGAACCTGGGCCACCAGCAGCGGAGCGCGCGCACTCAACCGCTAAGCCACGGGGCCGGCCCGACACTTTCATTTAAAAATACATAATGTATGTAAAATCATATCTTCTTGAATTATAAGAGAATTCTACAGAACCTAATAACTGATTAATTAATTGACTTATTTTTTCATTTATTAATTTATTATACATTTATAGAATAGCTACTCTTTTCTAGGCAGTGTGCTAGACTCCAGGGATATAAATAAAAATATAACATTTCAGTACACTGTAACCTCAAAAGCTAGAAGGAGAGAAAAATTTGTAAAGATGTAACTATAACACAGCAGTAATGAGACAGTAAAGTGTGGTCAGAATATCAGGTGAACCCAGAGTATCTAATGGTTCATTCTATCTGGAGAGTTCAAGGATTGACATAGTACAACCTCAGCAGTCAGAATTCAAACCGTTTGTAACTTCTTCCTTCCTGTCTTGACCCTGAAGACAGAACAACTCAACAAGGAAAGTTCAGTGACCTGGGTTGAGAGGTAGACATTTTTTGACCCTCTTGGCTTGCCATAGCCAGGGGAGCTAGGGTACTGCATGCAGAACACAGGTAACCTCGCTGTCCCCCTTACACAAGAGCATTGATTCCCTCTTCTACTTTTGTTTGTTTGTCAAATGCCTTCCTCTGCATTCAAAGCTCCTCACCATTCTCATTTCCTGCCACTTTGCTGGCCTATTCCTATTCATTTTGGGCTTAAATACCTTGTTCAGCGATACTTTCCCTGGTTCCTTAATCTAAAGTACTGTCGTCTCAAAATGTTCATCAAACTCTAGAACTTTCCTCCATAGCCTTTCTCGGAGTTTATAATCATGGATTTATTTGTGTGTCTATTGGTCCACATGGCAAGGACTGTGTCTACCTGTCACTGTGTCATTTTTAGGACCTAGCACACTGTGAGGCTTGTTGTAGGTGTTGAGTAAATATTGGGAATAAATGAAGTCTTTGTGATTTATACAGCAACACAGTCCTGGCTGTGAAGTACCTCAAGAAAGGGGAACTCTTTCCTCTGAAGTTGTAAGCACTACTTCTTAACTCTTTACTCTTTCTTACTTCTTGCCGGGGGATTTTTTACTCTTTGTAGTTGCTCTGAGCTGAGTTAATTCTGGATCTAGTCAACCATGAGGGTCCAAACTCCAGGGATGCCCATTAGGTAGCCTTCCCCATTCTTTACCTAACAGCCTCCAGTCTTGGCTTGTGTGAATAATGACATCAGAACTGTTCATTATCAGTCACTTTATTCTCTTTTATGATGGTGTACGTTTCTGATCCTACGAACATTTACCAAAGGTGTTTTTGACTGAGGGGTTCAAGGGGTGCTCTAGTTGGGTTGGTGATACAAGTATTCTTGCAGTTTATTTTCATTGGTAGTACTGACTATAACTTACATTTTGTAGCAACTGGTTATTTATAAGATATCATTTGTCATAAGTACTGGTTGCCTCAGGAAAAAACTGGAGGGGAGGGGAATCAGATGGGTGAAGTTAAAGGGATTAAATGAAAGCAGCAATACCAGAGAGTCAAGGGTCACCAGGAAGAGATAGTCCTTGATAAAGATCAAATTAAAATAAATCAGAGTCAGGATCTTGGAAATGAGAATTCGAGAAGAAAGTCAATGGTACAATAATTTGGTTATTCATTTTTTATTTTTTGTTTTTTTAAATTCTTATACCATCTTCTTTTTTGCAACCATTAGAGAGAATGGCTTAAAACAGCAATGCTTGTATACTGTGGTCTACACAGAGTACTTCTCTGGTTGTTATCTCATCTTTGTTCTCACTCTCATGGTCAACTTAAGGGTCACTTGCTCACTGCATGCTCCCTGAGTTCTCTGGGAAGAATGGGCCCCTCCCTCCTAGGTATGGATGGGCCCCTGCCTCCTAGTCCTGAATGGGCTCCTCCCTCCTGGTTATGAATGGGCCCCTCTCTCCTAGATATGAATGGTCCCCTCTCTCCTAGCTATGAATGGGCCCCTCCCTCCTAGATATGAATGGGCCTCTTCCTCTTGGAGGTGAATAGGCTCCTCCCTGTTTGCATCAGGCACCCCGGGCCCTCACTAGCCAATGCTTTGACGGCTACAACATTTGTTATACATTATTATGAGCCCAATATCTAATGTCTGTTTTCCCTGCTAGATTTTGCATTCTGTGAGAGAAGGGGTGATGTTGTTCTTGTGAATCTCTATATTCCCAAGGCCTAGACAGATTCCGACTAAAGGATGGCATACGATACATGTACTGAGTGACTGAACAGGGACGTTTCTTTCCAGGCCCTGAAGTGTGGAAGCTGATTATGCCACCATGCAGGAGTCCCCCCTCCAGTGAGCTGGGGCCAAAAATAATGGCAAGTTACTACTAGACTCAGAGTTTGGTGGGCCCCAGGGAGAACAAATTCCTCACTTGGCACCTTGGTGAGAATAGGCCATGGCTCATCTATTTAGCTCTAGCATCATGCGTCATCCAATCTGAACAGCCTTCTGCCCTCATCCTGGTTCCCTGTCTCCGCTCTAGTTCTTCACAGGAGCTTAGCTTTCAATCCCATCTTTATTAGCTTAGAGCTTTGCGCAATGGTCTAGTTTATTTCAAATCTACCTAGAAGCTGTGTGACCACCTCACCCTACTCTGTCCTTCTGACTCTGTCACTTAAATGTCTGAGCTTGGGAAAGTTGCTTCACTCCTCTAAATTCAGTTCTTCTTATCTCTAAAATGGGGATGTTTGTATCTACTTCATATCTTTGCTGTGAGGGTTAAATGGGTTAATGTATGTAAAGTACTCAGCACAATGCTCAAGACTTAAAGAGATTCCAGTTGACAGTATTAGTACTGCACCAATAGCAGAGGCTTCTCGAGGCTCTGGTGTGAGAAATGCTGTAGTCTTTGTGCCCAGACTGGGCGAAGCTGGCATTCTGTAAGCCTAAATCTGAACTAGATGTGGCAAAGTCTGTTAATTGTCCCCCCATGTCCATTCCCTCCTTCAGTTTTTCTTCCTTCAGTTGAAGAACCCCCCAATCTCAGTGGACACGTGGCTGCCCAATGAAGGACTGCATTTCTCAATCTCTGGCCGGTGGGGTGTGAAGAGAAGTGCCATGTGCTGTTCTACTTTCTCCTTCTCCTTCTTGCACACTGTGGCGTGGTTAGCCAGCTCTGAAAATGGGGATGAGGCAACATCCTTGGAGACAGTGAGACAAGAATCTAGAAGGAATGTGGATTCCTGGATGATCTACCCGAGCTACCAATCCTGAGGACTGTCTGTCACCTCAGGCTGCTATGGGAGAAAGAATTCTTTTATATGGTGTTTGGGAGTCTCTGTGTGGTAAGCAGGTTACCTATAATATAACTAATACACCAGCCTAGTGAGAAAATCGGAGAGTGTGAGTGGGTCAGACTCCAGGAGAGAGAAGAGGGAGCAGTGGGGCAGAGCATGGGACAGCAATCGATATCCTGGGCACCTGTATTTTATTCTCTTTTTCTTTTTGTAATCATGTTAGCAAAAGCTGACAGATGCACAGAATAGCAGTTTTCAGTGAGACTGCCAAATGGTTGTAGGGCTTTGTACAGAAATCCATGTAAGAGATTCTTGAGTGTCCAGAGAGATGGAGCAGAAACTAGATGAAAAATCTGTGGTTTTCACTGTGCAGTACAAGTATAGCTTTATAAGTACAGTACAAGCATAAACACAGACACTGCTCTAGAAATCTACAGAATGGTTGGTCTGTAGCAGATAGAAATCAAGTTCCTTGTGGTTATTGTTGAGTGGAATTGAGTAACTTTAAAGTGATAGTTAAAATTTCCAATCCAGATTTTGTTATCATGGGAAAGATAATGATTATGATTAAACACATCAATGCTTCCATGCAAAATCCTTTTCTGAGATCTTACAAGAAAACTATATAAATTGGGCTTTTATTGTCTAACCATAGATAAACTAATAACTAAACCGAGATTAGATTTCTGTTGTCTAGATCTGAATAGAAGATTACCAGGCTTCCTTGTCCAGTATGAATAAAGTAAGTTTATAGGGGCATTGGTGACACAGACAGTTTTAGCAGGACTTGGGTACCATATTGTAGGAGAGAAAATAAGGACTTCCTTAAGTGAACTGTCTCCCCTTCAGTCTCCTCTCTGTACCATGCTGTGTCTCTCCATCCAACCTAAGCTCGGGTCACAGCAATTACTCAACCGTCCATGAATAGATCTGTGCTCGAAAAGGGACAGACAAAGGAAGCACGGCAATATGTCTCACCGATTAGCTTTCTCTTTCTTTCTCTGTTCTCTTTTTTGCATGACTCTCAAGCGCTCCCATGGCTTTACTACTGATTTCTATGATAATCATTCTCAAATCGACTTCTTCGGCGTCTACTTCTCTTTTAAGTTTCAGTTCTCAATTCTCACTTCACAGTACCTCAAACACCTCAAATACAACATTCATTTTATTCTCTGCTCCTCACCTCCCAAGTCCCTCCCATCTGGTTCCTCCTCATGAAAATCCTTTCTCAAATAAAGGCTTCACTGCCCACCTCCTCACTCCACTTACCCTTATATAAAACTTTCTCTCATTTCCCATTTCCAGTTGGTCTCAAGTCCAGTCAATTTTGCACAGCGTTCTACATGGGCTGGTTAACTGAGCTTAAATATTGTCGGCAAATACTAACACATATCATGTCATTTCTACATAAATCAATGAAAAGTCCCATAGTATCCTATGTGTGGAAAATAACCATGATACACCTTCAGTGTTGTATGATTTTTTTATGACGTATGTGAGAAATGCATGAAAGAAAAGCAGAGTGTGGGGTTTTTTGAGGAGACAGCTTGGAATGCTCCCCAACCTGGGCAGCCCAGGCAGTCACCTGGCTGAGGTATTCTCTGAGAAGCGGGTGTTCTGAGAGAGAGATGGCAGTTCTTACTGCCCAAGAGAGAAACATGTCAGGATAGATAGAGGGGGGATAATTGACCTGAATGTGCCAGTTGTAATTTAGCAGAAGCACACCTCTAAAGTAATTTACCTGCAAAGTTAATGGAGTGTCAACTGAGGAAAACATTTTTGTGTTCTTGAGTGTGGCTACCACGTACTGAATCACTGACTAAGGCAACTGAGATGGAGCAGGAGGGAGAGCCCTTGAAATGGACCCTGCAGAAAAATGCAGAGTGAGGACAAGTCTGGCCTCAAGGTTGATCTTAACAGAAAAAGAATGTCTCTAGCCCGGTTAAATTAATGTAATCTTATGTAGGTTGAAAAGAAATAAGTGTTAGTGACAGAACTGATGCTCTGGAAGCTGTCGGAATCCTGTCCCGAGATGACAGGGAGCTTTTGTGACTGAGCCAGCAAGTGACTGTTACTGACGGACAGGACAGTGTTTGGACATGAAAGACAGCTTACAAGAAACCTGCTAACTAGAGCCCACGAGAATAGACTTAGCATAAAGTGCTTGCTATTTCCTTCTACAATTGCTATGTTGACTATTTCTTATTCCAGCAATGAATTTAATACTAAATTTTTTGTCAGTTTTAAAATAACAGTTTAACTTTTAATGATTGGCAGAATTCTGCTTCTTATTTCCAGTATCTCAGTACATCAACTTTACACAAACCTCAGTTGTTCGGTTACAGCTTCCAAATTATTTGGCACCAGGAACGGTCTAGCAGAACTTATGTCCTGGGCTAAGGTGCTAAGAGCTTAGTTAAGCAGGTTCCTGTTGAGAATAATTATGAAAAAGATGAGGTGGAGGTTAGGAAAAGAGAGGAGAGGAACAGGAAGTTGCAAAGGTCAGAGCAACCTTGGGAAGATAAAGGGAGCTGAGGCAAAGTGTATCCATCCAGGCCTCTGAATTGTCCTGCCTCCCTCTTAGGAGAAGACTGTGTGAGGAAGGCCCATGGGACTCCAGGGAGAGAGTTCTCATGGGGGCTGTGTGGATCCAAGTCTACATGTTGCTGTGTATAATGGAAGGAATTTGAGACTAACTTGTAGATGCACTTTAGGAGTTATCCTCAACTCTGTGCATCAGTTAAATGAAGTTTACCCCCAATTTTTCATACCTTAACCCTCTGTAGTACTCCATAGTGGTGGTAACATTTGGAGTGTTGTTCTTACATTTGCAGCTGTTTGCTTCTACAGGCAGGTAGATTTGTAAATAAAGACAAATAATGTTTTTGCCTGCTCATTTGGGGAGGATCCCAGTGTCCTCATAAGAGAAATAACACAATATATAGATTAGCATAACATTTATAAAAAAATCCAAGCTGGAGAGAATTTAATACCATGACGTGGGTTATTTAGGAATCTTTCTTTGACTACTGATACAAACGCATGTTCTAATGCCTTATTTATTTATTTTTTTGAGGAAGATTGGCTCTGAGCTAACATCTGTTGCCAATCTTCCTCCTTTTTTCCTTTTTTTTCCCCAAAGCCCCAGTAGATAGTTGTATGTCATAGTTGTACATCATTCTAGTTGCTCTATGTGGGATGCTGCCTCAGCATGGCTTGATGAGCGGTATGTAGGTCCGTGCCCAGGATCTGAACCAGCGAACCCCTGGCCGCCGAAGCAGAGCATGTCAACTTAACTGCTATACCACCGGGCCGGCCCCACTAACGCCTTATTTTTATACAAAACTTTTGTAGAGATGATTTCATTTGATTATCATGGGAACCTAGCAGTGGATGTTGTTATTGCCCAAATCTCCACTACTTCCTGGTGGCTGGGCCGTGGCCTTCTTGGGCATGAGCAGGAGCAATGGCAGTGAGGGTGGCTAGAGCAGAAAGTCCACATCCAAGGCAGCGAGGAGGGGCAGAGCGAAGGAGCTGCTGAAACTGAATGAATGAGCTAAGCCCCAACTCTTCAAGTATGCTCAAGTACAGAAAAGTCCACAGGGGATCTTGGAGAGTTCTCAGAACCCAAGGAGGCCAGAGGAACAGACAGGATCAGGAATGGAGTGAGCCCACCTATGAAATGGTGAGGTGGCGGGTAAGGACTGTGGATGTCTAGTCTAGCAGAGCAGGGCCCCTCAGCTCTCATCAGCAGATGGGACTCATGAAACATTGAGAGCTTGAGTGAGTTTTCCAGCTCCCACAGTAAGGCGCAAGACTGGAATTTGCATTTACTTTGGCTGATTCCTGTTGCTGATTCGACGTTGCTTTCAATATGTTATACGACATGTTTAAGATATTTCTTAGTTTCTAATTTATACTGTGAACTTATTTAAATGTAAGAGTTTTGAAAAAATAATCACTTTCTACATATTTTAAGTAAAATATCCTTGTAATTTTAACTTTCTGTTACTTTCTAACTTTGACTTCGTCCTAACTTTGGTTTGGTCCAAATTTAAGTGTACAATCACATGAAATTTTAATAACAGATATGTGAATTAGTAATTGTGATCACAGTATCCCGAAGTCCTCCAGCTTTCACGTTTTTTTAACATCTATTCTAAACAGAGCAACTGAAGCTTTCATCACATCAAATGTTGGAGGTCCAGTGCTCTCCCCAATATTTCCAAGGATTCCTGGTAGAACTTGCATTCTCTCCTGACTTTTTTGTTCTTAATCCACAGGAGCCTTTCAGTTCCATTTTCCTCTCACCAACCTCCTTGCCTTTGGCTCCTGCCCCCCCACAGCGCCACCCCCCAGCACTCTGCTTGTGACCTAGCCCACTTCTTCATTGCTCAAATCCCCACTGATGAGACACTGTACGCAAGAGACTATTAGGAAGGTTTTAGAGATAATAGGGTAATCACAGCTCAGGACAAGGAACAACTTCAAATTCAACATCAGACACCATTTTTTAAACAAATAGATTATTAACCACTTTCTTTCCATCATGGGTCACCTTTTATTGGCCATAGTCTGTTTAAGGGTCCTAAACTGTTTAAATATTGCCTGTCTTTCTTCATAGCTGGAGAGCTCATCACCTCTCTTTCTCAAGTTTCCAGGGCCCTTGAAATCTTAGAGTTACCCAGAGAAACTCCCCGAATTCCTGCTCTTCTATTATGTAATTTAGATTCCTCCAGACTTCCCCTCTAGACCAGCCCCTGGCCTCACCTTTCACAACCTGCGAGTCTGTCATTGGGTTATCCTGTACAAAAGGAGAATTCCCTGGCCTTTGGGGTATGTGATACACAGAACTGGTAAAAGTATTGATTTTTGGGAAAAAAATCTCAAATTCTTAGGCAGAGTCTTTAGGCAGCTTGTTAGTAAAGGGGTCTAGTTTAAAATTTATTCTCCATACTTCAGGAATGATGAATAATTTTTGTTCTTGTTGCTGTTGTTTTTCTTCCTGTTACATGAATATAATACAAATAATTATTACTTATTAATAGTTATTTTGCCTTGTGCCAGGCACAGAACTTAGTGCTATAGATTCATTTATCACATTTAATCTTTACAAACATCATGGGAAGTATGTACTGCTATTGCTCCCCATTTTACAGTGGCTGGAGCTGAAGTTCGGAGGTTCGGTGTCTTACTTGAGTCGTGCAGCTCATGTGTGCGGGAACCAGAATGGGAACCTAAGCGTGCATGACTCCAAGTCTTTGCTTTGAAGTGCTGTGTTACATGACCTGCTGAGTAGGGCTATTTGTATCATGCACACAACACTCTCTCCCAATGTCTTTTTCTGAACTTATGTGTATGTATTTAATAGATGATTTATGAGTTTTTTTTTTTTTTTTAACTATTATGGAGAGAAGAAAAGGAGTATGATTAAAGGGAAGATACTGCTTGCCAGCAGACCAATGCAGATGCAAAGGGTTTAGTTACAATGGTTCAGCTGCCTCACTCCGTTTACCTGGCCTGCAAATACCAAGAACATGTAACGAGGCAACTTGTAGAGGGCAGCTGCTAAGTGGACAAGGATGATGGGGAAACATCTATTGCACAAAATTATTTGTTTTGAAGAACTTGCAAGACATAGAGTTACAAAGCAAACTTTTGGTAACGAAAGCAAACTTTGTTACATTGAAGCTTTCTTGATAATGTAAAATCACTGGAAGTTATCCTCAGCTTTATTTGGAATAGTTTTAAAAATTATTTGCCAAATTTGCTTTAAATATTTTTTTGATGTTTTTCTGTATTTTCCTATTTCTATCTAGGTTCAGCGCTATTTACAGTGACCTTTTCAGTAATTTTGCCTCTTAAAGTCCCGGAGCAACTTGAAAAAAATTAAGGGAAGCTTTGGCCTCCGGGAATTTGGGGGATTTGCTATTGATGTAATGATGCCATGCAAGGCAGAGTAAAAATCTTTCACTTGTTTCTGCAACAGTCATTTAAAAAAGGCTTGTATAAGAAAGATGGTGATGATGGTTCACAGCAATGTGAATGCACTTAATGCCGCTGAACTGTACACTGAAAAATGGTTAAAATGGTAAATTTTATGTTGTAGATATGCTTCCACAATAAAAAAAAAGAATACTGGTTGGAGAAAAAAGAGAAAGAAAAAAACTTCATCCCTAATCTTGCCATTGTCACCTTCACTTGTTATTCAGAGATGTTTCTCCTGGGAGACCCCCAGGAGTGCCCAGGGCTCTGAGCATTGGACAATCTTGATGTTTTAAAACATCTTGATGCTCTGGTCTCCCCCATATCTAGTAAAAACAGACCATACACAGAGTTACATGAATTCTCAGTGGTGGGAATTGGGATGTACAGAGAAGTATAAGATTAGGGTTGTGTTCTCAAAGAGATGACAGAAGGTTGGAGGAATAGTTTGCAAGTGTATCCACACACACACACATACACACACACACATGTATAGCTAATGTACCATACAAGCCTTTGATGGTAACCGATTAATGTTGATTATAAGAGTTTAGGAGATGGGCAAAGGAGAGAATCATGAAGTATTAGGACTATCAGAGAAGAATTCACGAAGAAGGTGAAACATGAGTGGGAGCTTGAAAGATGAGTAAGAATTAGATTGTTGTAGAATTTGTCACAATTTGAGAGGCAAATTATGATTGTATCTAAGAACAAATTATCATTTTTTTCCTTATGGTAATTCCACTCTCTTTTTTCTTTGTTTACATAACATCTGTATGCCTTCATTTATGAATCACCCAATAATTCATTTATTGAGCACCGTGTAACTTGGACATAGCCTGACTCTCATCCATGCATTGGGGTACTATGTGAACAAAATAGACAAAATCTCTGCCCCCATGAAGCTTACATTCTAGTGAGGGAGACAGATGATAAATAAAATACATGACTGAAATATAGCTTTAGTGATAACTGCAGAAAAAAATAAGTGAGGGGAAATATAAATTGCTGGGGGATATTGAAACATGATAGAGTGGCCGGGGAAGGCCTCGCTAAGAAGGTGAATTCTGAACAAAGATCTGAACAAAATGAGGGAGCTACTTGGCTGAGAGTCCATCCAATATAGAGGTCCTGACGTGGAAGTGTGCCTGATACGTCCACGGAACTGCAGGAAGGCCAGTGTGGCTGGAGTCAGGAGAAGGTGAGAGGGTCAGAAGGTGAAATATATGAGTTAATGATGAGCCTGAAAACACAGGATCTTTTATGTCATAGTACAGACTTTGAGTGAGTTAGGTCATCTTTTCAGGATTTGAGCACAGAAGTAACATGATCTGACTGAGTTTAAAATAGACTCATCTGGAAAGGACTAAAGGGGAGAAGGTTATGAAGTAGAAGATTATGAAGTAATCAAGAAGGGAGATGATCTTTGGATCAAGATGGTGACAGTGAAGATGATGATAAGTGCTCAAATTCTTGATGTATTTTGAGGGTATAGGGGACAGAATTTGCTGATGGATGAGATGTAGGAAGTGAAAGAAAAGAAGAGTTAAGGTTTTCGCCTTGACTGGAAGGATATAGTTGCTTTGAATGAGATGTAGAAGACTTCAGGAAGAGTTGTTTTGGGAAGAATATTAGGAGCTCATTTTGGATATGTTGACTTTGGATCCTTATTAGGCACCCATTGGCAATACCAAGTGGGCAGTTGGATATACAGGTTTGGAGTTCAGGGGAGAGCTTCAGGCTGTAGATATAAACTTGGGGCATAGGGATGTATTTAAGGTTTTGTGGTTGGATGAAATGAAATAGAGAATGAATGTAGCACAGCTACCATAGGGCATTTATTCTCATGGTTTCCATCTTGCAGCTTTCTTCAGGAACTAGAGAGGGGATAAAAAAATGAAGTTGTCATTTATTATATTAAAGAAGAAAAATAATAAAAAGGAGATATTATGTTTTTTTAAAAATGATGATTACCCTTGTTCGTAAAGGATTTTATTAAAGAAAAGTTAAGTGCCATCTGTCACTTCCACCCACCACCAAAAACATAGTGATTTCTCCACAGTACTCAGTAAATGACTCTCCATGAATTTCAGAGAATCCTTGTTCAGAGAGATCCAACTCCCTCTGTATTGATTCAGGCATAAGAATAGTCTAGGTTCATGCCATTTCACAGAAGCACTTGGGTTTGCTCCACAGTAGATGAGTTACATGCTTTCACCTGAGATTAATTTCCTATTCCTGAATTGGAAATTACCACAGGAATAGCTTTAATATGTAAGAGAGTCACAATAATCGGACTTCTGGCTTTATTGCTAATATATTTGATTAGGCTGACTTCTTAAGTTCTTAAGAAGTTAAGTTCTAAGAACTCTTAAGTTCTAAGAACTCTTAAGTTCTTAGAACTTAAGAGAACTTAAGTTCTCTTAAGTTCTAAGCTACAGGGCAAAATTTCTAGCCAGCATTGTCTTTGAATTTGCTGATGTCAGTAGACAACAACAACTACAGAAAACACAAAAGAAAGCAAATATGTTAACAAAAAAGCTACAAGCATAAAAATCTGAACTTTATTAGGATGAAGCTAGAATAACCAACAATTCATTTTATTCTGGTGCTAATTTCATGGGGCTTGGGATTTAATTCCAAATTGTATGATTTGGTTTTCCATCTTTTTCTTTAAGTGTGATTGGTCCACTCAGTTGAGTAGAAGTTGGTGTCATTGAGTGCTTGCTATCTTGGGCTAAACCTGATATGCTCCACTTTAATCAGTGATTAAACTTTTTAGTCAGTCAAATGAAAAGTTATTCATAATTTCAATATTCTTTTTGCCTTTTTTAAATGTGTGAAAAATAAACTAGTTGTTTTACTTCTTTTTCTCCTGTCCCAGCCTCTCCATAGGAAGAAACACAGGAAAGTGGCTGCTGGCTTATGGAGTGGGGAATATCCATTAGTCTCTGGTGGCTTGAGCCAACATAAATGATTCCTTAGAGCAGTGAGACGGAAAACTAGAAATCTAACTAGCTATATGGCAGACAAGGACTAAACTTCCTCCTATAATTAACGTGCGAGGTGGGAGCGTTGCTCCTTGTGAGGCTTGGCGGCATCTCTGCCTCACGTGGCTCACTGGGTGTGAATGACGTCTGCTTATTTATCTGGAAATCTGAAAGTTTGCCTTTGTCTTATCTTTACATCGCATTGCTCCTCCATCTCCTTTTCAAATCTCATTTAAAAGGTATTTAGATATTTTCTCCTTGCCCATTTTTCTTAATTTTACTCTGCTTCTCTTGCTGGCCTTGTGATTCCAATGTCTAACATTTTTTCCAAGGTGTTTGCCAATCTTCCTCTTCGACTCAAAGTTTGCTATAACATATCTGCAAGTTTGGCTTATGTAACTCAGCCTAGTGCGTGGAAATATAGTTGTCTAGATTAGTCCAGGGCGGTAAATTGTTTCTAGAATATAAGTTGATCACTTATGAAATTGCGTTAACTGAGTCGCTAATAGTTTCATAAGCTAAATTATTAGTCTAGTGTGCCAAAACACTTATTATTTAGGGAATATTTATGGATTAAAATATGCAAATGTTCTGAAATGAAATTATCTTTTTAAAAGAGCAGTCCTTCTTTTTACAGTAAGGAGTTATTCTAGCCAGAAGAGGTGGTGGGCACTAGTGAGTTTGTGAGGATGTTAGGCGGGTTGGTAGTTACTGAGAAGTATGGAAAGGAATTTAGAAAGTTCTGACCAGGATTTCCTGCCATTAAAATGAAGGGAATATATTATAACAGTGCCTGTCAATGTTTAAATCTCTTGTAGCTTTTGCACACTTGTTCTTTCCTTGTTAAAAATGCTGAGGGCTAGAGGTCCGGGAAAGGAACCAGGATAATCACCTCTGGTCACAGCCCTACTCTCTCTAGCCCAAGAGCATTTGATAGGTCAGTGAGACAAACTCGGAGTTAGTTTTACCGATGTGTGCATTCTACTGGATCACTACTGAGGTCAGTTGATTAGTTTTTGTTGACCTGTTGGAGATTCTTGTTCTTAGTGTCTAACCTCAATCACAAAGTAGAATAGAGACACTGGCAGGATCTGGTCCAGCGTCGTTGAGAGGTACTGTTCTAAATAGAACCAGATTTTGCCCAAGTCTCCAACTCTTACGCATGAGCTGTTTTTTTCAAAGAACCTATTATTCCTTGAGCTACTCTTTGCTCACTAGTAGTGGGCTAGCTAAATCTCTCAGGTAGGTGGTATGTAATCCAGACAAAGAAGTGGGGGTGTGTGCCTTTCTCTGCTGTGAGTGGGTTGAGCATCTCAGTTTCTGGGCTACCTTCAAAGTTTGTGAATGCCAACGTGTTTGTCTGTGTTATTCTTGGCAATATTGGTTCTGGAGAGACTAGTTCTTGGATGGATGCTGCACTGCAGGAAATAAGGGTTTCTGGCCAATGTGGTGCCATTCCAAGGAGCTCTGCCTTCCAGGGAGAGGCTTTCTGTGAAATGTACCATGTCACTGCTTTGGGAGATGTCTATCAGCATCTTAAGGAGAACAATTGTGATCAAGTGGCCGGAAGCAGAGCTTTAAGTGCAAGTGAGAAAGCCCCATAGATTTTCCTCCACACCGACACCATTTGCAGAAACATTTCAGAACTTAGATCTGGGAGCTTGTGTATCAGCTTTCCCCAGAGAAAGAAGGCACGGCTTTAACTTGTACTTGCTCTAAAGCGTTATTTCTTTGATGCATAGGTCTTCTCTTCTATACCTCTGTGGGGAGAACTAAGACATGGGATTTAATTTGCTTACTTGTGGTGGGATTGAGGGGAAACTATTTTAGCAGTTAATAATTTCCAATTATTGCTTGCATGTAGCAGAGCCTAAAGAAATGGCAGCATATTAAAATGGAAAAGATGATATATACTGTGGTATGTTGTCATGGTTTTCCAAATTCAACCTGTTGATTTCCAGGATCCTATGAGGCCTCCCTAAGGGTTTCTTAAAGGAAGGTTGGCCATGGCTGATATTTAATCTCTGCCTGCTCTATTATCTCCAGATCTCATCCTCTTACTGTTTCCAGAGAAGAGATTTTGAGTTATAACTCCCTATCTTCAGAATAACACAATAAATTGAGCTGGATGCATTCATCCCCTTATTCTTTTGGTCAACATTTATTGATGCCTCTTGTGTGAAAATACAAGTACGTGAATTTTCTTCTGCCTCAGTGATAGAGGGTTTTGTGCTTTTAATAAGTCAGTCACCCATTGGTACCTGACGCCTCTTCAGAAAGTGGAAGGTCACTTTCCTGACAGCAACAGTGTGTGAGGGCTAATTTTTTATAAGAACCTGGTCGCTAGGCCATAGGTTCTTTCTTATGTTGCTTCATCTGGGGTGTTTTTTCTTGTTCAGGAGAAGCTTTCATGAGTTAAAATGATTTCCCAATGGTCTATCTTGTCTCCTCAGAGCATCTTTCACTTCAGTGCCCTCAGATGATGATGAGTATGCCTGGATATGAAAGCTTTTGGCTGAGGCTGAATAAGCTCACTCTAAGACAGATGTTCAGTCTGTAGAAATGTAATAGAAAATCCATTCAGTGTCTCATCAGCCCCAGGTTGATGATGTGATTCAACTTCAGGTGCTTTGTCTTCAGTGTAAACTTTTTCATCTATTACTTTGAAAATGGAATGATGGTTTCAAATTGGATTTAGGATGCTGATGGAAACCAGTACCCACCTCATTGCTCCTGGTGGCCTGCATACTTGTCATTCTTGTCAGCCAGAGAAAAGGCTACCTTTTACCTCCTTAGTCCCCTTTTTGTTTCAAGTGTCCCTGCCAGTCAATATTGCTTCCCTTTCCTTAAGGTCCACAGTGCTAAATCCTTTAGTTGTTGTGATAGGTTATCGTTATCCCTGAACTCATGCTCCCTTCTTTCTTTCCTTCCTTCCTCTCCCACCTTACCCATTGTATTCTGATGGGAAGACCTCTGGTGCATTTGATTAGCATCTGCATTTTCAAAGCAAGTCACCAGTCTCTTT
This sequence comes from Diceros bicornis minor, assembly GCF_020826845.1. Classification (NCBI taxonomy): domain Eukaryota; kingdom Metazoa; phylum Chordata; class Mammalia; order Perissodactyla; family Rhinocerotidae; genus Diceros; species Diceros bicornis. The sequence goes on along the minus strand of NC_080772.1, from coordinate 18,074,019 downwards.
TAAAAATGCTTCTTTTCTAGGTCTAGGCCAGTGTAATAGATGTTTTGTATAGGTAGGAGCAAGGCTTATGTAAGGTAGTATGCACAGGTGTATCTACACTAGTTGTTAAAATATTGAAATATGTCTGAATGGGTCAGTAAATGGCGCCTTTCTTGAGACGCTGGGTACCCCCCTGCTGCTTTGGCTTCCTTGGCCCCTCCTGCAGAAGTCATCCCTTGGAACTCCCCATCAAGGGGCCTTTCAGACCTTACGCCAGTACAGTGCTGTCCAGGAATCCATTCTGATCCATTGGTGCCCATGCCAACCAGTTATAAATATTTTGAGCATTGCCCCTGGTTATGAGTTAAATAGAATTTATTGTCAGAGCTTTCTAGAACTTAACATGTATACCTCTTCTGGGGACTAAAATTTTTTGTTGAGAAACTTGACTTCCAGTATTAGATATCAATATCCTTCTGGGAATGAAAGTGAATGTCATATTAAAAAATAAACATAATATCCATGTCAATTCATAATAGTTTTAAAATAGTTTCCTAGACCTAGGCTAAAGTCTTCCTGGTTTTCTTGATATTGTTCCAACAACCCTCTCCCTAAGATGGTATTTGCAGCCAATTTGATTTTTGAAGTTTTGGGCAATGTGATATTGCATATTTAACAATAATCATCTCCACATTATTAAGAAAAAGTCCTAATCTTCCTGAACAATTTTGGAAAGCTTTTTAGTTATCACCTCTTTGTTTAGTGGTTTGGCAGGAGGAGATTGGACTTAACCAGCTTTCAGGAATTAAGATTTGTCTTTTCAAGTAAGAAAAAAAAAATTGTGTCCTCTGGCATTTTAAAAAATATGCTTCAATTTGCACTGTACACAAAAGCTCTAGAGTTACACTTCAGAAACCTGCAACCAAATGGAATGAATTTGCTTTTGTGTGTCAATATGTGGTTTTATGGATGGGAATGGATGGGCACATGCCCGTTGCAGGCCCATTCGTTTCTCTCATATTTGAAAGCTTCACTCTGAAATGCCTTTAATGGAGGATGTTTGTGTAATATAGAGGTGGTTGTTCACTGTACCATCACTGATGTGCTGCATTTTGACCAAATGACTAACTTTGCAAATAGACTATTTATGTCGACTAGGAGCAAAGCTTCTCCGCCGAAGTGCATTTTTAATGATCTACTTTAAGAGTAAGTGGGTTTAGAAGTAGCTGTCCCGGAATCTGATTGGCTGGCACCAATGCTGCTTCCCATAATTACCCAATAAACCATAAGGGCTTCGTTGGCACATTTATTCATGCCTGTCATGTCAGACCAGCTGCCACCCAGCATCCTAAGTCCACTTCTAATACTCTCTTTAAAATCTTAGTGGAGAAATTTGGTGCCTACACACCTTTGAAAAATCTTTGTGGAGAAATTTGGTATCCATGCACTGCAGATTTCATGATGAAATGTTGTGCTGTTTAAAAAAAATGTTAATGTTTTCCCTAAATAGCTAAAATTATGAAAATCATGATCTGGACTAAGCTGTTATATCGAGTTTTAAAAAATGTTTCACTTCTTTAGTACATTTAGGATCTGCACTAAAAAATGTGGATGTAATCTAACCTCAAAGATGCAAATTGTAAATTCTGTCTTGAAACCAACTCTCGAAACTTGTGGAAACAATGCACTTAAAAAAATTAAAAGAATAAAAAGAAATTTAAGTTGAGAGGGAGGGAGGAAGTAATCTGCTCAGTTCCTATGATAAAAAAAAAAAACAACAGCAAAGAAACTATAATGTAAGAAATCAGAAAAGCATCCTGTACACCGTTTGTTGTTATTAGTGCTGTCAAGTCAACTCTGAGTCCCAGCAGCCCTGTGTACAGCAGAGCAGAACCCTGCCTTGTCTTTTTGTGTGTGTGTGTGTGTGTGTGAGAGGAAGGTCAGCCGTGAGCTAACATCCATGCCAATCCTCCATTTTTTTGCTGAGGAAGACTGGCCCTGGGCTAACATCCGTGCCCATCTTCCTCCACTTATATGGGACGCTGCCACAGCATGGCCTGACAAGCAGTGTATCGGTGCGCGCCCGGGATGCGAACCCAGGCCACCAGCAGCAGAGCTCGGGCACTCAACCGCTACATCACGGGGCCGGCCCCCCCGCCTTGTCTTTTTGTGCCATCCTTTTACATTCCGGTGCTGTGTCAGACTATGCTCTGTTGCTATTCATGGGATTTTCATGGCCAATTTTTTCGGAAGTAGGTGACAAAGTCCTTCTTTCTAGTCTGGAAGCTCCACTAAACCTGTCTACCATGGGTGACCCTGCTGGTATTTGAAATACTGGTGGCGTAGCTTTCAGCATCACAGCAACATGCAGCCAACCATAGCATGATAACCAACAGATGGGCGGTGTGGTTCCCTGACCAGGAAACAAACCCGGACCTTGGCAGTGAGAATGCCCAATCTTAACCACTAGACCACCAGGGGTGGCTTGAACACTAAGTATAATCACAATTTCTATATGAAGTATTTGAATTGGATTGTAGACCAAGGATATTATAAATGAATCTTACACTATTTTCTGAGGAGGAACAGGCAACTATTGAAACTATAGTAAATACAGTACATTTAAGGGAAAAACATTTCATTTCACAGGCGTATAGAGATTTTGGATTTTTCACTTTTGACTTCAGATATTTCTACTAAGAAAAGTAGTGTTTTTTATTGGCTGGAGGGTGAGTAAATGGCATTGTTGACACCTAGAATAATTTTCTCTGTGGCACTCTCCCCATTATAATATGATTAGGTGAAACATGGGAACAGTGACATACTGAATAAAGAACGTGGACAGACACTGAAAACAGCTCTTACAATGGCTGGCTAGGCCTTCCAGAAAAGAATAGCTTCACTTTCAAGAAACTATCACAGAGTGACTATATCAGTGTAAAATAAAAATCCAGTATTTCTCCAGCAGAATATCGGCTCTAGGGGATGAGAATATTGGCAATGGGCTAACATGAAATAGAAGAAATTAAATGCACTTGACAGTAATTGGCTGAAGAAAATTCAGAAGATGCAATAGCAGCAGAGCACAACAAAATAACACAATTAAGGACACATTAGCCATATGTCTCTATTATATTGAGAACACAGTAATGTAAATGACCAGGTGATGACCTTCACCCCAAACTGGAAGGTGGATGACAAAGTCCATGTTGTTTTGGAAACCTAAAGGTGGAAAAAGAGATTAAAAATTCTAAGGCACAGGAATGGCAGTGGTCTGCAGCTTGGAGCTGATGAGAACTTGATAAATAAAGGCTCATTAGGATTCAATACTGGAAAAAAATCATCTTGGTATGTCCTATGGATTAAGTGAAATTAAAAATAGTTTTTGTTAGATCTCAACATGACCGCTTGTATTCCATACTTTACGCCAGCAAATATTTATATGTGGCACATGTTAATACATCAGAATAAGACAGTCCTTGGTATTCAAGGATGAATACACTTCTATAGCCACTGCATCTTGTGCATGCTACAATTAGCACCCGGATCAAATGGTTCTGTAATTGTTAGTTTACATATCTCTCTCCTCACCAGCTTCTAACCTTCTATTGGGTGGGCACTGTGTCCTCAGAATCTAGCCTAGTGCCAAGCCCATGGTGGTTACTCAATAGTCACTGAATGAATGGTTCTTGTGGTGACTTTGGTTATGAGACTGGGTGTGTCTGAAAAGACTGATGGGTTGGCTCTTGAGGAGCCTTCTCTACACCTCACATGCATTTTGTCTCTTTTTTATGAGTTTATCCTAAGGGAGGACTTGGTCATCATACTATGTGGTTTTCTCATGTTCATTGTATGGTTGTTGCCAAACTGCCCACGTAGCTAAAGTAAACATGTGGTAAAGAGGCAAAGGAAGGAGGAAAGGATAAACTAGTGAAGCAGCTTAATTTTAAGAAATGAAATCCCCCAAATCTTCTGTTAGTAGTGGGAGCTAAAGTAAACATGTGGTAAAGAGGCAAAGGAAGGAGGAAAGGGTAAACTAGTGAAGCAGCTTAATTTTAAGAAATGAAATCCCCCAAATCTTCTGTTAGTAGTGGGAGGGTGAAGAATTTAATTATAAATATATTTATAAATATGTTTATAGAGTTATAGGTTAGATAATTTCTGCAGAAAAGTTTAAGAATATATACATATACGTACATGAACATACAATACCTAATATTTACGAATACATATATACAAATACCTAATTTAACATGATTGAACATAAAATCCTAGATCTCCTGCCTTGTTTCACACATATTCCATCTTAATTTTAATATGAGCACTGGTCTTACAAGTATTCCAGCAGTGGGCAAAATTTCATGTTTTATATTACTTTGCTTCATTTCTATGATTTCTGTTTTGTTTTAAAAAGGAATAAAGGCTTTTATCTATCGTTTTATAGGTGCCTAGTGTAGGTTAAAAATACTTGGTTTTTGAGGAGATATTAGATTCTAGGTGAAACCATTTTTGTGCTTGTGTTTTGTATTTTGTTTGTTTTCTTTTATAGAAAGACGTAGTCAAGTTTGCATCAGTATAGCCTACTGGAATACCAGTCTCAGATATAGTAATTTGGCCTGGTACCTGCTGGGGCAACCACAAGCCAGAGGTGGAGGAAACAGGCTTTTGAGGCAGATGAGTGTATTTAGGTTCCAGCTCCTCCTCTTACTAACTGAGTGATCACAAGCAAGCTACTCAAGACTTCTAATTTTCAGTTTTCTTATTTGTAAAGAGGGGATGATATAGTCCCCATTGGGTTGTTTGATGATTAAATAAAATAACGTAAAGGACCGTGGAACTGGTAGTTAATGGCAGATCTTAGGAGGAGAACACTTCTTTCTTCGTGTTAGCATTTGTCTTCAAAGTTATTTAATGGAAGAGGTATCATCTTCCCTCTTGTTACCTTCTTTTCTCTGTGACAATGTTAATACTATAATATTACTTCCTTAGGCCCAATGCAATGTAGTGCATTTAAACTGAATGAGTTGTGATTCTATCAGAGTGAGACTCCTGTGTTTGCTGATTATATATCTGATTTACAGGTAGGATGGAAGCACTAACAGAGAAGGTGATTTGAACTCTTTGAACATCAGAGTTATATTAAAATATATCATCATCATCATCATCATCATCATCATCATCATCATCACAAAACTGTCCACTGATTGGGCATTGTTATGTGCTCAGGAAAGTACTTAGCACTTTACGCAAGTTTGAGTTTGGAACAAGCCAAGGACATAAGTAGGTATTATCATTCCCATTTTACAGATAACAAAACTGAAGAACAGGTAGTCTAAACTTTTCTAAGGTCAGAGCTGGATGCAAACTGAGATCAGTGTCCCTCCAATCGCTACTTCTTAGACAGTTGAATGGTTGTTGTTATTGTTATTATTTTTAAATTTATATCATTCTCATACTGTCTAAGAGTGTTTAAAACACTACAATATAGACCTAGATTTCTAGAACTCCAGGGGACTTCCTGGGATGAGCTTACTTAATATTCCTGGATATCACAAGCTATTTTATGGGGTGTGTGTGTGTGTGTGTGTGTGTGTGTGTGTGTGTATGTTCATGTGTGTTATCTTAATTGGTGCTACTTCCACTCTATCAATTCAGGCTCTTTTGCTCTAGGTCATCCATCCCTTGAATGTTGTTCTGGATGACTGAAGGGAAATTTCCAGGTCATCAAGTTGTAAGGGAATTCTGATTTAGGATGCTACTCTGGATGTAACCACGTTGTGAGGACTCTGCCTCAGGTGTTCCTCACCCTCATGGCTTTTCCGACTTCATCAGCCAAGATCAGCCCCCAGTACGTGGTGGTAGCTAGCCCGGCCATCTCACGTTTATCGACTAACCATCATTCTCCTTTGCCATATCCCCTAATCCAGCCTTCTAGAATCCTCCTCCAGGTCCCCAGCCCCAGCCTGATCCTTCTCTTCATCTCTTCTGGTCATAATTTTGGCATCTTTCTGATCAATTATGGTATTGGTTTCCCATTTATCAGAATAAGTTCTTACTTCTCTGTGCATATCAGAAAAATCAGCAGCTGAACTTGGCCCCTATTGTCAAAGTCTTGGTTCTGGTGCATTCACAATAATAATACTGATGATGATGATAATAATTATTGTTATTACTTCTCTTTTTTTCCTTTCTTATTTCCCTCTTTTCTTTTTAAGACAGAGGCAATCCCTAAGTTCTGTTCAAGAAAAAAATAACAGAAATTTCCTCCCAGTCTCTCTACCCAGGTGAATATACCAAAGGTAGGACTGGAGAAAGGAAAGGCGCCACTGGGAGTCTCTATTTCAAGAGAAAGAAGCACCCTTGAATGATCTCATTGTCATCCATGGGACTGTTCAGGATCTTTCCTCTGTCTGGCAGTACTATCCAGTATTTACTTCTAGCAGCATCTATCGATTTCTGTTTTCATGTATAGATCTAGGGCACTTCTGGGTAGGCTCCTTCTTTTGGATTTCGGTCCCTAGAGTCAGGTTAAAATGAATATTGGAGATAGTTTTCGGGGACAAAAAGGCAATTTTCCTTGCCCATTTCCCCCAAACAACTTCAAGTCCACGGAGACCAGGAGTGGGAGTGAATTGGAAAAACCTACAGTTCTCCTGCATCTTGCTCCTTTACTTTCACATGGAACATTTCACTTCTGACACTTCTGGTCACCAAATGTGTGGGTTTTTTTCCCCACATCAAGCAATTCTGCAACACCAAGTGAATGTCCTATAATTTAACTCAATTTTGACACTCTCTACCTGGAGATAGTGTCAGATCCCACAAGTTAAGGGCTTAGTCCCACGAGATTACCCCCCACTTTACATGCCAATTGTAAGTAGTAGGTCCCCAGGTTACCCACAACTTCTGTCTGCCTTGGCTACAAATTGGAGGTTCCAATGGCCTCTTCCCCCTTGGATTCCATTATTTCCTAGAACAGCTCACAGAACTCAGGGAAATATTTACTTACATTTACCAGTTTATTAAAGCATATGGTAAAGGATACAGATGAACAGCCAGTTGAAGAGATACATAGAGAAAGGTCTGGGAGGGTCCCAAGCCCGGGAGCTTCTGTTTCTGTGGAGTTGGGTTGCCTCACCCTTCCGGTATGTGGATGTGTTCACCAGCCTGGAAGCGCTCTAACCCCATACTTCTGGGATTTTTATGGAGGCTTCATCATGTAGGCGTGATCAATTACTAACTCCATTTCCAGCTCCTCTTCCCTCTCCAGAGAAGTAGGGGGCAGGGCTGAAAATTCCAAGCTTCTAATCATGTCTTGGTCTTTCTGGTCAGCCCCCATGCAGGAGCCATTCAGGAGCCCACCCAGAGTCACTTCATTGAACCAAAGATGCTCCCAGTGCTTTTATCGCTTGGGAATTTACAAGGGTTTTAAGAGCCCTGAATCAGGGACAGAGTCAAAGACAAGTATTAGAACAAGAGGTGTTCTTATCTCTTAGGAAATCACAAAGGTTTTAGCAGCTCTGTGCCAGGATCCCAGGGCAAAGACCAACATATATATTTTTTATTATCTCGCAGAGAGTTTTGGGAGAGGCTAATTGTAAGTCCACATGATTTACTTTGGATGGAGTGTGGCTGAGGTTTTTGGGCCATGGTGCACTGTTCAACCAGGTGTGAAGAAAGACCAAGCGGTTGCCCCAAACTGCAGACCAGGCTGAGATAATCACATCTGAGTGGTCTGTAATCCTGGGAGATGATCTGTCAGTCATGCGAGGCTGAAAAGGGATCCTGTGTGCTTTTGTCTCAGCTCTTATCCATTTACACAAAACATCTTTCCCAACTGAATTAAGTCAGGGTTAATGAATGGGAGTTTAGTCTAGTTTTGGGGTTAAGGTTAAAGGTTTGAAAATAGAATTTCATATATAGTAGAAGAGTTTAATTTTTCCACTATGGTACACTTCATATGAATGTACATTTTCTTGCCTCTGAAAGAATTCAAGCTATACTGGGGCATTCTGATACTTAGAATTTATCCATTAAATTAGGTGGAAGGGTCATAAAGCATTCTGTAGAAGCGGCGGTGATATATCACTCTTGAAAGGTGTTAATTTGGTTCTCCAGCTCTGATTTGTTTAGTTGAACATATTAATTGCTTGGTGGACAGAACTAAACCATTTTAGGCTTCAAAAAATTGGAAGCTCTGAAAAATAAATAGCTTGATCATTGCAGAGTGTTCATTCTGATTATAGCAGCTTATTTGATCAAAGACAGTATAAGTTTATTCTCAGAATTCTTAACAATTGCTTTTAAAATGGGATTTGATACTGATAACAGTAGTTTAAATGAAATGCAGTTTCCTTCAATGGCTAAGTCAAAACAGTAGGAATGAAAATATTGTCGCTCTACCCTTGAGGGCATTATCACATGAAAGTGTAGCAGTCAGGAAGAAGGAAGATGTTTTAGCCCAGACTGTGCACCAGCTGAATATTAAAATGATTAACTCTTTATATTGATACCTGCCATTTTTTGAGTTTTTACCTATTACTGATTTTTACCTGTTACCTGCCTGGCACCTTGTGAGTTTTTACATCCATTAACTCCTTAATCCTCATTAAGATTTAGCTACAGATACGATATTATTCTCAGAATACAAGTGAAGGGACTGCACTAGGGAGGTATGTGTTGCCAAATGTCAAATATGGCAAGTGGCAGGACTTTCTGATTTCCACACCTGTACTTTCAACTCCTTGACTTCTCTATCTTTAATCACTTACTCCACTTCCCCAACAGTCTCTCCAACTTACTGTTGAATGTAAGAATAGCATTTTTGCTATCTAACATTCTTTAGACAAAATTTTTAAATAATTTAAAAGTATTATTGTGATGTAGGAAATGTCCTATATCTTTTTTTCAGCTTTATTAGGTATAATTGACAAATAAAATTGTTAAAAATTTCAAGTGTACAACATGATGATTTGATATATGTATACATTATTAAAGGATTTCCACCATCAGGTTAATTAACATCACATATTTATCTTTTTTTTGTGTGAGAACACTTAAGTTCTACTCTCTTATCAAATTTCAATTATACTACACAATATTATCAACTATAGTCACCATGTTATACATTGGATCCTCAGACCTTAATCATCTTATAGCTGAAAGTAGTTTGTGCCCTATTACCAACCTCTCCCTATTCCCCCACGCCCTACTCCCAGCCCATGATAACCACCATTCTCCTTTCTATTTCTATGAGTTTGACTTTATTTTTTGGTTCCACATATAAGTGATACCATGCAGTATTTGTCTTTCTCTATCTGGCTTATTTCACTTAGCATAATGCCTCCAGCTTCATCCATGTTGTTGCAAATGGCAGAATTTCCTTATTTTTAAAGACTGAATAATATACCATCGTATATATATGGTATACATATATATACCACATTTTCTTTATCCATTCATCCATCTGCGGACACTTAGGTTGTTTCCATACCTTGGCTATTGTAAGTAATACTGCAGTGAACCTGGGAGGGAAGATATCTCTTTGAGAAAGTAATTTTGTTTCCTTTGTGTATACACCAACATATGGAATTGCTGGATCATATGGTAGTTCTATTTTTAATTTTTTTGAGGAAACTCGATGCAGTTTTCCACAGTGGCTGTACCAGTTTACATTCCCACTAACAATGTACAAGGGCTCCTTTTTCTCCATATTCTCACCAGCATTTATCTCTTGTCTTTTTGATAACAGACATCCCAACAGGTTTGAGGTGATATCTCATTGTGGTTTTGATTTGCATTTCCCTGATGATTAGTGATATTGAGCTTTTCATGTACCTGTTGGTGATTTGTATGTTGTCTTTATAAAAATGTTTATTCAGATCCATTGCCCATTGTTTAATTGGGTTTTTGTTTTTTTTTTTGCTTTTAAACTGTATGAATTTCTGTTATATTTTGGATATTAACCCCTTCTTGGATATGTGGTTTGCAAATATTTTCTCCCATTCCATAGGTTGCTTTTTCCTTTTGTTGATGGTTTCCTTTACTGTGTAGAAGCTTTTGAGTTTGATGTGGTCCCACTTGTTTATTTTTACTTTTGTTGCCTTTGATTTTGGTGTCAAATTAAAAAAATTGTCTCCAAGACCAACGTCAAGGAGCTTACCCCTTATATTTTCTTCTAAGAATCTGACAGTTTCAGGTATTATGTTCAAGTCTTTAATCCATTTTGAGTTGGTTTTTGTGCATGATGTAAGATAGGGTTCCAATTTCATTCTTTTGCAGGTGGCTGTCCAATTTTCCCAGCACTATTCATTGAAAAGACTATCTTTTTCCTCCTGTATAGTAGAGCATCTTGGTTGGCAGTTTTTTTCTGTCAACACTTAATATATCATTTTATTTCTTTCTCACCTGCAAAGTTTTTGCTGAAAAGTCCGCTGATAGTCTTATGGAGGTTCCCTTGTACATAACAAGTTGCTTTTTTCTTGCTGCTTTTAAGATTCTCTTTGTCTTTGACTTTTGATCATTTAATTATAATGTGTCTTGGTGTGGGTCTCTTTAAATTCATCTTTTTTTGATACTCTTTGGACTTCCTGGATCTGGATATCTATTTCTGTCTCCAGGTTAGAGAAGTTTTCAGCCATTATTTATTTGGATAAGCTTTCTCCCCCTTTCTCTCTTTTCTCCTTTGGGACCCCTATAATGTGTATATTGGTCTGCTTGATGGTGTCCCATAAGTTTCTTAGGCTATCTTCACTCTTTTTCATTTTTTAAAATTTTGCTCCTCTGATTGGATGAATTCCATTGCCCTGTCTTGGAGTTCGCTGATCCTTACTTCTGCTTGATTTAGTCTGCTGTTGAACCCCTCTATTGAATTTTTCATTTCAATTATTGTATTTTACAGCTCTATGATTTTTATTTTGCACTTTTTAATATTTTATATTTCTTTGTTGAAATTCTCACTTTGTTCATGCATTGATCTTGACCCTGGTGAGCATCTTTAAGACTGCATGTTCAACTCTCTATGAGGTAAATCGTCTATCTCTGTTTCATCAAGATTGGTTTCTGCAGATTTATCTTGTTTTTTTTGTTTGGAACATATTCCCTTGTTTCTTCACTTTCTGTGACTCGCTGTGTTGGTTTACACACATTAGATAGAACAGCCGGCTCTCCCAGTCTTGACAGACTGGTCTTGTGTGGGAGATGGACCTTGTCAATCAGCAGGGCCTGAGCTCCCGGTTTTCTCTCAAACATTTGTGACTGTCCAAGCTACCATCTTTGTTCTTAGTAGCTCCCAGTAGTTTAGGGTGTGCTAAGATCCATCAGTACCCCAAAGGGGAAGATCACAGTCAGCACCTTCTTTTAGGCTCATTAGAAACTGGATCCTCAGGCAGCAGCTAGGAAAGTATGTAGTTCAGCCCTTTCCAGAGAGAAATGGAGATGGACATTTTTGCCTGCTCCCTCTGTGCAGAGCCCAAGTATATAGCTGCAGAGTGAGGAGGTGCTCCTGTAGCAGCTTAAAAACTGCTACTTTGTTTGCTGTAGTCCTGTGAGACGCATGAATGCAAGCCCCAATGGCTATCAGAGCAAGGTGATTTGGAGGCATGTCCCTCAGGTGACAGCCATAAAAATTGGGGCACTAGATGTGTGGACAAGCTCCTTCCAGGGTGACTCTGATGACTCGGTTTGATTGTTGTAGCGAGCTATAGGGAGAAAGCAGGGGAAGTGCTCACCATTTCTTTCAGGTTCCAGAGAGGATATCAGTCAACCCCTATATGCAGGCTAATTAGAAGCCAGACCCTCAGGCAGCAGCTTGTAAAGCATGTAGTCAAACCCCTTCCAGTGAAGGACTGGGAGATGGGTGTTTTGTGTGCTTCCTCTGCACTAGGCCCTGGGGGGATAGCCATGGGGAGTGCTCACACTCCTGTTAAGAATTGCTTCTTTGTTTGCTATAGTCCTGTGGGAATTGTGGATGCAAGCCCCACTGACTTCCAGAGCTAAGTGTTTTGGGGGTCTGTCCCTTTGCTCCTCAGAGAGAAGCTGAGAGTTGGAGGTTCCTTCTTGACTGTATGGCGCTGTGGGAGTGGAGTTTATGGTGAGAGTGCATCTCAGACTTTTCTACTTGTTTTGATGGGGGTATTTTTTCATTTGCCTGATGTGTAGAAGTCACTCAGCTAGTTTCTGGTTTTTGTCTCAGATGAAATTTCTCTGTGTATAGCTGTACGTTTGGTGTGTCTGTGGGAGGAGGAAAGTTCAGGAGCCTACTATATCTTTCTGCACCAAATTTCCTATATCTTGTTCTAGGTGTGGTTCCATGGGTGCAGAATTGTGTAAAACTGCATTGAGTTGCACAATTCAGAATTGCATGTTTTACTGTATGCAAGTTATACCTCAATACAAATTAAAAAACAAAATACTACTAATTTGATGTGTTTAGTATGTTATTTATATAACATTGATTAGGTGTTCACCCGGTGTCTGGCTGGCACAGCCTACAGAGAGACATTTTTCAAAGCATGACCATTTAAGGGATGAGATTGTCCACTCTGAGACTTAGAGGGAAGAGTTCAACCCAGGAAATTGTAGCCCTAGTGTGTTCTTGCTGTCCTTAGGCTAGGCTTCATCATGTTCCTACTTCTCTATTTCTTTTTCCTTTTCTGGGAAATAGATCAATATGAGACATATTCAGAGTGAGTCTTCATTCTATATTTTGTAGTGTCCTGGCTCAAGAAACAAGATATGGTTTCCGTTAAGAGAGAAATTAAAAGGGATGTGTTTCTCTTATAGTATCTTCATCCTGCCTCAGTAATCTGGGCTCAGTCTGAATAAGCTCAAGGACTTGCCTTTCATAGCAACCGGAAAGGAGAGCTAGGTGTAGTTTTATTCAGCATTTCTTCTTTCCTACTATGAGAAAATTTAGACATAAAAATTTGAAATTACAAAATTGTCACGATTATGCACTTGACAAAATAATTTACTTTAAGGTTCTATAAATATTTGGATCTCTAGAGTAATTGCATATTTGATTGATTATAAATTCCTTGACAGCGACTGGTGGTTGAAAAACTATAGAGTTGAAGATTTAACAGTCACTGTTAATTGAAACTTAGTTGCACATGAAGATAATAAAATATCTCTGCATAAAAATGTCCTTATGTGGGAAAGTATGGCTTTTTTAATAAAAATTTAAATTTACACCAATTTTTTTTTTTTTTGCCGAGGAAGATTAGCCCTGAGCTAACATCTGTTGCCAATCTTCCTCTTTTTTTTGCTTGAGGAAGATTAGCCCTGAGCTAACATCTGTGCCAATCTTCTTCCACTTTATATGTGGGTTGCTGCCACAGCATGGCTGATGAGTGGTGTAGGTCTATGCCTGGGATCCGAATCTGCGAACCCAGGTGCTGAAGCAGAGTGTGCCGAACTTCACTATACCACAGGACCAGCCCCTACACCACATTTTTTGGAATCGATAATTTTGAGAGAGATATATAAATGTACTTTGAAGCATTATTAGCAGAAAGAATCAAGTACTCATCCTTTAAATTATAATTGCTATGTTATAAATTATTTTTACTGGATAATAATAAATAATGACCATTTATTGAACACGTACTATTGGCCAGGCTCTGCTGAAGTATTTCATCTAAGTTTTGTCAATCCCTTGAAGTCTCTTGAGGTAGAATTTATTATTATTTTTATTTTATGGTTACTAATACTGAAATCCTTCAAAGTATTGATATGTTTTCTGTATCACTAAAGAAAAGCAAAATTAGGTATAGTTCTACTGCTATGTGACTTTTATATTGTAACTTGGAAAATTACTGAAGAATTGCATAGAATAATTCTTTGTTAGGCATAATACTGGATTAACAAGAGAGCAAGTATGGAGTACAGTGTGACTTCAGGACTGACGGCCATGGTCTGAATCCCAGACAGCCACAGGGCAAGAGAAGTACCGCTGTGTGCTGCCTGAGGGCAGTGTTCACCATCTCTACTCATTGTTCTGATGATACAATGAACAGATATGTCTATAGCACTTGGAAGAGAGCCTTCACATAGTCAGCTCAGCTCTCAATAAATATTAGTTATTATTGTTAATATTCTATTACCTGAAAATACCAGTTAACAGCAAGTTGATATAATTTGTTAATGCCTGGGATATCATCTGTTCTCTTAAGGGGGACTGAGAATTTGATGAATGATATAAGAATACATGAATGATATAAAGATGAGCCCGAGAAGGATTATTTAGTTTATGTTTTGACTTGTTAAACGTTGCCAGTTTCTCTTGATGTCTGGATTTGTTGGTATATTTTCCTCTTTTTCTTGTAGGAAGTATAGGGGAAAGGCAACAGGGAACTAGAAAGTTGAGCTCTGTAGCTGACATACAACTTTAAAATGAAAAATAATTGATTTGGAGTCCAGACCAGGTTCAACTGAAACCAGTAAACAGTTAGCCATTGATGATTAGGTACCTAGTAACTAAAGTTATTTTTTTTTGCAATTACTAATTATGGATTTTAGTTGTTCACCTGCGCATTGTTAACTGTGCTGTTTAGGCAATATACTCTCTGACTCCCAATAGCTTCCTATAGATAACATCTCCCTGGCACATGGGTCACCATGGTAATGTATGTTTGAGCTGTTTTTCAGGGATTAGGACCCCTTGTCCAATTCAGGGTGGTTGAGACCACCAACCCATCAACTGAGCCTGTGCAAGTGCTCCACAAGTGACCTTTTTAACATCAAGGAGCTAAAACTGCCCCCTCAGCTCACGAGGCCACTGCCATTTTGTGAACATGCTTCCTATGAAGAGGCATGAAGATTGACTAGGCTTGTGCAGATCATCAGTTACCTCACTTCTCCTTACCTCCAATCATCTATTCCCACACTTCAGACCACCTTGTCCCCATCCCATAAATATCACTGAGTCCTCATTTTCGGGGAGGCGGATCTGAAGTTGATTCTCCTGCCTCCTCACTTGGCTGCCTTGTGATTAAATCCTTTCTTTTTGCAAACTCATTGTCTCAGTGATTGGCATAATCATGCAACGGGCAAAACAAATCTGGTTGGGTAACATAACCATTGTCTTACTTGAGTAAGACAAGCTTGATACACATAAATTCACTTCTATTAACTTTACATGTAAATAGGGATAGTGAAAAATTTAAAGCCATTTAAGATTTTATCAAAATAGTGAATTCATGTTTGTGATGTGCTTAGAGGATCGTGAATACCTTTGCCTTTTGTAAAAAAGCAAAAATGTAAAATCCTAGTAAATATTAAAAGTCCCATTTATTTATAAATCAATCACTTTCTATGACTCCCTTTTGATCCTTTAAAGACCAAAAGAGTAATATTTTCTCTCTTGATTTGGCACAATAGAAAAATGTGTTATTCAAAATTCTGGTTGTGTAAGTCAAGAGAAAAAAAATGACATTTATCATTTAATTAGTTCTCTCAGCTCAGGATCCAAAATTACAGTCCAAATTTCCTAATAAGCTGAAGAATGTGAGCAAATGACAACATCTTGCTATTAATAAAAAAAAAAAATAAAAAAACCTATGGGATACCAGCAGCTTGTGTTCTGATTTAATTATTAGTAGAATATTTTTCTGATATGTTTATATTAATGTACAGTGGCTTCTCTGATGTTTTATTATTTTATTCATGACATAGATATTTCTGGTAGGGAAGAACAGACCAAAGCTATGGATTGAGAAACTATTTTTTAAAAATTGGCTGTTGTTTTTTGTCCAATTTTTTGGGGGTGGATGTTAGTTTCTAACTCTCTTTTAAGATTTAAAAATATTCTGATTTTACGACTCTATTGCTCATGCACAAAGTATCTGTCCACAGTAGGAGAGAGGATGAATTAAAAGGTGTGGGACTGGTCATTGGTGTTTGGGTCGATTGTTTTGGAAGGGAAATAAACAAAGTCTGAAGAGATTATTAAGGGTTTTGTCTGGATGCTATGTTGAAAAAATAAATAAAATTAAATAAATAAAAAATCGGTCTGTAGGATTAGTTGGATTCCAAGAGATTTTAATTAAAAAGATTTGAGAGCTCTTTTTTTTTTTTTGTCACATTTCATGCTTTTTAGGATAGTGCAGAGTGAGAGAGAGAGAGTCCCTGCGTGTACTTTGGTGCCAGTATAACCCATCTGAAACAGCAGTAAACAGTGGTGAAATTCCGCAGAATCATCTAGTGTCTAACCACATGGGTGGTAATTGGTTTAAGGCTCAAATTTTCTCCCTGGACTTGGAATTGTCTCCTCTTTTTGATATCTGGCTGTGTAGCTGCCTCTTAATTCTGCTGTGCCCCATGCCTTCAGAGGCTCCCCATATGAGTACACAGGGATGACCCCGCTCTCTCTCCATGACGTGGCCACTAGGTTCTCATATAAGGCCTGATACACGCCTCTTACTTATTTTGGGGGTCTGACACCCTGCACCATTTCTGCTAAGTCCTCTCAGACTGGGGAATAAGACTCGAGTTAAATATTTAGAGACCATATATTATAGGCAAAGTGTGTAATGTAGGCATTAGTAGCAGTAATAAAGATCCCCCAAACCTCAGTAGGTTAAAACAGAAGAATAATTATTGCTCATGGGGTGGGGGGTTGTGGGCGCCCTACTCTGCTTCGTTCCGCTTATCTTATGGTTCCCCTAGTCAGCATGATGCTTCAAAATTTACCATGGCTGAGAAAGTGTAGAGATGGAGTGTGTCACTCCAGCAATTAAATGATGTAGCTCAGAAATGACACATTCTCACAGCTCATTGGCTAGAACTACTTACATTGCCCCATACAAGTACAAGGTGGTAGGGAAGTGTAATTCTCCTACATTCCAAAAGTGGACCAGAGCTGGGTTTGGGTGGACCTTGGATTTTTCTACCTCAGCATTCTCAATTTATAAATAATATTGAAAAATTCACAACAGTAAGTTTTATACATTGCTTAGGAATTATTCAGAATGTCCGTGAAGTAAACATTTTCCATAATATATCTATTCCCAGAATATATACAGAATCATATGCTACTGACCCATCACTGATACAGTAATGCTTTAAGTGGATTTTGTAATTGGTGCTGGATTTGCACTGATCCAATTACATTCTATAATTTCTGCAGTTTCATGTATCAGTTCTGATCATGGGTAAATCGGTGAGGCGAGTAGCTTCAACTGGCAACAGGCAGAAACCTGAAGTTAGCTGGCCTACCTGAGAAATGAGCCGGTTCTTGGATTCATTTGGATTGTGTGCTAACGAAACGCACCCATCCTTTGCCCTAGCCTGGCCTCAAGAAGCTCAGGAAGGCGTGTGACCATGAGTTGAATTCCTTAACCTTCCTTCTTTTTATTGGAATGAGGAGGTAGCAGTTTATGAACAGAAGACTTTTCTAGACTTTTCAGGTAAGGAGACCGAGGTGGACCGATGGCTAAGTGATGATGTTGCCTGTCCAGAGAATGATGCGAGCTTTTGCCCCTGTGCCTGAATCCACAATGTGAAATTTGTAAATTGGAGAGAATCTTGCTGGCAAATGGAAGTTTTGCTCTTCTAATTTTTTGTAACTTTTAGGGTATAATAAAGGTCATCCAATTTTTCAGATTCATCCATCTAAACTTTTTTGGTCCATCTGTTTTTGTCCTGGCACGCACAGTAGTAAATTCTTCATTTCAGAGCTGCTTCACTGCTCTTCCAGAACAGAGAAAAGAGAGCACTCAGAATTATTATTAATTTCTAAATAAAATGGGCCAGGTCTTATGCTCTCCTAAAAATGGAAACAGTTTTTTCACAAACCATACAGGGGGTAAGATTTTAGTGTCGTTTCTGGGAGAGTGGCTGTCAAACTCTTTGTATGAAAAGGCAATTAACTGTTTGCTAAGCTGGCAGTGGGGCCCTGGAGGAGGGGGAGCGGGAGATGAGAGGGTCAGGTTCTGATTCCCTTCGGCAGTCCATGTGGCTCTTTCCTGGCAGAGCGCCCCTGATGTCAAAGTGAGCTGTGTGTGCCAGGAATGAGGCAGTGTGAGGAGAATTGGATACCGGGGCTGAGTGGTTTGCATTTTTCTTTCTTTTTCTTTTCTCCTTTTTTGTTTTTTTATGATGACAGTTTTCAAAATAAAGGGACTTCTGCACAGAACAAATCTTATAAAATTATTTTGAAATGTTGCATTAAGCCCTAGGGACACTATTTTTGGATATGGAACTAAGTGCAAAGTTGAAGTTGAAAAGGGACAAATTGAACTGGGGTTACTATTATTATTAAGACTTGGCTGAGTTGGAGCCTTATCCTCAAATTTGGTAAGATTAGCTGGTCATTTGGAACCAGCAGGGAAAGCAAGGCCAGTGACTCTAGATATTTGTTCTTGTCTCTGCCATTGACTTGCTTGGCATCCTTGGGTGAGACCCTTCAAATCAGGTTCTTCATTTACAAAGTGAGAATGGGTAAGGGTACAAGGGGAGCCCTGGAAAAAGCAATGTTTAATCAAGCCTTTATAATGCTTTGGTGGGGTGGTATACATTGTACTGTGCCTAATAAACGGTTTTTAATCAGGAGGATGCTTATGAAAGGGCTGAGGAAATATGGTAATTAGCACTATGGGACCAGACATAATTAAGTACAAATGGTGCCTCAAGGTCATCTGGTTCTAACATTTGCTTCATGGCAGGAGCAATTCCAACCATCTGATTGAGTCCTATCATTTGACTTTTCTGATCATATTCACTTGCCAGTGGGATGAGGAATGTGTGTGTTTGTGATTTAATATTGTAATATATTGTACTATATATAGCTGTCTTTTTAAGGTCTTACTCTGTACCAGGCATTGTGCTAAATGTTTTGTAGGGATTAACTCATTTAATTGTCACAACATCTTTATGAATAAGGTTTAAAAATAGATACAGTGTTTACTGTTCTCACAATAAATAATGATTATTTTTTAAAAATTGAAATAATTTCAAGTTTACAAAAAAGTTGCAAGAGCAGTACAAAGAATTGTTTTTTGAACCATTTGAGATCAAGTTGCTGGCGTGATGCTCCATCACTCTGAATATGCCATGTGTATTACCTGACCTCCATTACCAGAAATTGTACATTATAGCCCTGGAACTCACAGACCCACTCACCTCCACCAACCTGTATAGCAAAGGGATTAAATCCAGGACTATGTGTTGCATTCAGTGGTCATGTCTTTATAGATTCCTTCAGTCTGGAACAGTTCCTCATTTTTTCTTGAGTTTTGTGATCTTGACATTTCTGAATATTATAGACCATTTATTTTGTAGAATGTCTATTAGTTTGTGTTTGGTAATTGCTCATGATTAGATTCAAGTTATAATTTTTTTTTGGAGGGAAATATCACAGAATTGATGCTGTGTTCTCACTGCATTCTATCAGATGGTGTACAATTTTATCTATCTCATCATCCATGATGTTAACCTTGATCCCTTGATTAAAATACTGTCAGGTCCATCATAAAGTTACTCTTTATCCCCTTTGTAGTCAGTAAGCATTTTGTGGGGAGGTACATTTTGTGGGGAAGGGGAATATTCCATTCCCCTTCAAATTTTCACCTGTTGGTTTTAGCATCCATTGATATTTCTTGGCTGAATTAATTGTTACTATCATGGTTACCAAATGGTGATTTTCTGATTCCACAATTCCTCCCACATTCATCAGATGGTGTTCCATTCTAAGAAAAAGCTTTCTCCTCTCCTCGTGTGTTTATTCATATATCTATATATATCAGTATAGACTCATGGATTCTTATTTAATGGGTTATAATCTATTGCTATCATTATTTTGATATTCACATGGTCCCAGATTTGGCTAGTGGTAGTCCTTTAAGCTGACTTCTATCTCCTTTTCATGTGTGCCCATCGTTCTTAAAGCACTTTATCATCTGACACAGATGCTCCAGGCTCATCTTGTATTTTCCCTGCCCCAGCCCTGGAATCCATCATTTCTGCAAGGAACCCTGGGCTCCTTTTAGTGGAGAATAGTATTTAGCAATCAGGATCTGGATGCTAAGTGTGCTCATTCTTATTGGGGTTTCGCTGCCTTCAGACCGTCTCAGTGGACACAGCTAGGGAATATATGCATATGTGTACATATACACATCCACTGGACTTATTTCTATAAGTATCTACATATATTGAAAATTTTGAGTTCATATCAACACTTAAAATTTGAATCTAGCAGCACAGAGTTCATTATAGTTTCTCTCGTGGTTCCCATTATCCTCTATATATATACATATTTGACTGGTCTCCCCTGTATGTAACAAATCTTGCCAATCGCCATCCCCCCACTCACCATGTGACAAATCTCCCAGCACCACTTGCCCCCCTTGGGCTCTTGTGCTGAGCCACAGCAGTTCTCTTTCTTTCTATAGGAAAGGCTCCAGCACTCTGTGCAGGGCTGCTGGACCCTCCCCTTCCCTCTACAGCCTCCCCTCCCCGCCCCCAGGTTCCTGCTTTACTCTTTTCAATCTAATGCCTTTTAAGATTGAATTATTCATAAAGGGAGAGAGGGAGAGAAGGAAGGAAGGAAAAATTGCTAATTTTTTATTTAAAGCTGGTGCTGATAGAACTGGCTACTCATTATTCTTTCTTTGGTTTCCATTGATAAGTGATGTCCCTTCCATGTGTGAAAAATTAGTCATATTCCCTCCTCACATGTTTATGTTAGTGTAAGCAGGCTGCTCTAAGTAGGATGCTTGTGTATATGTAATAGAGACCCCAAATAATAGTGGTTTAGACAAGATATAATTTTTGGGGAGCAATGTATTTACTTATTTTTTAAACTGACACTTACTAAGCATTTATGGGTTAGGCACTCTTCTAAGTGCACTATACGTATATCAACTCATTGAATCCTTACTATTGCTATAGCAAAGAAGAGGAAACAGAGACATAGAGAGGTTAAATAACTAGTTCAAGGTCACACAGGTGGTAAATGACAGAGTTGGGATTATAAGCAGTCTGGCCTCAAAATCCATCTTTATAACAGCCACCTGTAGTTGTCACAGTTTTGATAACTCTAGCTACTTGGATTCAGACACAAGTGTAATCTACCTTAAAGACCACAACTGTTCTTAAGGTTTTGCTCATATCGCTTTATAAAAATTATGGCTCATTTTGGCTCAGTAGTGCTAATCTCACTTAAATTGATACCTTAAAAAAATAAAAGACAAACATATGCATCAAATGTTAATTTTGTACAACAGCTACACTTTACAAAATTTACCCTGACAAAACTGTGGACTGTGAGTTTTCCGTGTCAAATAGCATTTTTTTTGTGATTCAACAAACTGTAGTTATAAGATGCGGAATCATATAGTATCAGGAACCCAAACTGAGAGGGGGTGGGGCAATGCAGAGAAGGTCAAAATCGGGAAAAAACTCGATATTTAGGAAGCCAAAACAGAATGCTTTTGAAGTCATTTTAATTACAGATGTCCACAAACTTCAAACATATTGCTGTAAATGTTTCTGCAACTTCTTATGTGGAATGACTTCCTAAGTTGAGACCACATCACGTGCTTGCGTGCTGATTGTGACACAACCAAATCACCCGGTGGAATTCTTTCCTAACACGAAGGCCTTTAAACCTTTTAGAAATATGACTTCTGGCTTGATAGTCAGCTGACTTAGATGCTAGTCTTGGCATTTCCCTCAATGAGGATTTACTTCAATTTTCTGTGCTTGTTTCCAATCTGTAAGGTGGAGGCGAGAGGACCAGCTTACACTTTTGCTCAAGTCTGTTCTTTTTTTTTTTTTTTTTTTTTGTGAGGAGATCAGCCCTGAGCTAACATCCGCCAATTCTCCTCTTTTTTTGCTGAGGAAGACGGCCCTAGGCTAACATCTGTGCCTATCTTCCTCCACTTTATATGGGACGCCGCCACAGCATGGCTTACCAAGCAGTGCGTCGGTGCGCGCCCGGGATCCGAACCAGCGAACCCCGGGCCGCCGCAGCGGAGCGCGCGCACTTAACCGCTTGCGCCACCGGGCCGGCCCCTTTTTTTTTTTTTTTTTTTTGTGAGGAAGATCAGCCCTGAGCTAACATCCGTGCTAATCCTCCTCTTTTTGCTGAGGAAGACCGGCTCTGAGCTAACATCTATTGCCAATCCTCCTCCTTTTTTTCCCCCAAAGCCCCAGTAGATAGTTGTATGTTGTAGTTGCACATCCTGCTAGTTGCTATACGTGGGACACGGCCTCAGCATGGCCGGAGAAGCGGTGCGTTGGTGCGCGCCCGGGATCTGAACCTGGGCCGCCAGCAGCAGAGTGTGCACTTAACCGCTAGGCCACAGGGCGGGCCCTCAAGTCTGTTCTTAACTTCAATGGGATTCATTAGAGATGTGAGGGACATTAGAGATCATCTGGTCTAATGGTTTTCCAGCTTTATGAAAGCAGGAAGTCTCTTGTTTTCCTAAAGAATCCATATATGAGAGCCTTTTATAAAAGTTATAGCTAAAAAGTTAGAGGTGATCTATTCTGCTAATAACACATTTGGATCCGGGGCCTGAGGCCTGGCCTGTTGGTCTCACTTTCCTTTCAGGAACTCCTGAGGCCTGCAGGGCACAGTTTGAAAACCACTGAGCTCTTCTACCTCAGCCCTATTTTATGGTTAAGAAAACCAGGACCCAGAGGCAAAAGTCTACAGAGAACGGAAGTCTAACAGAGAACTTGCACTGGAGCTAAGACCCAATCTCTAGTCTTTTGACTTCCAATCAAGGGTTCCTTCAGTTAAACTGAGTTTTATTATTATTCTCCATTTTTACTCTCTTCTTAAAAAAGATCAAAGTTCTCTGAAGTCTAATTATCTGTATATACATGACATTATGGCTTTTATCTATCGTTCTTGTCTATTTCTCTTTGCTGAAGTTCATATCCATTTTTGTCATAAGAATACTAATACTTGGTTGAATCACTGCCACTTGAAACAATATGGCAAAGAGCTTTGTAGTTATAGCTGCTCAGTGCCTAACTTGCCTTTCCAGTTCAGAACACTACTCTCATTCTGTTCTCTATTATGTACTAATACTTGGGGTGATATTTGATGCCTCCTTTTCCTTACCTTACCACCCACTAATTTACAAACACTAAGTCACCATAAATTATTTCGATTGAATGAACTGGGATTTGTGCTTTTTTCTAACAACAGACTAAAATCTGAATGTCAACTACATGCCTTTCCTGCATTGTGCACTGAGAATACAGATAAATAAGACAGAAGATTCAGGCAGTCTTCCCTTCCCCTTTCTCTCCTCTCTACTCTCAACTCTCCTCTTGATGAACTCACAAACTAGTGGGAAAGTGAGGTCCCAATGATAGAGCCAAACTCAGCTGGACCCTGGGGTTTTTCTCACATACGAGTCTCTTCCTTCCTGATTTTACTCATCAAGTAGTTTGTGGATTTCAGTTAGAGTGTTCACCAACCACGCTCTCACATTATATTCTTTGTCAATTTCTTTCACTTTTTCTTGTTATCCAGTGAATCAAAAACAAAGTACTGTTGTGAGTGCTTAAAGATCCTCCATTATGTTTCCTCACCCCTCCCATCCCAATAGGAGCATGTGTGCCTTCTATCTCTCTCTTTCCCTCCCTCCCTCCATCTCTTAACCAGACTCTCCTGTCAAGTCTTACTTTCTTCTTACCAAGGAGATTTTCTTGTCCTCACCTCTTGGATGACTTGTTCTCATATATTTTCCCTCATGCTTCATCTGGAAACATTGGTTTGTACATCTACCACCCTGGATCCTTCTGGCCTTTAAAACAACACACAAAATCAATCCTATAGGAAGTTTTTATTAATACAGTTCTACCTACTTCCACAAATAATGGCATTGTCATCTTGGTCTTGCCCAAGAATTTCTGCAGGCTAATTAGAAGGTAATATGACCTTTTATTTTGACATTTGTCCAGTTGTCTTTTTAAATTTTTTTATATTGATGGAGGTTAAAATAAATAGCTCTGTGAGATTTGTTATATTTGGTGTAAGGATGTTGATCTGGGCACTGTTCACAATATGATAGTCATGAACTTTGTGAATTATGTGACTGATCATGTTTCTCTTTTTGCACTAATTGCCAAGAAGCTCAGAGAAAAGTTTGTGGCTAATCTTCTGGAAGTATTTAGAACTTCACAGCATTTGCTACTTTTTTCAACCTCACTCAATGGCTTCATCTTTATTTTTTTCCCTTTGCCTAATTTCCTCTGTATTTTTGTTTAATTTCACTGTAAGTAATTTTTTGTACATGTGTTTATAAACTATATTAATTCACTTTTGGAAAAAGATGTAGCAAAACAAAACACGATTGTTTATTAAGCTATAGATTTACTAAATGTAAAGCAAGCCTCTGGTGTGCACTTTGATATGTTGGGCAAAGAGATGAAGAGAACACATTATAAATGCAAAGTAATATTCTTTATTTGAGAAGATTTCAGAGAATTTTTGAAGAGTGTGTTGGAGGGCTGATTCTTTCTATTTGGAGCTCGAGTTTTTATACTTTTTCCTTCCAAAATTTGCTTTAAATGATATTTTTCCTCAGGAAGAACTAGTTATATAACTTACAAAGTTGTGTTTGATGATCAATACCCAGATTTGCTTTTGAAGTTGGCTTATATGTGCTCATTACCTAAACTCCACTTACCACTTACCAATGCTATAGTCTATGCTGTTGTGAATTCAAGCTTGCTGAATTCACGATGTCCAGGAAACTGCAGTTGGAAAAGTAGACGTATTCTGTTGATATTAATCAAAGTGATGAGAGAAACAAGTAACGTTTCATTGAAAAAAGCAGCTAGTGAGCAAAAATTTTAGGAAACTATTAGGAAACTTGAGACTGAAAAAAGAAATAGCACTTAGTCAATCAACAAGCACTTATAGAGCACATATGGTGTGTAAGGAGTTTCTTGCTACACATGTGATTTATAGCAAATAGGTTATATCAGATGGTATCTCTAAGAGGATTTTCTACATTTGCATGCCTCAGAGCAATTGGAAGTAGTGACTTTAATTATTCACTAAATTATAGGCATTAAAAAGTCTAACCTTATCCAATGAAAACTGTTCTGAGCCAGAAAAGATTTATGAGTATCCCATGAGCCCTGCTATCAGGCTGCATGGGTCAGATACTGGGTCTGGAAGTATGCTGCCCAGTGAGCACTGCCAAAAAATTATTTTTGGAACTGTGGGCTATTTTAAGGGATATAGAAAATATATGAGCTAAAATATGAGAGAGAGATCATGATGATGGTGGTGATGATGATGGTGACTGTAAAGCAACCGTTTATACAGCCTTACTCTGGACCAAACTCTGTGCTAAGCACTTTACATTTGTTATCTCGTTTAATCCTAACATCGACCCTATGGGGTGGGTTCTATTGTTTTCACTTTTACAGATGAGGAA
The DNA here is from genome assembly GCF_020826845.1 of Diceros bicornis minor. NCBI lineage: Eukaryota > Metazoa > Chordata > Mammalia > Perissodactyla > Rhinocerotidae > Diceros > Diceros bicornis. The sequence goes on along the minus strand of NC_080772.1, from coordinate 18,048,631 downwards.
ATAAAAGATTAGGGAGTTTATTAGACAGGGTAGGCTAACTGCTCTTAATATCTGAACATCTGTGTTGTCTAACACAATCACGGTTTATTTCTCTCTCAGTGAAATGAGGGCCCAGGAGAGGACCGCTCTGCTCCGCTCAGCCATTTGAGAGCAGGTTCTTTTCTTCTGGTGGCTATGCCATCTTTAGGGCCCCAGCGTCCACCCCTGGATCTTCTGCACCTGGCAGGGAGCCGAGGTCAGCGAGAGTGTGGAGGAGGAGTGCTTGTTCTTAGCAGCTGTGTCCAGGGGTGACACACATCGCTTTTGTTCATATTTCATGGGCTAGTACCATGGCCACACCTAATTTCAAGGGAGCCTAGTACTTATGTGGTTCCAGGAAGAAGAGGAAACAGGTGTTGATGAGCATCTATCCAGAGTTTGTCGCAAGAGATTTGACCAAGGTCACACAGCTGCTGAGGGGCAGAGCTGAGATGCAAACTCAGACAGAGCCCTCCTCTCAGGAAAACGTGCTCCAAGGACCCGTAAAGCAAATGTCCTTCTAGGTCAAGGAGCAAGGTTCCATTATTGAGTGTAAGGTTTATGATATAATTTGAACCATGAAAGAAACCTAAAGCAATAGGATAAATCCTCTGCTGCTAAGATGTGAACATTAATTACTTCTATGAAATGGGCTTAAAAGGGTCAACCAGGATTTCAAGAAGAGCTTCTTAGTGTGGCCAAGAGTCTTACAGGCCACAGTCAGCCTAGAATAGACTTTCTGCCTTAAATAATGAACCCTAAGACCCCGTGCTATCTTAGTGGCAGAAGGCATCTTATGAAAAGCATTTTGCTAAGATCATTCATATCCAGGGAGACACATGTCTCCACCCATAATTCCAGTGACACGTGGGTTTATGCAATCACAAATGGTAAGAAATGGGTAGTTTTAGTTAACAAAACCATAAAATAATTATGTCTGTGTATTAAAATAAATATGTACATGCGTGTATTAGATTGAACCCAATGAAAAGGCCAATATTTGGTTATTTTTGACCTACCAAAGGCCATTTCACATGGTTCAACCTCATACTTACAGAGAATGAGTGTCTACATTAATTGGTAATCTGTGGATGCATCATTTTGTAATGTGAGCTCAGTGCTTGTCAAGTAGTTGTATTTTGCCTGTAGGAAATCCCAAGTCAAACTGACCCCTGGATACATGTACAAAGTAGGGAGACCGCCCAGCCTCTGCTGGCCAGGGTGATTAGTAGGATTCTTCAAAAATGGTTTGAGCAGGACCTCTTGCGATAGGAGTGTGCTCGCTCCTCCTTTCATCTCTACGGGGAAGCTTTGCTGCTGTTCCAAAGAATCCCTACTTATTCACTTTAGTCAGTTTGGAAGTTTTGAAAGCAGCTATTAAGTGCAAATGTTTTGGCGAGGAATTGGACAATGAATCACTATCAGATAACAGCACCTTTGTTTCCTACTGGAGTGTAAGGCTGTGAAGACCTGAGACACAGAACAGGTAAGTGTTGATGAGGAGGAGGGATGTGTTGAAGTTTGGGGCATCAGCGGTATTAGGCAGCGGTCAGTTTGAGGTCACTGTGGACCTGCTGGGATTGAAGATTCAGAGTCACTGGATGGAAGAAGAGACAGAGAAAGGGAATTGGAGTGATGCTGGAGACGAAGTTCACTTGTGTCACAATTTTGCACAGGGCTGGTTTGATGATGACTGTGGGGTCGGTAGGAGGAGAACTTATTCTCCGTCTCTTCTGTATCTGCTGATTCCGAAAATCTCCGTGTGTGTTGTAGGAAATTTCTGAGATCTGGTGTGCTGATGGTCCTGGCCGCAAAGCTAAAATGACGTCCACTTCTGACTCCAAGAAAATAAAAGAGCTGTGTGGAGAGAGATCAAGTATCTGTCAAGGAGCAGCTAGAAAGGGAATAATTATTGGCCACATTTCCTGTATTTTCCTGATTTCATATGTTCTCTCCTGTGGTCCTCCAATTGCCCTTCCTTCAGCTTTTCTTTTCATCTCTTCATAATTAACTTATATGAATGATACTGGGACCTCTTAATGTTCGAGTGCTCAGTGCTTGACATCTTTTTCTCTCTATTTTCATTCCCTAGGAAATCTCATTATGTCTCATGGCTTAAACATAAACTACTATCTTAAGAATCTCAACCTTATATTTCCAGTTCAGATTTCTCACTTTATCTCTGGACTCAAATATCCAAGTTGGATGAATATCTCCATTGTCTAGTAGACATGTCAAATTCAACCCAAATTGGACTCCTAATCTTCCCCAAAGCTGCTCCACCCCCTGCCTTCCCCTTCCCAATGGATGGCAATTCCATCCTTCAGGCCATCTTGGAGATGTATACTCGCATCTTCTTTTTTTTCTCACACTCCACATCTAATCTGTCAAAATCTCATTGATTTTACCTTGAAATTCATCCAAAGTATAATGAGACAGTATAACCTGTAATCTGTGTTACTGCAGCGGGCTCCTATCTGGTCTCCTGGTTTTCATTCCATCTACTCTCAACACCTCAGCCAGAATGGTCAAGTTCCTTCTCTGCCAGTGCAATTGTAACTCTTCTCCCTGTTCTGACTCTCCAAATCTCCCACCCAGCTCTACTGTTATCCATAACACCTACTACTTTTCAATATTATGTATTAATATATAATATACTATATGATCTGTATTTTTATATATTTAATTTTTTGTTATCTGTCTCTTATCTAGAATATAAGCACCATAAGAGCAAGGAAGTTCTTTGTTTCCTTCACTGATGTATCCCAAAAATGAGACTGGCACATAGTAGATACTCAATAAATATTTGTTGAATGATATATATATTATATGGAGCTTAATTATTTATGTTGAATACATATTTGAATGAAATTCGTCCTAAAATTTGTGTGAAACTTATTGAATACTTTCTTTTGGAATTAGGTATAAGTAAAGAAAACAATGACATATATTAGTTGTTCAATAGGAAACTTTGAAAGAACAATGATATATGCTGAATTCTTGCTGTCTCATTCTATTTTCAGCAGGTGTTTAAACTTGAACTGTGGTTGGACTTCTGTGCCCTTTAATGACAAACTAGATAATTTGGACCAACACTCCTGTTAACATTGACTGAAAAAGCTTGACAAAACATTTAAAAATCTTTCAAAAAACATCTAAGAACTGACAAGATAGTAAAGAACTATCTTGTCGAGACGTGAGAGAAGACAGGAATCCAGAAACATGAGCCTGGCATTTGCGATCACTTTTGCTTTGGGGTGGGGGCATTTGCCAACCCCGAACAGGTGGCTGAGGGGCTGAGCAGTGCTTGTGACAGCCTCACGGTGCAGGAGGATCAAAACTGGAGTCCAGTGAACCCAGCGGTGGGGAGTCTGTGGGAACACCCAGATTGTGGTTGGGGCACCAAAAGGCTGCACCTTAGGAGTGAGAGTGAACCAGAAATAAACCAACTCTTGCATGGATTCCAGCCAGGCTTCAAGTTATCTGGGAGCCCCAAAACTTCAAATTCTGAAGTTTGATCAAATGGATCCTAGATTGCCAGTGCCCCTGAGCTCCTGGCAGAAGTAAATAAAAATCTTTTCTTGGAGAAAGATAAAGATCATCCTCAGCCTCATATTATTACTATAATGTTTTTTTCTTTTTCAACTATGATGTCCATTACACTATTAAAGATAACCAGGCACACAGAAGACAAGAAAACATGAGTGAGAACCAGCATAAACAACAGTGCACAGAAACAGACCATGGGACACTTGGATAGTGGAGTTACCAGAGGCCGGCTGACATAAACCATGTTTATTATGCTTGTAGAGACAAAACTCAGTCTTAAACATTTCATCAAGAAACTGGAAACTATAAAAAGTGATATTGTAAATTTGAAAGAGAGTGAACTAGAAATTCTAGAACTGAAAAATATAATAATCAAATTGGAAGTTTTTTTTTTCACTAATCTTCTCTAATAATGAAATACTCCTTGTTGAAATAATGCAGTGTTTGTCAATGTTCCATTTTGTTTTCACTTTTTCCAGCCACGTTTTTATCTAACCGCTGATTTTTCATGATGGTTTTCTGGTTTATCAAATTTAAGGGAGAGATAGAAAGTAATTGTTAAAAATGATTATATTTTCATTCTCAATGTTATATTTTCATTGTTCATCATTGTTCATGTGTCATTATATTTTCAATGTTCCTTTGTGACAATTTAGTATCCTTATTTAGGGTGCCTTGTGTTTTGTTTTTGGTTTTAGAACTGTTTTGCGGTTGCTCATTTTGTATATAGGTATAAGACGATTTTTATTTTTGTCTTTTCTTTATATTTTTTTATTGCAATATTTCCTGTAAGATAACCAAATTTAAGCATACTTCATGACCCCTAGACATAGCACTTTTGGAACAAGTTTTTCTTAAGTCTTCTTACATTTTCTCCTTTGATAATTGGTTAACTTAGTCAGCTATGAGAATTTCGAGAATAATAGGATTTTAGAGTGAGAAGAGGAGCCGAAGCCAGAAGTCGAAGCCTTTTACTCCTGATTTTAGAGAATCCTGTGACTTTGGAGATGCTGAGCACTCCAGACTGGTCTAATTGTTGATATCAGCCTCACAGCTGACTCAAATCATGGATATCAGAAGGCTCAACAAAGCAATTCTCTTGTCCTTTGAAGGCGTTTGTTTTACTGTGGTATCGGTTATTACATTTTCAGAGAGCTTTATTACCCTTAGATTGCATGTGAAAGAGATTGTACTGGAAGAAGACACACCAGATGGCAGAAAGGGGGAAAAAGCCAATCTAATCTAAAATGTGATAATAAATGAATTTTTATTTAATTAGTATGCTAATGATTAATAGGAAAGTCAATACAACTGACACCAAAGATATATTAGACATATATTATAATAAACACTCTGATTTGTGCTGCTGTAGTCTGTCAGATCAACATATCCCTGCCTGTGTATTATGTGACTCAAGAGTAGAGACAGAAAAGTACCTATTGTCAACAGGAGTAACATGGGATGGTTACTTTGTTTGAACAACTCCTGTCTTACTTCCTGAGGAGCAGCACTGTAGTAGCCAAGCACCCTGAAGGATTTGATAGAACAGCAAGAGTGTCGAGGTAAAGCCAATGCCTGGGGCAGGTGAGTGGCAACTTCATGGTTGCAGTTCGTATGTTTATAGATCAAATTCCCAATCAGTGGCTGAGGTTTAAGAGTAAGGTTCGTGCTTCTAGGAGGAAGGGATTAGAAACAAAAAAAATCAGACTTTTAGGAGTCCAGATAAACGGGTTGGGGTTCAGTAGAGAGTGCCTGCTCTTGGTGGGTGGGTAGGAAGAAGTAACCTGAGGGTAAATCAAGAAGGCAGAAGCACAGCCACATAGATGGGAAAAACACACTGGGGCTTCAACGAGGAGCTTCCACCAGAGGTCTCCAAGCTGGGAGGGTTTGTCCTAGGGAGTGTGCATGGTGAGTCACTGGAGGGAAGAAGAGAAATACTAGCTCGGCCATTTATATTTGTTTTTATCTCATTCTTTAAAAAATTCTACTCTCATGTATGTTATGATATATATAATAATAAGATGCATATAATATAACTTGTATATAATTTACATATACATAAAGGTACATGGATAGGGGTGCATGTTCAATAATCTTTACTAATGGGGTACTACCATTTCATGCCTAGGTAAATGGAGATTAGTCCACTGGCTGATCCCGCTTTGTACAGGTGTACAAGGTTGGCTCAAACATCCCATGGAACTGAACCTACAGGTGCCAGGCTGCTCAGCGCTGAGAGGTGAGCAGAGCGAGGAGGCCAAGGACTGACAAACTCTGAGAATCTTGCCAATGTTCTTGACTTAGGCCCTTTCTTCCTTCCTTCCTTCTCTCTTTTCCCAAGTATTCGAGATCTTGATGAGATCTAGTGCTTTAATTCTTTCTTTCTATGAGAACTTTTTAACAACTAGCAAAATATCATTTATAAACTTGATAATATGATCTTTTATTCTTCTGGATTTTAGCAAGTTATCACAAATACACAAACCTCTCAGATGTCTTTTCTTTCAGAAACTGTATTTTAATCTTTTTCTGGTTTAATTATCAGCACAAATTAAATTGCTAAATTACAGTTATTCTAATCACAACCCACAATGACCATTTTTAACTTACTGTTATTTCAACCATTGTCACAGTCTGTTATTTTAACCATTGTCACAATTGCCACTGTAACTTAGATTTTTAGTAACTCGAGCTCTGAGGCAACTTTCATCTTTTCTTTATCCATCTTTATGTTCAGTGTTTGTGACCCAGATGACAGCATTGTTCTAGCAATCAGACTGGAAGCTCAAGACAAAGCGTGGGTAAGGCTCAGGGAGACAAAACTAGCATTTATCCACAGCACATGGGAATAAATTGGCCAGTCAGCTTTCGACTGAATATGGTAGCAGCATGTCATGCTACATTCAGTAAGTATTTACTGAGTGCCTCTTACATACTAGGTGCTGTGTCAACTGCTGTAGAACTTGAGGGGAAGATATAGGGAAATATAAAATATGTTCTTAGATCTTAAGAAGCTTATAATATGGATGGGGTGATAAAATGTACACGTATATAAAGGTAACTAACAGTTTAGTACACGGGTGCCAACTGTGTATTATAGACAACAAGACTTTAATAGCTCAAGGTGAAATGAGTTTTCTTTTTTCTTTTATTTTCTCTATCCTTTAACCTCCTTGCACTTTTTTAAATCTGTGCAGATTTGTTTAGCTTATTTGATGAGGATGATGATTATGCTTATTTAAAAGGACAAATAAATTTAACTGTAGACAAACCTAATTACTGAATTTCGTTTCTTTCATCCATCCATCCATCATCCATCCATCGTCCATCCAACATTTACAAAACCCTTACTATGTGGTAGGCAACATGTTAAGTGATAGGATTAGAGGGGTGTCCTCAATTTACACTTGCTGATGAGAAGTCTACTTTGACTAAAAGCCATTCAAATGAGTGACTCTGGGATACTAATAAATGATAGATCCAGCTTGAGGATGACCTTCATTCATTCACTGATTTATTCATAGGTTAAATATTTATTGTCATATACCAGGCACCATGCTCAATGATGGAGACATAGTTCTAAAAAGGAAGAACATGGACCCAGCCTATATGGCAAAACTGGTCCCAGTTTTCATAGGCCTCACAATTTAACAGAAGAAACAGACATTAAACAAATAATTACTTAATCACAATTGTGAAAAATACTATGTATGAAGGACCAAGATCTGGGCTATAGGAGTTTATAAAAGGGGGACCTAATCTAGTTTGGGGATAGAAGGGGTCCCCCAGAAATCAACATTTAAGCTGAGATCTGTAAGATGGTTTGCAATTAGCCAAGCATAGGGTGAGGGGAAGAATATTCCAGAGAACCGAGGTGATAGCACAAGTATGTGTCCTGAGAAAGGAACACACATGTGTGTGCTCTGAGGAGGGGACAGAATATGAGTAGGTCCTGAGTGGAGAAGGTGTCTGAGGTTCAGGAAGAAGGTCAGTGTTTCTGAGCCCTAGGAGGGGAAGGTGATTTGTGTGAAGTGAGGCTCATGAGGCCAACAGCAACCTGATTATGCAGAAATTTTTAGGCTGTTGTATTAGTCAGGGTTCTCCAGAGAAATAGAACCAATAAGAGATATATATAAATCTTATTTTATCTTTATATATATAATATCTTTATATATAAAATAACATCTTTATATGTATACAAAGAGATTTATTATATAGACTTGGCTCATGCAGTTATGGAGGCTAAGTCCCATGACCTGCCATCTGAAAGCTGGAGACCCAGGAAAGCCAATTGTATAGTTTAGTCTGAATCCGAAGGTTGAGAACCAGGAGTACTGATGGTGTAAGTGTCAGTTCAAAAGGCCAGTGTCCCAGATCAAGCAGTGAGGCAGAGAGAGGAGAGTGAATTCTCCCTTCCTCCACCTTTTTGTTGTATTCAGGCCCTCAACAGATTGGATGATGCCCACCCACATTGGGGAGGGCAATCTGCTTAACTCACTCTACCAATTCAAATTCTAATCTCATCTGGAAACGCCCTCACAGACACACCCAGAATAATGTTTAGCTAAATATCTGAGCACCCCATGGTCCAGTCAAGTTGACACATAGGATTAACCCTCACAGTTTATATCATAGATTGTATCGCAAGGCAATGAGAAATCTTGAAGGTGTTATGCAGGCAAGAGAAACATAAATAGATTTGCAGTTTCAGAAGTTTCCTCAGGCTGCAGTGGGTAAACTTGACCAGAGGTGGGCAAAAGAAGAGAGGAAAGAATTGTTAGGAAGTTCTCTTTTGGGATATCTCTTCTTTCCATTGTTTTAGAACCAAATCTTTCCAAGGGCATTCTTTGTTATTATTGCACAGTTAGAAGTTTTCCTAAGTGCAGTATATATGTGGTAAATACCATATATGTAGTAAAACCCCCAATTCTAAGTTCCTGTGAAATTTATTTGTGTTTTGGAACCAAAGTTATGGGTTAAATTTTTATGATAGTGTTGATCTCCATCTCTAGTTCCTGGCTGCCTTCAAATAATTCTGGGCACCTGTGACATACATATATTACTGCACAAAAATAGAGTTCTCCTACCTGATGCGCATAAACAAGCCAATTAATTATGGCATCAGCTTTTGGGAGAGTGATCAGCTTGATTCTGTGAGATTGATCTGCAGGGAGACAGGCAGCATGTGCCCTCAGATCAGTCTCCCCAACTTGGGATTTGGGGTGAAATTTAAGACGTTAGGGAGAACAGACTGGCGCGTGGAAATGCTAACGGGACAGGTTTTGATTGGTGGGCTTCACGCATTTATGGTAAGGTTCTAAACATTTATGAGGAGGTGGGGAAGAAATTTTAACACCGGATCTTCCTCAATGACGGACCCCTCGCTTCTGATAAGAGTTTGACTTTTAAGTTCTGGTCAAGTTCCAGCCCTTCGGTTCCATGGGGAGGAGAATTTTTGGTTCCGAGCTCATTTCTGGTCAAGATTTCTTCTTCTGCACGTGCTCTGGCTACACGACTTTGCAAATTTTCTGAAAGACAATTTCTTAATTATTCTGTTGATAAGATGGGGTCAGTTGAACTGATCCTGGAGAGCCCATGGTTACACATATGCCAGGCTTTCCTATGCATATAATACACATTCTTACGTTGTCTCAGTATTCTTCATCATAAAGTGAAAATGTCAGACAAAACACATTTCAAATTTCCTTGCATCCTTATTGGTTTTATGAGATTTAGAAAACAGTTCAACACCACTGGTGTTGAATGAACAGGCAGGAAGTTTGTATTGTTCAAGCCTCTTGTCTCCAACACTTAGAATTGTATCTGGCACATGGTAGGTGTTCAACAAATATTAATGAACCAATGATGATAGTATTTCTGCTTAGCAACCAGACACATTGTAGGCACTGGAAAAATACTTGCTGAATTCAACAGGATCTCTTGGAAACTGGAGAAGAATGTTAAATTGATGACTTAGAATAAATGTGTAAATATTATGCATATTTAACACTTAATATTGAATGTTTCCACAGAGCCAAATTATATGTAAAACTCTTGACATGTTTTTATCTGTTTCTTTTAGTTTTTCTACACCTCAAAAAATGTTTTTGTTTGTTTGTTTGAAACTAAACCCAATGGATTAGACCATCTGCCTACTGTTTTCACAATGAAAGAATTATTTTCTCCCAAATGAATGAGATGTCTTTGAAGGTAAACCCTTAGAGGGCAAGAATTAATATTTTCATGTTATTTAATATTCTGCAAAGGAAAATGCAAAGCCCTGCACTCAGGAGACACTAATAGACACCAGCTGATTATGATAAAGCCTCTTGAAACCAGACTTAAAATAGTTCATTGTCTTCCAGTTTGTCAAAGTATTATCTACATTATCAGCACAAAGTTAAAAAAAAACAAACAGTTCATTGTTTTCCAGATTGTGAAAATATTATCTATATTTAACAACACAAAAATAAAAAAATCCAAACATCTTTTAAAAGGTTTTTAAAATGTGTAGATAAAAATCAAATGAAGTTCCTTAATCTCTGTGGTTTTATATTTGTTTCTAGTGGTTTTATTTTGTCGTGGTTTATTAGGATCTCAGTCATGCTCAAACTTATTTTCTAGCTTTCCACAAGAATTTTAAGAAAAATGTAAAGTTGCTTGTGGTATAAAGCTCATGTGACAGAAAACTGCTCTAAATGCTCATAAAGCATTTTTGAAGAAATGTAATAATCATAGGCAGTAAGAATAGGAATCTAGGCATCCCTGCTCTATTAATGATCCTTCTTCAATCATCTCAAATTCTAGCTTTTGGCCAGTTGTAAACAGATGTTCAGAACATTGGGGTACAGGACTTTATTCGCCAGTGCAAAGGGAATAGCTAGGGAAGGCAACTAACTTTCCTGGAGCACTTACCATGAGCTGCGTGCTTTGTATATTGACTATTTAACCCTTAGAACATCTCTATGATCATCTCTCTCATTTTGAAATTAGAAAACTGAATCAAGGAGAGATCACATCAGTTTCTCAAGGCCACACAGATGGTAAGCGGAAGAGTGGGATGCCACCACCAGGCTACCACAAAGTCCATGCACTCCCACCACACTGGGCTGCCCGTCTTGATGCTCTCCCCTGGAAAGCTCAGAGCAATTTTGGCGATTATGCCACTGGTACTTGAGACACCAATGGGCAAGAAGATTACTTTATCATGGAAAATTCCAGAAAAGAAGAGAATAGTCTATAGAAGAATTTTGTCTGACCTCTGACACCAGAACCATCCTTAGACTGTGGCATATGAATGGGGCTCTGACTTAGAACTGGAGATGGTTTGGTGCAATTCATCATTATTAGCCTCTTTCCAATATTCTCAACAGATTACCAAAGAAATGCCAACAGTTCCTTTCTCACATCCAAACTCATTGTTATGTTCTCTCTATGTCTAACCTCTCCATAACTCCCATTAACCCTTATTTGGAAGCGTTTTTAACTGTAAAATGTTTGAGGCAAAGGATATAAAGAAGGAATATCATCAAGCGCACAATTTGCAGTAGCTCATTACAGATAAGTCTGCTACTATTCCCTGCCTCCTTCCAATTTTTTAAATGATCTAAAACTGAGAAGCCCGAAGATTCACAGTGTTTTGGCAAAATCAGTTTTGAGAAATTCACATAAAGGTATATTCTGATAAAAATCATAAAACAGTTTAAATATAAAGAATGAAGCCAAGGATTAGTAATGCTTTATCTCACAACTAGTGGTGGGTAAATTGGTGGTTAGTGGTTGTCATATCATCTATTTTGGTGGGGTAGTTTATATCTAACACTTAATAGACACAAAGGTGTATATGTGAAGTTCCTTTGGGGAGTCTGGGGCTGGTGTGTGTGTGTGTCTGTGTGTGTGTGTGTATATATAAAATATGTGTATATATCTCTCCACAAAAGGTATGGAAAGTATATATACCCCAACCTTAGACTCCCCAAAGAAACTTCACCAACAACTTTGAAATCCCTGCATGCCCCTTCCCAGTCAGAGGTTCCCATCGCCCTAAATTTTCTGGTTAGCATTTTGTTGCTTTTATTTATATCTTCTCATATATATCTGTTAATAAGATTTTGCTTAGTTTTATATATTTTGAGCTTTATGGGAATGGAATCGTATTTTCATGTTGCTGTTCAATTTGTTCCGTTCATTTAATGCCATGCTCTTGAGATTCATCTTTGTTATTGCATGTGCTGACAATTTATTAATTTTCACTACTGCTGTATATATATCTATTTATACCACCATCAATTTATTCATTCTACTGTTGGTGGACATTTGAGTTACATCTACTTTTTTTTTTTCTTTTCTGTTATCATACTGCTTCTGTGAGCATTCTTGTATCTGTGTACAAAAATTTCTCTAGGGTACATGAATAGGAGGGAAATTTATAGGTCATAGAATATGCTCATCTTCAATTTTATTAGATAATGTCAGTGTTTTCTATAGTGGTGGTACTAATTCAAACCCCATATCCTTGTTAACTTGACATTGTCAGACATTTAAACTTTTGCCAGTCTGGTGAGTGTAGAATGGTATTTCATTGTGGTTTCAATTTGTATTGAACCATCTCTAAAGAGTTTGAGAATCTTTTCATATGTTTATTGGCCATTCAGATTACTGTGGTGATGTGCCTCTTCAAGTCTTTTGCCCATTTTTCTATTGGCTTTTTGGCTTTGGCTTTTGGCTGTTTGGCTTTTATTTACTGATTCTGCATAGAAATCCTCGCTTAAAGAATGCAGAAGTCCTAAATTTAGTGAAGTTGAATTTATAAATCTTTTTTTAATTTACGTATTGTGCTTAATTTATCTTAAGAAATCATTCACTATCTCAAAGTAATAAAGATAGTCTCCTATGTTGTTTCCAAGAAGTGTTATCATTTGTCTTTGATATTTGGATCTTTAACCTGTTACCAGCACCAGTTGGCTTGGTGCCATGGTGTCCCAGGTTCTTGGTCCACAGACACAACAGAATTTGAGAGGACACACTGCAGAAGTTTTAATGGAGGAGGATTTATTAGCAAAGCAAAAGTATACCCCAAAGGGGAGGGGCGGGGAGGCTGGAGGGGGAGCAACTGCACCAAATTTGTAGTTGTCAGTGGTTTTGGAAGGTTGGGTCTAGGGGCGGGTGAGGGTCTTAGAAGGTGTGCCAATCCGGGCATTTTCTCCACCTTCACGATGGGAGGGGGAGATTTTTTCCTTACATAGGCGTCTCCGGAACTATGGGTGGCGGTGATCCCCCATGGCGGGGGTGGGGTGGTGGTCAAAACTTCAACGCAAATGAGGATATAATGAGGCTTGGGGCTACTCTCGGTGAGGGTTGGGCGGAGTGCTGTACTTCTGAAGAGCTGCTGTCCCGTAATTAGGCCACTGCTCCTGGTGGGGTGACCTTGCTCCCAGCTCATATCTAGCTTCCTGCCTATCTCAAACCCAGCTAAAAATCCACCCCCACACTTCTTTCCTTCTTTTTGGTAAGGTGTAAAGTAGAGATTTACTTTGTTTTTTTTTCCTAGAATGGAAAACCAGTTATCCGCTGAAGCAGGGGTCTTCTGCCCACTGCAAGACATGCCAATAGTCAAGAAGCAAGGTGATAGGAGAAAAAAGACTTTTTATTACAGCTTGCTGGCAAGAGGGAAGATGCCCAACTTGTGTCCAAAAGAACCATGTTAAGGGGGCACAAAATCTTACAGCAGTTACATAGGCTGGTGGGTTATAGGGGAAGGTGTTAGGAATGTTGACCCTCAGGTGTTACAGACTGGGAGTCGCCACAGCAGATCTTTCAGTTTTCATTGATGATGCTGCTATCAGCATAGACTCTCTGTTTGGGGGGTCATCACATTCCTAAGGAACTCAAAGGAACAAAGTTATCACCTAATCGCAGCTGGGAGGTACATGTACAAGCAGGGGTCATAAAATCTACAGAGCAGTTAGATCTCCTGGAGGGTGCATATTCCAGCTGGGTTAGTTAGTAAGAGGTCATTTAAAGTTGTAATAGGGTTCTTTTTTACAATATGGCTTCCCTTATGTCAACCTTGTCTTGAGCTGGTATCAGCACCATTTATTGAAAATCCATTCCACACTGATCTGCACAGCCAGCTCTAAACACTATATGTGTAGATTTCCTTCTAGGCTTTCTATTCTATTCTATTGATTGATTTTGTTTATCCCTTGTCCATCCCTTCATTAATACCACCTGGTCTTAATATTTAAGTTTTGATATCTAGTAAGGCAAATCCTCCTCCCTTGTTTTTTTACAGGAGCTTTTTGGCTCTTTAATCTTTCATATAAATTTTACAATTGTCTTATCAAATTTCAGTTGCACACATGCACACCAAAACATGCTGAGATTTTGATTGGAATCTCATTGAATCTATATATCAATTTAGGCAATTAAGGAAGATTTGACATTTATAAAACAGTAAAGTTTTCAGCCTTAATATGAAAGTCTTACCTATGGCGTTTATTTAGCTCTTTTAAGATATCTTTTAATAAAGGTTTATGATTTTCTCCATAAAAGTCTTATTTGTCATTATGAAAACCATGTAACTTAAGTAGGGGATATTTCCCAATGCCCACTTCAGATAAGGCTATGAAGAACAATGGTCATGGAAGCACCTTCTAGAAGGAGTAACTCAGAGATCAAAGGAAAATTTTCAAGAGAATTCCTTGGATAGCACAGAAAAGAGTATAATAAGGAGCTTCCAGCCCCTCCCCCCAAAACACACACCTCAAAATATAGAACTTTCATATGGATTCTCTAGGAGGATTTCATGATCAGTGATTTCTGAATGTCTTTTATTCTTCCCTTTTCTAAATGGAGTTTTTATTGTAGTTATCCTGATCCAACTCCACTGCTGTATTTAGCATATTGGGAGCATAGATAACTTATGTTCTTAGTTCATAGGTCACTGAGCCTTGAAAAGCCACATTAACACTTGATTGAGAAGACCTTAAAATCAGAAATGAATACAGTGATGAAATAAAACTAGGTTTTGTCCCTCTTGGGGAGGCAGTAAATATATTTTACATGTGAGGAAAAGAGCAAAAAGGTTATCAGACCCTTGCCTCACACCATATAAAAAATTTAACTCAAAATGGATCATAGACTTATATGTAAGAGCTAAAGATATAAAACTCTTGAAAGAAAATATAGGAGTAAATCTTTATGACCTTGGATTAGGCAATGGTTTCTTAGATATGAATTGAAAAGCACAGGTAGCAAAGGAAAAAAGATAAATTAGATTTCATAAAAAATCAAAAACTACCAAATGGAAGTTGTCCCTAGTATGCAAGGCTGGTTTAACATTTGAAAATCAATTAATATAATCATCACATCAACAGGCTAAAGAAGAAAAATCATATGATCATATAGATAGATGCAGAAAAAGCATTTGACAAATTCCAATACCCATTCATTATAAAAACTCCCAGTAAAGTAGGAAAAGAGGGGAACTTCCTCAACTTGATAAAGAATATCTAAAAAAACCCTACAGCTATCATCACATGCAATGGTGAAAAGCTCAAAGTTATTACCCTAAGATCAGGAACAAGGCAAGGATGAACACTGCTACCACTGCTTTTCAACATCATACTGGAAGTCCTGGCTGATGCATTAAGACAAGAAAAGGAAATAAAAGCCGTATTGGAGGGAAAACTGGGAAGGAAGAAATAAACTGTCTTTGTTTGCAGATGACATGATTGTTTATATAGAAAATCTGCAAAATCAACAAAAAACTCCTATAACTAATAAGTGATTATAGCAAGATTGTAGGATATAAGATTAATATACAAAAGTCAACTACTTTCCTATATACCAAAAATGAAAAAGTAAAATTTGAAATTAAAAAAAAAATACCATTTACATTAGCACCCCCAAAAATGAAACACTTAGGTATAAATCTAACAAAATATGTACAAGATGTATGTGATGAAAATTACAAAACTCTGGCAACTAAACAAATGGAGAGATGTCCCATGTTTATGGCTAGGAGGACTGAATATTGTCAAGATGTCAGTTCTTCCAAACTTTTATCTATAGATTCAATGCAATTCCAATCAAAATACCAGAAAATTATCTTGCGGTTATCAGTAAGCCAATTCTAAAGTTTATATGGAGGGGCAAAAGACCCAGAGTTGCCAATCTTAAATACTGAAGGAGAAGAACAAAGTTGGAAGACTAGCACTACTCAATTTCAATACTTACTATAAAGCAACAGTAATTAAGACAGTGTGGTATTGGTGAAAGAATAGGCAAGTAAATCAATGGAACAGAATAGAGAGCCCAGAAATAGATCCATATAAATATGGTCAGCTGATCTTTGACAAAAGAGCAAAGGCAATACAATGCAGCCAAGACAGTTTTTTCAACAAATACTGCTGAAACAACTGGACGGCCATATTAAAAAAAATGAATCTAGACACAGACCTTACACCCTTCCCAAAAATTAACTCAAAATGGATCATAGGCCTAAATGTAAAATGCAAAACTGTAAAACTCCTAGAAGATAACATAGGAGAGAACCTAGATGACCTTGAGTATGATGATGGCTTTTTAGATACAACACCAAAGGCACAATCCATTTAAGGAAAGAATAATCTGGATTTCATTAAAATTAAAAACTTCTGCTCTGCAAAAGACAATGTTAAGAGAATGAAAAGACAAACCACAGACATGGAGAAAATATTTGCAGAAGATATATCTGATAAAGGACTTTTATCAAAATGTACAAAGAACTCTTAAAACTCAACAATAAGAAAGCAAACAACCAAATTAAAAAATTGGCCAAAGACCTTAATAGACATTTCACCAAAGGAGATAAACAGATGATACATAATGATACATAAGCATATGAAAAGATACTTAACATTATATATCATCTGGAAAATGCAAATTAACACAACAATGAAATATTATTACACACTTATTAGAGAGACCAAAATCTAGAACACTGACAACACGAAATGCTGGTGAGGATGTAGAGCAATAGAAATTCTCAGTCATTGCTGGTGGGAAAGCAAAATGGTACAGCCGCTTTGGAAGACAGTTGGCGATTTCTTGCAAAACTAAACATACTCTTACCATACAATCCAGCAGTCATGCTCCTTGGTATTTACCCAAAGGAGTTGAAAACTTATGTTCACACAAAAATCTGAATGTGGATGTCCATAGCAGCTGTATTTATAATTGTCAAAACTTGGAAGCAACCAAGATGACCTTCAGTAGGTGAGTTGATAAATAAACTGTGGTACATACAGATAGTGGACTATTATAGGCAAAACTATGGAGACGCTAAAAAGATCAATGGTTACCAGGGTTTAGGAGGAGAAAGGGATGAGTAGGTAGAATACAGAGGATTTTTAGGGCAGTGAAACTACTCTGTATGATACTACAATGGTGGATACATGTCATTATACATTTATCCAAACCAATAGCATGCACAATACAAGAGTGAACTCTAATGTAAACTAAGGATTTTGGGTGATAATGGTGTCATTGTAGGTTCATCAATTATAACAAATGTACCACTGTGGTGGGGGGATGTTGATAATGGGGGAGGCTATGCATAAGTGCAAGCAGGATGGGAAATCTCTATGTCTTCTGCTCAATTTGCTATAAAACTAAAATTGCTCTAAAAAATAAAATTTGTTTTAAAAAATCAAAAACTTTTGTGTCTCAGACATCATAAAAAAGTGAAAAGATAATCCACAAAATGGAATAGTTGCAAGTAATACATTTGATAAGGGACTTGTGTTCAGAAGAGTTCATACAGAACTCTCACAAATGAACAAGAAAAAGATAACTCGATTTAAAAATGGGCAAATGATTTGAGTAGACATTTCTCCACAGCAGATATACAAATGACCAATAAACACATGAAAGGATGCTTCACATCATTAATCATTAGAGAAAAGATAATCAAAACCACAATGAGATACAACTTCACACCCACGAGGATTGCTAAAACAACATAGACAGACAACAACAAATGTTGGCAAGGGTGTGGAGAAATTGGTACTCTCATGCATTGCTGGTGGAAATGTAAAATTTTGCAGCCACTTTGGAAAACAGTTTAGCAGTTCCTCAGACTATTAAATGTAAAGTTACCATATAACCCAGCAATTCCACTCCTAGGTATATACCCAACAGAATAGAAAACAGGGGTTCAAACGGGGAAACTTGCACATAAATGTTTACAGCAGCACTATTCATGATAGCCAAAACAGAAGGAACCCAAATGTCCATTATTTGATGAAAGACTACACATCCATTCATCTGATGAATTATCCATTCAGGGAATATTATTTGACCATTAAAAGAAATGAAGTACTGATACATGCTATAATATAGGTGAACCTTGAAAATACCATGGTAAGTGAAAGAAGCCAGGAAAAAAAGTTCAGGGATTGTATTAAATCACATTGCTTTTATATGTAATTGTGTGAAATGTTCAGGATAGGCAAACCCACAGAGACAGAAAACAGATTAGTGATTCCTAGGGGTTGGGGGGAGAGAGGAATGGAGAATGACTTCTAACAGGTATGGGGATTCTTTTTGAGATGATAAAAATGTTTTAAAATTAGGTGGCGGTGTGGTTGCACAATTCAATGGATATACTAAAAACCATTGACTTGTACACATTAAAAGTGTGAATTTTACGGTATGTGAATTATTTCTCAATAAAGCTGCCATTAAAAAAGATTGTTAGGGGCCAGCCTGGTGGTGTAGTGGCTAATTTTGCATGTTCCGCTTCTGCGGCCAGGGATTCACGGGTTCAGATCCCGGGCGTGGACCTACACACCACTCATCAAGCCATGCTGTTGTGGCATCCCATATACAAAATGGAGGAAGATGAGCACAGATGTTAGCTCAGGGCCAGTCTTCACCAAAAAAAAAAGAAAAAGATTGTTAGAAGCAAAAAGGCAGGCTGTGGCCATCTGACTATTATGAACAAACCTTTCTAATTCTTCCTGGGTACACTCTTCTTTCCAGGCATTTTTGCAGACAGATGTGGCTTCATACTTAGTACTAACCAATGGAATGTAAGTGAAAATTTTATGTACCATTTCTAGGCCTAGCCTATAAAATCCTTAGTCCTCCATGTCTTTCCCATTTCATACGAGCATGGTGACTTTTAGTTCTACATTTAGTATTTAGCCATCAGAATTAGTTCTGATTATTATTAATGTTGTTTTATGCAATGTTTTCTTATATTTGTCCACATATTTATCAGTTATTTTACTCATCATATTTTCTTGCAACTCATTCCTTGCTTTTGTATTCAATTCTCTTCTTCCTGAATATATTCTTTAGTTATTTCTTTAATTTGGGATGGTTGATGGTAAACTCTTTCAGTGTGCTTATCTAAGATGTCTTTATTTTGTTTTAGTTCTTCAAAGGCAATTGAGTATAAAGTTGTAGGCAGGAAACCATTGGCTTTTAAAAGTTATTATTTCATTATCTTCTAGCATTAATTGTTGCTGAGAAATTTCTTGCCAGTCTAATTTGTCATTTCTTATAGGAAATCTATTTCTAGTCTTTGGTTGCTTTCAAGATCTAGAATATATCCAGGTATAAATTCCTTTCTTTTATTCTCTTTGGGGTTCTTTGGTATTCCTGAATCTGAAAATTAGCATCTTTTATCAATTCTGGAAAATTCTCAGCCAGCATCTCTTGCTTATCCTCCATTCTCTTTATTTTCTCCCTTTGAGATTCCTAGTCCAAATGTTGAGCCATATAATTTCATTTTCCATGTTTTCTAACCTTTTTCTTATTATCCATTTTATTTTCTCTTTCAGCTCCATTCTATTTCCTTTCCATTTTTTCCAGTTCTCTAATTCTTTCTTTAACCATGTCTCCTTGGTCTTTGAAACATCCTCTGTGATTTTTATTTTTATAACAATATTTTTAATTACTGAAGTTCTATATTCTTTTTTTATCTTCCTGGTCTTCTTTGATAATATATTACTTTTATCTCATGTTTAATTTCACTATATGTTTATACTCAATATCAAGTAATTATATTACTTTATATTCCTAGGGTTCTAACTCTGCCGTTTGTTGTTTCTCATAGATTTTGCTTATGGTGACTTGTTTCCCGTGTAATTTTGTAATTTTGGATGTTGAGCTCATTTTCACTGGATTTTATATATGGGAATCCTATGGGGTTTGGATTGATTGGATTCAGGATATATCCCTTAAAGGAGATTTTATGTTTGGTTCTTTTAGGTGCTCTAGAAGGTGTTACAAGTCACTTACTATTTTTTATGTTGATATCTAAACTTTCTGGACTATGATGCAGACCTATGGTTCCATATTCTCCAATATTATAGGTGGTATTGTATTTTTTGTTTTTTAAACCTAAAACACAGACTGGAATTGACAAGATATCTTATTGCTACTAAAGCCTGGAGCTTTGATATTTTTCTAGCTTATTCTTTCTCTGAAATTGTAGCTTTGAAAATTTTTTATTTATAGGGGGAATCCGTTACAATCTCCACATTTAGGCCCAAGACCACATCTCCTATCCTTACCTGGCCTTTAAAACACTTGATTTTGATGAAATATGAATTTTCTCAATGCAGTAAAAAGCTCAGAGATGGCTCACCATTCTGGTTTTCAGTTTCCTCTTTTGGTCCCCAGAGATTTTGCTGACTTTTTTTGTGAGCTCAGATGTATATTTAAAAGAATTTTTAAAAAATGATCAACTTTCCCAGATGTTTTCTAGTGGTGGATTTTCTTAGGAAATGTAAGCCACCATATTGATAGAGATGGAAGTTAAGTTAGCATTCTGTAAGAGGTGCTACATCACTAGTGGATACCTATGAATCTCCATCTATGGATATCTGATAAGTAACGATATGTAAGTCTTCACTACAATATTACTTTGGCCCTTTTTAATCTAGATTTCTAAGTATAACATAAAGTTGAATGAATTATTTAACCCTGGGTTTGAAATAGAAAAATTAATTATGGATGAGGCATAGTATGGAATGACAATTATGTATACTTTACTGAAAAGTTATATTGAATAAAATTTTGTGTATAATCCTATATGCATACCATATTATGTATTAGATATTATATTTCTAATATATAGATGTATATATTAGGTTGGCATACAGTGCTGCTGGTGTAATCTGCCAATTTCTCCTCATCAAGAAACTGGTGAAAACCCTTCACCAAGTGTAACTCAGTGGCTGGTCTGTTGAAGCTCAGCCAGGCTCCTCTTCTTCCACTGTTGTTGACCCTTTCCTAAGTTCTCCCCTTCATTAATGCCTCGGGCCCTTCTGTGCTGGGAGGTTGCTTCTTATATCAGGGACCTTAAACTGTGAGAAAACACTCAGATTCTTTCTGTACTTGTTCCAAGTTCTTATAAACACCCTGGAACCATTGTATTTCTGAGGGGGTTGGCACTCTGTACTATGCTCTGTAGAATCTGGCGTTGATTACTTGATAATTTGGGAATACATTCCTCATATATTTGTTTATCTCTGAAGCTTTTTGTCTATTTCTAACCTGTGCAAGGTGAGATCTCTGTCCAACTGTCTCTCATGTTGTCAGTAGGAGGGGCATCTCAAACCCCCCATCTCTGACGGTGGAGACACTCCTTGACAGAGATCTGATCTAAAGTTACATTTTCTACCTGGGCAGAATGAGGGACATTCACGCCCTTCTTGTTTAGAACAAGTTAACACTCTCCTTACCTGCAGAGGCTTCGAGGAGTGTCTGGTTAACCATTGTATTAGCCTCACTGAATGGGCAACATAAGCTCTCAGCCTTTAGGTTGTCATGACCCATTCAGGCCACAGGAGTCCGGATGTTCATGTAGGAGGGAATTAGCATGTTTTCTGTTGCTATGTTTGAGAACATCAACACTCTGTAGCTTATACACCTACCTTAAAAAGCGCAGTGAACTGAACATCTTTGCTTCCAGATTTGACCACAGAGGAACCACCAAGTATTAGTCCTGGTATGACTTTAGCAACAATGTTTCTCCTATTACAGAGGGAGGATGGGAGTGGAATTTACATTTTAACCAAAAGCAAAAAGAGCAATATTTAGTCTCAGCTAACAGACTTTCCTGAAGCCCTATTGTAACTTAAGTGCACTGGTGGCAGCTTTTTACTCGTAAAAAATACTTGTTACAGAGCAAATAACACTAAATGAACCAAATGTACAAAGTGGGGTTTTCTGTTTAAATAAATAAGTACCATTTGACATCTGGTGGAAATATCTACACAGCACCCTTTGTTCTCTTGAGCTTACATTGACCAGGTTTTAAAGTTGAGAAACTACCCTGTTAGGAAAGGAAGCACATGAAGAAACATGACTATTAGTTTTCCTTCATTGCAAATGTCTGAAAATTTCACATCTAGAGTCTGTAGTTATTATGGGGTTTGGCGTGTGGGTGGCTGAAAATATGGTACTTGGTCTTTTGGTGCCAAACTTTCACGCAGCTTCAGCTGTCTGTATACAAAAGACATGGCAGAATGTGTTGCTTTACTTTTAATATTCGGAATTGTTCGCCTTGCCAGTGGAATAGTGAATACGTGGATGGTACTGTTGATCTTGGATCCTGCCAGTCTCATAGAATCTTAATTGATGAAGATGCTGTTAGGAACAGAGTGAGCATGTGGGTGGGGGATGGCTTAGGGAAAGTCTGCAAATTAGAAAATGCTGCCCTGGGCTCCATTTCTACTCGAATCCCCTCTTCACCCTCCACACCCAATTTTCTATTTTTCTTTTCCCCTTTCCTGCCTCAAATTAGTGTCTTTGATTTACTCTGGCCCCTGATCCTCACACAAATAGAAATTAAATGACAAATTTCAAAGACCCCAAAAAGCCGTTCTTCAGTTGAAATTTTTTAAAATTTTGTTAGGTTTTGAGAAATGAAAAAAATGATCTGGGACCCCCCCCCGCCCCAACTTCTGAACAGCTTTCCCTGGAAGTTTGATATAGTAAAGGCCTTGGGATTGAAGTGAGCTGTGAGCCATGATCCACGATGACCATTTTTTCTTTCTGACTGTCTGCATTTCTGTCTTCCTTCCTTAGCTTTCTCCTTCCGCTTCCCAAGATTTTCTTTTAGCTCTGTTCCCTTTCCCAGCATTTCTATCTAGTTAAAATGGAGAGCTATTAAGACCTTACCCCCCAAGGAAATTGTGAAGAATAATGAGATGGCTAGGCTGGGTTACCTAGGGAAGTCGTGAAAATCATCTTTGAAGAGTTTTTAAAATACTGTTAATAACGATTTGCCTGGGATGACTCCATGCGTGGTTGTCTCTTGAAGTGGCTGGTACTTGGGCTACGAACACGCTACCTGTGGGTACAACACACATCCTATTCCTTACATCAAAGGTGATTTCCATATGTGGATTCCAGCCTAGGAAAGACTAAGGGACACAGTGTCTTCTTCATTCTTGGTGGCACTCATGAGCCTTCCTTTTCCCCCATGAAGACTGCCTTTCCTGCTTTTGCAGGCTTTTTCTGGGGTGGGTTTGATATAGTGATTATGAGGAAGAAATACTTAGTTCTATGAAATAAAGGGCCTATAGTTTCCATAATCTTTTGTGCAACAAATATTTACTGAATATGTCCTATGGAATCACCTATCAGGCACTGGGGTTGGGACTGGGGATGCAAAGAAAAATGACAGATTCTTTCCCCCTAAGATGCTCACTCCTTGGTGGAGGCAAGAACAACTACATAATTAGTGAGATTGCACAATTTGTGAGGTACGAAATGAAAATTTTGGGCTCCTTGTTTAAAAGTTACTTAGAAATTCAATATTTGCCAGCAGAGCACTAAACCAAGCAGCTTTTTGAGCAGGGGGCTCTGTAAGACTGCACGGGTCAAATGCCCATGAGGCTGGCTGGGAGTAGGGGAGAGAGATGATGTATATAAATAAATACAATGCTGGGGAAAGGGCCCAGGAGAGCTCTGTACAAATCTCCTGGTGACACTGAGGAGAGAGGGGTTCCTCCAACTCAAGTAGGAGTGAGAAGGCAGCCTTCTCACTCAGAGATTTCCCGTCTCATCTCAGTGCCGCTAATGGACTTCAGAAATACCTATTTCTTACTCACTCTCTCCCTGGGACACAATAACCAATGGCTTTGTCTTGCCAAACTGAGTATATCTTAATATGGAAATCTTTCCTCATTCTGCCAAAAAAAAAAAATAAAAGATTTAAGTCATTGTATTACAAAAACACACAACAATAAAATAGTATTTTTAAAAAGTGAGTGAGGAAAATAAAGGGTAGGAAGAATAAATGAAGGCAGGAATTAGATAAGTACACATGCTATGTGATTCTTTACATTTGCTACAGGTTAGCTGCAAATTTAGTTTTTTTATTGTAATAAATGATACATAACATAAAATTTACGATTTTAGATATTTTTAAGTGTACGGTTCAGTGGCTCTAAGAATATTGACATTGTTGTACAACCATCATTGCCATCCATATCCAGAACTTTTTCAGCATCCCAAACTGAAACTCTGTGCTCATTGACCAATAATTCCTCATTTCTCCTCCCCAGATCCTCTGGCAACCATCTTTCTGCTTTGTCTCTATGAATATGACTGCTTTACATTCCTCACAGAATCATACAATGTTTGTGTCCTTTTGTGTCTGGCTTATTTTACTTAGCATGTCTTCAAAGTTTCACCCATGTTGTAGCATGTGTCACAATTTCATTCTTTTAAAGGCTGAATGATATTCCACTGTATGTATATACCACATTGTGTTTATCCGTTCATTCATCAATGGACACTTGGGTTGCTTTCACCTCTTGGCTGTTACAAATCATACTGGTATGGACATGGATGAATAGACATCTGTTTGAGCCCCTGCTTTCCATTCTTTTGGATATGTACCCAGAAGTGGGATTGCTGGATCATAGGGTAGTTCTATGTTTAGTTTTTTTTTTTTTTTTGTGAGAAAGATCAGCCCTGAGCTAACATCCATGCCAATCTTCCTCTTTTTGCTGTGTAAGACTGGTCCTGAGCTAACATCTATGCCCATCTTCCTCCACTTTATGTGGGATGCGGCCACAGCGAGGCCTGACAAGCAGTGCATCGGTGAGCGCCCAGGACCCGAACCCTGGCCACCAGCAGCACAGCATGCGTGCATTTAACTGCTACACCACGGAGCCGGCCCTATGTTTAATTTCTTGACGAACATCAAATTTAGTTTTGAGGTTTATAGGGGCCTTCTCAAGAAAGGAAACATAATAAATTGTATGATTCACAGTGGCCCTAAAGTAAACACGGATCAGTTGTTTGTGAGACTAGAAAAAACTTGCTCTTAGGGCCGGCCCGGTGGCATAGTGGTTAAGTTCCTGCACTCGGCTTCAGCCCAGGGTTTGCAGGTTTGGATCCTGGGCACAGACCTACATACCCCTCATCAAGCCCTGATGTGGCCACTTTCCATATATACAATACAGGAAGATTGGCATAGATGTCAGCTCAGAGACAATCTTCCTAAAGCAAAAGAGGAGGATTGGCAACAGATGTTAGCTCAGAGGCAATCTTCCTCACCAAAAAAAACCCCCAAACAACCAACAACAACAACAACAACAAACTTGCTCCCACGGGCACTCATAGAGAAGGTGCTCTGTGATGTGATGAGCCACACGATCAACAAAAGCCTAGAGTCAAGCTAACCGTGTATTTTGGAGACTGTTCAGTGTGGCTGATGCACAACAGCAGAGCACAGGTTGATGAGCGCAGACCACGCTGTTCAGGCTCAGAGTGCGGCTGGATTCTCTTAGGATGGAAATTCAAAAGAAGAAAATGGTTAGCAGGGGAGAGAGAAATTAAGAAACACATCTAAGGGAGAAGGGAGTTTTCTTAAGAAAGCATTCTTAGCACTTTGCAATTTAGAAAGGAGCATTTTTTTCCAGGATAAACTGTTCTTTATTTCCCTCTGTAGCCAACCAGATTGCTGATTAACCACCGCTTTCAACAACTTCAAGTGGGCCATTCAAGCTGCCTTACCGCTGCTTAATGTCCTGTACCCAGCTCGCTCTTCCTGTAGTGCCTACCGAGGGTTTTGTTTTTATTAGCAATTCACCTCGCCTTGTCTACTGAGGAGAAAGAAAAGGGAAATTATCCTCTAGAGCTCGGCAAGCCCATAAAATGGCAGAGATTCCTGAAGAAGACTGCCCTGAACCCCAAGGCCCCGGCCGCCTGTGCTGTAATGAAATGCATGACTACAGGAGATAATAATAATTGCGGCAACGGCTCGTTACAGCTCCCGGATGATTTGGGGCTGTCAGGAGTGCGCTGTCCTCTGACATCCCAGGAGGCACACGGCATCAGCGTCTGCGGGCCCTGATTGGGGCAGTGAAATATTGCTGGCAAAAATTAAAAGGTCCCCGTGTCAAAATAATTCATGATATGCATATCTTCCATTCTGATGAAACGGCTGATATCCGGATTAGCAAGATAATAAAACTGATCAGGCTACAGTTAAACAATTTAAGTTGGAGAGCTGTTCATTTTGTAGGTGTCACTTGTCAGATCAAGGGGTCAAAGCAGAATGAAAGGCTCTCCCCGGTAACCTTCCAATGATGTGGATCTGGAGTGTTCTTCATGATTTGTCCAAAGTTTTCATCATCGGGCTGCCGCCTAACATTATCATGGCAGGCTGTATTCTGACATTCAAATCTCCAGCATGACAGGTTATTAGGAGAGCAGAACGGGCTCTACATACATTAAGCGCCGGATCTCTGACCTGTAATGTGAGCTGATAGTGATATTGTAATTGAGTGACTCTGAAAAAAAAAGGAAGGGGGGTCTTTATTAAAACGTGGGACTAGAAAGGAAAGCATTTATATTTCTGATGATTTGTGGGTTTGTAAAATAAGCTTTCTGGTGATGATTTATTTTCCTTTTCTAAAAGGCTGAGTGGTGTCCGTAGTGTTTATTTGGCGTAACAGTTATTTAACCAAGATAACACGAATTCTCCCAGCCTCCTCTCCACACGCTGAGCAGGCACAGATCAGAAGAGATGTGTTCTATTAAAGGCAGTGGCTTTACAATGAACAAAATGGACCCGAGTACAACCTGAGGCCGGGACTGCCACTCAGGATATTTGCCTCACAGCTCTGGCTCCACGCCCTGCTCAGCCCGGGCCTGAGCTCTCTCTCTTCCATGAGCCAAGCGAAGGGGGCAGGGAGGGGCCGCCTCCCTTACTGGTGTCAGCGACTCCATCATGGGGTGATGTCATGCACTGAGTGACTAATTTAATGTGCATTAATGGGGTCTCAGGTGATTCCTTTCAGGCTTCTCATGGAATATTCTAGTCTAAGGGAGCGAGGCAGGCAAGTCACTGACTTCGAGGGTGGGTGTGAATCCTCTCAAACAGCCTGATTCTTTGGTTACTGTAAAGAAACTCAGTGTTGTGTGTGCATGCATGTGTGTTATGCGTGTGTGCACACATGTGTATAGATGCAGGCGTGTGTGGTGCACGTGTGCATGCACATATGTGTGCATGTGTATATGCATGTGTGTATATGCGTGTGTGAATTTGGGATCTGCTACTGATTTCATAGAACCGAGAGAAAGTTCTAGTAGAATGTGCACTGTACCAGGCATTGGGAAACCGAGGTTCTGGGATGAATTTCAGCAACGACACACTAAGTGACCTTGGGCAAGTTGACCAGGATCTCCATCTATAAAATGGCAATAAGAGTTGTCGTGGTGCTGTGGTAAGGGAGAAATGACATGATGGGCACGAGAGCCATCATAAACTGCAATACAGACACAAAATGTTGTCATTAATAAGAATAGGACAGACCCATGTTTAGTCCCATGAAATGTAAGGGTTTATTATATCTACATTTTTTGGATATTATCAGAAGAGCCCGAACTCAGATTCTTCAATATTTGAGATATGTTTTAAAGAAATACCCCAAATCAAATATGGTGCCTTTAAACATTCTGGAAACAGTTATCCTCAGTTTCTGTTTAGTTCTCACGATTACAATAATCACTGTTTTTTCGCCTTGTAAATTTTGGGGGGAGTAAAAGCTGAATGTGCAGAAGAGGAATCACAGCCTTCACCAAAACTGAAGCTAGTGAATACGACTCTTCTCACTTTATAGACGGTGGGGTAACAAGGGCATTCATAAATGCCAATAGTGAGCTGGCAATGAGAGAGAGTAGAGGCTAAGATGATTCAAGATTTTTGGCTAAAGAGACTGGATGAATGATGGTGACATTTTTAGAGATAATGAATGCTGGGAGAGGGACAGTCTCTGGGTATAAAAATTAACAGTTCTGTTCAGGACATATTAGGTTTGAAATGCCTATTATGCTATGTTTTTCCCTGTTATAAGTTTAAGGATAGTATCCTTGAATGCCTTGTTTTTATATTCACATAGGAAAAATGTTATGAGTTAACTAACTTACAAATTATAAATTAATTTTAGCTAAATAGATAAATGATACACAATGAATCAAGGGTTTGCTTAAATTCAACAAACATATTGCACTCTTATATACATAAGGCCTTGTGTATAAAGAATTCATAAGTAGCTCATCCATGTGAGAAAAAAATATACAACACTAGAGACTAGTGATCACTGTGGATTAGGGTAATCAAAGAATGCTTCCTGGAGGAGGTTAATTTAGAGAGAGATCAAGAAAGATGGGTTGATGATGGGAAATACAATGGCATTCCAGATGGAAAAATATCATCATCAGTAACTGCTTCAGATATGTGTCTGAACGAAGGCCTATCAAAATACGAATTTCTGATTTAATAAGAATGTAATTAAGTGGTAAGTAGAGACAGAAGTAAAGCAAACTTGAAATAACGGAAGAGCAAGAACTAGTATTTCAGAAATAGCTGTGTGGAGTGATGTGGATCTAACACGATGCCTGTGTGAATTCTTGTGCACCAGACACTTTTTCAAGGTCTATCAGGGACTGTGATTCAAGGACAGGCAAGTTAAGTCAGGTTGCAGTTCAATGAGCAAACTCACTCTTACACGGACATACAAACTGATACAGTTTAAGTTACCAAGGGATTCCTGCATGGAGAGTAACACCAGGCGCTGGAGTCCAACCTGTTTATGAAGATGTCTATGCATGGCCTGTCTCTGGGGTGCCTCCTCACCTGGTGACACAGGAGGAATAGGAGAATTGAGAGTGAAAGTGTTTGGATAAACACTGCTGGTAAATAAAGTATTTTGTGTCTATCCATTTTTAAATTTGTCTGAGGCCACTGGGTAACTGGAAGTAGTTTTGCTATGTCCTGGGCTAATTCACACACTGGGAAGATCTGGCTCAGTCTAAGCTACTTGTGTCGGTATAGACATTTTGAGTTATTAAGCCCAAGGACTTGTTAGCAGCAGGTGTGAGAGGGTCAGTCTACAATCTTGTTCCCAGTTTTGGGGTCATTTTAGGTAGAAATTAATTTAGGATTAAAGGCTGGGCTTATGTGAAATGCCCAATGAATATGATCCCACAGTACTTATAATTTGAAAAATAATGTATAAAAATTTATTTTTACACAAGTAGGAACTGTTGTCAATGTCTATTGTGCTTATGTGTAAGAGAGAATGAAAGAAGGAGGAATAGATCACTGAAGGTGTCACCCAGTCTTGCTATGGTTGACATACTTCCACAGGAGGACTCGTCATATTGTCCAACTGGTGAATTTCAGATGTGGTTAATCTCATTGCCATTAGTATCAGGTGAGTTATAACCAGAAAACTTCCTGAATTGATATACTTCAGTGTTTGTTTACAGATAATCATAATTCCAAAAAAGTGAAAGTAAAGTTGAAAATAAAATAAGATCCTGAATTGAAGTTGGTCAACTTTCTGTTTATTTTGAAAGTATAAGTAGAAGGAAATTTCAACTTAAATGTTTCACAAGGACCAGCATAGATAATACAGCCTTACGTAGGGTCTGTAACATTATTTGCATATTTTGAATGCTGAAATTATTTTTCATCTCCAAAATAATGTTATTAACTCTCTTGTAAACCTTGGGTTTAATAAAGACACACGGTGCTTAGTTCAGATCTGAAATCTTTAATCAGATATTCAATGTAGGTCAGAGACTTTTTGGTTACATTGATAAAATTTCTACAAACTCTTATATATCAGATCTAAAATGTTTCAGGATTTTCCAGCATGGAAAGTAAAAGTGGAGAGCATCCAGGAAGTACCTAATTTAGTTCCCAGTAGTTCCTTTAAACCCGACCTTTGGGCTTCACTTCTCACCTTCCATCTTTTGTTGACATAATATTCTTTGTCTTTATTATTATTACCCCATTTTCTTTAGTCCCATAATAGTCCCAAATTCCTCAAATTGAAGAATTTGTAACATTTCAAACAAAATAAATGAGGTACATCAGCTGCCTTCCTAATGGGGGGCATTAAAGCTTGGTGGATTGGAACATGTGCTCTGAACCTGACAGCCTGGGTTTGAATCTCTGCACCACAGCTGCATGATTTTTGGATGGGATCCTTACAGCTCTCTGTGCTTCAGTTTCTCTGTCTGTAGCATGAGGGACAATGATAAACAGTAATTATCTCACAGGGTTAGTGCAAGGGTTAAACTAGTTAATCAATTCACAGCACTTAAAGACTAGTGTTAGCTAATACTATTACTGTTCACAGTTTTCCATTGTAGGCTTGTTACCCTCATTGGCTCTTGGTGACATAGTGCTTTGCTCTTTTCCTCCCATTCGTTTGAAATTTAGGGTTGGTGCCAGTTATTGTCTTTATTCTGCATTTGCAGTATTATTATTTAATACATTATTTAGCAACGCTGTTAAACATCTCCTTAAGGCACTGGAATAGACGTTTTCCTATAGATCGAACTCTAGGAAGGGAGGTTGAGGTGGAGGGACCTGGGGAGGAAGATGGCCCCTGGGGGGAGGAGGAAGCTGCTATGAGAGTTAGGGGCTGGAAATAGACTCCAAAGGGAGCTCCCCCCTTGCTGTGGCCTGTTAGGAGTCGGTCCCCACAATGCTCATTATCTGGCGGAGGTGCTCGGTGGGTCCTTCCTTCTCCAGGATCAAGGGGACAGCATGCGCATGTGGTTCTATGTCTCGCCTGCAGGGGGCAACACCGCAGCTCTGGTCATTTGTATCCTCATGCTTTTCGCTGCTCCTTCCCATTTCCTCTCTGCAATACGTTGTTTTTACAGCCCATCTAATTTGGATGTAAGCTTGGCCAGCCTCATTGTCATTTTAATATATATTATTTCAGTTTTTCCCACAATCTGTAATTTATTTTATTGACTTTCTAATAAATAGAGGGGAAAAGCTCTTATTTCCATATGGACTGTGCATTTTGGAGACGCTTCTCATGGCTCAATACTAGAGCAAATCCACTCTGGCTCATTTTCATCCCTCCCATTTGAGGTTTATGTGTCTCTCCTCTCCTAATTTTTCATTAGAATATAATAATAGTCTGAGGAAAGGGTGATTTGATATGTGACGTATTTCATTATGTTCTTATGGTAAGGGTAGCGTCGAAAGCGGGAGAGCATCACTAATTTTTCGGCACAGTAATTTATTCCACAGTATTTAAATGTTGTAATTTTCACACGGAGGCACATGCTGCCACATCTATCTTCCCCTGGACCAGTCTGTCTTGCTCTTTCCTTTTCATCTGTTTTGTTTTTGCATATTTTTTTCATAAATTCGACAGATGGCCTCTTGATGAATCCTTGATAATACTGTCATGTAAAGCAGCTAAGACTAGAAATCATCTCGCAACAATTTTTCATTGCAAAGGGAAAATTGAACAGAGACAAACATCACTAAGTCCGTAACAACAGCCACAAAATATCTCCTTCGTGTAAATAAAGAGGACAGGCTTGCCTCCTAATGCTTCCGCGCAAATGCCAGCGTCCTTTTCAAGTCCCCAGAATATTTCATGTTGTGTTAGATCCCCCTTCAAGCTTCGAGTTGGTTGAGATTTGTGGGTTTTCGTATTCCCAACGTTCGCACAGCCTCTTTGACACGTCCTGTCTCTTCTCCCCGAGCCCCTCCTTTCCGGGCTGCGTAATTGCGGATCAGGTGAAGTTTGCGTCCCCTCATTTCAAGGTCATGCACCAGTAGGACCATTTTCCTGACTCAGAGGGCACGTAATTTCACAGCCGTGTACTCCTCATTAATCCCGCCGAGTGGGGGGCTCGGGAAGTTCCAGATCACAGGTTTGTTTTTGTCTTGTTCTCTGACTCAATGCTTCACAAAGGGATTAGATTAACCCCTTTGATTGTATTTGTATCTTCCTGCATCATGTTCGAAATAAAGTGATTTCTTCTACCCTCTCTCTTGCCCCCACGCCCCGCCCCTTCCCATTTCCTGTCCTCAAATTTTTTCCTCCCATTTAATGAATAGGTTGCAGTTCATTAAAGAGAGATTTGTGGCAAATACAGGGAACTGTTCATTTACTGGGGTAATTATAGCTTTCTATAGTATATATTTTTTCCCATTCTTTTTCAGAAGTCTGTCTATGGAATCTCCAGGATTACCACAAAAATGAAAATTTGTTGTCCAGTGGGTGTGAATTGAAGTCCCCTCTGGGTCTGAATTCTTATGATTTCTAAAAATTAGAATGTCCTGAAACTAGAACATTATTAATCTGTTTCTCTGTGCTGTTGGCTTCTAGAAGGAGTAGGTACAGGATCTCAGACAAGATCTTTCTTCATTTTAAAATGTCTCCTTTCTCCTTGCCCTCATTTCCCTGTCCTCATTCCTGATTCTGATGGCCTCTGTGACTCTAGCAACCGTGAAAGGGACCCGTCTGGGCCATCTTTGATTTCTCAGGATGTGGGAGCCATTGCAACCCGTCTTTGCAGGCACTCAATTCACCCCTTCCCATGATGGCAGCCGTAATAGCTTTCATATAGCCAATGCTTTTCTGTATCAGGTACTTTACCACCTCCCATTGAGGTAGGCATTATCACGCCCATTTTACAGAATAGGAAGCCAAGCTTCAGAAAAGTTCAGTTGCCTCAAGTGCCCGTGGTTAGAAGGCTTGCAGCCAGGACTGAACTCAGGTCTCCTGGAGTTCACTGCCCACACTGTCTGCTTCCTCTGTCCCATCCTGCTTCTTCACCTGAGAAGCTGTTCTAAGCTCCAAATTTAAAACTAATAGGCCCGGTTTCAAGTTTATGTGGATGCGGATAGAAAATGGAACTGTACTCCATTTGGGGAGATGATGCATGCCCTCTTTCTCTTTCTCATCCCTTGACAATAAACATGAGCTGGGAGATACTCAAGCAGAATTGAGGTGAGCTGTGCTCAATTCCAACTTTAGAGACAGAGGATATGAAGCCTGCCTGAATAACTGCCCTCTATTCAGGGAGGCGGTGGAATGCAGGGATTGAGAGCATCAGCTCTGTCAGACAGACCGAGACTAAAATAACTGAAGTTATTTTACTTCTCTAAGCCTAGAACATAGATTGCTGTGAGGATTAAAAGCTGATGTGCGTAAAGCACTTTAGAAGGTCTCTGGCACAGAGTAAACACTCAATAAGTGACAGCTGTTGGTTTTGTTGTTGTAAGAGGTATTATTCTATGGCCCACCAGGCAAAGACCACCAGGAACACACCTGGAGCCAAACCAAAGTCAGCTTTACTTAGCTCACTGCAGTCGGTGGTGGTGCACCCCAAGGCCACTTCTCAGAAGGACTCGGAGGGGCTTATTGGAGGATTTGGGCTTGTGCCGGCTCATTCAAAGGAGAGTTTAAACAAACAGAGGCCAGTTTGGGATGGGGTGCTGTCAGGAAGTGGGGTCAGTTTGATGACTGGTTACCTCGGTAGTGTTTTATCCAGGAGGCCAGAGGATTAAAGTGGACCAGAGCTGTCATTGGTAAAGAAGCGGAAGTTACTCGTTTAGTCACAGGTGAGGGATGTTTAGTGTCCTTGTCTCTGTCTCGTTTCACACACAGCCTTGGACAGACCTTGTCTCTATCTTGTTCCCCTGCATCCACAGAGTGACTGTGCCTGATATTTGTTTATTTTTGTGAGCGTTGTTTGTGTGCAGTTGTGAACATCGTGGCTTAGAAGGCAACTGCCAAGGCCTTTTTAACACTTTCTCATTGATTAGAAGCCTTCTCCAATATTTAACAAACAAACAAACAAACATATACTTAATGGAGCTTATTGAATACCCTGTTCTAAGTATTTTAAAAGATAAACCTCGCTTTATCCTCATAAGACCCTATGAGGTAGGTACTATCATCATCTCAATTTGAAGATGAGGAACTCCAGACAGGGAGCAGTTTAGTAACTTGCTCAGGGTCACAGCTAGTAGGTGACTATTGATTGCTTTTCTCTGATATCCTCCATTTCTCATGGAAGGAAAAACTCATCTTAGGCAACTGGCATTCCCTTTAGACTCAGAGAATTCTGATAGCCTCTCTTGTGACTAAGGCATAATTAAAGATGAGAGTTCTTTTCTCCTTTTTGCTATATGGTATTTATATTATTTAGATGTGCAGATGGATGCTGGGTGAGGGAGTAGATAAATTTAAGTTGTGGACTTGGGTCAAGAGGTTGGCAGGACTCAGATGCTCTTGAAACTTTTACTGGGGTGGTTGCATAATGCACTAGGAGCTCAGGGATGTGAGTTGTTATGGTGAAAAGAGCTGGGAGACAATTAAATTGGGAGACAATTGGACAAACTATTATAGTATGAACAGTTTCGTGATATTGGCAAATAATAAAGTTTTATAAAATTCTGAAAGTCAGGCAGGGTCTGGATTTTCTATTTCATTACAGAGAGGCCGTAACTACTATAAAGGGAGAGGGCCCTGGTAGTGAAAATGAAATTCAGAAAGGTAATATAAAAATGTAATAGTCAAAGAACTTGAAAATTCCTATTTTAAAAACTAATATTCAGTCATACAACAAATATTTGTTGAAAATGTAATCTATGCATGGCATTATGATAAGTCCTAGAAATATAGTGTATTACGGGGAAGATAAGGTCCCTGAACAAATTCCTCCCTCTTTTAACTTCATTCAACACATACTTATTGAGTACCTGACATATGGTAGGCACCACACACACTAAAAGACTAAACCAAAGCAACTAACTAACAGAAACAAAAAACAATTCCAAAACCAAAATCCAAACCAAAAACAGACAGATTAAAATAAAATAAAATAAAATAAAATAAAATAACCTTTGCCCTCAAGTTACTCATTCTTTGCCCTCCAGCAAATGAGGAAGACATTTTCTTGGGAGAATATTTTGAGATAAATGACTTTTATTCAAGGCTGCCCCTCAGACTGTGCCTTCTGCTGTCTGCAGAATAAATTTCTTTTTGGCTGCCAGATTAATACTCAACTCACCTTTATTGAGTCCAGGCACTATGCTAAGAGCTTTCACCATCGCATTTTCCTGTCTCAGCAAGAAAGTGCCATGGGTATTTTTTACTCCACCGTACATAGAGGAGGTAAAAGAGTTGCTAGGCTTCACACAGCTGGAAATGATAGAGATGGGGTTTGAACCCAGGTCTCTTCACTTCAAATTCAGGCCTCCTGCCTCCACAGAAAGCAGAACTTCAGACAAAATTCAAGAATCTTAGCACTCTTGTTTTTTCATTTGCTTTATCCGTCAAATGAATTCCTCACTAATTCTTACATTTTCTAACTCCACATAGCTGCTGTCTTTTTAAAGACCAATTAAAGCTTCCTTCTTTTGTTAGATAGGTAATGTTTCTATATAATTATGTGTTTCATCTACGGCCATGAGATAATAGAGGGAAAAAAGGCGAAAGTGAGTGACTGGCTTTACTTGGGTTTGGGAGTCCCAGCTGTTTGTGCCTTTTTATGCGTTTGGGTCTGAAAAGCCTTTCCAGAATTCTATTTTCCCTCAAGTTCTTCACCCCCAGCAGGGAGAGATGTTTCGTTTATGTTCCTTTGCCTCAACCTGGGAATTTTGATGAACTCAAGTGTATGTGTTTTTGTTAAGGCAAGTCATTGACTCTTTCTGTGCCTCTGTTTCAAACTTTTTTTTGGATGTAATAAAATCATAGATATTTGATCAACAGTATTCCTGTGAGAAATAACTACTAAACATTTTGGAAGGGCATTTGCAGACACATATGGCAAAGAATACAAGCTCTGCTGTTGGACATGACCCTGCCCTC
Organism: Diceros bicornis minor; assembly: GCF_020826845.1. NCBI lineage: Eukaryota > Metazoa > Chordata > Mammalia > Perissodactyla > Rhinocerotidae > Diceros > Diceros bicornis. The sequence goes on along the minus strand of NC_080772.1, from coordinate 18,012,896 downwards.
TGCTCTGTGACCCACATGGGGAGTTATTAGGTTGACCTCGCAGGTCTTATTCATAGGATGGTAGCACAGCTGCTCTTCTTCCTTTGTGAATTCACATCTGGGGATTTCTATTTGAAGAAGTTACCTTTTGTAACTCAGCCTTTGTGATTTGTTCTTTTCTTTTGCTTGGGGTGAGGCAGGGGGAATGGACATGTTCTTGCAGTCCTTGTGTGTGAGCAGTATTACCCTGCTACGGTGTGTGTATTTTAATACACACACAGTTCCTTAGGGCTGAGTTATTCCATTTATAATTAATTTTTATTTTTACCATTTATCACTTAGATGCAATTTTGCCTTGCAGAAAAGCATCTCACTAACCGCTTGCCCTTCCCACCCATATACTCCTGCACTTTTTTTTAAACCTCTAAGAAGCCCCCACTTCCCAGTGCAATGCCTGGAGATTTTCCCAACAGGAAACTAGAAAAATTCCCACATTCTGTAGCAATTTCGGTACCAGCAGGGGCATCAGCTGTTTGCTGTGGTCCCTTTGGGACCACAAAATCAAACAGTAATATCCCTGATATGGACAAAGCGTGGGCTTCAATTATTCAGCAAGAATTGCAGTTGTGCAGGGAAAGCAGCATGCCAAAGTGGACTCTGCACAGGGCTGAGAGTGAGAAACTCCACGTTTTGGTTTAGATTCTGCCCTGATGCACGGCACAACTGGGCGAGTCCCTGAGCCATTCTGTGTCTAAGCCTTCAGGTGCAAGATCCATTGCCTGCAGCAGTCAGTCATGCTGTGGAGAATATTGAGAGAATAACATCTCTCCTTGTGCCTTTCTCTCTGTCTTCACTCAAGCCTTTCAACTGTTAGGCATGGAATGTTCATTGCCTCCCAGGGAGTTTGCCTCCCTCTTTCTCACCTGGGTGGATGGTCAGAAATATCACTTTTCCTTCAAAACCACCCAGCCTTAGGAATCAGCAGTACCCAACATCAACCTGTTTGGATACAAGCACTGTGTACCTGACTTTGGCAAAGTGGGAGCAGACTTTGCACTGAGCTGGAAAATGAACAGACCAGTGTTCAAGTCCCAGGTCTACCAATTATCTGATTTCATCAATTTGAAGACATATTTTAACTTGTCCAAAATTGAAAGACATTTTAAAATCTATGGCATCTTTGCACATTGTCATATTTTAACTTTCAGCATTTTTTATTTCTTAGTGGAACATGAGATAATGATGAGTCTTATGATCAAAGTTGACTTAGATTCAATGAAATGCTGCAATACTTCTGTGGCTGTGTGCAAGTCAGGTAGCATCTCTAAACCTCAGTTTTATTTATAGAATAGGACACTAATGGCAATGATGCTGCAGGTTTGTTGTGAAGATAAAGTAAAATAAAGTATGTGATTGAACTTCTCAGAGAATTGGACAATAGTAGTCATTCAATGAAAGTTCGTTGATGGAATCTTTAGATCTAGAAGATACTGGGGTAGATGGAAGCCACTATTTAACATTTCTTTTCTCCTTTGTCATACATGGTTGGGACAACTCTCTTCTAAATGACATGTGTATTGACACAAGTCCAGCTTTTATTACTAAACTATAGCAATCTTTTCACCTCTTTTCTCCCCTTTCAATTTCTTCTCCAGTTCCTTTTCTGATTGTGTGAAAAGCATAGGGAAGAGTTCCTTAAAATTTGAAGCTTAGTACATATATCACAAATATTAATTTTTTTTTTTTTTTTTTGCTAAGGAAGATAGCCCTGAGCTAACATCCGTTGCCAGTCTTCCTCTGCTTTATATGTGGGTTGCCACAACAGTGTGGCTGATGAGTGGTGTAGGTCTGCATCTGGGATCAAAACCTGAGAACTTGGGCCACCAAAGTGGAGTGCACAAAACTTAACCACTATGCCATGGGGCTGGCCCTACAAATATTAATTTTGACCTCTATTTTTATTTGCTTTGGTACATAATCACTTATTTTATAATTTTTATGAGAATGCCCTCATCGTTCATGTGCTTTTGAAAATATTAGTTTTAGAATGTAACTCATTTCATGGCAATAGCAGGTGATAAGGCAGAAGGTGGAAGGATCAAATTTTAACTACAAATGAACAGACTGAAATTTTATGGTAAGTATGTAGAAATGTAGTATGTCTAGTTAATAAAGTAGAAAAAGAACAAGATATTTGAGTTGACCATAAGCTAAACCTAAATCAGTTATACAGTGCTTTGGATAAAGAAACAAAGAAGCAAATCAAGTATGCATGATGCATTCATTTCATTCATCCAGAAAATAAGAAAATATTTTTGGAGTATCTGCTAGTGCTGGGCACTGTACTCGGCATTGGGGACACAAAAAATAAATAAACCTGGTTTCTGCCCTCCAGAAAGCCATGGTCTGATAGGAGAGAAGATGCAAAGGAAATTAACTGGACTATGACAAGAATGACACTAAAATCATATGGAAAATAAAAAGGTGAGAAAGAAGACCCAATAAAAATGATCAGAAAGGAAGGGGAGTCAGGAAGTGTTTCCCAGAAGACATTAGATATGAGCTAGATTTCAAAAATTAAATATTAATTCTATTAGTTAACAGTAGCATATCAATTTTTCAAATTAATTTTTAAAATTGAGACACTATTGATGTATAACATTATATTAGTTTCAGGTGTACAACATAATGGTTCAATATTTGTATATATTGTGAAATGGTCACCACAATAAGTCTAGTTATTAGGAAATAAGCAATGGAGATCTAAAGCACAATATAATGAATATAGGCAATACTATTGTACCATAATTATGTGATGTGATAAATATCGCTATATGAGCAATCATATTACAATATATAAATATATCAAAGTAACATGCTGTATACTTTAAACTTACACAATATTACGTGTCAAATCTATTCAATAAAAAAATAAAATGTCTAGTTATTACCACACATAGTTACAAATTTTTTTCTTGTGATAAAAACTTTTAAGATTTATCCTCTTAGCTACTTTCAAATATAAAATATACAATACTAGCATATCAACTTTAAATTTCCTGAATTTGATAATTATATTGTGGACACATAAGAAAATGTCCTTGTTTTTAGGAGACACAAACTGAAATATTTAGGGGTAAAGAGTAATGATGTCTGTAATGTATTCACAAAAGGCTCAGCAACATAATAATTACTGTGTGTGTGTGTGTGTGTGTGTGTGTGTGTGTAGAGAGAGAGAGAGAGAGAAATATACAGCAAATGAAGCAAAATGTTAGAAGTTGGTGAATCAATGTGAAGAGTTTCATTATTCTATTCACTCAACTTTTCTGTCATTTGAATTTTTTCAAAATGAAAAATAAAAAAGGCTTACTCCTTTCTCCGAATTTTAAACATTTAATTCTAAAATTTCCTGAAGAAAAAAATAGGAACTTTTTGTAATTCAAGTTAGATTTGCACTGGGGAAAGACTGTTTACCAGTTTATGTAGATGACCTTTGAAGTATTAATATTAGATTATAAAATAGGCCTCAAATATCAGGAGTAGTAGTTCACTTTGATCACTATATTGGCCTCTGAGTGCTTTAAAGTTTGGCTAAGTATGAAAAAGAAATTTCCTTGTTTTGATGAAGAAATGAAAATCTGTAAATGGTCACCATGAGATAAAGAACCTCCTCCAAATTCTCATCATGCATAAGTCAGTTGTTTGAACATAGTGTAAAATTCTATTGATATAATACCATATCCTAATAAGGGGAATTATTTTTTTAAAGCAAAGCATGTAATATTTAGTTTCAACTCGTATAAAGAACATTTAATGTCTATTCTGTGGACCAATAATTGGCGCAGTTGTGAACTAGCCACGGCCCCTTTTATACTTCTGAAGAGCTTTCATCGTGGTTCCTTAGGAAACTGGTAATTGCATTCACAATCATATTAATTACAGCTTCCACCACAGCTCCTTTTGGGGACACCATATGCCAGGCATCATGCTAAGCATTTTATATTTAAGGTATACCTCTTTGTTCATATATAGTTTTTTTAAAAAAGAATCCATTCTGACGCTCTTTTAATTGGCATATTCAGTCTATTTGCATTTGATGTAATTACTGATACACTTGGGTTTATAGCTACTATCTTACTCTTTGTTTTCTATTTGACCCACCTGTTTTTATGTGTCCTTTTGTCTCATTTATTGCCTTTCTTTGGATTAATCAAGTATTTTGTATTGTAACATATTTTCCCTGTATTGTTAGTTATACATCCTGTCATCCTTTTTTTAATGATTACTACAGCACTTATAACATGCATTCTTAAATTATTCAGTCTAATATAAATGATTAATTTTATCACTTCTATAATAATGCTAGAATCTTACAACACTTTAACTCCATTTACCTCTTACTAACTTTGTATTATTGTTGTCATGTATTTTAGTTCTGAACACGTTTCTAACCCCCGTGAGACATTATTATTATTGTTTTAAACAGTCAATTTTCATTTTGACTTACCCATTGTCTTACACTTGTGCTGCCATAACAAAATGCTGTAGACTGGAATAATGCCATAACAAAAAGCCACAGACTTAAACAACAGGAATTTATTTTCTCACAGTTCTGGAGGCTGAGAAATCCAAGATCAAGGTGCCAGCAGGTTGGTGTCTGGTGAGTGCTCACCTCTTGGACTGCAGATGGCAATACGTGTGTTCACATGGCCTTTGCTTGGTGCATAAATGTGCAGAGAGAGAAAGCTCCCTGGTGTCTCTTCTTATAAGGACACGAATCCTATCAGATCAGGGTCCCACCCTTATGACCTTGTTTAACCTTCATTACTTCCTTAGAGGCCCCATCTTCAAATACACTAGGGTTAAGTCTTCAACATATGAATTTTGGGGGACACAAATAACCAGTCCATGACACCCACATATTCATTATTTCTGGTGCTCTTCATTCTTTCTTACATTTCTGTGTGCCATCTGGGGTAATTTTCCTTCTTCCTGTTAGTATTTCTTTTAGTGTTAGTCTTCTAGTGATGAATTTCCTCAGTCTTTGTCTGAAGCAACCTTTATTTTGCTTTCATTTTTTAGTGGATATTTTCACTGGGTATAGAATTGTAGGTTGGCATTTATTTTCTGTGAGCACTTTATATCATCCCATTATATTCTGGCTTCCATTGTTTCTGTTAAGAAATCAATCCTTAGGCTTACCGTAGCTCCTTTGAAGCTAATGTATCTTTTTCTCTTTGCTCTTGGTTTTTAACACTTTCACTTGGATATGCCTAGGAGTAGTTTTCTTTTGTATTTATCCTGCTTGGGGTTTGCTGAGCTTCTTAAATCTATGAGTTGGTAGCTTTCATTTGTTTCAGAAATTTTTAGCCATTATCTTTTCAAATATGATTTCTGCTCCCATCTGTTTCTGTTCTCCTTCCAGAACTCCAATTATATACAAATAATACTTCTTACTCTGTCAATTAGCTCTTTTCTGCATTTTCCATCTTTCTTTTCTTTATGCTTCAGTTTGGATATTTTCTATTGACCCATATCCCTGTTAAGCTATGCTCATTTTGCTGCTAGATTCATTTATTGAGTTCTTATTTTTAGTTATTGTATTAGTTTACTAGGGTTGCTGTAATAAAATACTACAGACTGGGGGACTCAAGCAACAGAAATTTATTTTCTCACGGTTCTGTAGGCTGGAAGTCCAAGACTGAGATGCCAGCAGGGCTGGTTCCCTGCAAGGCTTCTCTCCTTGGCTTGTAGATGGCCGCTCTCTTGCTACCACTTCACATGGTTGTACCTCTGTGTATATGTGTCCCTGGTGTCTCTCTGCATGTCCTAATCTCTCTTCTTATAAAGATGGTGAGTAGCTTGGATTAGGGCCCATCCTAACAGCCTCTTTTAATTTGCTTACCTTTTTAAGTGTTCTATTTCCAAATTCAGTCACATTCTGGGGTACTGGGGGTTAGGACTTCAAAATGAGTTTGAGAGGGACACAATTCAATCTATAAGATTATATATTTTTCTGCTAGAATTTTCCATTTGATCATTTTGTATAGATTTCAACTCTTTGGTAAAATACTCATTTTTTTCTTTTAATTTTAATTTTAATTTTTAAAAATTTTTTGTTTATTGCAGTAACATTGGTTTGGTAAAATACTCATTTTTAATCTATTTTTTCCATCTTTTAATAAATATATTCTTGAACATATTAATCAATCATTTTAAAGTCTTTGCCTGCAACTCAGTATCTGAATCAATCATGAGTCTGTTTCTACCATCTATTTTCTCTCTTAAGAACATTTTTGGTCATATGGTTTTTTTGTGGCATTTAGCAAATTTTTTATTGAATGCTAGATGCTGATATGAAAGTAATTTAGACTCCACCTAACATCATCTTCCAGCAGAGAGGTTTCACGCTTTTCTGCTAGGCAGATAGATTGGAGGCTAATGACCTTGAAGACTTGGTTGTGGTTTTGCTAGTTTGCACCACTTCTATCACAGAGAGCTCTGGGACTTTCAACTGAGAACTTGCTGTATACACCAGAGTCCTGAACTCTGGTAGTTCTTGAATTCTGATCTTTGCTTTGTAATATAGCCAGGCTATCCAAAACTCTGCCCTACTTCTCAGAGGCTTTCTGTTTAACTCTTTGCTTCATACAGTTTCAGAAGTCAACCCATGTGTCAAGGGGAGATTGGCTGGATGTCAGGCTCTGTTCTCTATCTTTTCCTTCTCACCAGGAACTTGGCCCTCATGTTCCAATTTTGTCTCTTTGAACCCCAAGACTGCCAGAATATCTACTGGTTCCTCTGTCCCCCAGCCTCCACTCAGGCAAATCTTATATTCTCAGTCCTCCACCATAATCAGCAAATAAACGCAGGAAAAAAAAAACTCAGCTGCATAACATCAGCTCACTTTCCATGGTTTCTCACTCTCCAGATTTTTTTTCTACCAAGCCTTTTTAGTTGTTCTCAGTGGGAACATCGACTGCCACAAATATTCTATCCTATCTGGAAGTAGAAGTCAGAGCTAGCATTTGTATTCATTTTTTTCCTTTATGTGCATGTATAATTTTATTTTATTTTATTTATTTTTATTTTTTAAAGTTTACTTTTTTATTGAGGTAACATTGGTTTGTAACATTATATAAATTTCAGGTGTATATCATTATATTTATATTTCTGTGAGAGCTAGCATTTATGTTTTTTTAAAAAAATTTAATCCTTACAGCCACCCTGTAGGATATGTATTATATTATTATTATCAGTTATATGTGAGAAAACTAAGCCTCAGACTGCTTAAAGAACTTGCACAAAGTTATGTAGCTGGTTAGTTGTAGAGTCCAGGTGCAAATCCAGTCTGTTGTAGCTCTGGAGCCTCAGCTCCTAACGACACATCTCACAATATTATGCAGACTTTCAGTTCACCTCATATTCTCCTGTTATTTTCTGATTGTCAAATGCTCTCATTTCACTCCATATCCAGGCCTTTATTTCTAGGGAGATTCCTCATCTAGAAAGGCAACAGATCTCAGGTGATAGTGAAAAGAAAAATATTTGGGTTAGCTAATTCATACTAAGCTTAGAATGATTATACAGCCAAGTATTTTACCAATTCTGGAAATATTTATGCTTAAAAAGTAGAGTATTACCACAAAGAAATGTGTATTAAAAATAAAATTTTGATACAATGCCCCAAACCAGTTGTTCTTCCCTGTCCTTTTTCAACTCTATTAATAATGCTTTATTTTTTATGTATGTCTGTGTTTGTGTATGTGTGTGTGCACATGCTTATATTAGTATCACTTATATAGCTTTATATAGTTATATGGAGCTTTGAATACCTATCCATAGTTTTCTATATTTCTTTCTAAATGGCAAGGTTTTAAGAAAGAAGTTCCTTGTCTACTTTCTTTTTCTATATTCCTCAAAACCTTGTACAGTGCCTGGTGTTTAATAGGCACTGTATTAAACACAGTGCCTCCCTCCCTCAACAAATTAACATTTGTTGAGTTAAATTTATAATATAGTTCGGATGAGGTGGGATGGCTTCTTAGAATTTTTAAATTAAATATTTTTTAATTTGATTTTTGATCTGAAATGTGTTTGATATTAAACATCAAAAAAAGGGAAATATGACACACATTAGTATCTTATAGCCTGACCAAGGTGGGAAGGCAGAGGAGAAAGAATCTATTGACATATGTGTGTTCCATTTTGCATACTTCTAGAAGAGTGATGTTCTTGTTCATAATAAGGGAAATACACGTAAAGACTACATGGAGAAACCATTTCTCACCTATCAAATTGGCAAAAATCCAGAAGTTTGATAACATACTCTATAGGCGAGTCTGTGGAGAAATTGGCAATCTCACATATGGCTGGTGTGAGCGCAAAATGGGAAATTTTTGCCCTCTAGGAGGGGAATTGGGTAATACTCAGCAACGTTATACATACCTTTACCCTTTGACCCAGGAATCCCACTCCCAGGAACTTACCACAAAAAGATACTGGCAAAAATATAAAAATATCATTCTGAAGCCTATTAGTAGTACTTTTGGCAATAGGAAAAGGTCAGAAAAATCCCACCTTTTGCTCAATAGGGAACTAGTTGAATAAACTAAGATGTATGCACAACTGGAGTGCTGTGTAGCTGTAAAAAGACATGAGGAATGTCTTTATATGAAATATGAAATATTATTTCTTTATATGAAATAACCTTCAGGATACATAATTTATGTAAAAAGAGTAAGATGAGGAAAAATGTGTGTAATATGGTACCACTCCTCTAAGGGTGCAAACGGTGGGGATATGCATTAGTTTCCTAGGTCTGCCATACAAAGTACCACAAACTGGGTGGCTTAAAACAAAAGAAATTTATTCTTTGACAGTTTGGAGGCTAGAAGTTCAAAATTAAGGCGTTAGAGAGGCCTTACTCCCTCTGGAGGCTGTAAGGAAGAATGTGTGCTTACCCCTTCCTAGCTTCTGGGGCTTGGGGGCATCCTTGGGGTTTCTTGGCTTGTAGCTGCTTCACTCCAATTTCTGCTTCCATCTTCGCCTGGCCGTCTTCTTTTGTATGCATCTATGTCTCTGTGTTCAAATCTCCCTCTCCTTCCTTTTATAAAAATATTGGCCACTGGATTAGAATCCATCCTAATCCAGTATGACCTCATTTTACCTGGATTACATCTGCAAGGACCCTCTCTCCAAACAAGGTCACATTCACAGGTACCTGAAATTAGGACTTAACATGCCTTTTTTGGGGACACAATTCAACCCACAACAGAGTATGTAAAAATATGTGTGTGTGGGTTTATGTGTATATGTAGTAGAGGGGACAAAGGTAGAAACTTATGTTTCTCTGAATAGACATTGTTTTATAGATTTGATTTTGGAATCATGTAAATATTCACATAATTATACATAAAATTAAATAAAACATTCTAGAAATTAAAAGCAAATCTAAATAAGTGAATCACCAGAATATTGAGTTTGTGGCACAACCATATAGAAACTACCTCAAGTGACTTTAAAACACACTACTTTGACCATATTTCCCTGGTGGGATAAGCCTTAAAGAAAATAGAATAGAAAAAAAAAAACCTTGAACAGTTTTCAGTGATCGTATTGTAGGTGGTAGTGTTGGCATTTTTATTTTAAGACAGTTGGGTGTGTATTGTGTGGATGAAGTGAGTAGTTAAGTTTGTATTATTGAGAAACAGGATTTGGGGATGGAAGAAAGGACAAAAGATGTAACATGAGCCTGAGTTAAAAAACTTGTAGTCTTAAATTTAAATCAGAAATATAAATTTGAATTCATGATATATTTTACCTTGCAACAGCAACAGAACAACACGTTTCTAGCTCTGTTCACTGAAAAGAACTGGAAATAAGGGCCAACTCAGTAGTAATCAGCCAAGTTAATGCCAGATCCTGGTCTGTTAGCACTATTTCCTTCCTGAAGGAAGCAGGATTCCTCAGAAAAATGGCAGATCTGGGGCAGGCGATGTTCAAGATGAACCTGTAAAGTCCCATCATAGTACAGAGCACAGAAACCATCCAAGACTAGCAGGGATGTGTCCAATGGACTCAGAGGTCCACCTGAAGAAGCCCCCATTGGCAAACAATCTGACAATTTGGTCGTCAATAAGGATAATAACTACGACGGACTGAAACATTTCAAATATGTTTAAATCCACGATTTTATAATGATTCAAAAGCAAAGATACTTCAATGATCACCTGTGGATAGTGCTAGGGAACCAACTCATTATTTTGAAAATCAAACATTTATCCTGTCTTTCTTATATAAATCAGACCTCAGAGTAATTAAATAATTGATGAGGGGAAGTTTCCTTCACTGAAATACTCAAGCTAATAAAGGAAAAAGGAATGAATAGAGAAAACAACATTAGAAAATTACCATTTTGGAACTAATGAAATAATGGATCCAGGCAATGATCACAAATGACTGCTAATGCAGAAAAGAAAAGTGACAGAACACCAGTGTCTCCTGATAGAAGTACACACGCCACCTATGAAGAGCTCATGCCAAACGTGGAACCAGAATAAAGCCACAAGCCCTAAAGTCCAATTTACGGGAAATATGGAGGACAGAGGAATATGTTAAATGACATCACAGGGATGTAAACAGCAAAACCCAAACAGTGGGACTTTCTACAGGACAAACCACTTGGCTTCTTCAACATATAAGTTTCAAGGAACACCCCTCCCCTCCCCCCAAAAGGGGGAGAGATGGAGATGGAACCTAGAGATTAAAAACACTTGAGAGACATATCAAGTAATTGTAGTATATGGATTTTATTTGGAATCTGTCTCAAGTAAACTAAAAAAAAAAATTTTATCTTTATTATTTATTTATTTATTTTTGGTGAGGAAGATTAGCCCTGAGCTAACATCTGTTGCCAATCCTTCTCTTTTTGCTGAGGAAGATTGGCCCTGGGCTAACATCCATGACCATCTTCCTCTACTTTATATGTGGGACACCTGTCACAGCATGGCTTGATAAATGGTGCATAGATTTATGCCTGGGATTTGAACCTGCGAACCCCAGGCTGCTGAAGCGGAGCGCGTGAACTTAACCACTACACCACTGAACCGGCCCCTAAAAAAATTTTTTTTTAAATGAATCATTTGGGGGAACTTAAGCACTATTCGAATATTTAATCATATTTTTAGGTGTTTTAAGTTTATTTAGGTAATGATATTGTGGTTATGTTTTCTAAAAAGAATGCATACTGAAAAATTTACAGTGGAATGACATGAAGTTTGAGATTTGCTTTAAAATAGTCTCAGTAGAGTATATATGAAACTATAAGATTGGCCATGAGTTGATAATCGTTGAATCTGGGAGGTGGGTACATATGAGTTTTTTATGCTATTGTTTTTGTAAATGTTTGAAATTTTTTATAATAAAAACTTGTTTTAAAAGAGTGATATTTAGAGAAGGCTGAACAAGTTACTACAATAGGAGAGGCCAAATCAATTCTACAGTAAATGAATTTTATCAGCAAATGCTCCAGAAATCATTGGCAGTTTAGCTGGTAAGTAGTAAATGTAACGATGATGATAAGATCAATAATTAACATTTATTGGGTGCTTACTTGTTGCTTTACATATATTATCTTACTTAATGCTCATAAATATATTATCTTACTTAATCCTCATAAAAACCTTGAGGTAGTAACTGTGAAATGCCCATTGTACAGATGGGGCCACTGAGATTCAGGGAGGTGGCATACCTTTCCTGGCAGATTTGAACTCTGGCACTCTGATGGCAATTTCTTATATTACCTTCCAAGCTTTCACTTGTAAAACATCTGCACTGTGGGCTATGATTTTTCCTCTGGCTTCTTCCAAAACCTTTGTATCATTCCCTCTTCTCTCTTCTTTATCTATCCAAATCTTTGCCAACTTTTGAAGATCCAGATCGTACCTCCTCAGTAAAAATTGGCCTACTACTCCAGCCTATCAAGATTTCTTTCTCTTCTTAATTCTTATTCTACTTTCAATTAAGGCAGAAGTTACTTATGTGCTGACCTGGGACACGTTCCATAGTATTGTCTTGAATTGCTACTAAAATATTTAATTGTTTAATTTTACTTAAGTCTAGTGTCTCCGAATAGATTTTTAGACATCCTGAGGGCATAAGCAGTGTCATACTTTCCCTCAGAAATGTTGACATAATGCCTTGTATGATGAATTTGAGCTAGTTAATAGAAATTATTTGGAGACTTGATAACTAATGACAAGTGGGATAGCTTGCTTTATGCCACTTCCAGAGAGTATGTCTGTATGTATCTATATGTAAGAAGAGAATCGGCAAATGTAATATGTTAAATTGTCCATATAAAAGTCCGTGTTCAGGGGAAACTCTTATCCCCACTCCTCTTGTTGCCTTGTGACATGACATTCTAACACTTTATACCTGCCTCCCTATCCCTCACTCACTCATTCTGGAGGGAGAAGGAATGAGCTGAGTAAGAGCCATCTGAGAGATGAGTTTGAGAAGAAGGAATAGAGCAAGCTCATTTCTTGATCTCAGCCCAGTGTCCCAGACCTGCAGAGAGTGTGTGTACTAGCCTGCTCCTGGATAGGCAGTCAACTTAGCAGGACTGGTTCTGCCCAGTGTCTGGGGTGGGGGAGGGAGGCTGTGACTGCAGAGCTCCAGTCCTTCCTTTGACACAGTGCATAATTTTAATTCTGTCGCGCATCGTTAGCAAGCCCATTTAGCCCTCTCATCTGAGACAAATTCTCCAACAGCTTTATCAGGAACAAAGGTGATCTTTTATTTTCATTTTGCTGGCTCTGTGTGTCAATTCTGAACTTGGTTGGGGAAAGAAAGTGTGTTATTTAGAACCTTTCAAACCTCAGCTATGTAAAGAAAGTGTATTTTAGAATTAGTCCCATTAATAGCAGCAATTAACTTGAAAAAAAGGCAGGGGTTTTTAAGAGCTAGGTCTGGTAAATCAATTTTGTTTAAAACAGAAACCTCAGATGGGGTGATGGAATGGGAAACCCTCATGGCCCCTGTTCACTCTGAGATGATCTGATTTTGTGATGGATGAGGATGGTGATGGTTAGGAAAGATGATTGGAGCTCCCCTTTAGCCATCCACCATTAGTGGGAGGAGCAAAGAGGTGGAGAAGTCAAATAGGGAATACAAACCATGTAAAAGAAGTTATGGGAATAAAGAATGATATTGACAGAGTGCAAAAAGGGGGAGAGATATCAAATATTCACTGTCAAAGGGCAATTAAGAAAAATTAAGGTCATGCAAGAAAATGGGAAGGGGAGCTTGAAATAAGACTAGAAGATAGACATACTGCCATGTGCTCTTAAGTCAAGTGGGCAAAGTAGATAAATTAGGTTGGGATCACTCTTTTGAGTAGCTTGGGATCAAGACTTATAATGCAAACAAGAAAAGTGAGGTCCAGAAATGTAAAGATACTTCCCCAAGTTCATAGCTGTTTTCAGACCCATTTTGTCAAAGTCGAGGACTTGTACTCTCTGGACCTTGGATGGGGGTTGGGAGAGTCCGAGTTAAGATGGGAGAGGCCAGATGAGTGAGACTCCACACACGCACACCACGCACCACACACATGTACACACACACTTAAGCAATTCCACTTTTATGTTCTTTACAGACTAAACTTCTGAGTAAAATGTCTTGGAGTGAATGATTTCTTGCACTCAAATAAGTTTAAAAGCTACTGCACCACACAATGTTGTAACCCTTATTTTGATACTGGTTGACTGCTAGGTGTAAAACTTACCAACACTACACTAAGGGCAAAGAAGTGATTTTTGCTTATCTTGTGAAATCTGATGCCCTTTTGGAATTTTCTCTCCCAAGATGTGGCATCTCCAAAAGGGCTGACGAGGGCATATCTAACAATCAGGGCTTTGCTATTTAAAGGACGGTCCACAGACCAGCTCCATCAACATCACCTGAGAGCGTGTTAGCAGTGAAGACTCTCCAAACCCGCTCCAGAACCCAAGAATCAGAATCTGTATTTTAGCAATATCAGGTTGTTAAGTACCGTACGTGATCTCTATGGTCTTTTCAATTTCTGAAATGTTATGAATTTTGAATATTTAACTGTAACATATTCCTTTTTATAATTCTATAATCAAGTGAGTAATTACAGTTTTGGAAGTTAACTCTGATGTCTCCACTCTTACGAATCTATCCATTACACACTGCCTGTATGCATGAACACAGTGGTTATCACTTTATCACGAGTGCTAACATCATTTCCCCTCAGGAAACTGATTAAACTCAACATCTGCCCTTCAAATTTTTTACTTAAAGACTTATTTTAGAAAAAATACATCTGAACCTTGAATGTGAGAAACAATTTAAGAGGGGTCATTATAGCTCCTCAATGTGTCGTGATGAACGTTTGGATTTTTTGAAATAGTGTCATATGGAGGGGGAAAAACCCCTTAATTAGCTCATTAGCTCTGATTTTACTTTTACAGTATAAACAATCTTTTGCAGAAGTCATAATTACTTATAGATGCTAATGCTGACTGTACTTTAAAATCTAAAAATTGCTGTCATTGGAGTTGTGTTGAAAATATGTTTATCTATCTTAGCGTGAATGCTTTCTAGAATCCTGGAAAGCACTTAAAAATTTTTTTTTGAAGCACTTAAGCTCAACAGCTAATGGAAGATCATGTATTTAAATAATTTACACTTCCATCTGGTTTGAAGAACACCAGGTGGAAGTTGCTGATCAGGATGAGTCTGTTACGTGGAAGGAAGTGTTTGCTTAAAATAAATGAAAGGCAAACATTTACATGAGCCCCATCTTTTTGTCTGTGTGGGTAGACTCCTGCTTCCTGCTCTAATATTCTCTGGTCCTTAATTCAGTCTTTTACGTTCCCAGTGTATTATGAGATTCTAGAAGGAGCACGACGAACTGAGTGACTTCCACTGTTTTATTTTTTTCTTCACAATCTTTTGATCATAAGCAATTATGGTCTCCCTTTCTCGTCCTTTCTGCATGCCAGCCTGAAATCAAAAGGGGCTGTCCCCTTGCTGCAGGAGAGAGAAAGCTGAGCTTCCTGGATGTGCTTCTCCTTGTTGCTGGGCCAACTGGCAAATTTAATGTTTCCCACTGAGCATCACAGTGTGTTGTCAAAAGCTTGGTTTTGTGAGTTGACTTTTGATAGGCACTTACTGTATCTTACCTGTCAACTCCGCAGTGGACTTCCTCATTTACAGCATGTGGCTTGCCAGCACAGACCAAACCCTTCAAGCCAAGAAGAGTCCTAGGGAGCACATGGCTCCACTTTCCAGCTCTCTTCCGCTTATTGTGCTTGTCAGACACATTCTCCCATGCGTGGACGTTTTTGGTGTGTATGAGTGTACGTTTGTCTGTGTGTGTCATTTTAGGGTAGACAAAAGAATCAGAACCATTCCTGCTGGTAACCCAACAAAGGCATAAAAAGCAACTTTTTGCTCCAGCATCCTAAGCAGGAATTACTGGCTTTGGAGGGCAATTGTTCCCAGGGCTATAAACCAACTCACCTAACAATTTCTTAGCTTACACGGGAGAGTACGAAATGGTTCCCGCAACTGAGTCAGTGCTGAGAAATGCAGCCTTTTATAGTCCATGTATTTCCAAACATCACGGCCTCCGTTCTCTACCAGTAGGACACTAAAGTTTACCTACCTAGCCTCTAAGACTCCTCTGGGAAAAGGATTGCAGAATCTGCAGCAGCTTCAAACTCATCTTTTCCAGAGCCAAATGAAATACAAATTCCAAATGTTTCGAGTTTTATTCTAGGTTTAGAAATAACACTTTTTCGAGTCAGTTCTAAATTTGACAACATCACTTCTTTCATTGCTAGAAACAAGCCAGGGCTAGGCTGGGCTGGGCTAGGGGTGGGGAGACCCTGAGTATTACCTGGAGCGACCACTTCTCTGGCCATCACAGCTGTATGGGAATCTCTGAGAGAGGGGGCCTTTCATTGATTGTAGGAAACATTGGTAATGAGAAGGGAAACCGTTCAATGGAATTGTTTTGGTGGCGTTTCTAGATGTTGTTAGGCCACTCAGTTTGAAATGGGCAACAGTCATTCCTGTTGTCACCTTCCCTTTTCAGGTCTGGGTTACACATTTGGATGTGGACTGGAAAGGAGGCTTGGAAGGAGATGTGGGCATTGAGACATCATTGGGGCCTCTCTCCCTTCCCCCAGGAAGGCCTAGAAATCTCAGGTGGGTGAAGCTAGTATATGTAGAACTGGGGGGCTCTCAATAGTCATCATGTCCCCTCAGCTGGTGCCACTCCTGGTGTCACTGTGAGCAGGTGCTCCTGCTCTACCAAGTGTGGAAAGCATAGGGCAGAACCACCTTAGTAAGCTTGGCAAGGATGCTGCTTAGTCATTGTGTTGAGCAAGCAGGGCCCATGGGCTGTGCTCTGAAAATGCCTTCCTTCATCTCCCCTACTTCTTGTTTTGCTTCTGCCCTGAGGGCCAGCCTCTTGATTTTCTGGTTACCTCCAGATAACAAAAGATCCTCTGATTATCTTTAGCAATAAATCAATTTTAGTTTCATAATTAATATGTCAAGATAGAGTAATAAATAAAACACCTGTTTTCATTTAATAGTAAACTTTTCCTTCAGCTTGGGCCTGCTGCAAATAGTGCCGTTGCAGGCTTGCGGGGCGTTGCTGGGTGGTGGTGCTGGTCTTTTCTCACTTGCCCCGTACGGTGCTCTGCTTCTCCAGCGCCAGAGTTGGAGGTGGTGTGGCAGGGCACAGAGCAGCAGGAAGGCTTCGCTGTTGGCATGGGTGCTCCCTGGACTTGGGAGATTTGCAAAATGACTTTTCTCCTGTAGGACACTTTCATAGATTTTGTGGATTACACTCCACCTCTCTCTCTCACACACACACGCACGCACACAAGGATTGCTAGGGTTTTGACCTGCTAAAGTGTCTCCACTGGCTGGTTGCGTATATGGTCCTGAGGCCTGGGAATCCAGCAGTTCTTGCCCTGTTGGGGTCACCTCACCTATCTAGGTAGGTCCTAAATTACTTCTGTGCTGGTTTTCTCATATAGGAGGCCACCTCTGGGGACACTCAGGAGTCCTTTGTCCCAACAAGCCCTGGGAGCATATGCGGGCCCTGACAGACATCTTTACTTCGCTGTCAGTGTAGCTGGTCATCGTCTTCCTCCCTTTGGAAACTCCAGGATCCGACACCAGTCTAGGGTGTCCCCAGCTCTAGAGGATGCATGTCAAGCTCTCAGAGGGATCCTATCAAAGTTGCTTCCTTAGAGTTGAAGGGAGATGCAGGCACTGTCCTATATCTCTAGATTCCTTAATCTTGAGGAGAGTTGGCACTCAGCACACAGCAGCTCTCCAAAAGTCCTCTTATAATCTCCAACTGTTTTTTCAGTACCCCTAGTCCTTTCTAGGCTGAGGATAGGTAGTCAGCAAAGATAAATACTAGTTCTTAAGCAAGTCCCAGGCACGTTCTGACTGGCAGCATCTCAATTTGAAATGAGATATTTATTGTCTTGGGAGTCTCTGCTGAAATTAAAGTCAAAATGGTTTATTTAACATCTGGTTACATTAAATCAAAGTTTGAATTTAAAAATCCAGGCTTTATGTTCATGTGGATATGTGAATATCTATGCATTCTCAGTTGAACAACTTAACATTTCAAGTTTCTCTTCTGCTTCCTCTTTAATTACATGTGCATTTGAATGAGGAGCTCACAGGGCAACAAAGTCTCCCCAAAGTAGAGAAGTTCTATTGCTTGTTTCTAACTAGACAATATTGTGAGGAAACCCTTAACATAGCTTCAAGATGTAGACGGAAGAATTATTGAACACTTTTGACCTCCAGTAGCATGATCTTCTTCAGCAACAAAGTGGAATAGTATTCAAAATGGAAGAAGTAAGATTAGCAACAAAAACAATAATTAAACACCTAACACTTATGGAGTACTCACACTGTTCCAGATACTACGCTAGGTGCTTTATGGAGATTGGCCATTGGACCCTCATGACAGCCGTATGTAAGGTGATATTATTATTCTCATTTGATGGAGTTTTAGTAACTTGGCCCAAGGTCGTATAGGTTTTAGGTGATGAAGTTTAGATTTAAATCCAGGAACTCGAACTTCATAGCTGACTGTTTTTTAGCAAGATTGAAAGGAGAATTAGGCGTGATTGGAATTCTGAAAAGATACTCCCTGTGAAGCAGGGGATTCTAGAATTTTACACACACCTCATTCCCTCAACTTCACTTAATTCAGCCATCTCGTTAAGTTTACTTATTTGAAACAATTTTGCCCACTGAACATCATCTGTTTCTGTAGGCATAGGAGTATCAGGGCGAAGGGGAAAGTTTTTATTTAAGCCGCTTTGTTGAGGTATGTTTGCAAAAAGCTGTACATAATAAATGTAAACAACTTGGTGAGTTTGGGGATAAGTATACATCCGTGAAACCATTACCACTGTCAATGCCATAGACATATTTGTCACCTCCCAATGTTTTCCTCAACTCCCTTTGTTATACTTTTTTGTGATAAGAACACTTAACATAAGAGCTACTCTCATAGCAAATTTTAAGTATACGATAGAGTGTTGTTAGCTACAGGCACTATGGATACAGTAGGTCTCCAGAACTTACTTATCTTGCATAATTGAGACTTTGTTTGACCATCACCTCCCATTCCCCTTTACCCCCGGCCAGAGGAGCAAGTTGTATAAGAACAGTGCTAAAGGATCTTCTATAAATTTTCTTGGTACCTTTCATCAACCTTTAAGAAATTTCTGTTTAGTGCATTTCTTTTAATGAAAAGTGTTGAGGGCCGTTTGTCATTCCTACTCCCTGACTGGTCTGATTGCTATTTTCTTGAAAAGTCAGGATCTCTTTACTCAGGTTGGCATTTATAGACTTAGGATGGGCCATTTAGTAACCATGTTTTGTTGGCTCCCTAAATAAATGGAAAGGCTAGATCTGCAACTGACCACATGGAAAACTCAGGTGGACAAATACCCAGCATGCGTTAATGACTTCTCTGTTTTCTTACCAGTCCCATGAGTGAATTAGGTTTGACTTAGCCTGTGTCCCCTCCTGGACGAAGGAAGACATGATGGGTCAGATTGTATCATTTTCAGTGATTCTTAACCCTCCTGCCAGCTGATTGTGTGTGTGATTTTCAGAAACCACTTGAAACAGTGGCCTGAGTAGGAGATTTTTATATATTTCCAAAGGACACATGAGTGGAAAAGTTTGGGCGATGTGAATATGGAGCAGATGTGCTGTTGATTCCGATGGCTTTTGCCTCTAGATGGAACTAAGCAAACTACTCTGCCTTCCCCAGCCTCCCACCCAGGATTTAAGATGTTCTCTAGGTTGTACTGACACCTCCTCCCCTCCACACATCCTTTTTGCCATTTTGAGCACCTTTGCTCTAAGCTACTCTGACTTCTTAAGAATTTCCTGAAATGAGAGTGACATTAAACAAGACTAAGATGGGCTTTCAGGCCCTGGTGGGACTTACTCCCTCTGCCCTTAGCCACCTAAAAGTTAAAATTTTGTTTTCTTCAATATCTTTTGACTCTTATGACCAGTGTGAGTTAAAAAAAGATCTCTAGAAAACCATGCCATTTTATTGTTGTGTTACATGTAATCCAAGTGAAAACTGTGTGTCAGATTCAGGACAAGCCCACTGTCCTCCTATGGACATGTGCCTCCCCTAAGCATTTCCTATAAATGCTTTCCAAAGCATTTCCAAAATGCTTTATTCTTGCATTTGTTCAACAAATATTTGTTAAGCATCTACTATGTTCTAGGCACTGGGGCACAGTGAACAAAACAAAAAAGAATCCCTGACTTAATGGAGCTTACCTTCTCATGGGTAGAGACAAAAAATGAAATAAATTAGTAACATATATAGTGTGTTAGGGATAAATGTGCTGTGAAGAAAAATTAAACAGCAAAGGGAGGATAGAGATGCTGGGAGTGGAGGAAGTGGTCTAATTTCAAGTAAGAACATTAAGGAGGCCTTGCTGGGAAGGTGATGTTTGAGCAGACTTGAAGGAGGACAGGAAGTGAGCTATGCAGAGATTGGGAAAGGTGCTAGAAACATCATGACTTTTAGGAAATCCACCACTCAGGAGGACTCCTTTGGCTTGGTTCTTTCTGGCACTGTATCTTTGAGATCAGTTCAGAGCTCAGCTGACCTCTCAAAGTCAGAGCAGAGGCAGTGGGACTTTCAGGAACAAAATGATAGGAAGGAAAAGCTTGCCACCACAGGCTGGCGATGGGCTTAGACATCCACCCTTTCTCTCTTAAAGAGATGCTATTCTGTTTCAGTTTTTAGGTACAGAGTCCCGTGTCTCCCTGAGTTGTCTGTTTATGCAATATTTAGCCAACTCTCAGGTTAGAGAGGGTGTAGTTCACGAAGCACTGTCCTCATTTCTGATGCCAAGTTCTAGTTCAGAGGATTCTCCAAACCACCCTCCGTTTTGATAATTTGCTGGAAGGACTCACAGAACTCCCTGAAATCTATTACATCCATGGTAGTGGTTTATTACAGGGAAAAGGTACAGATTAAAATCAGCCAAGGGAAGAGATGCACGGGGCAGAGTCCATGAGGGGTCCAAATGCCGAGCTTCCAATTGTCCTCACCCCGTGGAGCCATGGACAGTGCTAACTCCTCCCGGCATCCATGTGTGACAATATGCACAGAGCATTGCCAACTGGGGAAGCTCTCCCGAGTCTGGGTGTCCAGAGTTTGTATTGGCGCTCAATCACGTACGGCCCATATGGCTCTCCTTAGTGTCCTGCCCTTCTGGAGATTGAGTTGATACCCTTAGTTTCCAGTTCCTCCAGACAGCAGCAGATACCACTGGCCTAACATAAATCCCATTGTTAGGTTATCTGGTGCCAAAGCCCCCAGGCAAACAAAGACACTCCTGTTAAGCAGGACATTCCAGGAACGGAGAGATGACCTTTCAGTAGCAGAGGAAAAGGCTGGACCTCTCTTTTGGATATGTTTAACTGTTCACTACTCGGTTGGTAACATACAATTATTTTTCTGCAACACTTCTGTTTTTATTACATCACTCATATCTGCTCTTCATTAAAAATCCACATGATAGGTACGGAGACAGAAGCAGAGCTGGGGGCTCTTCATCTGTACACATGAGGGAACCACAGAGTTCACATTTGCATCTTGAAGTTTCTTTACTGTTGAATATATAGTAGATGGCTTTAAATAACATTCTTCTCATCGTCTTTTGTCCCTTTTTGGGGCAAGAGGGAAAACACGGATTCATGGAAAAAAATATGTATATATTCTGCACAAAATCATTGAAGGTAAGTAAACTAATAGCACATAGATTTAAATGTTTACTGGTTTGTGTCAGTGTCTGGTTATACAATGAATAATTCATATCAAACTAGTAGAATGTAACATTTACATAAAATAATACTTTGCAAATTTATGGTAAGTACTAATTACTTGCCTTATTTGCCATGACTATGATATTAAATATTCATAAAAATGTGATTATTTCTTTGATTTGGCAGGCATTTAGATTTCTCTACAGCTTTTCACACTGCTAATTTTAATCCAGTAAATTATCTGGAAGAAAACAGTATGCAGCCTAAAAACTGTTCAAAATTCACTCCAACGTTGAGCACATTATGGATGTAATGATCCATTACAACCAAACTTCAAGAAGGTCTTAGAAGAAACCTGAGAATTAAACAAAGAAATATGGAGGCTATCATCATGATTTATCAGATATGTTTATTAGAAGATTTTTTTATACTTACTATGGATAACCTTTAGAAGTACTAACCTAATATATAACAAATGCATTTTGAGGTATTTTGCTCCTGCTAGGGGCCAGTTTAAGAGAATTTACCAGGACTCTGCCAGGGTTCATTTCCCAGCTTGATGTTTAGTGAGATTATTCGTGAGGCACATTAATGCAAGAACCTGAACTCTGGGTAAGTGCGCTAGAAATGTGTTCCTTATGGGATGGAGGAGGGGGTACCTTCTCCCTCCCTTCCCGCTCCTGTTTAAGTTGTGGGTTCTCATATTCTTTAAAACAAAATCAGAGTTCCATGGCACAAAACTCATATCAGAGGAGACTGTACTGCATGACCTGAATATTTTATGTTCTGTTAACTTATAATGATTCTGGTAATAATTTGCCTGCTTTTTTTTTTGGTCCAGTGAACACAACATGAAACTCTGTTATGGATACCCAGCATTCTCTGGTCCAAAAATTCAGAGAGGAAAGACAAGGTAACTCTTGGGATCTAAAGGTCTAAGGACATAAGAGAAGAAGGGAGGTAGTAGGAGAAGAGGGGGAAAGATCGCCAAGCATGAGCTTGCTCGTCAGAAACTAGTTGCAGGGAGATGGCAGATGGAGACAAGATGGGGTGTGTCTCTTGTTTACATTGTGGCTTCTATCACTGAATCCCTACGAGACAGAGGGATTACACAACCTAGAGTTCCTTTGGAAGCTAGAATTCAACAGGGTGAGTTTTATTAGTTCAGTATCTGGAGCTAGAGTGAGGATGCACTCTCGAATTTGTTCATACCTGTGTTTGTGACAGGTGCTTGAATCAGGTCAGGGCCATGACACTGAATAGCAAAAAAAAAAATGGATAACTCCAGAGAATAACGTGTTTAAAATATAAACCCAAACATGGAAAGTTCATAAGTCAAGATTGATAGAAGAGGACAGGTGGTATGGCATATAGACGTAAGAGGACAGAAGGTGAGGGCCCTTCTTTCACAAACCTTAAGGAAAATGTGAAAGGAAAATGAAGACTGAAAATTTAAACTCAACAGAGCATGTAAACCTGTAATTGGAAGAGTGCTCTGCTTTGTCTTTGGAGGTGAACATGACCTGGTAACCAATGCTCCTGTAAAGGATGCTCAACAGTGTGTCCTGAAGGAAGATAGTTTGGTTTGTTTATCACATCAAGAGGCAACACAGCCTCGTGGTGAGGTTAGGAGCAAACAGATGTGGATACCACTTCGCATGGGTGTGACTTCCGATAAGTTGCTCAACTTCTCTCTGCCTCAGTTTCCTCATCTGAATTGAGGAAAACAATAGTATTCACCTCATAGTGATATAGGTTCAAGACAAGGTTGACATAAGGGAAGCCATATTGTAGAAAAGAAGCCCTATTGTAACTTTGAATGACCTCTGACAAACTAACCCAGCTGGATATGCACCCTCCAGGTGATCTAACTGCTCTGTACAACCCCTGCTTATGCATGTACCTCCCAGCTGTGATAAGATGATAACTTTATTTTTTTGAGTTCCTTAGGAATGTGATGACCCCCTAACAGAGGACCTATGCTGATAGCCATCATCAATGAAAACTGGAAGATCTGGTGTGGCACTCCCAGTCAGTAACACCAGAAGGTCAACATTCCTAACCTCCTCCCCAATAACCCAATGGCCTATATAACTGCTGTAAGATTTCGTGCCCCCTTAAGATGGTTCTTTTGGACATGAGTTGGCCATCTTCCCTCTTGCTAGCAGGCTGTAATGAAAAAGTCCTTTTTCTCCTACCACCATGCCTCTTGACTATTGGCGTGTCTTGTGGCAAGCAGAAGGCCCCACCTTCACTGGTAACAATAAGACTGTTGTGATGCTACATTGACAATGTTCATATAAGGCTTAGCATAGTATCCAGCATGTGATAAGTGCTTCATAAACTTAGCTAATAATATCATGACTATTATGTATAGGAAGCTAAAACAGAAAAAAATTAGTCACTTGAATGTTCATGTAAAGAAGGATTTCAGATATTTGGCTGATACTTGCTAAAATGATTGAATTGATTGCACTCCATGATTTTACGGTAGTAGAAAACCAGCATAGTCTACCACTCTGGGCCGCCCAACTCAGTCTGGGGTCGAAGCAGGAATGAGCAAAGCAGACATTTCAGTCTGAGATTCAAGATGAACCTCAGCTCCAGGAAGCGTCGATTCTGGTTGCTCTGGATATATTCTAGATCAGAAGTTCCTAATCTGGGATCCGTGGGGTTACTGGAGTCCAGGCCTACTGCTCATAAACATTTGCAGTAATCTGCGAACATCTGGAAATGGAATGCAAAATTGTATGTATATGCATTTTTCTGGACAGAAGGTCCATAACTTCTATCAGATTATTAAATGTTTTATGACTCTTCAAATTTTCAGAATAACTAGACTAGATTGTGTGAGCTCCTCTTAATGATCACTACCTAGAAGCAAAGTAAGTTCCAGACTCCAGGTGAGGCCTGGACTGTGATTAGGAGAGCAGGAATCTTGTCTTTGTTTTGGCATTAGAAGGCCATCTCAGTATGTTAGCTTTTTTGGCAAGCCACTTCACATTGAGTTTGTACTCAATGAAATTTATTTGGTCATTCCCCCATGTTGCTATTTAGCTATAGCCACCGCATCCTTCCTGATATAATTGCTATTTTGAGCCCCAAGTGCCAAACTTTACATTTGTAACAAATGTTACAATCATGCTATATAATCATGTTAAAATTTCCTGTGATTTTACTACATTGAAATAATTTTGAATCCTGATTCTGTCATTCAATATATTTTATGACACTCTCAATTTCTTTTCAATCAAAAATTTGATAATCATGCCATGTAAATAAATATGCAAAATCCTGTGTCCATTTAAAGAAATTCTTTAATTATATTCAGGCTTAAACTTTTTCAGCATTAAACACCGTAATCGTCTTTCTGGCAAAATAGGAATGAGATTTACAAATCAATTTTCGAGTCCCTTGTTATAATATTGAACTGATAAATTAGGGAGAGGCGAGATAGATGAAAATAAGTTATATTCTTTTAGCCAAAGTCTTCTTGTGTCATTGTTTTGAAAATTAGCAATGATACATGAATATGATTTGCCTAAATTGAGGCTATAAAAAAAATAATGCAAAGAACGTTGTAGTAGAATGTGAAACTATCCTGACCCAATTTTTACTTCCCTAACAAACCCACACCAAGTCCTCAGAAAATCTGCTGCAAGATGGCACAGTATAAAATAACTGTGTATAAGTCAACCCCACCCACATCCCTTTCCCTACCTATGTTGCTAGCCACACTTCTTACAACAAAAAATGTAAACTGCGTGCTTGCTTGCTTTCTCTGAAGTCTATGCACCACCTACTGAATTGCTTTTCCAAGATGTGACCGAACCTTCTCAAGCGCCTGCCACCAGGTTTGAGAAACAAGAGCCAAAGTTGCCTTGAAATCAAAGGTTGGCCTCTCCAGTTCCTGGTGCTAATCGTAGAACTGGAGGCTGCACTTTCAGAAAAGCAGAATGCTCACGATTTAAAGGGGGGAAAATCCTACCTCCCGAGAAGAACTGGACATTATACCTCATTTCCCTTTCCATTCGTCTGCTCCAGGAAACATTATTATTATTATCCTGACAAGGACTTGTGGGTTCTCCAAGAGCATCTCCTTACTGTGGGCAGAGGGGCATAGAAAGAGCGGGAGGAGGGAAGTTTCTGGGAAAGCCGAAGGAAAATGGTACACAGGAGGTCAGAGCTGTTCACAGCGGCTGTTAGCAGCTGTGGGCACCAGCTGACTGATCCGAGCTCGTCCTCCGAGCTGCCTCAACAATATGTGGAGCTTACAGGAGATCCAGGCCTGGCTGCCGAATGTCATTTCCCATCAAGGAACTGGCTGAATTGGCACCGGTCCCGTCCTGGGTAAATGTGCCTGGCAGACCAAGTGTGGCCTTCATTTACCCAAAGTCTCTGAGAGGGCCGAAGAGATAGTTTCCTTTGTTCGCATGGAGATGACATTGTTTGCCTATGTTAATTTACAAGGAGGACCCAAATGGTCAGACATCTGGCTTTTAAAGTCAAATCTGTGCCCTATACTCAGAGTTTTTCATTTAATTTGGATATAATTAAAAGCATAAGCAATGAAAAAAAATAGAATCAGCTAGACACTGTTTCTATTCCTGGGACTCTTAGCCCACGTGAGGTCAAACAGGTCTTCGGACTGCATTGCAAATACTCAACTTCTGTTTTGCGGATGGTGCCATTGATCAGCGCTGCCATTCCTTCCCGAGTTTAGCACATGGCAGGATAAAGAGAGGTCAGCTCTCTGGGATAGTTTTTCTGACAGTGCAGAGAGTATTACCCTGAGCTGCTCAAAATATGTGATGTCTAGAAACAGTGGGAACAGTATTTATTGTAGGTTATGTCCACATCATGTGGGCTTTTAACTGTTTAACTGGAGGGTCCTGCTCTTTAAATGTCATTGCACTGCCCCCTCTCTTCTTTGCTGCTGGGAAAGAAAATGCAAAGACTAAAGAAAAGGCAGCCATTAGTCTATTGGTACCCATGAACCTTAAAACAACAGAAATTTGTTGTTTCACAATTCTAGAGGCTAGAAGTCCAAAATCAATGTGTTACCAGGGTCATGCCCCCTCCGAAGCCTCCAAGGGAGGATACTTCCTTGCTTCTTCCAGCTTGTGGGAGCCTTACTCTTCCTTGACTTGTGGCAGCATAACTCTAAAACTCTAATCTCCACCTCTGTCTTCACATGGCCATCTCCCTGTGTCTCTGTGTCTTCACCGGGCTGTTCTTTTGTTGGGCTTTGCACAACTGCAAGTGGTAAGTCAAGAATGGCGATCTTTTTGAATTATCCAGAGCAGAAGCACCTTGTTAGTGAGCATGAGAGATAAAATTGGAAGTGTGTGGGCAATTGATGGAGGGTTCTGAATGTAAGCCTGAAGACTAGATCTACAACAGTGATATTACTAAGCAACTGCAGATTTTGAGCAGCTGGGTGAAGTGATGAAAACAATATTGAAGAAGAGGAATCCAACATTTGTGAGAGGAGAAAATAGAGGCAGGGAAACCATCCAGAAGGTTTTTACAGTAATTGAGGCATAAGTTGAATCAGGCCTTCTGTGTATGGGGGCTGTGGAAAGGAAAAGAAAGGGAGCTTGTTTGTTTGTTTATACCTTGTCTCATGCCAAAGAAGATTTTAAGGTAATTTGCAAGCATCTATGAAATACAGCAGAGTAATACAAAAGAGTGGCATGAGGAAAAACATAAAAATAAGCAAGAGATCATGAAATAGAACCAAGGCCAATGCATTCCTGGTGTGGAAGGGATCCCACTCATCTACAGAGGAATTCAACAAGGGAAGAAATTTATACACGCTAGGGACACAACTCTGCTCCTCTGGCTTAATGCAGGGGTGAATTTTAAAGCATGTAGAGGAATTTGGGGGCTACATGCTCTTTAGGCAAGCCAAAACTTGTATAACTTTCGATAGATATTACATAGCAGTATGTTCAAGTAACAGTCTGTGCTTATTGTATGCTATAGATAAAAACCAGAAACATATTCCTTTGTCAAAGTCAAGCTGCGTAGGGTTGATATCGCCTTTTGAGAAAGGAGATTTGCCTGGGTAGACCATCCTCACTCTACTCGCAGCAAAGTCAAGAGTAAATTTGGGAGGGATAGAGATTCTCCTTAGAAAAAAATTTAGTGCGTAAATAAGTGGTGATCCTGGCCTGTAATTTCAACTTATATAACCTGTTCATTTGAGAAAATTTTAAGGCAAATATAATGAACATCACAAACATAAATATCTTACACAAACCATAGAATTTTGGTTATTTTAGTTTTATGGAAAACATCCACCTAGTTGCACTTCAAATAGACTAACTGATATGAATATTAAGAATGAGCTCATTTTATATCTGGTATGAGATGGGGATTAAATGAAAGGCACTAGACGATGAATCAACAGGGCTTAGAGAACAATGGAAAGAGATGAGATTGAGACTGCATCCTTGGTCTGTTCATATTAAACAGTATTAGTGGATTCTTAGTTGCAAACAACAGAATCCTTACTCTAGCTAGTTAAAGCAGAAAAAGAATTTGTTAAAAGAATTTTTGGCTGGTACTGTTAGGAAGAAATACGTTTTGCATTGTGGCTTTTACATATCCATATATGTTGTTACATATAAATGAAACAAAATTTGAATGGAGCAATACTTATCCTTACTGTATGAGATCCTTACCCGACAAGATTTTGTGAGATTTAAACATTCTTATTATTCTAATCTATTTCATTTAAAAAAATTGCTGGTTTGATGCTCTAAATTGATTTTACACTCTACTAGTCGGTTGTGAACAGTAGTTTAAAAAACTCCATGTTAAACGTTATCAGATTCTGGGATTGTGAGAGGAGAAAATTTCTGGGATTGCCAAGAGTTAGGCTTGGAGTTAATGCAGTCACAACAGCAAAACACAACATGGCTCGGCTTGAGCGAGTCAATGTTTCTACCACCTGGGCTCATATCCTTGATATGGGATACCAGATACTAGAAATTCCACCATTATTTCCCACAAGAATTTTCATTTTAGTCAGAAAATGGATTCTGCCTTCCTCAAGTCTGGATCCCTCAGGTCGCTCAATTCCAAATCGAAGGCTCCCGTGGGTGTGTCTGATGGTGGAACCTGATGTGTTGTCTCAGCTGAAGGGAAAATGCATTTTCTGGCTTCTATCTTGGGAAGGCAAAGCTTAAATGGTGAGGAATTCCCCAAATATAGTGTATTTGTTCTGGAGATGCTGGGCACGTAGAAAAATGACAAGTGCTCATTACATCTCAGGTGGTTTCTGCTGAATTGATTGTAGAACATAACTCATGTGGAGTGCTTGGTATTCTCAATGATTATTATAAAATTGAGTGCACAGAAGAGGAGAAGTACAGGGAGCCAGAGACTGAGTCTTGAGGAGCCACAGTAAAAGGCCTCTGAACTGTAGATCATAAGTAGTACACAGTAGTTGCCCTTGCTAGTTTTGAATAGGGAGAATTTTTTCCAGAAACAGTGCCACAGTCTCATCTGCTAGGGCTTCACAGACAATATTTCACATTTCTGACAGGGCTAGTGTATAGTGATCATTCAATCTTCTCTCTCTCTCTTTTTTTTTTTGTGAGGAAGATCGGCCCTGAGCTAACATTTGCCAATCCTCCTCTTTTTTGCTGAGGAAGACTGGCCCTGGGCTAACATCCGTGCCCATTTTCCTCCGCTTTATATGGGATGCCACCACAGCATGGCTTGACAAGCGGTGCGTTGGTGCGCGCCCGGGATCCGAACCGGCGAACCACGGGCCGCCACAGCAGAGTGCGTGCACTTAACCACTTGCAACACCTGGCCGGCCCCTCCATCTGCGCTTACAGGAGACCTTAAGATTATGTTTGTGTTTCAAGTTGACAAAATCCCTGATTACCTCTACCACTGTGATGTGAAGATCTGCATTAGGTCTAGATTCCAGATGATTACGAAAAATCTCAAATAGTTAATTATAGTTGGCAGTGGGGAGATGAGGAAAGATTAGACACACTCTTCTTTCTCTTAAGCATGGGCCTTACAGCATTTAGATTGTTCTTAACAAATGTGATTCTGGTGAAAACTGTCAATTATGGTAATAAACTAGATAACTAGAAGCTGAGAGAATATAGATAGGACCTTTGTGGTTATAATTATCATCACTGCTGTGCGCAACACCCAGAAGACAGAACAAGTGACGTAACCAGGGCATATTGTTCATGATAATAGTATTGATGATGCATTGCTTGTGTTTATGCTGCTGATTCAATTTAGTGGTGTTGGTGGGAAGATGTCCTAGTTAAATAAGGATATTAACATTTTATCCTATTTAAAATTTGTTGAGCACTTGTTAATAGTATTTAGGTTCTGTTCCTTACTAAGTCAATTGTTCAGGAGGAGGCATAGCTTGAATGATTAAATCTTAATGTGGTCATCATTTACGTAGGGCTAAATGTGGTTGCTTTAAAGGATAAAGAAAAATAAAGAAAGATAAATCATGAAATGTGTGCCAAAATAGGCCAAAAAATTATCTCAAATCTCAGAACGAAATTCAGGGGTGAGAGGAATTTTAAGTTGTGTGGTCACCCTTGAATGTTGCTAGTTGACTATGGCTGGAGGAAAACACACAACTCTGCTGAGTGGTCTCCCTTTAAATTTACCAGCACTCCACTCAAGTGGCCCTTAGTGCTACTCTGTGATCCTACTGTGCTTCTCTAGTCCATTCATTTTCTTGCTCTCCTATGTGATTATTTCATACCTTCTTCTCTCCAACGAATCTCCAATACCTCTCCTTTCATTACTCTCTGCTAATAATGTTCCATGACTGAGAAAATAGAAGCAATCTGAAGAGAGCTTCCATATACTCCCACTCCCAAATCTACCAATCTATTTGCCTTTGTACCCACATCCTCTTTTTTCTGGCCTATAATAATAAAAGAACTATCCATACATTTTTTATGCACTGGATCCCATCCCCTCTTGTTTATTCAAGGACATGGCTTCTATGGTATGCCTCCTTTCTCTTAAATTGTTGATTTCCCCCCTAATTCCTGGATAATTTCCATCATCATATAAATACACTATTATAGTCCTCTGTATTGACCATGTTTTTAGCTTCCATAAACTTGATGCCTTAACATCTGCCCTGCATACATATGCTAGACATGCCTTGTTCTGGACAACCCGGTAATATGCTTGAGTCACCTTGCCTTGGCCTCCTGCCATCCTTGTTCACCCCCTCATCCCTGCTGACTAAAAAAAGAAAAATCAATCAATCAAATACAAACCAATCAATCCAGAATCCACACCCACAACCACCTCCTTTATCAGGCTGTCACACTTTGGAGCACTATATATCTGCCCTAATCACCCCAGAGCCAGGTACCAGACAGCAAGGGACAGCCCCTATGCCCCAGAGTTCACTAAAATTATTCAAACTAGGCAATTTTAGGCCTACTTGCCCCACCTCACCCATTCCTTCCTGCAGAAATTACAGCGAAGTTCCCTCCTCTCCTCTCTGTATCACAACTGACCCTGGTGCTTCTCCATATGGCCCCCCTGTGGCATGATGTGTGTTCTCTCTCTCTCGCTCTCTCTCTCAGGATCTGTGAGTATATAACAAACCACCTTTGCAGTATCAATCATCTTCTGATCTGTTGGTCTTACTATACCTCAACATTTTCATTAATACACTCTATTTTTAAACACCCTGATTTGGAAAAGCAAAAACACCCTCTCTTGATGTTACATCCACTCTGGATACCACCCAGTATATTTGCTTTCTTTTTGGGCTAAATCCATTAAATATTGAGCATACTTCCCTCTCCCTTTCAGTCTTCCCATTATCTTGTGAATTTCCTCTGGTCGGACTTTTGTCTTTATCACTCTGACAAAGTACTATTATCAAGGTCACTGTTGACTTCTGTCTTGTCAAATCTAAGAGTCAGTTCTCATTTTATTTAGTGTCTCTGCAGCATGTGACGCAGTCGATTGCTCCCTTCTTGAAAAACTTCTCTCACTTGCCCTCTAGGACACTCTAATTCACTGGTGGCTTCTTCTCACTCTCTCTCTGAGTTTCTCCTCATCTATCTTATCTCATTTCTTAGGCTTCCCTTCTTTCCCCTCTATACGCACTCCCTAGGTTAGCAATTCTGAAACTCTTTGGTCTTAGACTTCTATACACTTCAAAGAAGTATTGAGGATTCCAAAGAGCTTTTGTTTATGTGGATTATTTCTATTGAAAATTACCGTGTTAGAAATTGAAACCAAGAAATTTAAAAATATTTATTACCTTGTTTAAAAATAAAATAACAAACCCATTACATATTAACATAAATAACATATTTTTATGAAGAATAAGTATATTTTTTAAAACACAAAAATTTAGTGAGAAGGATGGCATAGTTTTCCATTTGGCTAATCTCTTTAATGTCCAGGTTGATAGAAAATAGTTGGATTTTTATATCTGCCTCTGCATGTAATCTGTACACATCTCCTGTAGTTCCTAGAAAACTCCACTGTATGCGTGTTGGAGAATGAGAATGAAAAAGGCAAATGTTATCTTAGTATTATTTTGAAAATAGTGTTGACCATGTGCATCTCCTGAAAGGATCTTGGGGATCTGCAGAGGTCTCAGGCCACGTTTTGGGCATGATTTTCCTAGGTGACCTCACCTGTGTCCTTAAATGCTATCTCTATGCTGGTGACTCCCAAAGTTTATATCTCATCCCAGATGACTTCTCTGAATGCCAGAGGATACGTGTGCAATTTTCTATTTAGCATCTCCTCTTGGTCTAAGAGGCAGTTCAAACTTAACATGTCCCAACCTGAACTCAATTTGCCCCACAAACTTGATCATCCTACAATTCCCAATGCCAATAAATAGCTTCTAATTGCTTGGGCCAAAAAAAGATTGTGTCATTCTTAACTTTTCTCTTTTACAGTCCACACCAAATTCAGTAGCAAATCCTGTCAGCCCTATTTTGGAAATATTTCCCAAATCCAACCCCTTCTCATGATCTCTATTAGCACTCATCCTATTCCAAGCCACCAAATCTCTTGCCAAGATTATTGCAATCAACCCCTCACCACATCCCTGCTTCTATATTTCATCACATACTTCCCTCTACCCTGTCTTTTCTCCACAGAAAGCCTGAAGGATCTTTCTGTAATTTGAGTCAGCTTCTTCCAATGGCTTTCCATCTGAATCAAAGTAAAATTCAAAGCCTCTGCCATGACCTGAAGGACCTCATCTCCTTCCACTCATCTCTGCCCTTGATCTCTTGGAACAAGAATAGCCTCTTTACTCTTTCTCAAACATACAAAATATTCTCCTGCCTCAGGGTCTTTGAATTGAGTTCTCTTTGCCAAGAATGCTTTTCCCTTGAACATATACATGTGCAGGTTCCTCGCTTCCTTTAGGTCACTGCTCACATGTCACTTGTGCTGACCACTCTATAATACCCCCATGATCATTCTGTCTCCTTCCATTACTTTATTATTCCTCATATCATTTGTCACTACTTGGTACCTTATCTACTTATTTGTTTGTGGGCTTTCTCTCTTCCCAGGAGAAGCTTGAGGGCAGGGCCTTTCGGTTTTGTTTACTTCCGTGTCTCCAGTGCCTGATTTATTGTTGGCACTTGTGCATCAAGGGCAAATGGCCAAGCAGCACATGCAGCAGGCCTGCTGGAGCAGTGTTTATGGGAAAAACTCCCAGGGACAGGAGCAATAACAGGTCCCCTGTTGCTCAGCGCATTATAGGGCATTGCAAACAGATCTAGCAAGTACAGATGTTAGACTCTGAGAGAGGGTCCCTGACTCTTAGGCTATGGGCCTTTTAAGTTGTATGATTGGATAGGCATCATCTACTTCCCTGAAGACGAAAGCATTTCAAAGCGACAGAACCTTGGCTCCAGTCCTGTCCTGACAGTTCTTTTTGTTGTTTAGGGTAACACCAGCTCTTTCCCTGCTCAGATAGGTGGCTGCAACCTGGGTTCTGTAGTTGTAGCTCTATGCTATGACAAGGCAGTAGCACGATTGGCCACATAGTCTTCAGGATCCAGAATGCAAGACTCCTTCCCATAGTGTCACTGGGGGCTGTGGTCTGAGTCTTGTGTTTGGCCAGGAATCATAGTCTTAAGTTGGGCCATGGCAAATAGCCATTAAACTTGGTAGAAGGCCAACTCCTTATTTGGTCAGCTAGCCTTCAGGACAAGGTCACCTTTACCAGTCAGCACTTAATAAACATTTATTAAATGAATCAGTATCCCTATGATTGTGTGTAAAATAAGCATTACTCAGTTTATGACCCTGATTTATGACTGAGTACATAAAATGGGGAAGAGCAATGTTGGGGAAGGGGAGATCATTGGGGTTCATAACGAGGATCTTTTCTGGCCCCGTTTAGTATGTGGGAAGAAACTTGGATATAGAGTTACCCTCTTAGGCAAATATAGTAAGATATTTTCCCTTATACCAATGTAGAGGGGTGGTTTCTCTAACAAAAAAGTTATTGATGTCCCCAAAGTACCTATTTTCAACCTCCAAAGTTGATATTGCAGTAATTACCACACAGAGGGAATAAAAACTTACTGTATCTTTGTTTAAAAAATAATGCTGTAAATAATGTTCTAGATCTATTTGAAACAAACATCTGTTTTTAGTGCATTATGGCTTAAATAAGTTTGGAGAACTATCTAGGTCTAGAAATTTAATCATTTTAAAAAATCTTTCTTTTTCCTACGGGAAAGGATTTTTAAGTGTCATATAACTTAAATTAATAATTGGAAGGTAACCTGTTTCTAATTTAGACATTGGTTCTTTAGGTAATCTATATTTTCCACAGTGAATTATCTTTTTTGATTATTGGTCACATTCAAAAGTCACCATGCAGATGCAAGGAGTAGCATCTCCAAAGAGAAGAAACATCAAGAATCTTTACATTACAAATTTATCTCACTATTTCCATCATAACAAGCTGTACCGCTTTTTCATCAACTCCTTTGCTCTTCTGTAATTTGTCTTGTGTCCTGACCACATTACTCCCACTCAGAGCCATCAACTATCTCTTAATTGTCAAAGTCAACGATTTGTCACATCTCATCTTTCCCAGCTTCTCTGTAGCATATCACAGGCCCAACCACTTTCTCTTTTCTTTAATCCTTCACCTCTTGTCCTATCTAACACAGCACTGTTTGGATTCTCTTCCCACTTCCCTTCCATCTTCTTTGTTTGCTTCCTTTCTTCTTCTTGTTAACTAAATGAAGGAGTTTCCCCCAAATTCTGACCTTGGGCCTCCCACCTGTCTCTTTCTATGTTTCACGTCCACAGGCACCATCATTTACATCTACTTTCTTGCAAATCTCCCTGTTTAGCCTTCACTTTTACTCTGTGCTCCAGAATCCTGTCCTCCAAAATGTGCAAGAACTGTTTAACATCTCTCATTTGAACCTCATTATGCCCAAAAATGATTATTAATCCTTCCATCCCCAAACCTTTCAAACTGAGTTTCATCTTTCTGTGTAGAATCAAAACTAGGTAGTCATTTTTGGCTTATTCAGTCTGTATATCGATTCTATACAGTAACTTGGCAAGAAATGTGGATTTTATATTCCAAATATTTTGTAAACCCAACTCCTAGTGCTACCTCATTACATCTCAATTGCACGATTGTATAAGACTTCCAACTAATCTGCCTGCCTCTTATTTCTTCCCACTCCAAATGCTTCTGACTCTGCTTTCTGAGTAGTCGTAGTTACGTTTAGCTGAAGCCAGCTCCTCCTTATATATCAAATTCAGTGGAATTTCCTCACCTGGATCTTCATGGCATGTTGCAACTACAAGCCCAAGTCTATCTTTCCAAGCTTATTTCTCATCGCTTTCATGTTTATAGCCTATACCCCACCCCAACAGTGTTGCTCCTCCAGCAGCCTCAGTGTTTTCCTCAGGTTGTTCCCCTGGCTTCACACGATTTTCTCACCTACCTCCCTCTGCTGAAATGTCCTTCATACCTCACATCAGAATATGCCTCTGCTTGGTCTTTCTCTTTCTGTTCAGTTGGATGTGATTTCTCGCACTTTGAAGCCCCAAAGCACTTTATGTGTACTCTTCTCATGAGACTTTCCTTTTTCCATGTTCTCTTTAAGTCATGTGGATATTAACCTTTTTTATTTCACTACTATATGCATTAATGTAAGAGATATTTGCTGAATTCTTACTATATGCCAGGTACTGGACTTGGCCTGGGGATTCCACTGTGAATAAGAAAGACAGAGACCCTGCCTTCACAGAACTGAACATTCTAGATGTAAAATGAATCTCTGAAGGCCTCGTCTAGAGCAGGGTTTCTCAGCCTTGACGCTATTGACATTTTGGGTCAGATATTTTCTTGTTGTGGGTTGAGGGAGCAATCCTGTACATTGTAGGATGCTTGGTAGTATCACCGGTCTCTCCCACCAATTAGATTCCAATAGACCTTCTCCCCAACTGTAACAATCAAAAATGTCTTCAGACATTGCCAAATGTCCCCTGGGGGAAAAGTCACCCTTGGTTGAGACCCACTGCTTTACAGTGTCTATTACAACTCATTTTATTCAGACTCAATAAATTCAGACTCTCAATAAATGTTGGTTGAATTAAGTTGAAATAATAATTTTTGTCTTCCCACTTGGCACAACCCACTATTAGGTGCTGTAATGGTGGTAGAAAGAACATAAAATAAGAGATGGGTTTGAGAGACATTTTTGGATGTCTCTTCTATTTACTAAGGTTTTGAACTGCAGCTAGTACAGTGCCTCATTTACTAGCATAAGGAGTAAAATGAACTAACACACAGAAAGCATTAGCATGTTTTGTAGCACGAAGTGCAGAGTAAGTGTTCAATAAATGTCCGCTGTAGGTGACCTATGGGTTGAAGCATCTTCCTTTTGTTAGCTTACAAGAACATTTGCAGGCTGAGAGACATACATATACTTAGCACCAAATTGGCAGGGTACAAGAATAGAGCACAGATTTTTTTTTTTTTTTAAAGATTTTATTTATTCATTTTTTTCCCCCCAAAGCTACCCCAGTAGATAGTTGTATGTCATAGGTTCACATCCTTGCAGTTGCTGTACGTGGGACTCGGCCTCGGGTTGGTCGGAGAAGTGGTGCCCTGGGGCGCTCCCGGGATCCGAACCCGGGCCACCAGCATCAGAGTGCGTGCACTTAACCGCTAAGCCACGGAGCCGGCCCTAGAGCACAGATTAAACATATAAAGTTAAAGCGGTTTTGGAAAGAAATGAGTAGAAACGAATATGGATTTTTAGAAAAGTTTTTGAAAAAGTGAGTTTTTAGTTAGATTTTAAAGATATTAAAGGATATGCATTAATTGAGAAGAGGGGGTGCAATCCCAATGCTTAGGCAGTTCTCTAAAAAGGTTTAGAATAGTAGTGATGTTTAGCAAGAGGATCACTATTTACTGTAAGTATTTTGTGGCATCATTATTAATTATCCCAGTTACCAAATGTCACATATATGAACTTATCATTTATAAGTAAAGTGCTGTGTTCAGTGTGCCCATCCATCTTTAGATCAGCAAAACTGTACTCATGAAAATATACGTGTATGCTTATTATTTGGAGATAACACATCATGGAACCTTCTTAGCCCTTGGGAAACGTGCAGTTACTTCATATGGGCCTTTGTGGTTGAGCCCTTCTGTGCTTTAACGGAGAGTTTGTCTCCTTCTCTATGGCTTGCTATTGCTTTTGGTTGAAGGCATTTTGATGTGAACAGAACTAGCTGAAAATTTTCAGGAGACCAAGAAAAGAGACTATAATATTTAGAAAATTTTGTATTGCTGGAATTTTCAATAGCGTTTACAACTCAACATAACGCAGAGGGAAACAACATACTGGAGACTTCCATAATGGGGTTTAATAATTCTGTAATTTGGGGGAAAGTAAAAACCTCTAAATCTGGCTGACATCTTTCTGTATTTTTCTCCTCAAAAATATACTAAGATAGGGGCCGGCCCGGTGGCGCAAGCGGTTGAGTGCGCGCGCTCCGCTGCGGCGGCCCGGGGTTCGCTGGTTCGGATCCCGGGCGCGCACCAACGCACTGCTTGGCAAGCCATGCTGTGGCGGCGTCCCATGTAGAGTGGAGGAAGATGGGCGCAGATGTTGGCCCAGGGCCGTCTTCCTCAGCAAAAAAAGAGGAGGATTGGCGGATGTTAGCACAGGGCTGATCTCCTCACACACACAAAAAAATATATACTAAGATAATTGCCTGAATCTAAGTTCTTGTCTCACGGCTTTCATTCAATACACATATACCTCATATATCACTCTGTTCATATGTTCTATTTGCTCCCATTTGGGGAAAAAATAATTAATATTTTCCATATTTTTTTTCTTTCTATAGCTCACCTTGCTTGTAATGAGAGATTCCTTGAGGGTACTGAGAAGGCTATCAGAGAAAAACATTGTTTTTGGCAAGGCAGGCAGAAATTTCAGCTTAATTGGAGGAGGCACAAGGTTCCCCCACTCTCTTCTTCCTTGCCTCTCCCAACTACTTCCTCTGGGTTTGATGCACTTTACAAAGAATCACTGTGTCTTGAGAAGACAAAGAACTCTTTGGCACTCTCACTTCTTTCTTGCTGAGTTTCTGCCCTCCACATGCTCACTGCCAGGCGCTGTTGCTGGCGGCACAGCACACGGTTAAGAGCAACGGCTTCCAATCCAGACAGCCTGCTTCCCATCCTTGGCTTTTCTACCTGTCTGCTTTCTTACCTTGGGCTGGTATTTTGTACTCTACTTCGCTGAGTTGTTGAGAGGGTCACATGCATTATGCATATAGAGCACTCAGCACATGCCTGGTACAGAGCGAGTCCTGGAATTTTCGTTATTATTATTATTATCATTCATGTTATCTGCTAACAGTTCTAATTTTGTCCTCTGGAGTGTTCTTCATAGTGAAGGCACTGTTGCTTGTAGGTAAGACTGGCCTCTAATCCTTAAATCCAACATTGACCTGAAAGTAAACAGGCTCAGCCAAAGAACTAATATTTGTTTCATGTTCCATAGTGTTTCAAACCCTTACAAATAAAAGTCAAATATTAACAACATTTGTAGAAACGTTGTAATATTGAGTTTTAATAGGGAAAGAGGGAAAAGGGTATGTGGGGACAATGGCAAAGAGACCTTTGGATGATCAATAGAGAAGGGAAACAAACTTTAGACAAAAAAGAAAACAATAAGAAAGAGGAGTCACAGCTCCTTTCTCTCTGGCATTGACAGCATCAGAAGAGTTTCTAGACGTATTAAATTCATGCTTCTGGTATAGAGTGTGCTAGGCTGTTACCACCCACGTAGCAGTTTAGTGATCATAGACCAAGTAACCAGAGAAAGGGCCAGTGCTGAGAATACAGCAGAGACGGGCTCTGGGCGCCAAGATGAGGAGGCTTCCCTGCTGCTTTCAAGCTTTAGCAGGTGCACAGGAATCCAGGGAAGGCTAAAGAGCTGGGTGCACGTGTGGGAGTATGCAACAGTTGCAACTTCTAACTCAGGAAATGGAACAAGATGCCAATGCAAGTGAGTTAAATGGGTTTTGTAATTGAGGAATTAGTGTTTACTTATGATCCGCTCACTGATTTGTAGCTGTATAATTTCTGTTTTTTAACTTCTTCATATAACATAATTTTATGGTAAGGTACTTATCCTGGATTTGAGATATTCTCATAAATAGTGGGGAAGGCTGGGCAATGCACGGAGGGGACCAGCAAGGAGACGGTATATATCATTGGAAATGTTTCACTAAACTAATACTTGGAGAAATTTTTGTGAAAATTGAACAAATGCCACATTTTGTGTAGCACATCAAGACTTATAAAGTACTCATACATGTATAATCTTATTTGTTTCTCACAACTCTGAAAGAGACATATTTTTTCATTTAGAAGAAAATTTAGTTTAAATTTGCAATGAAAATTTGTATAAGTAATTATGTATTTGACGTTTACTGTCTATATACATTGCTACTTTCATAAATGGAGTTTCCATTGTAATTATTTGCCTAATGGAAGTCGTTTTTACTTTAGCACCAAGTTTTAAAATAGGATTGGAACAAAAGAATGAAGATCCAAAGTTTAATTAACTTTAGTACCAATTACTTTTAACTTTTATTAAGTCACAGTTCTTTAACTGATGTAATTATCTCTTCTTTTGAGTGCTTAAATTAGATCATACATATATAAGGATTTTGTAAATTGAAAAGCACATTTTTTTCCTCTGGTTTCACTGGGTTGTGAATCTAATAAAATCTATTCTATTAGGGAGGACCCAGATGTCTGCTGTGTGGCTCCCAATTTTTCAAACACATACTTAAGAATGAATAAGTTAGGAGAGATTGGCTCTAGAAGTGGAAAACTATGCTTCTAAATATAAATGTAAAATATTCCTTAGATGGATAAGTTTCATTATTGGACTAATTTTGATGTTGTTTCTAAGTTTAACATTTTAACTACACCTGAAGAGATTTATTTAAAAGACATATAGCAATATCATAGAACTTATTTGGCCAAATTTCTAAGAGAGTATACACTCATAGTATTTGCAGCCTTATGTATCTCACACACACACACACACACCACACACACACACACACACACATAAACCCATTGAACTCTTTCATGATATATGCCAAAAAGTACTGATGGTTTAGGAAAATATTTATAAACCTCCTAAGGTCTTTTCTTCAGGCTAGTCATATCTGTTACTTACAGTTTCGACTCAGTAACATTTATTTATGATCCATAAATTTAGGATTTTTAGGGGAATTCATGTTAAAAATTTGGACAAAATAATGTAAACAATAGTTCTCTTTGTGTATGAAGGAGAATGGGGGCTGCTGAATAAGTTGGCATATTTCTACTGGGCTTTCTTGCCCTGAAACAGAGCCTTGAAATCCTGGATAATACAAATAATCATACAATTTGCTTTGGATGTTTGATTATGGGAATATTGTTCCTACACTGAGAGCGTGACGCTTTCAATCATGTCTTGGATTTGTAAATATAGAAACAATGTTCTTAACATGATGTGCTTGTCATTTAGAAGCAGAGCCAATTATATAGGTTTTGTTCTTAGTCTGGAGATGACAGCATGCTAACCAGGGCTAGACAAAAACTTGAATTTAAGGAGAAATATCTGATGAGAAATGAGAGGTCCCTCATGGCCCAGGAATAAGGTCTCTTCCAGTGCGTCAGTCTTTTGTCATTGGGTGCGTGGCATCCCTGGGAGTTGGGGACAAAACAGTGGAAGGGAGGGAGGAAAATTATGGGAGGAGGAGATATGACCTGGATTAAAGCACTGCTCATACATCCACAACTGAATTCCAAAAAAAGTGGAATTTTCCTGAGAACTATTGCCCTGATATGCTTTGTTCAACTTCAGAATTAAAAAGATTCGGTTAAAATATCATAAACCAGTGGTTCTCAATTGGGCATGATTTTGGCAAATTATGGAGGCACTTTTGGTTGTCTTGAGGGGAGCTGCTATTGGTATCTAGTGGCCAGAGGCCACGGATGCTGCTAATCATCCAGTGAGACACAGGACAATCTCCCGCCACAAAGAATTGTTCGGCTCAAAATATTAATAGTGCTGAGGTTAAGAAACCCTTCCTGAAACTAGCCATGTGTCAGAATTTTAGTAGCACTTACTGGTAAGACCATTGCTCTATTCAAGGCACTTTGTCCAAGTTTTTTATTAACACAGCTGACGTAGAAAGTGATCATGGTAGACTATTTTTCTTTTCTGGTCATGTATTACTCTCCTTTCCCCTTTCCTGTAATGAGAGGCAGCATGGGTGGCGGGGGGGTTGGGTGGAAAGGAACCCTTGGGATCTGGAGTGACTGGCTCTGTAATGTGACGATCATAAAGAACCTATTTCATGAGTGAGTGTGAGGATTAAATGAAATTATAGATGTTAGGGGCACATAGTAAACGCAAATATTGGCTATTATTCTGCTAGCAGGGAACTTTAAGTTAACCTCAGCAAGCTTCCATTTTCAATGAATGAAATAGAGATGGTAATAGTTTGTAGAGTTACGATGAAGATTAATTGTGAGTGCTCAGCTAACTGTCTGACACAAATAGGCACTCAATGTATAGTAGCTACTATTGTTATTATTTATCATGACAATTCACTTCCAAAAATATATCTATGACCATGGTCAAAGGCAGATATCATTGGAGGCAGCGTGGAGAGTAAGAAAGAATATAATCTGAAGTTAGAGAAACCTGTATTTGTAGCCCTGGCAAAGCTGTGTAACCTTGAATAACTTGGACCCCAGTTTCCCAGTTGAACCAGTTGATACTTCTTGTGTGTATCAAGTGTAATAGCAAATGTGGAGAGCCTGGCATAGAGTAAGTGTTCGGGAAATGTTAGTTTCCCTTTCTTTCTGGCCAAGGGGACTTTATCTGTAATTTCTG
The DNA here is from genome assembly GCF_020826845.1 of Diceros bicornis minor. Lineage (NCBI taxonomy): Eukaryota > Metazoa > Chordata > Mammalia > Perissodactyla > Rhinocerotidae > Diceros > Diceros bicornis. Next base: position 17,971,059 of record NC_080772.1, on the reverse strand, counting down.
AACCAGAGCATTGTTTTAGCCTGGGATCCATTGGAAGCGGAGCCTGAGATGAAAGACTGTGTGTGAATATTTTGGAATGCTATCGCAGGGAGCAGGAGTGAGGAACTGGTAAAAAAGGGAAAGCCAATACGAGGGGGTGCTGGAGGGTAGTCATTGCTTGGATGATGGTACTCAATTCTAAGAGCCTTAGGAAATAGGTCTAGAAATGTCCTCCCAGGGGAGGAAAGGAGTAAGTGTTTCTCCATCAGCTCCTGTTCCCCGATGGCGCACATTCTTGTGCGCCAGTGGATTTTCTTGGTTATGCCATGCTGTGGCATCACGGAAATCCACCTCAGGAAGGAAGAGTTCCATGCTGGATGCAAGAATTTTCATGTCATTTCCCCGTTTTATATTGTCAAATTTGTATGTGACAATTTTCACTGTAAGTACCTTACGTAAGCAAAGTCACACAATTTTTGTCTTTTTGTAACTGGCTTATTTCACTTTGCATAATGTCTTCAAGGTTCATCCATGTTGTAATAGCCTGTGCCAGAATTTCCTTCCTTTTTAAGGCTGCATAATAGTCTATTGTATGTATATACTACATTTTGTTTACCCATTCATCTGTTGATGGACACTTGGATTACTTCCATGTTTTAGTTGTGAATAATGATGGTACTACCATGGGTGTACAAATAGCTGTTTGAGGCCCTGCTTTCAGTTCGTTTGGGTGTATACCCTGAAATGGAATTGTTAAAGCATATGGTAGTTCTATTTTTAATTTTTTGAGGAACTTCCATACTGTTTTTCACAATGGCTGAAGCATTTTACACTCTCATCAACAGTGCACAAGGGTTCCAATTTCTCCACATCCTTGCCAACACCTGTTATTTTCTGTTTTTTTCTTTAGTAGGCATCCTAAAGGGTGTGAGATGGTATCTCATTGTAGTTTTGATTTGTGTTTCCCTAATTATTAGTATTATTGAGTATCTGTTCATGTGCTTTTTTGGTCATTGGTATATCTTCTTTGGAGAACTGTCTATTCAAGTCCTTTGCCTATTTTTTAATCAGGTTATTTGATTTTTGTTGTTGAGTTTTAGTAGTTCTCTATATAGTCTAGATATTAATCCCTTATCAGATATGAGATTTACAAATATTTTCTCCCATTCTGTGGGTTGCCTTTTTACTCTGTGGATAGTGTCTTTTGAAGCACAAAATTGAAAAATTTTCATGAAATCCAATTTGTCTATTTTTTAATCTGTTGTCTGTGTCTTTGGTGTTATATCCAAGAAATCACTGCCAAATCCAATGGTGTGAAGCTTTTGTCCTCTGTTTTCTTCTAAAAGTTTTATAGTTTTAAGTCTTTGATCAATTTTGAGTTAATTTTTGTATACAGTGTTAGATAAGGGTTCAACTTCATTCTTTTGCATGTGGACATCCAGTTTTCCTGGCACCATTTGTTGAAAAGGCTGCCCTTTGTCCATTGAATGGGCTTGGCACTCTTATTAAAAATCATTTGACCATAGATGGGAGGGTTTATTTCTGGGCTCTTTATTCTATTCCATTAGTGTATATGTCTGTCTTTATGCCAGTACAACACTGTTTTGATTACTGTAGCTTTGTAGTAAGTTTTGAAATCAGGAAGTGTGAATCTTTCAGCTTTCTTCTTCTTTTTCAAGATTGTCTTGGCTATTCAGGGTTCTTTGAGATTCCATATGAATTTTAGGATGGGTTTTCTATTTCTGCAAAAATCATCATTGTGATTTTGATAATTGCATTGAATCTGTAGATCAAGATTTAGGTAGTATTGACATGTTTGGGTAGTATTGACATCTTAACAATATTAAGTCTTCCATTCCATGAGTATGAGATGTGTTTCCATTTATTTGTGTCTTCTTTAATTGCTTTCAGGAATGTTTTGTATTTTTGATTGTACATGTCTTTCATCTCCTTGGTTAAGTTAATTCCTAAGTATTTTATTTTTTTTTGATGGTATCTTGAATGGAATTATTTTCATGATTTCCTTTTCTGATAGTTCATTGTTAGTGTATGGAAAAGCAGATGATTTTTGTGTGTTGAGTATGTATACTGCTACTTTGCTGAGTTCATTTATTAACTATTAGGTTTTTTGTGGAATACTTAGAATTTTCTACATATGATATCATATCATCTGCAAACAGAGAGACTTTTCTTTCTTTCCAGTTTGGGTGTTTTTTATTTCTTTTTCTTGCCTAATTGCTCTGGCTAGAACTTTCAGTACTATGTTGAATAGAAGTGGTGAGAGCAGACATCCTTCCTTTGTTCTGGATCTTAGAGGAAAGCTTCCAGTCTTTCACGATTAAGTATAATGTTTGCTGTGGGTTTTTCATCTATGACTTTTATTATGTTGAGGTAGTTTCCTTCTATTTCTAGCTTGTTGAGTTTTTTAAATCATAAAACAGTGTTGAATTTTGTCAAATGCTTTTTCTGCATCAATTGAGATAGTCATATGGTTTATTTTTCCTTCATTGTCTCCATGTAGTGTATTACATTGATTGGTTTTCATATGTTGAAACACCCTTACAATCCAGGAATAAATTCCACTTGGCCATGGTGTATAAACCTTTTAATATGCTGCTGAACTTAGTTTGCTAGGTTTTGTTGAGCATTTATATATCAAAGTTCATAAGGGACATTGGTCTGTAGTTTTCTTTTCTTTAATGTCTTTGTCTGGCTTTGGTATCAGGGTTATGTTGGCCTCATAGAATGAGTTAGGAGGTGTTCCTTCCTCTTCACTTTTTTGGAAAAGTTTAAGAAGGATTGGTATTCTTTAATATTTTTAGAATTCACCCGTGAAGCTATCAGGTCCAGGGCTTTTCTTTGTTGGCAGATTTTTGATTACTGATTTAATCTCCTGACGAGTTATAGGTTTATTAAGATTGTCTATTTCTTTGTGATTTAGTCTTGGTAAGTTTTGCGTTTCTAGGACTCTGTCCGTTTCATCTAAGTTCTCTAATTTGTTGGAGTACAGTTCTTCATGGTAGTCTCTTATAATCCTTTTTATTTCTATAGATTTGGTAGTAATGGCCCCACTTTCATTTCTGATTTTGTAATTTGAGTCTTGCTCTTTTTTTCTTACTGCATCTAGCTAAAGGTTTGCCAATTTAATTGATCATTTCAAAGAATCAACTTGTGGCTTCACTGATTTTCTATATTGTTTTTCTGTTCTCTGTTTCATTTATCTCTGCTCTAATCTTTACTATTTCCTTCCTTCTGCTAGCTTTGAGTTTAGGTTGTTCTTTTTCTGGTTCCTTAAATTGCAGAGTTAGGTTGTTGATTTGAGATCTTTCTTGTTTTTTAATGTAAGTGTTTATAGCTATAAATTTCCCCATTAGTACTGCTTTCACTATGTCCCATAAGTTTTGGTATGTTATGTTTTCATTTTCATTTGTTGCTAAGTATTTTCAAATGTTCTTTGTAATTTCTTCTTGGATCCATTGGTTGTTTAGGACTGTGTTGTTTAATTTCCACAAATTTGTGAATTTTCCAGTTTTACTTCTGTTGATGTCTGACTTCATCCTGTTATAGTTGGAGAAGATAGTTTGTATGATATCTAACTTTTAAAATATATTGAGACTTAATTTGTGGCCTAACATGTGGTCTATCCTGGAAAATGTATAGGTGCATTAGAAAATTATGTGTATGCTATTGTTGTTGGATAGAGTATTAGTAAATATCTGTTAGATCTAGTTGGTTTATTATTTTGTAAATGTCTTCTATTTCCTTACTTACTATCTGTCTGGTTGTTTTATCCATTATTGAGAGTGGGGTATTGAAGTCTCCAACAATTATCGTACAGTTGTCTATTTCTCCCTTCAATTATGTCAGTTTTTGCTTCATATATTGAGAAAGCTTGTTATTAGGTGTGTAAATATTTATAATTGTTACATATTTTTTCTGAACTGAATCTTTTATGAATATATAATGTCCTCTTTTTTGTCTCTTGTAAACTTTTTTGATTTAAAGTGTATTTTGTCTGATATTAGTGTAGGCATCCCTGCTCTCTTTTGGTTACTATTTCCATAAAATATCTTTTTATCATCTTTCACTTTCTTTTCTTTTTTTTTTAAAATTTTTTGTTTATTGCAGTAACATTGGTTTACAACATTGTAAAAATTTCAGGTGTACATCACTACACCTCCACTTCTGCACATATTACATCATGTTCACCACCAAAACACCAACTACAAGCCATCACCACACACATGTACTGAACCATTCCCTTCACCCCCCTCCCTGTCCCCCTCCCCCCCGGCAACCACCAATCCAATCTCTGTCTCTATGTGTTTGTTTATTGTTGTTATTATCTACTACTTAATGAAGGAAATCATACGGTATTTGACCTTCTCCCTCTGACTTATTTCACTTTGCATTATACCCTCAATGTCCATCCATGTTGTCACAAATGGCTGGATTTCGTCGGTTCTTCTGGCTGAGTAGTATTCCATTGTGTATATATACCACACCTTCTTTATCCATTCGTCCCTTGATGGGCACTTAGGTTGCTTCCAAGTCTTGGCTATTGTGAATAACGCTGCAACGAACACAGGGGTGCATGTACCTTTGCAAATTGGTGTTTTCAATTTCTTTGGATAAATACCCAACAGTGGAATAGCTGGATCATATGGTAGTTCTATCCTTGATTTTTTGAGGAATCTCCATACTGTTTTCCATAGTGGCTGCACCAGTTTGTACTCCCACCAGCAGTGTATGAGAGTTCCCTTCTCTCCACATGCTCTCCAACACATGTTGTTTCCTGTCTTGTTAATTATAGCCACTCTGACGGGCATGAGGTGATATCTCATTGTAGTTTTGATTTGCATTTCCCTGATAGTTAATGATTTTGAACAACTTTTAGACACATGAAAAGTTGTATATCTTCTTTGGAGAAATGTCTGTTCAGGTCTTTTGCCCATTTTTTAATTGGGTTGGTAGTTTTTTTGTTGTTGAGATGCATGAGGTCTTTATATATTTTGGACATTAAGCCCTTATCATATGTATGGTTTGCAAATATCTTCTCCCAATTGTTAGGTTGTCTTTTCGTTTTGTTGATGGTTTCCTTTGCTGTGCAGAAGCTTTTTAGTTTGATGTAGTCCCATTTGTTTATTTTTTCTATTGTTTCTCTTGCCCGGTCAGACGTGGTGTTTGAAAAGATGTTGCTAAGACCGATGTCGAAGAGCATACTGCCTATGTTTTCTTCTAGAAGTTTCATAGTTTCAGGTCTTACATTCAAGTCTTTAATCCATTTGGAGTTAATTTTAGTGTATCGTGTAAGGTAAGGGTCTACTTTCATTTTGTTGCACGTGGCTATCCATTTTCCCAACACCATTTGTTGAAGAGACTTTCTTTTCTCCATTGTATGTTCTTGGCTCCTTTGTCAAAGATTAGCTGTCCATAGATGTGTGGGTTTATTTCTGGGCTTTTGATTCTATTCCATTGATCTGTGTGTCTGTTTTTGTGCCAGTACCATGCTGTTTTGGTTACTATAGCTTTGTAGTATATTTTGAAATCAGGGAGTGTGATACCTCTAGCTTTGTTCTTTTTTCTCAGGATTCCTTTAGCTATTCGTGGTCTTTTGTTGTTCCATATAAATTTTGGGATTCTTTGTTCTATTTCTGTGAAAAATGTTGTTGGAACTTTGATAGGGATTGCATTGAATCTATAGATGGCTTTAGGAAGTATGGACATCTTAACTATGTTAATTCTTCCAATCCAAGAGCACGGAATATCTTTCCATTTCTTTGTGTCTTCTTCAATTTCTTTCAGAAATGTTTTATAGTTTTTGGTGTACAGATCTTTCACCTCTTTGGTTAAGTTTATTCCTTGGTATTTTATTTTTTTTGTTGCAATTGTAAATGGGATGGTATTCTTAATTTCTCTTTCTGCTACTTCGTTGTTAGTGTACGGAAATGCAACTGATTTTTGTATGTTGATTTTGTATCCTGCAACTTTACCATATTCATTTATTACTTCTAAAAGTTTTCTGGTGGATTCTTTAGGGTTTTCTATATATAAAATCATGTCATCTGCAAATAGTGAGAGTTTCACTTCTTCCTTTCCAATTTGGATCCCTTTTATTTCTTTCTCTTGCCTGATTGCTCTGGCTAGGACTTCTAGTACTATGTTAAAGAGGAGTGGTGACAGTGGGCATCCTTGTCTGGTTCCTGTTCTTAGAGGGATGGCTTTCAGTTTTTCACCATTGAGGATGATATTAGCTGTGGGTTTGTCATATATGGTCTTTATTATGTTGAGGTACTTTCCTTCTATACGCATTTTATTCAGAGTTTTTATCATAAATGGATGCTGTATCTTGTCAAATGCTTTCTTTGCATCTATTGAGATGATCATGTGATTTTTATTCTTCATTTTATTAATGTGGTGTATTACGTTGATTGATTTGCGAATGTTAAACTATCCCTGCATACCTGGAATAAATCCCACTTGATCATGGTGTATAATCTTTTTAACGTATTGTTGTATGTGGTTTGCTAGTATTTTGTTGAGGATTTTTGCCTCGACGTTCATCAGTGATATTGGCCTGTAATTTTCTTTCTTTGTGTTGTCCTTGTCTGGTTTTGGTTTCAGGGCAATGTCAGCTTCGTAGAATGAGTTAGGGAGCTTCCCCCCCTCCTCAATTTTTTGGAAGAGTTTGAGAAGGAAAGGTATTAAGTCTTCTTTGAGTGTTTGGTAGAATTCACCAGGGAAGCCGTCTGGTCCTGGACTTTTATTTTTGGGGAGGTTTGTGATTACTGTTTCGATCTCCTTACTGGTGATTGGTCTATTCAAATTCTGTACTTCTTCTTGATCCAGTTTTGGAAGGTTGTATGATTCTAAGAATTTATCCATTTCTTCCAGGTTGTCGAATTTGTTGGCATATAGCTTTTCATAGTATTCTCATAATATTTTGTATTTCTGAGGTGTCTGTTGTAACTTCTCCTCTTTCATTGATGATTTTACTTATTTGTGCCTTCTCTCTTTTTTTCTTGGTGAGTCTAGCTAAAGATTTGTCAATTTTGTTGCTCTTTTCAAAGAACCAGCTCTTGGTTTTATTAATTTTTTCTATTTTTTTTTGGTCTGTATTTCATTTATTTCTGCTCTGGTTTTTATGATTTCCCTTCTTCTACTGATTTTGGGCTTTGTTGTTCTTCTTTTTCCAGTTCCTTTAGGTGCATTGTTAGATTGTTTATTTAAGATTTTTCTTGTTTGTTGAGATAGGCCTGTATCGCTATAAACTTCCCTCTTAGAACCGCTTTTGCAGTATCCCATAAATTCTGGCATGTCGTATTTTCATTTTCATTTGTCTCTAGGTATTTTTTGATTTCTTCTTTGATTTCTTCGTTAACCCAGTCGTTGTTCAGTAGCATTTTGTTTAATCTCCACGTATTTGTGGCTTTTCTGATTTTCTTCCTATAGTTGATTTCTAGTTTCATACCGTTGTGGTCAGAAAAGATGGTTGGCATTATTTCAATCTTCTTAAATTTATGGAGACTTGTTTTGTGGCCTAATATGTGATCAATCCTGGAGAATGTTCCATGTGCATTTGAAAAGAACGTGTATTCTTCGGTTTTTGGATGAAATGCTCTGTATATATCTACTAGGTACATCTGTTCTAGTGTGTCGTTTAAGGCTAATGTTTCCTTATTGATCTTCTGTTTGGATGATCTATCCGTTGGTGTAAGTGGAGTGTTAAAGTTCCCTACTATTATTGTGTTACTGTCTATTTCTGTTTTTATGTCTGTTAATAATTCCTTTATATATTTAGGTGCCCCTACATTGGGTGCGTCGATATTTACAAGTGTTATATCCTCTTGTTGGATTGTTCCCTTGATCATTATGTAATGCCCTTCTTTGTCTCTTTTTACAGTTTTTGTTTTAAAGTCTATTTTGTCTGATATGAGTACTGCTACCCCAGCTTTCTTTTCATTGCCATTTGCGTGGAGTATCCTTTTCCATCCCTTCACTTTCAGTTTGTGAGTGTCTTTAGGTCTGAAGTGTGTCTCTTGCATGCAGCATATATGTGTGTCTTGTTTTTTTATCCAGTCCGCCACCCTATGCCTTTTAATTGGAGCATTTAGTCCATTGACGTTTAAAGTAGCTATTGATAAGTATGTACTTACCGCCATTTTTTAACTTTTTTTTTTTCTCAGTGTTTTAGTAGTCCTTCTCTGTTCCTTTCTTCTTCTATACAGAATTGATGGTCACTTTAGTTGGACCTCTGTCTGAAAGCTGTACTCTTTAACAATCCCTCCTCCCTCCTTTTATGTTTTTGATATCATATCTAACCTCTTTTTTGTGCTTTTGTATCCATTACCCTCTTATCGTGGAAATAGATAATTTTTCCTATTTGTGGTCTTCTCTTTTCCCCTTAAATCAGTCCCTTTAACATTTATTGCAGTGCTGGCTTCTTGGTGACAAACTCCTTTAATTTTTGCTTGTCTGGCAAATTTTTGATCTCTCCTTCCATTTTGAATGATAACCTTGCTGGGTAGAGTATTCTTGGCTGTAAGTTTTTTCCTTTTAGCACTTTAAATATATTGTGCCATTCTCTTCTAGCCTGTAAGATTTCTGCTGAGAAGTCAGCTGACAGCCTTATGAGGTTTCCTTTGTACATAACTTGACATTCTCTTGCGGCTTTTAGGATTCTCTCTTTATCTTTAATTCTGGACATTTTGATTATGATGTGTCTTGGTGTGGCCCTCTTTGGGTTTATCTTGTTTGGGGCTCTCTGTGATTCCTGTACCTGGATGTCTGTTTCCTTCCTCAGGTTAGGGAAGTTTTCATCTATTATTTCTTGAAATAGATTCTCTGCCCCCTTGTCTCGCTCTTCTCCTTCCGGGACACCTATAACACTGATGTTAGTGTGCTTGATGTTGTCCCAGAGGTGCCTTAGACTGTCCTCACTCTTTTTAATTCTTTTCTCTTTTACCTGTTCACCTTGGGTAATTTCTTCTAGTCTTTCGTCCAACTCACAGATCCGTTCTTCTGTATCCTCTACTCTGCTTTTGCGTCCCTCTAATGAATTTTTCATTTCCAGTATTGTATTCTTCATTTCTGATTGGTTCTTTTTTATATCTTCCATTTCTTTGTTGACATTCTCACTGAGTTCATCTATTCTTCTCCCCAGTTCAGTGAGCATCCTTAACACTCTTAGTTTGAACTCTCTGTCGGGTAGGTTGCTCATTTCTGTTTCACTTAGTTCCTTTTCTGGGGTTTTGTCCTGTTCCCTTACTTGGAATGTATTCTTTTGCCTCCTCATTTTGCCTCTTTCCCTGTGCTTGTGTCTATGTATTAGCTAGGTCAGCTACGTCTCCTGCTCTTGGATAGGTGACCTTATGTAAGTGATGCCTTAGGAGGCTTCCAGTGTGCTTCCCTCAGTTCTCAATGTTCCAGGGTTGACCCCTATGTGGGCTACGTGTGTCCTTCTGTTGTGGCCTGTTTGCTCTCCCTGTAGGCATCCAGGGAGGCCGAGTTATGCTCCTGGCCAGCTGTTGTAATGCTCAGCTGTTTGTAGTTGTTGTGGGCCCTTCAGTCTCTTTATGAGGTGTGGGGAGCACCAGCACAGTTGGCTGCAAGTTCTAATACCACATTTGTGTTGCAGTATTTCTTTTAAGTGAGTAGGCCCCCAGCGTGGCAGGTTGTTAGGCTCAGGGCCTTACAATTGCTGTAAGCCTCTAGCCTATTAGGTCTCTTGTCAGCTCTCTGAGGATTGCAGCTGGGTGGGGCTGGCCTCAGGCACAGGAGCACCCAATTGTTTCAGGCTTTTGAAGGTGGGGCAAACCCCCTATGTGGGTCTTTGAGAAGCACAAGTCTTCTGCAGCTGAGAAGCCCTGCCGCCCACAGGTCCACACACACAGTCAACACAGTCCTGCCCCGTGTGTGCGCCCCGACCTCCCCAAGCGGATCCAGTCTCTCCATGGTGGGAGCCCCACACACTCCGCCACCGCCCCACACTCTCTACCCGCTCCTTGTGCACACCCTGCCCCGCTCAAGTCGGCTCAGTTGCCAGGCTGCAGAGAATCCAGTCACCAATCTATGCAGGCCCACAAGTTGCCCATGGGCTTGTTGTTGGGTAGGGCCAGTCTCTAGGGTGGGCTGCCTGCCCCGGCTGAGCTGGATTAAATCCGTGCTCTAGCGGGTGGGGCAGACCTGGGCTAGCAGGCCTCAGGGAGAACTCCTATGGTGTCTGTGTCAGCTCGCCCACACCAGGCCACAACAATGGCCGCCGCCAATGTCCTAGTCCCTGGAGAGGTCTCACCCCTCACCGAGATGCACTCAGGGCCTATTAGGTGAGTCTCTTTTCACCACAGAACTGTGCACCTTTCTTTCTGGTGATTTTAGGATGCTTTCTGAAATGGGTGAGTTTGCGCATGGGCCCTTTAAGAGCCGATTTTAGTTTCTTTGTGAACCGGGTTTTCCGGGGGTACTCCCCAATGTTTTAGTACCAGGCACAGTCAGATATTATGCCACTCTTCTTGATTGTGCTGGGTCCACAAAATGCTCACAGCGGGGCTGCTCCCCGGCTCAGGGCCCCACGCCTCCAGGGAGGCTGGGTACCTGTGTGCTGCTCCCGGCGGCCGTGAAGCTGGCGGCTTGTGAAGGCGTCGTTTTTCTCTCCTGAAGGGAGTCTCTGCCTCTTCTACCTCAGTTAGGATTGTCCGTTGTTGCAGGAGTTCCTCTTATCCAGTTTTCAGTTCTGTCTCAGGGGTAATTTTTCCACGAGTAGTTGTAAATTGGCTGTGTCCATGGGAGGAGGTGAGTTCAGAGTCTGCTTACGCCGCCATGTTGACTTCTCGTCCTCATCCTTCACTTTCAATCTATTTGTGTCTTTGGATCTAAAGTGAGTCTCTTGTAGACTGCATAGAGTTAGATCATGTGTTTTGATCCATGTTCCCAATCTCTGTCTTTTAATTGGAGAGTTAGGTCATTTACATTTAAAGTAATTATTGATAAAGGGGGGACTTACTTTTATCATTTTTGCTATTTGTTTCTATATGCCCTATAGCTTTTTTGTCCCTCATTTCCTGCATTACTGTCTTCTTTTGTGTTTGATGTGTAAAATATCTAAATTTCTTTTTCATTTCCTTTTGTCTATATTCTATAGTTATTTTCTTTGTGGTTACCATGGGGATTACATTTAACATCCTAAAGTTATAACACTCTAATTTGAATTTATACTAGTGTAACTTCAATAACATACAAAAACTCTGCTCCGTTACAGCTGCATCCCCACTCCTTTTGGTTGTTCTTATTACAAAATTGTGTCTTTATACATTGGGTGCTCATAAACGTAACCTAATAATTCTTTTAAATGTATTAGTATCTTAAATTATGTAGAAAACAAAATCTGGAGTTAAAAATCAGTTGTAATAATACTAGCTTTTAGGTTAATATTGTTTTCTTTTAAAATGAATAAATCTATTAAATCATGTACAAAATAAAATGTGTAGTTACAAACCACTTTCAATATTGAAACCTGTTTCAATAACACTAGCTTTTGTAGCTAGTATGGTAAATATTAGCCATGTATTTACCTTTATTTAGATGTTTATTTCTTCATACAGCTTCAAGTTACTGTCTAGTATCCTTTCATTTCACCCTGAAGGGCTTGAGCATTTCTTGCAGGGCAGGTCTAGTAGTAATGAATTCTCTCAGCTTTTGTTGTATCTGAGAATGTTCTAACTCTTTCCTTACTTTCGAAGGACAGTTTTGCCAGATATGGGATTCTTGATTGACATTTTTTTTTTCTTTTAGTCCTTCAAATATATCAGCCCACTGCCTTCTGGCCTCCAAAGTTTCTCATGAGAAGTCTACCGTTGATATTATTGAGGGTTCCTTGTATGTGATGAGTCACTTCTCTCTTGCTGCTTTCAAAATTCTCTCTTTGTCATTGTCTTTCAAAAGTTTGATTATAAAGTGTTTTAGTGTGAGTCTTTTTGAGTTCCTCTTTTTTGGAGTTCATTAAGCTTCTTGGATGTCTATATTTATGTCGTTCATCAAATTTTAGAACTTTTCAGCCATTATTTCTTCAAATATTCTCTTTGTCTCTTTCCCTCTCTCTTCCCCTTCTGGGACCCCCTACAATGCATGTTTGTCCACTTGATGGTGTCCCACAGATGTTTTAGGCTCTGTTCACTTTTATTCAATCTTTTTTCTTTCGGTTCTTCAGACTCAATAATTTCCATTGTCCTATTTTCAAGCTTACCAATTCTTTCTTCTGCCTGCTCAAATCTGCCTTTGAATCTCTCCAGTGAATTTTTCATTTCAATTGTTGTACTTTTCAGCTCCAGAATTTCTTTTTGGTTTCTTTTTATGTTTTCTATCTCTTTATTGATATTTCCATTTTGTTCCTACATCATTTTCTTGGCTTTCTTCACATCTTCCTTTAGTTCTTTGAGCATCTTTAAGACTGTTGTTTTAAAATCTTTGTCTAATAGATCTGCCATCAGGTCTTTTTCAGGGATGGTTTCTGTCGATTTATTTTTTTCATTTGAAAAGCCATACTTCCTGTTTTTTTCTATGCCTTATTTTTTTTTCCCTTGAGAACTGGATATTTAAATCCAAGAATGCAGTAACTTTGGAAGTCAGGTTCTTCCCTTTCCCTAGGCTTTGCTGTTTTTTGTTATAGTTTTTGTTTATTTGATTGTTTAGGCTATCTCTGAACCAAGGATCAGCCTGACATGTAAACCTAAGGTCTTCTCAGGTCTTTTCTGAGCCTGCATTTTTCCCTAGGCATGCATGGTCACATTCTAATGTTCCCTGAGTATGTAATTGCTTATGAATGTCCTAGTTTTTAATGTCTGGCTCCCAAAATGGGAAAAAGAGAAAAATGGAGAAGGGATAAAAGGGCACCATCCTTTTAATTCCCTGGAAATCACTTAGCCAGGGGGAGACGAGCTTGCAACAATGGGGGGAGGTGCAACAAAAAGGCCACCCTCCTCTTTGTCTGCACCTCTGATCACAAGCAGCAATCAGTGATCAGAGCACAGATTTCTGATATTTGGAGAACAGGGTCCTTTTTGCCCACCCTGGCTCCTGCAAGCTGAGTGCGCTGCCCAAGTTACACATGCACAGGGCGGGGGATGGGAGATGGGTAGGTGGTACTGTACTAAGAGCTAAAATTGATAAAAATTAATCACAATTTACCCTCCACGCCTTCCCCTGGAAGTTGTGAGCCTTCAATAGACTCCAGAGTTCCAAAATAGTTACGTCAAACAGATTCTGCCATTGCAATTGTTGTGTAGGTGGAGAGATAGATTCCTGGTGTTTCCTACTCTGCCATCTTCCCAGAGGCCCCTTCACCTCCCTGTAGTTTTAAGGTGCTCAGTCTACTCCAATATTGCTTTTGTCTCTATCAATTGACTAAGAAAAAAGCTCTTAAAAAAGTAATGAATGACTTCCATTTAACTAAATGCAATAAATATATCTCAATCTTTATCTTACCTGGCCTCTCTTTAACCAGAGACCATCAATCCTCCACGCTTTTTGAAATAGTCTTCTCTTTTGGATTATGACACCACACTCTTCTGCTTTCCCTTCTACTTCTAGGGCCACATCCTTTAATTCCCTTTTGCAAGTTGATACTTCTGCACCTACTCATTAATTATTGGAATTCTTCAAGGCTCAGACCCTTATTTATTTATTTTTATTCTATATTCTTTCCTAATTGATTTTATTCACATGAAAATGCCAGTCTAAGACTCTTGGATTCCCAAGAGTCTTAGATCACTGCTTACTTGATATCTCCATTTTGGTATCTCAATGGCACATTGAACTCAACACAGCCAAAGACAAAGCCAGGATATTCCCTTCCGCCCAAATCTGGTTCTCTTCTTTTGTTTCCTATCTCAAAATGACACTGCCACATGTCTTATTGCTCTGGCTAAAACCTGGTTGTCATTTTTGACAACTTCCTCATTTTCTCACTTTAATTCATTGTCAAGTCAGATCCATCTTATCCCCTAATTCTGTCTTAAATTTGTCCAATTCTACTCACCTTGGTCCTAGCCACCACCAACTGTCTCATGGTGAACTTCTCCCCACGTCTATTACTACTCTTTTCTATTACAGGGTGGTCTCTTTACATTCTTTCTGGGCCCCTTCCAGTCCATTCTCCACAGAGATGCCAGAATACTCTTTTCAAAACACTAATCTGATCATGTCACTGCTCTGCTTTGTGGGAGACACATGGATGTTGTTCAATAAATATTTATTGAAGGAATGCCTTTGTATGTTTTCTCCTCAGTCTTACATTTGATGCATAGCTGCTAAATATATAATTTTGTGACATTACTAACAGTTTCACAAATAGCACAAATTAAGTAAACCAATAGTACTGTTATTTAAAAAATCAGCTTTATTGAGATATAATTTACATATAATAAACTACAAATTTTAAGTACAATTTGATGAGATTGAACAAATACATACACATTCATAGCTGCAACCCCAATAATACATAGAACATTTCCAACATGGTAGTAAGTTCCCTCCTGTTCTTTGCAGTCATTACTCTCCTACTACTATCCTAGGCAAACACTGTTCTGATTTCCACTACCACATGGAATTACATAGTATGTTCTTTTTTGTATCTGATTTCTTTCTCTCTGTGTAGGATCTGTGAAATTCATCCATGTTATTGAGTGTATCATCAGTCCATTAATTTTTTTATTACTGAGTAGTGTATCATTGTATAAATACTCTAAAATATGTTCACTTATTCACTTGTTGATGAACATTTGGGTTTCCAAATTTGGCTATTATAAATAAAACTGCTATGAGATTTCTTGTACGAGTGATTCTGTGGATGTATGTTTTTATTTTTCTTGGATAAATACCTAGTAGTGGAATCGCTTGGATCTATGGTAAATGTATGTTAATGTCATAACAAATTGCCAAATGGTTTTATAAAGTGGTTGTACCATTTGGCGTTTTCATCACAATGTATGAGGATTCTAATTACTTTATATCTTGTCAACATTTAGTACTTTTATTCTTAATTTTAGCCATTTTAGTGGGAATGAAGTGCTATCTCATTGTGATTTTATTTTTGTTTTTCTGATGACTACTGATGTTGAACATATTATGTGCTTTTTGGTCATTCATTTAACTTCTTTTGTGAAGTGTCTGTTCAAGTCTTGTTCATTTTTGTTTGATTGTTTTTCTTGTTCTTATTGGATTGTAAGAGTTTTTTAAATAGACTTTAGATGCAAGTCCTTTGTCAGATATATGAATTTTCTCCCAGTTTGTGGCTTGCTTTTTTCTTTTCTTTATCATGTCTTTTGATGAGCAGAAGTTTTAATTTTGATGAAATCCAATCAACCATTTCTTTTTCTTTTATGATTAATGCTTTTTGTGTCTCACCTAGGAAATCTTTGCTTTCTTCAAGGTCCAAAAGATATTCTTTTCTGTTTTCTGCTAGAAGTGTTAGCATTTTAATTTTTTATGTTTAGGTCTATAATTTTATTTTGAATTAATTTATGTGTATGTGTAAGAAGCATTAAGATAAATTTTTTTCTCACATGGATACATAGTTCCAAAACCATTTGTTGAAAAAAAACCCCATTTGGTGCCTCCATCAAAATCAACTGGATGTATATGTGTGGATCTATTGGCAGACTCTGTATCCTGTTCTGTTATCTGTCTATATTTAAACCAATACCACATTGTTTTGATTGCTATAACTTTAAGTATTGAAATCAAAGTTATTCAACATTGTTCTGATTTTTCAAAATTGTTTTGCATTTCCATATAAATTTTAAAATCAGCTTGCTGATTAAAAAAAAAACCTGCTCAGATTTTATTTGGATTGCATTGAATCTACAGATCCATTAGGAGAAGAATCATATTTTAATAATATTAACTCTTCCAAATCATGAACTATTATATCTATAAATTTAATTAACTTTTATGATAATTTTTTCCCCAGTGACAGTTTTTCCTAATAAGGGATAAATTTCCCTCTAAGCACTGCTTTTCTTGCATCCTACAAATTTCAGTATGCTGTGTTTTCATTATCATTCAATTAATACTATTTCCTAATTTTTCTTGTCATCTTTCTTTGGACCATGGGTTGTTTAGAAGGGTATTATGATTTCCAATTTGGGGGATTTTTTTTTAGATACCTTCTTGCTATTATTTTTTAATTTAATTTTTATTATTCCAAGAGCATACTTTGTAATATTTCAAGCTTTTGAAATTTATTGAGACTTATTTTAGGGCTCAGCATATAGTCCATTTGATGAATGTTCTATGTGCATTTGAAAAGAATTAGAATTCTGAACTTCTTGGGTATGGGTCAAGTTGCTGATAGTGTTCTGCAGATCTTTTGTATCCTTATTAATTTTTTAATCTATTTGTCCTATCAATTAATGAGAGACAAATGATAAAATATTTAATCATGATTGTGGTTCGTCTCTTTCTCCTTTTAGTTTTATAAATATTTGCTCTATATATTTTTAGGTGCATATACATTTAGGATTGTAATATCTTCCTGATGAATTGACCCTTTGTTAAATTATGAAATACCCCTACTTGTCCCTGGAAATACATGTTTTGAAGTTCACTTTGATATTAGTCTAGCCATATCAACATTGTCACCTTCTATATTTTTTAAAACTCCCAACCAGCTTGTATTTTTACATTTAAAATGTGTGCCTTGTATACAGCATATGGTTAGGTCTTGTTTTTTACTCATTCCGAGTCTCTTCCTCTTAATTGGAGAGTTTAATCCATTTACATTGAATGTACTTATTCATATGGTTTAGTTTGTGTCTACCATCTTGCTATTTGTTTTCTATTTGTCCCATCTATTTTTAGTTCCTCTTTTCCTCCCTTTTTTCTTTAACCAAGTATTTATTTTGTATTCAGTTTTATTTTTTTATGTTTTCTATTGGCTTTTTAGTTACTTTATTTATTTATTTATTGGTGGCTGCTCTAGGAATTACAATAGACATCCTTAACCTACTAGAGTCTACTTAGAATTAAGAACAAATCACTGAACATAAAATGTAAGAATCTTCAACATTATAAATCCACTTACATCTCTTTCATTTTTTGTACTGTTGTTGCTATATATTTTACTTTACATATGTTGTAAGCCCCTATGTTATTGTGTTATTATTTTGTTTTAAACAGTATGTTGTCCTTTAGGGGAATTAAAGAAAGAAAAAAATGTAGAACTTTATATTTACCCATATATTTACCATATGTAGTACATCTTATGCCTTCATATAGATCCAAGTTTCCATATGGTATTATCCCTTGAGCCTGGAGATTTATTTATTTATATATTTGTTTGCTTGCTTGTGTTTTTAGAGTTTCCTGTAGTGCAGGTCTACAGTTGAAAATTTTTCTCAGCTTTTGTTTATCTGAAAATGTCTTTATTTTATTCTAATTTTGAAGGATTTTCACCGGACATAGAATTCTGAGCTGGCCATTGCTGTCTTTGAGCATTTTGAAGATGCCCTTCCATTGCCTCTGTCCTCCACTGATTTTGTTGAAAAGTTAGTCATTATTGTTGTTGCCAGTCCACATGTGATATGTCATTTTTCTTTTTATCTTTGGTTTACAGCAGTTTGATTCTGACATGACTAGGTATGGTTTTCTTTGTATTTATCTAGCTTGAGGTTCACTAAACTTCTTGGGTTTGTAAGTTAATTTTTAAATCAAATTTACCCCAATTACACCAAAACTTAGTTTATTAAAACAACAACGTTTATTAACTCACAGTCTCTGGAGGTTGGGAGTCTGGGCATGGTTTAGCTGTGGTCCTGTTGCTCTGGGTCTCTCACAAGGCTGCAGTCAGCTCAAGGCTCGACTGGAAAGGATCTACCGCCTAGCTCACTCATGTGGTTGTTGATAAGATTCCGTTCCTTGTGGATCATTGGACTTTGGCTTTAATTCCTCATGAACTGTTGGTCAGAGGCTTGCTCAGTTCCTTGCTCTCAAAATATTTTAAACACTATCCTTCCTCCATTGAATTGCTTTTGCATCTTTGTCAAAAGTTGGTTGACTGTGCGCTTGTGTGGGGCTATTTCTTTTTTTTTTTTTGAAGTAAAGTGGATTTTATTTCCCAAAATTAGTTAAAATAGTTAACTATTTTGTACTATTTTAAGCTCAGAATAGCAACTTCATGACTGAGTATAATTACTTTCTCAGAATCTACTCATGTCATTCCAATGACTCCATTTTTTAAAATTTCACCCTAAATTAAAAAAATTTCAAATTTTACTCACAAAGCCCTTTTATCTAGATTTCTCCACATATTTTGGGGATATAGAACTGTAAACACTAAAAGCCTGGAACAGAGGTTACCCAACATCCGACCAAATACAGTCTATAAAGGTGCATTATTACCAGTCTAATCACTCAGCAGTGTCTATCAACACTGCTAGTTTTTTTTTTAATTTTTTAATTTTTTTTCTTATTTTAATTTTTTGTTTATTGCAGTAACATTGGTTTATAACATTGTATAAATTTCAGGTGTACATCATTATACTTCTATTTCTGCATAGATTACATCACGTTCACCACCCAAATACTAATTACAAACCATCACCACACACATGTGCCGAATTATCCTTTTTGCCCTCCTCCCTCCCCCCTTCTCCTCTGGTAACCACCAATCCAATCTCTGTTTCTATGTGTTTGTTTATTGTTGTTATTATCTACTACTTAATGAAGGAAATCCTACGCTATTTGACCTTCTCCCTCTGACTTATTTCACTTTGCATAATACCCTCAATGTCCATCCATGTTGTTACAAATGGCTGGATTTCATCATTTCTTATGGCTGAGTAGTATTCCATTGTGTATATGTACCACATCTTCTTTATCCATTCGTCCCTAGATGGGCGCTTAGGTTGCTTTCAAGTCTTGGCTATTGTGAATAACGCTGCAATGAACACAGGGGTGCATGTATCTTTACGCATTGGTGTTTTCAAGTTCTTTGGATAAATACCCAGCAGTGGAATAGCTGGATGATATGGCAGTTCTATCCTTGATTTTTTGAGGAATCTCCACACTGTTTTCCATAGTGGCTGCACCAGTTTGCACTCCCACCAGCAGTGTATGAGAGTTCCCTTCTCTCCACATCCTCTTCAACACATGTTGTTTCCTGTCTTGTTAATTACAGCCACTCTGACGGGCGTGAGATGATATCTCATCATAGTTTTGATTTGCATTTCCCTGATAGTTAATGATTTTGAACATCTTTTCATGTTTCTGTTGGCCATCTGTATATCTTCTTTGGAGAAATGTCTGTTCAGGTCTTTTACCCATTTTTTAATTGGGTTGTTAGTTTTTTTGTTGTTGAGATGCATCAGTTCTTTATATATTTTGGACATTAAGCCCTTATCAGATGTATGGTTTGAAAATATCTTCTCCCAATTGTTAGGTTGTCTTTTCGTTTTGTTGATGATTTCCTTTGCTGTGCAGAAGCATTTTAGTTTGATGTAGTCCCATTTGTTTATTTTTTCTATTGTTTCTCTTGCCCGGTCAGACGTGGTGCTTGAAAATGTGTTGCTAAGACCGATGTCGAAGAGCATACTGCCTATGTTTTCTTCTAGAAGTTTCATAGTTTCAGGTCTTACATTCAAGTCTTTAATCCGTTTGGAGTTAATTTTTGTGTATGGTGTAAGGTAAGGGTCTACTTTCATTTTGTTGCACGTGGCTATCCATTTTCCCAACACCATTTGTTGAAGAGACTTTCTTTTCTCCATTGTATGTTCTTGGCTCCTTTGTCAAAGATTAGCTGTCCATAGATGTGTGGGTTTATTTCTGGGCTTTTGATTCTATTCCATTGATCTGTGTGTCTGTTTTTGTGCCAGTACCATGCTGTTTTGGTTACTATAGCTTTGTAGTATATTTTGAAATCAGGGAGTGTGATACCTCCAGCTTTGTTCTTTTTTGTCAGGATTCCTTTAGCTACTCGGGGTCTTTTGTTGTTCCATATAAATTTTAGGATTCTTTGTTCTATTTCTGTGAAAAATGTTGCTGGAACTTTGATAGGGATTGCATTGAATCTATAGATGGCTTTAGGAAGTATGGACATCTTAACTATGTTAATTCTTCCAATCCAAGAGCACGGAATATCTTTCCATTTCTTTGTGTCTTCTTAATTTCTTTCAGCAACGTTTTATAGTTTTTGGTGTACAGATCTTTCACCTCTTTGGTTAAGTTTATTCCTAGGTATATTATTCTTTTTGTTGCAATTGTAAATGGGATAGTATTCTTAATTTCTCTTTCTGCTACTTCGTTGTTAGTGTACAGAAATGCAACTGATTTTTGTATGTTGATTTTGTATCCTGCAACTTGACCATATTCGTTTATTTCTTCTAAAAGTTTTCTGGTGGATTCTTTAGGGTTTTCTATATATAAAATCATGTCATCTGCAAATAGTGAGAGTTTCACTTCTTCCTTTCCAATTTGGATCCCTTTTATTTCTTTCTCTTGCCTGATTGCTCTGGCTAGGACTTCTAGTACTATGTTAAAGAGGAGTGGTGACAGTGGGCATCCTTGTCTGGTTCCTGTTCTTAGAGGGATGGCTTTCAGTTTTTCACCATTGAGGATGATATTAGCTGTGGGTTTGTCACATATGGTCTTTATTATGTTGAGGTACTTTCCTTCTATACCCATTTTATTCAGAGTTTTTATCATAAATGGATGCTGTATCTTGTCAAATGCTTTCTCTGCATCTATTGAGATGATCATGTGATTTTTATTCTTCATTTTATTAATGTGGTGTATTACGTTGATTGATTTGCGAATGTTAAACCATCGCTGCATACCTGGAATAAATCCCACTTGATCACGGTGTATAATCTTTTTAACGTATTGTTGTATGTGATTTGCTAGTATTTTGTTGAGGATTTTTGCATCAATGTTCATCAGTGATATTGGCCTGTAATTTTCTTTTTTTGTGTTGTCCTTGTCTGGTTTTGGTATCAGGGTAATGTCGGCTTCATAGAATGAGTTATGGAGCTTCCCCCCCTCCTCAATTTTTTGGAAGAGTTTGAGAAGGAAAGGTATTAAGTCTTCTTTGAGTGTTTGGTAGAATTCACCAGGGAAGCCGTCTGGTCCTGGACTTTTATTTTTGGGGAGGTTTGTGATTACTGTTTCGATCTCCTTACTGGTGATTGGTCTATTCAAATTCTGTACTTCTTCTTGATCCAGTTTTGGAAGGTTGTATGATTCTAAGAATTTATCCATTTCTTCCAGATTGTCGAATTTGTTGGCATATAGCTTTTCATAGTATTCTCTTATAATCTTTTGTATTTCTGAGGTGTCTGTTGTAACTTCTCCTCTTTCATTGATGATTTTACTTATTTGTGCCTTCTCTCTTTTTTTCTTGGTGAATCTAGCTAAAGGTTTGTCAATTTGTTGATCTTTTCAAGGAAGCAGCTCTTGGTTTTATTAATTTTTTCTATTGTTTTTTTCGTCTCTATTTCATTTATTTCTGCTCTGATTTTTATGATTTCCCTTCTTCTACTGATTTTGGGCTTTGTTTGTTCTTCTTTTTCCAGTTCTTTTAGGTGCATTGTTAGATTGTTTATTTGAGATTTTTCTTGTTTGTTGAGATAGGCCTGTATCGCTATAAACTTCCCTCTTAGAACCGCTTTTGCAGTATCCCATAAATTCTGGCATGTTGTATTTTCATTTTCATTTGTCTCCAGGTATTTTTTGATTTCTTCTTTGATTTCTTCATTAACCCAGTCTTTTTTCAGTAGCATTTTGTTTAATCTCCACGTATTTGTGGCTTTTCTGATTTTCTTCCTATAGTTGATTTCTAGTTTCATACCATTGTGGTCAGAAAAGATGGTTGGCATTATTTCAATCTTCTTAAATTTATGGAGACTTGTTTTGTGGCCTAATATGTGATCAATCCTGGAGAATGTTCCACGTGCATTTGAAAAGAACATATATTCTTTGGTTTTTGGATGGAATGCTCTGTATATATCTACTAGGTCCATCTGTTCTAGTGTGTTGTTTAAGGCCAATGTTTCCTTATTGATCTGTTTGGATGATCTATCCGTTGGTGTAAGTGGAGTGTTAAAGTCTCCTACTATTATTGTGTTACTGTCTATTTCTGTTTTTATGTCTGTTAATAATTGCTTTATATATTTAGGTGCCCCTACATTGGGTGCATAGATATTTACAAGTGTTATATCCTCTCGTTGGATTGTTCCCTTGATCATTATGTAATGCTCTTCTTTGTCTCTTTTTACAGTTTTTTTTGTCTGATATGAGTACTGCTACCCCAGCTTTCTTTTCATTGCCATTTGCATGGAGTATCTTTTTCCATCCCTTCACTTTCAGTTTGTGAGTGTCTTTAGGTCTGAAGTGTGTCTTTTGTATGCAGCATATATATGCGTCTTGTTTTTTTATCCAGTCCGCCACCCTATGCCTTTTAATTGGAGCATTTAGTCCATTGACTTTTAAAGTAGCTATTGATAAATATGTACTTACTGCCATTTTTTAACATTTTTTTTTCTCAGTGTTTTAGTAGTCCTTCTCTGTTCCTTTCTTCTTCTATACAGAATTGATGGTCACTTTAGTTGGACCTCTGTCTGAAAGCTGTACTCTTTAACAATCCCTCCTCCCTCCTTTTATGTTTTTGATATCATATCTAACCTCTTTTTTGTGCATTTGTATCCATTATGTTCTAATCATGGAAATAGATAATTTTTCCTGTTTGTGGTCTTCTCTTTTCCCCTTAAATCAGTCCCTTTAACATTTCTTGTAGCACTGGTTTCTTGGTGACAAACTCCTTTAATTTTTGCTTTTCTGGGAAAATTTTGATCTCTCCTTCCATTTTGAATGATAACCTTGCTGAGTAGAGTATTCTTGGCTGTAAGTTTTTTCCTTTTAGCACTTTAAATATATTGTGCCATTCTCTTCTAGCCTGTAAGGTTTCTGCTGAGATGTCAGCTGATAGCCTTATGGGGTTTCCTTTGTATGTAACTTAACATTCTCTTGCGGCTTTTAGGATTCTCTCTTTATCTTTAATTCTGGACATTTTGATTATGATGTGTCTTGGTGTGGGCCTCTTTGGGTTTATCTTGTTTGGGGCTCTCTGTGCTTCCTGTACCTGGATGTCTGTTTCCTTCCTTAGGTTAGGGAAGTTTTCATCTATTATTTCTTGAAATAGATTCTCTGCCCCCTTGTCTCGCTTCTCCTTCTGGGTCCTATAATACGGATGTTAGTGTGCTTGATGTTGTCCCAGAGGTCCCTTAGACTGTCCTCACTCTTTTTAATTCTTTTCTCTTGTACCTGTTCACCTTGGGTAATTTCTTCTAGTCTTTCATCCAGCTCGCAGATCCGTTCTTCTGTATCCTCTGCTCTGCTTTTGCGTCCCTCTAACGAATTTTTCATTTCCGGTATTGTATTCTTCATTTCTGATTGGTTCTTTTTTGTATCTTCCATTTCTTTGTTGACATTCTCACTGAGTTCATCTATTCTTCTCCCCAGTTCAGTGAGCATCCTTAACACTCTTAGTTTGAACTCTCTGTCGGGTAGGTTGCTCATTTCTGTTTCACTTAGTTCCTTTTCTGGGGTTTTGTCCTGTTCCCTTACTTGGAATGTATTCTTTTGCCTCCTCATTTTGCCTCTTTCCCTGTGCTTGTGTCTATGTATTAGCTAGGTCAGCTACGTCTCCTGCTCTTGGATAGGTGACCTTATGTAAGCGATGCCTTAGGAGGCTTCCAGTGTGCTTCCCTCATTTCTCAATGTTCCAGGGGTGACCTCTATGTGGGCTACGTGTGTCCTTCTGTTGTGGCCTGTTTGTTCTCCCTGTAGGCATCCAGGGAGGCCGAGTTATGCTCCTGGCCAGCTGTTGTAATGCTCAGCTGTTTGTAGTTGTTGTGGGCCCTTCAGTCTCTTTATGAGGTGTGGGGAGCCCCAGCACAGTTGGCTGCAAGTTCTAATACCACATTTGTGTTGCAGTATTTCTTTTAAGTGAGTAGGCCCGCAGCGTGGCAGGTTGTTAAGCTCAGGGCCTTACAATTGCTGTAAGCCTCTAGCCTATTAGGTCTCTTGTCAGCTCTCTGAGGATTGCAGCTGGGTGGGGCTGGCCTCAGGCACAGGAGCACCCAATTGTTTCAGGCTTTGGAAGGTGGGGCAAACCTCCTATGTGGAGGTGCCTTTGAGAAGCACAAGTCTTCTGCAGCTGACAAGCCCTGTCACCCACAGGTCCACACACACAGTCAACACAGTCCTGCCCTGTGTGAGCTCCCCAACCTCCCCAAGCGGACCCAGTCTCTCCACGGCGGGAGCCCCACACACTCCGCCACCGCCCCACACTCTCCACCTGCTCCTTGTGCACACCCTGCCCTGCTCAAGTCGGCTCAGTTGCCAGGCTGCAGAGAATCCAGTCACCAATCTATGCAGGCCCACAAGTTTCCTGAGGGCTTGTTTTTGGGTGGGGCCAGTCTCTAGGGTGGGCTGCCTGCCCTGGCTGAACTGGATTAAATCGGTGCTCTAGCGGGTGGGGCAGACCCTGTGCTAGCAGGCCTCAGGGAGAACTCCAATGGCGTCTGTGTCAGCACGCTCGCTCACACCAGGCCACAACAATGGCTGCCACCAACGTCCCAGTCCCTGGAGAGGTCTCACCCCTCACCGAGATGCACTCAGGGCCTATCAGGTGAGTCTCGTGTCACCAAAGCACTGTGCACCTTTCTTTCTGGTGAGTTTATGATGCTTTCTGAAACGGGTGAGTTTGCGCGTGGGCCCTTTAAGAGCCGGTTTTAGTTTCTTTGTGAACCAGCTTTTCTGGGGGTACTCCCCAATGTTTTAGTAGCAGGCACAGTCAGATATTATGCCGCTCTTCTTGATTGTGCTGGGTCCACAAAATGCCCACAGCGGGGGCGCTCCTGGCTCAGGGCCCCGTGCCTCCAGGGAGGCTGCGCACCTGTGAGCTGCTCCCAGCGGCTGTGAAGCTGGCGGCTTGTGAAGGTGGCGTTTTTCTCTCCAGAAGGGAGTTTCTGCCTCTTCCACCTCAGTTAGGATTGTCCGTTGTTGCAGGAGTTCCTCTTATCCAGTTTTCAGTTCTGTCTCAGGGGTAATTTTTCCACGAGTAGTTGTAAATTGGCTGTGTCCACGGGAGGAGGTGAGTTCCGAGTCTGCTTATGCCACCATCTTGACTCCGCCCCCTCTTTTTTCAGTTTTTGTTTTAAAGTCTATTTTGTCTGATATGAGTACTGCTACCCCAGCTTTCTTTTCATTGCTATTTGCGTGGAGTATCTTTTTCCATCCCTTCACTTTCAGTTTGTGAGCGTCTTTAGGTCTGAAGTGTGTCTCTTGTATGCAGCATATATATGGGTCTTGTTGTTCTATCCAATCAGCCACCCTATGCCTTTTAATTGGAGCATTTAGTCCCTTGACGTTTAAAGTAGCTATTGATAAGTATGTACTTACTGCCATTTTTTAGCTTTTTTTTTTCCTCAGTGTTTTAGTAGTCCTTCTCTGTTCCTTTCTCCTTCTATACAGAATTGATGGTCTCTTTAGTTTGACCTCTGTCTGAAAGCTCTACTCTTTAAATCCCCTCCTCCTGCATTTTATGTTTTTGATACATATCTAACTTCTTTTTTGTGCATTTGTATCCATTACCCTCTTATCATGGAAATAGATAGTTTTTCCTATTTGTGGTCTTCTCTTTTCCCCTTAAATCAGTCCCTTTAACATTTTTTGTAGTGCTGGTTTCTTGGTGACAAACTCCTTTAATTTTTGCTTGTCTGGAAAATTTTTGATCTCTCCTTCCATTTTGAATGATAACCTTGGTGGGTAGAGTATTCTTGGCTGTAAGTTTTTTCCTTTTAGCACCGTAAATATATCGTGCTATTCTCTTCTAGCCTGTAAGGTTTCTGCTGAGAAGTCAGCTGATAGCCTTATGGGGCTTCCTTTGTATGTAACTTGTCTTTCTCTTGCGGCTTTAAGATTCTCTCTTTATCTTTAATTCTGGACATTTTGATTATGATGTGTCTTGGTATGGGCCTCTTTGGGTTTATCTTGTTTGGGGCTCTCTGTGCTTCCTGTACCTGGATGTCTGTTTCCTTCCTTAGGTTAGGGAAGTTTTCATCTATTATTTCTTGAAATAGATTCTCTGCCCCTTTGTCTTGCTCTTCTCCTTCTGGGACACCTGTAACACGGATGTTAGTGTGCTTGATGTTGTCCCAGAGGTCCCTTAGACTGTCCTCACTCTTTTTAATTCTTTTCTCTTTTACCTGTTCACCTTGGGTAATTTCTTCTAGTCTTTCATCCAGCTCGCAGATCCGTTCTTCTGTATCCTCTGCTCTGCTTTTGAGTCCCTCTAGTGAAATTTTCATTTCCAGTATTGTATTCTTCATTTCTGATTGGTTCTCTTTTATATCTTCAATTTCTTTGTTGACATTCTCACTGAGTTCATCTATTCTTCTCCTCAGATCAGTGAGCATCCTTAACACTCTTAGTTTGAACTCTCTGTCGGGTAGGTTGCTCATTTCTGTTTCACTTAGTTCCTTTTCTGGGGTTTTGTCCTGTTCCCTTACTTGGAATGTATTCCTTTGCCTCCTCATTTCGCCTCTTTCCCTGTGCTTGTGTCTGTGTATTAGGTAGGTCAGCTACGTCTCCTGTTCTCGGATAGGTGACCTTATATAAGGCCTTAGAAGGCCTGCAGTGTGCTTCCCTCAGTTCTCAATGTTCCGGGGGTGACCCCTATGTGGGCTACATGTGTCCTTCTGTTGTGGTGTGTTTGCTCTCCCTGTAGGCACCCAGGCACACCAAGTTATGCTCCTCATCAGCTGTTGTAATGCTCAGCTTTTTGTAGTTGTTGTGGGCCCTTCAGTCTCTTTATGAGGTGTTGGGAGCCCCAGCACAGTTGGCTGCAAGTTCTAATACCACATTTGTGTTGCAGTATTTCTTTTAAGTGAGTAGGCCCCCGGCGTGGCAGGTTGTTAGGCTCAGGGGCTTACAATTGCTATAAGCCTCCAGCCTTTAGGTCTCTTGTCAGCTGTCTGAGGATTGCAGCTGGGTGGGGCTGGCCTCAGGCACGGGAGCACGTGTGGGGCTATTTGTAAGTTCTCTGTTCTGTTTCATTGATCTGTATATCTATTCCTCTGTCAGTCTCGATTATTGTAGCTATATCTTACATCTTAAGAGCAGGTAAAGTGGTTCTTTCCACTTCATTATTCTTTAACAAAAATATCTTAGCTATTTTAGTTTCTTTGTCTTTCCATATAGATTTTAAAATACTCTTGTCTGTATTACAAAATATCTTGGTTGGCTTTTTATAGGAATTAAATTAAACCTGTATATTAATTTGGGGAGAATTGATATCCTTACTATATTGAGTCTTCCAATCCATGAACACAGTATGTCTCTCCATTTATTCAGATCTTTGATTTTACATCAGTGCTTTTTAGTTTTCAGCATACAAGTTCTATACTTGTTTTGTTAGATTTACACCTAAGTATTTAATTTTTTTTTGAGCAATTGTAAATGGTACTGTATTTTTAATTTTGGTTTCCACATGTTCATTGCTAGTATGCAGAAATAACATTGATTTTTTTAAATTTGTATATTGATCTTCTATCCTGTAAACTCTCTGAACTTATGAGTTTTAGGAATTTTTTGTAGATTCCTTGTGATTTTCTACCTAGACAATCACCTCATGTGCAATTGGGGATAGTTTTTTTTTTTTCCTTTTCAATCTGTAGGTCTTTTCTTTCCTTTTCTTGCTTCATTGCACTGGCTGAAATTCCAGGACAATGTTGAATAAGAGGAATGACAGCAGACACTCTTGCCTTGTTCCCAATTTAGGAAAGAAATACATTCCATCTTTCACCCTCAAGTATGTTACTGACTGTTAGGTATTTTGTAGATGCTCTTTTTCAATTTGAGGAAATTCTCCTCTATTTCTATTTTTTTTCCAGGATTTTTTAATCGTAAATGGGGATTGAATGTTGTCAAATGATTTTACTTCATTTATTGATATAATCATGATAATTTTCTTTTTTAGCCTATTATATGGTGAATTTCATTGATTACTTTTCAAATATTGAATCAGCGTTGTGTCCTTGGAACAAACTGCACATGGTCATAGTATATAATATTTTTATATGTTGCTGAATTCTATTTGCTAATATTTTGTTAAGGATTTTTGTGTCTATATGAAGAACATTTGCAAACTTATGTTTTTATACTGTCTACATTTGGTTTGAATCTCAGGGTAATGCCAGTTTCATAAAATGAATTGGGAAGTTATGATTGTTAATTTTCTCTGTCAACTTGGCCAGGATGTGGTACCCAGTTGTTTGGTCAAACACTAGTCTAGATGTTGCTTGAAGGTATTTTTAAAGATGTGATTAACATTTAAATCAGTAGACTTATCAGTTTACCTTCCATAATGTAGGTGGGCCTCATCCAATCAGTTAAAGGCCTTAAGAGGAAAGACTGAGGTCCCCAGAGGAAGAAGAAATGCTGCCTCTACACTGTCTTCGGACTCAAGACTGCAATATCAACTCTACCCTGGGTCTCCAGCTGGTCTGCCTGCCCTGCAGATTTTGGACTTACCATCCCCACAATTGTGGGGGCCAGTTCCTTGAAATACATCTCTCTTTCTCTCTCTCTACATATATCTTATTGGTTCTGTTTCTATGGGAACTCTGAATAATACAGAAATGTTCACTTTTCTTCTATTTTTTGGAAGAGATTTTGTAGAATTGGTGTTAATCTTTTAAATGTTTAATAAAATTCTCCAGTGAAACCATTTGGGTTTGGAAATTTGTTTTGGAGGAGTTTTAAAATTATGAGTTCAATTTCCTTAACAGTTAGAAGGCTATTCAAATAATCAATTTCATGTTGGGTGAGTTGTGGTAGTTTTTGCTTTTCAAGGAATTGGACCATTTTATATAAGTTGTCAGATCTATGTGTGTTGAGTTGCTCATAGTATTCTTTTATTATTCATTTGATGTATGTAGGGTCTGTATGATATCCTGTTTTGTTCCTGTTGTTAGTAATTTTTATGTGTTCTCTCCTTTCTGTTCATTCTTGCTAGAGATTTTTCACTTGTTAATCTTTTCAAAGAACCAGCTTTTTGTTTTATTATTTTTCTCTATTGATTTTCTGTTTTGAATTTCATTGATTTCTGCTCTTCTTTATTTTCTTCCTCCTGCTTGCTTTAGGTTTATTTTGACCTTCCCATTCTAAGTTCTTGAGATGGGAGTTTAGATTATTGATTTGAGATTTACCCTATTTTCTAATGTATGCATTTAGTGTTATAAATTTCCCTGTCAGCACTGCTTCAGCTACATACTAGAAATTTTGATATGTTGTAATTTCATTTTCATTCAGTTCAATGCATTTTTTTGATTTCCCTGGAGACTTACTCTTTGATCTATGGAATATATATAAATGTTGTTTGGTTGCCAAGAATTTGAAGATTTTCCTGTCATCTTTCTGTTATTGATTTCTAGTTTGATTCCATTGTGATGGGAGAACACAATCTGTATTATTTAAATTTCTTTAGATTTAGTGAGGTTTGTTTTGTGGCTCAAGATATGGTTTATCTTGATATATGTTCTGTAGGAACTTGAAATGAATATTTTATTGTTGTTGGGCTGACCATTCTATAAATATCAATTAGATTCTGTTGGCTGATGATTTTGTTGAATTCCTCTATCTCCTTGCTGATATTCTGTCTGGTTCAATTGTCTTATGTCAATTGTCGAGAGAGAGGTGTTGAATTATAGTCTCTAACTATAATTGTAGATTTGTCTATTTCTCCTTTCCGTAATACCAGTTTGCATCATGTACTTTATAGCTATGTGGTTTGCTGCATACATATTTAGGATTGCTATATGTTTTCTTGGGATGGGTCACCTCATTACTGCCAAGTGGGGAAGTAATGTCCAGGCTTCCCATATGGTCCCCACTGTTGGTAAGAAAGGGCTTATTCCTACCTAGGAGGAATGGAAATTTCAGTTTTTCACTTGAATTTTTCTGACACCACCTCAGAGGGGAGTTTGTGTGTCTTGTTACAGCCTAGTAATGGTGGAAATCTAGGGTTTCCACTTGGCCTTTGCTGATAAGGCCACAGTTTTTTTCTGTAATGTTTGGCTGTAGTAGAACAGTTATTGTCTAATAGTTGTCTGTCGTGCTTGCCTGTTCCTTTTCTTGTCCTTAGGCTAGAAAGAAATCTTTACTTGGAGCTTTTTAAATCTGCATCCATTGTCATTTCTGAGTTGCTGACTTCTCTAGCACTCAGTCTTGGAAATATATTGGGCAAAAAGAAAACCCAGGAAACTTACTGCTGTGTCATTACTTGAGTCCTGAGATCTCTAGCCACTTTGCCTTCTTCTCTCCACCTCTCTTCTTGTGTTTCTTTTACACATGATACCAGGGATTTTAGCTGTACTTAACTAGGAAGGAATAGGAAAAGTACATCTACTCCATATTTCCAGAAGTAGAAGTCTTTTCATTTGAATTTGAGAACAAGTTTGTCAATTTCCCTCAAAAACATAACTGGGTTTTTAATTGGATTTTCAATTAAATTAAAATATATAAATCAATTTGGGTGAATTGACTTCTTTACATTATTGAGTCTTTCAAAGCATGAACTTGATATATCATTCTTTGTTTAGATCTTCAGTTTTTCTCAATGGAATTCTAAAGTTTTCTGTATAGTTTTATTAAGTATCTTTACTTAGATTTTCTCTGAAGTGTTTCATATTTTTTGATGATATTATGTATTATACCTTTTATTATATTTTCTAATTACCTATTTCTTCAATGTGGAAATACAATTTATTTCTTACATTGACTTTGTAGCCTGCAACAAGAGATAGCAAAAGAATCTATGATAAATTATTAAAATTAGTAAGTAATAATTTATCATAGATTGTTTTGGAGTTTTTACATACACTTCGTATCATTTCCATCTTCCTTTCTAAAGCTCATATCTTTGAATTATTTTTTTATCTTTCTTGCTCCTATTGCACTGGCTAGAGTTGACTATTATCTTGATTAATGGTGATAGCAGACTTCTTTGTTTCATTTCCAGTCTCAGAGGGAAAACTTTCAACATTTCACCATTAACTGTGATATTTGTTGTAGGTTTTTCTTAAGGTTCCTGGTATCACCTTAAGGAAGTTCTCAAGTTCTCTTTTGTTCCTAGTTCACAAATAGCTTTTAACATAAATAGAAATTGCATTTTATCAATGTTCTTTTTGCATTTATTTGAATGATTATATGATTCTCTCCCTTTATGTTGTTAACATGTTGAGTTATAGTGATTGATTTAAAAAAATAATTTTAGAATAAATCCAATTTGCTCAGTATGAATTATCTTGCTTTACGTATCTGGATTCAATTTACTAGTATTTTCATCAGGATTTTTTCGTCTATGTTCATGAGAGATATTGATCTGTCATTTTGCTTTCTTATGATGTCCTTGTCAAGTTTTGTGTCAAGGTTATTCTGTTCCTGTAAAACAAGTTGGGAAGTGTTTCCTTTTATTCTATTCCCTGAAAGAACATGGCAAAACTTTGATAAGTGGCAAAGCTGGTATTCAAATCATGCAGGTTGGCTCCAAAGTATATGTTTTTCATTACAGTGCGATTTCGACTTTCCTCTTTAATTTTTCTCTCTCTCAATATATATATTCCAAGCCCCAATGCCCCCAGGGAATCATGAAGAGGGCCCTCTACCACCTGCATATGCAATGCTTTGCATTAGTGGAGAGGAACCCTGAGATTAGGGGCCCAAATCTTTTCTAATGGGCAGTTAAGCATGCCTGCCCTTTGTTTTGGACAGGCTTTCTTTCAGTTTTCAAATGCATCACACTTCTTACCTTCAGGGACTGCACACATGCTGTTTCTGCTGCCAAAATTGCTTTCCCTACACCCAAGTTATTGACAGTTCATCCCTAAGACCTCAGTCTTTTCCACGCAGAAACCTTCTCTGACCCCCATGGTTTGGGATTAGAAAGATCACTTTCTCCTTTAGTGCTCTTTTTTGCATAACTTTCTTCTTCTCTGGAATATTTAATCACAATTGTAAGGAGATAATTCATTGTATACAGTCTACGTCTCCAGCTAGAATATAAGCTCCAGGAGGGTAGAGACTGTCAACCTTATTCATGGTGAGCACATAGTAGGCACTTAACACATGCTTATTGAATGACTCAGTTCTCTAACTTAAATTTCTCGAAAACATTTTGAGAACACGTGGTAGTTTTGTGGATGGATAAAAGAGTTGACAACATAATGCATATTTTTATTTTCCCACAAGATTCCACTGAGGTCATCTCTTGATCTACTCTTTGCCTTCTATCACTTCAACAATCTCACCTGACCTTCACCCACATGGGTCTTCTATTTGCTAGCATCTCTCACAAAGTGGTGGGGAGGAGGGTTGGGGAGGAGATGGGTAATGAAAGGTAGCCTGGATCATGGACAATGGATGACACTGGAAATAATAAAGAGTAGTATGTAGTATATACTATAATAAATAGCTAATATTTACCAAACACTTACTATATGCCAGACACTGTGGTAAGTACTCTACACATCTTAATTTAATCTTCACAACGTTATTATAATACAGTTCAGTTATTGTCACCATTTTATAGGTAAGAAACTGAGCTTCAGAGAGATTAAGTAACTCTCTCGAGGTCATGCAACCAGTGAGTGGCAAGGCTAGGGCTTGAACCCATGTTGGTGGAACTCCAGAATCCACCTTCTTAACTGCTAGACCACAGACTACCTTATATAATTTCTACTAGGTGTCAAAATACTGCAAGAATCCTCAGGAAAGAGATTGTAAAGTGGCTTCTTTTATCTAGTTCAGCAGTAAATTGACAAGCAAATCTAGTGATAAAAACATATTCAGTTTTAGAACTCCCAGTACCCTTCTAGCTGGCTCAAAAGTGTTTGCCTTTGTAATGAGATTGGTTCTATGACTCTAATTAAACTTTTGCAGTTTTCTTAAAGGCTGGTTAATCTCAGGATTTAGGAAAAAAATGGCTGTAATTTAGCAGATCAAAATATCAGTTTACCATTAAATACGCAAACATAAGTGTATATAACTTTTTCACGAGAAGATTCAGTCAAGTTCTTGGGCAAAAGACATTCCTTCATCATGCTAGTGTCTAATGACTATTTTCTAGAAATTCTAGTGTCACAAAAATTCATATTTTGGACAAGATTAAATCCTTCATTGCTCTGGCTATTGTAGAGATGGTGCCAAGAGAATGAAATCTTATGAAAGATTTGTTTTTTCAAGGAATATATTAATATTTATTTAATTAAACTCATAACCTTTTGTTTAGAATGTATTCCTAGAAAAGGGAGAAAAACAGATTCTGCAATTAGTTTTCTCATATCTAGGACAAGCTTGTTATAACAGTCACAGGACACATTTGACGGGTGCTATTTCAGCATTGACTATTTTGAAAACTAGGAGAAAAATGCTTTAAAGTCAATACTGTCCAATTTAAAAATACTAAGTTGGACCATATACCATACCATATATTTAACCATTTCAAATCTCTTATGAATCAGGTATGTGCACCAATTTTCCATTTTAGAGATGGCTCAATTATCTTGATGCTCTCACTTTTTTAATAAATCATATTTAAAAAGATTATAATACTATTTTTTCCCTTTTTCTTGAGAGGCCTGCTGGAGACAGTGACTACATCTTAAACATCCCTTGGGCTCCCCATCCTGCTTATGATAATATTGACTACATAGGGGATACTGCTCAGCATTAGTGCTTTGACTGCTGTCATCCAGGCCATCAAGTCTCAGTAACTCTCTTCCCCACCCACCCTGTTTCCTCTCCTCCCCTTTCTTTCTCAAATTTGGGATATATATAAGGATAATACACAGTGGAATATGATAGGCAATGTGAGAGATACAGTTAAGTACTATGGGAGGTCAGAAGACACACTTGGTTTAGGGAAAATCAGGGAGACTTCTTGCATAAGGTGGCATCAAGTTAGACCATTTAGGGACACAGAAATCAGAGGAAGGGTTCCAGTATGTGCAAAGACGTGGTATTTTGTTTAAGTATTTGATAAGTGAATAAAAGGATATATTTTTTAAAGATTTTATTAATTAATTTTTCCCCCCAAAGCCCCAGTAGATAGTTGTATGTCATAGCTGCACATCCTTCTAGTTGCTGTATGTGAGACGCGGCCTCAGCATGGCCGGAGAAGTGGTGCGCAACCGGGATCCGAACCCGGGCTGCCAGCAGCCGAGCATGCGCACTTAACCGCTAAGCCACAGGGCCGACCATAAAAGGATATTTTTAAGAAATAAAATAAGTACATATTCAACTAAGGTAAGAAAACCACAAGTTTTCTTGCATGACTTGAGTTCTTGGCTAGGTCTTCTTGGACAGGAACCATTTCCCATACATGGAGCCTCTGGTAGATGAGTTCCTTGAAGGAAGACATTATTTTCCCTTCAGGCCTTGCCCAGAGGATGATGGTCCTGTCAAAAAGGCCCTTTCAAAGCAACTGTGACCAACAAAAGAGATGAGGAGATAGGGTGTCACTTGGGTGTCATAACCCAGTTAGGTATGTCATTGTCTGTCCTCATAGCACTTTGAGAATCTTGCAGCACATATCATAAGGGCAGTAATTAATTATTCATTTAATTACTGTTTTAATGTCTGTCTTTCCTGCAGATCTGTTGAGCTTTGTGAAGAAAAGGACCCAATTGGTTTTGTTTACCCCTCTTTATGAGCATAGTGCCTGGCACACAGCTGGTGCTTAGTAAATAATTGTGGAATGAATGGTTTACCTTCACCATTCATAACCGAGATTGTTGAATGAAAGAAAGTAGAGCAAGTTGTTCTATTTACCTAAAACATATGTTATATGGAGGGAGTAATGGTGATTATGCTGGGAAGAGAGTTTGGTATCAGATCACTGATGGATTTGCGTATCTAGCTAAATTCATAGTACTCATATACTACAGAACGCAACAGATTATTACTTAAAACTTCTAAGTAGGCGAGTGATAAGATCAGCTTTGTTTTATGAAAATAAATCTCTTTTAAAATTACTTGAGGGCTTAGAATACATGAAAAGGAAGTCTGTAGTCTCAGTGACAGGCTGATGTGACCTGGGTCATATCATCATTGCTTTAGCCCTTTGCTTATAAAGTGATCTGCAGATAATTTTCCTTGCACCCTACCTGACCCGACCATTTGGATTACATGTAGAAGAAAGAAAGGGTTGTGATGATAACATGGGTGTGGGAAGGAAGAGGAGGAGGCACGGAGTGGGGGCTTGTATGGGAAATTGGGTATAAATATACGTCCATTCTTACTACAAATTTAAGATTTATTTTACATTTTTTTCTAAAGCATCTCTGTCATTTAGATACAAATCTTAAGATTCCACCTTGGCCAGCCAGATGGGCTGTAACACCTATGATTGGTTTATTGGTTGAGCTGAATTCATTGATGCTACGATCAGGAAACGTTTTAACTTTTCTCCAGCCATTGTCTCTAAAAGTCTCTCTTGACTCTTCCTTTTCCTGCCTTTGTCAAAATCTTCACACTTCACACTTCCATAGCTTTCTGGTCACTTTAAGATATTAAACTTAGTCCAGTCCAATTCAAAACTTCAGTCTTACGTCTAGTTCAGATTCTCTCCTGCCCACAGCGTGACCTGTAGCTCAGAGAAAGGAGGTGTGTGCTGTCTTTTCACACTCTGGGTACTTCCCTTTCTCTTTTTTCTGCTTCTGCTTCTTCTGGGATGCAGTTTGGAGAGAGAGTACACAGAAGAATAGAGTCAAAACATTCTTAGTTTGTGATATTTGTAGTTCAAAATGCCGAGTCTTTGGGACGTATTTGTGTTTTCTTCAGAGGATCCAAGGGAGCTCCCTCATGGCATCACTCCCTGATGTGAATAATGCACTCTGTTGGGGAATTCCTCTAACTCCTTATACCTCACTGCAGCTCCTTCTCAGCTGTCTACCCAACAGCCACTTAATATTGAAGTCTCTCCATCCCGACTGCCCTCTCACTGTTGGAGTCACACCAGGATGATTCAAACTCATCTATCTTCCTTGGTATCCACTTAGTTCCTGGGAAATTCATATAGCCTTGTCATGACAAACAATAAATAGTGGGCTTGTAGTCTTGCCCCACTGTTGCTTCTTTCTTTTCTCTATTGTTTTGGGCTACTCCCTGCAATTGCCTGTCTTCAGAATTCCCCTTTCATGGAGTTCTCCAGGGGGAGGCAGGTGCCAGTGTCTGTGTTGATACATGCTCCTCAGTTCTGGGGGTAATATATCAATTTTATCCAAGGCTTCTTTTAGCTTGCTTCACTTGGCTTTCTTAGTAGCATTGGGACCCTTGATTTCACATCTTAGTAATTATCCATCTGGGGCATGAGATGCTGCTGTCCCCTTCTTGCAAGTACCCTTTTATCTGTATGACTGGTTCCCTTAAAACATCCTCCAATTGGCTTCAGCAAAAGAAAGGAGAAGCATCCTCATCCTCGTTCCCATAGAGAAGAGAGAAGAAATGTCATAGCACTTCTCACTAAGCTCACAACACAGTGATACCACATGATTCTTTCAAAAAACCCTAGTTTTTTGCTTGTATAGGCTAATAGAGTATTGGTCTCTGGACCAGTTTTGCTGTCTTTTAGCAAATCCTATGAGGGTGTACTTGGTACTTCTTTTTAGTACCTGGCATTGCTTATCTTCTATTGTTCTTAGATTTGGTGCGTTAAGGGAAATTCTGAGACAACTAAGCTCCTGTGGAGCTTAGAGTTTAGGAACTGCCAATTAAAAGAGGTGATAATAAGCAATCTCAGTTGTCAAGAAAAGAGTGACTTAATTTGTTCATTCATTCATTTAGTTATTTATTTTCATTAAGTTAGGTACTCTTCCCAGAGCTAGGAATGATGTATGAGCAAATCTAAATTGTCCCTGCCTTAAATGAGATTACAGTCTAGTGGGAGAGATAGACATTAAATAAGTAAATACGTGAATTATTACAAATTATAATCCAGGCCAAGAACAGGGTCCTCTGAGAAAGAACAACATGGTACATGATGGCCGGACTAGGCTTGGCTCATTCCTATGGGCAAGGGCCTAGAAACTATATCAGAGTATTCCCTTCCCAAACTATTAGAGATGAGTTCATTCTTAGGTCACAAGCCTCGTCAATGACAACTAGAACCATATATCTAGGAAGAGTTCATTAATTCATAAATAGTAGTTATTAAGAACCAATCATTTGCTAGCTACCACACAAGAGCTAAAAATAGAATGAAGTTCCTATTCTCAAGATGCTTACAGTCTAGTGGGAGATAGCACTAAATACAAAGTCAATGAGGGAGCTAAGATGAGGATAAGCACAGAAATGCTATGGGCCTATCACCTTCCTTGGCTTGGGGAGAGCAGTGGGAGACAGTCTGGGAGATGTAACACCCTAGAGGTTTCTTGAAGGATGAGGGGAGCTGACTAGACAAAGAAATGAGAAGGAAGGAAGAGGAAGATTACTCTCGATAGAAAAGCAGCATGTTCAAAGACAGAGAACTGAGTTCTCCAATCAATGAGCCTCGATGCCCTGGGGTGCCTCGA
Organism: Diceros bicornis minor; assembly: GCF_020826845.1. Lineage (NCBI taxonomy): Eukaryota > Metazoa > Chordata > Mammalia > Perissodactyla > Rhinocerotidae > Diceros > Diceros bicornis. Next base: position 17,933,461 of record NC_080772.1, on the reverse strand, counting down.
ATAGGTTATCCCTGTGCAAAGATACTGATGCCTACCAGTCCTTGAAGCAAATTCTGCTGTTTATCCCAATGTATCATGATGTGAAAAAGGTGGGAAGCACTCGTCTAGAAGCTAGAAAGAGCATGCTACATGTAGGGAATTGCACAAATGTTGAACTATATGAGGCATAGAAAGGGATGCTGGCCAAGTATTGGTCTTACCCATCACACTTTTAAATGCACACACAATATTGTCATCAGTATAATCTTCAAACTAGCAAGATCAAAAACCACAGGAATAGGACTAAGATTTATTAATGAGTAGTGTTACAAGCTTTCACTATCCCAACACCATTTATAAAAATAATTTTATTTTTGTCTCCTTTGTCTATCCACCTCCTTCAACTTCAAGGAGGATTTGGTTATGTGTACTTGGTTCCTCGGCTCTAATGGTGCAGAATCATGAGAGGGACAGGATCGCAGAGACCAAAGGGAAGGGGAAAGGGAACAAATGCCAAAAGCCATATTGACTCATAGCAGGGAGAGTTTCGAGGGTACCAGAGAAAACAGAAGTTGATGTGCCTGTAGGGTAAAAATTGCAACGAAGTAAATTTTCTTTAAGATTTGCAGATTTTGGAATTCTTTTAAAAATACTTTAGAATACTGGACTCTTCTTCAAAAATGACACTGAAGAGATACTGGGCTGTATGAAGCACAAGGATTTATTTGAGTTGCACTGTACATGCATGCTTACACAGAGAAGGAGGTTTAGTGCAATGTGGGAAATAATCTCTGGATTTGGAAACCGAATATATGATTCCTGCTGTTGACATTTAGTAGTGGCATGATTTTAGATAAGCCTCTATCATTTCTTGAAGCCTTTCTACACCTCAATTTCCTCATAAGTGAATGGGGATATAATACCTGTAATATAGACCTCATTATAATACATCTACTCATATAATATATTACCTCATTGGGTCAAAGTGAATAATAAATAAGACAGGAAAATGCTATGTAAATTATAAAGAGTTATCTAGAGTTTCATGATGACAGTAATAATAGTGATGTTAATGTTAACAAGAATGTTTTTTAATTATTTAAATAGTATAGAATTATACGCTTAGTGGCTCTTGAGAAATGGTAGTTGATGGTGTTAATAAGGAGGAGAACATAAAAAGATAACTTCCCTCAAGTTTGGATGGCTATGGCTCCAACGTAGAGAAAACTATTTATCAGGAATGACTCTAAACTTGAGAAGAGTGCAGTTTAAAATCATCCTTGTTTTCTTTTTAACATTCTCCTTATATGTCTGAATTCTTATTGTTCTCCTTGGAAATGCTATGATACAGTCCCTATGTTCTCTGGTTCTAGCATGCTGCAAAATCCTGTGATAGAGGGGTAGCTAATAAATTATTTGACAGGAAATATAGAAAAAAAATCTTTGTAATTCACAGTTCTGACATAATGAAAAGCTTATAATTCACTAGTGTGACCTCACAGCTGTGAATTACAAGTTTCACTTGACTTGTTCACAATTTGTCTTTGAATTTATACTATGAAAAGTGAGAACCATATTGTCAAACTGTCACTCCATATTGATATATTACTGTTGAAGATTAAGAAACATTTTGTCAAAGAGCAGGGAAATAAAAATACCCTAAAAGAAGATGGAGTTGGATACAAATTTGAAGGAGTGTATGAGGCAGAGAAAAAAATGCCTAGAAAAAAGCAGCACACTGTTGTACCTGTCCAGGGATTTGTTTTTAATTCCCTTGTTTAATAACATGAAACTCCTGTATAAAACTCACTATATGCCAGGCACTCTTCTAACCACTTCAGATATAAGCACTTGTAAAACCCAAGAAAGCCCTTAGACGTAGGTGTTATTTTTATTTCTATTTTTTTGATGCAGAAACTGAAGCACAGAGAGGTTAACCAACTTGCCTAAGGTCACACAACTGTTAAGTGGCACAGCCAGGATTCAAACCCAAGCCTTGTGGCTCCAGAGGCCAGACCCCCAAGCCTCTGTGACACATGGCCTGTGTGAGGATGTTGTTACCAAAGATGAAGTTTGCTGAGTCTGTACTAATCTTTTATCCTTAACATCAACTTAAAAATCTCTTTGGTCAGATCTTTTTCTTGATAGAAGTACTACAAAAGTGTCAAGGGCAAGAAAGAGAAAGCGAAATCTAGTACTGCATTTTACTTGTTTAGATTCAGGACAGTTGAAGGTTCTCTATACTGGACCCACATCTAATATCCTTTTCAACTTTTCAAGAGTCTTTAAATAAAATATGCAAAACAGATTGTCGTTCTGACAGTACTTTTCTTTGTAACTTTTAATTTTAATATCATTTCAATTTTACAGAAAAGTTTTAAGGATAGTACTAACAACTGTTGTATACTTTTACTCAGGTTTATGAATTGTTTAAATTTTGCCTCATTTGCTTTTTTTCTCTCCAGAACCATTTGAAACTAAGAGATAAAGTGTCTCTTCATCTCCAGACATTTCAGTGTGTATTTCCTAAAAGCAAAACATTGTCTTACATAATCACAGTAAAATTATCAAAATTAGGAGAATTCACATCTGTCTAATACTAACATCTAATTCACAGTCCATATTTAAATTTTTAAATTTTCTCAGTAATGTTCTTTGTAACTATTTTTTTTCTTCACCACAGAGTCCTTTATTCCCCTCCCTTATATACATGAATGTTCATAGGTACTTTATTTGTAATAGTCAAAACAGGAAACAACCCAAATGTCCCACGATAGATAAATAGTTAATAAACTATAGTCCATTCATACCATGAAATATTATTCAGCAATATAAAGGAATGAATTATTGATATATGTAACAACTTAGATAAATCTCAAGGACAGTATGCTGAATGAAAAAAAGCCAATCATGTACTATATAATTTGATTTATATAACATCCTCAGAATGACAAAATTCTAGATAGAGATAACAGATTAGTGGTTGCCAGGGGATAGGGAAGATTTTTTGGCGGGGAAGGTGTGACTATAAAAGGGTAGCCTGAGGGAGATCTTTGTGGTGCTGGAATGATTCTATATCTTGATTGTGATGATGGTTGCACAAATTTACACGTGACAAAATGACATGGAATTATACACACACATTCTACCAATGTCAATTTTGGGGTTTTGATATTGTACTACAGTTATATAAGATGTGACTGTTGGGGGAAATGGGGTAAAGTGTACACGAGATCTTTCTGCATTATTTTTGCAACTTCCTGTGAATCTATAATTATTTCAAAATGGAAAGTCAAAGTAAAAAAGTTAGAAGCATTTTGTGACAGATATAGGGCATGAATTATGTAAGGGAAGTCTTTAATACAAATTAATTCTTCAGAAGACTAAAAATTATGCATATCAGGCAGGGTGATTGTGTGTGTGTATCTAGTTATAATTATTTTCTACTATGTTGTATCTTAGAAGAGTTATTAATAGCAAGTGCTATAAATAGCTGGGTATAAAACTAACATCAGAAGAAATAAATGGACAGAATAGTAATGCCATAATGACTCCTCAGATGTGGTGAAATCGAGTTCCTCTCAGTTCAAAGAGTTCCCAGAGTGTGTCTCAGGTGGGTTCATAAACTACTCATCATGTCTCCAGCAGGGCATCTATCTTTTTCTCTGGCCTGCTCTGGCTTACTCTGGTGTTCTCTTTTCATGCCTGTGCTGTTGTCGCTGCAATTGCCTGGCCATCTGTGAAGCTGACTCCAAGATCTGAGATGGTGCTCCCTTTGAACTCTTCTTTAGCCTAGATATAGGCTGGTCGGCTCCATTGCTCCAACTGCTAAATCTGTTCTGTGCTCCTACACATTCCAACAGCAGCTGCATCTGGGAGATATTCTTTGCCTCTACTTGTAATATTCACTATATATAGTTTAAAAAGCAACCTGTTTTGGGCCCTGAACAGTTACAGAAATTTCGGTAAGAGTCCATGTAGTTTGTATTGGTTCTTTATCACAACCCTATCTCATAATTCAGATTTGAGTCCATAGATAATGAAGAATATGAGTAACAGACACCATGCTGTACCTCAAGTTGCACCTCCTCAAATTCCACTCTCTTCCTCTTTCTAACTCCTCAAAATTGTTGCCAATTATTCATTCATTGAGCACTACGGAATGCTTTATATTCTTAAAATTCATCTTTGTTAGTTGTTTCCGAACAAAATTACACACATCTGAGAAGAAAATTTATAATATGATCTAAGTTCCACCTTTCTATCTTGATCTGTTACTGTGCTACTCTATTCATTCTAGTCTTCCATGAACTTGGATTTCTTGGTCTTCCCCAAATAAGCCTCACACATTCTTCCTCTTTCGCTTTGCTAAATCTCTTTCGTTCATCTGCATTTCCTTCTCCTGAGCATCTATAAAATACCACCCATCCCTGGTTGCCCACCTGTAAAGTCATCTTTTCCAGTGATGCTTTCCTGGTGTCTCTAACTAGACAGGCTCCCTTTTTGGAACTTCTGTTGCTCTTTCCTCTCTTCTTTTGGCATATGCATTTTGGTTTTGTGATCGCTGTTTGTAAGCTCCTGAAGGGCAGGGTTCATGTCTTATTCCTCTTTGTACCCAGTCTGTCCTGAATATAGCTTTGCGGCCCCACTCTTGTGCAGGTCTTCATCGTTCCTCACTCAGACTCTAACTTAGTATGAGCAGTTAACAAATAATTTAAAAATTTAACCAATTTTTTCACATTTTCACCAGGTATAATTGGCCCATAACTACAGTCCTCTTTCCAAGTTGACACCGATTAATTACTATGGCTGTTTGGGGATAATTGTTCAACTAGCTATGATTACACTTAACTGTAGCGTTCTTGATGAGAATTAAGGGGATGAGGTTTGGAGAGAGATAATCCTGAGTTTGAGTCTCCACTCTTCCAGTTGGTAGCTGTGTAATTTGGGGCATGTTACTTAACTTCTTTAAGCTCCATTTTCTTCATGGGAAAAATTGTTATAGAGAATAATAATGTTGACCTCCTGGGGTTGTTAGGATTAATCACTTGGCATCACATCTGTTACATAATAAGAATACAATAAATAGCAGCTTCATTATGTTGGCTATCTTTTTAACCATGATATTATAGAGAGTTCGCAAAATATATTCTGCTAAAGAAAGGGAGACATTATAAACTTCAGACATCTCTTGTATCTGTCTGGTTTACCAAGAAAATAGAAAAAGAGATGAGTTTGGTGTACTTGTTCATAATGGATCTATGCTAAATCCTAGTGAATACCTTTGTCTTTTTTAAAGAATCATTCATTCACTAATCCATTTAGGAATAAGACCATTGGTGATTAATACGTTTAATGGAGAGGGCCTGAGATAGTGTTTCTCTTCTTTTGTGATAATGGGATATTTGCCCTTGTGCAATCTCTGGCCTCTTTCCCATTTTCTGTAATTCTTTGAAAATTACCAATTGTGGTTCTGTCATGCATATGAAAAATTATTATGTGCTTTGGAATACAACCCAACCAGACTTGAAGTCCTTAAACTCTTAAAGTTGGTTATATCCTATCTCAATATGTTTTCTTCTCTCTTAGGTTTCAATTCTTTCTTCCTATTTTTATTCTACATGTTTTACGTAACAGGTCATTCATTCTTCCTTGTGAAGAAAAAAATAAGACTAGGAGCTAAGTATTTTTACTTTAAAATGCATTTGCAACAATCTCAAACTTAATGAAAAACTGCAAATACAGTATAAAAATTTTTGTCTTTTCTGAACAATTTGAGAGTAAACTGCTGGCATGCTAGTACACCACTCTAAATACTTTTGAGTGTATTTCCTATGTGACCAAATCAGGAAAGTCAGAATCTAGAAAACAAGACTGATATATTATTTTCATCTAAGTCATAGCCTCCATTCAATTTAGGGAGCTGTTCCAACAGTGTCCTTTATAGGCAAAAGAATCCAATGTAGAATCATCCATTGCTTTTAGTTATGTTTCTTGAGTCTCTTTCAATCTGGACTAGTTCCTCAGTCTTTCTTTGACTTCCAAGGCTATGTTACTTTTGAGAATTACAGTCCAGTTATTTTGTTAAATGTTCTTCAATTTGGGATTGTCTGATGTTTCCTAATGATTAGAGTCAGACTATCCACCTTTGGCAGAAATATCACGTAAGTAATGCTGCGGTGTACTGATTGTGTTCTATCAGGTGACACATGGTTTTGATTTATTCCATTGCTGAGGTTCATTTTGATGACTTGATAAAGGTGATGTCTGTCAGGCATGTTCCCCCCACCCCCAGCCCACCAATACACTGCTTATTTATTTACTTACTTATACATTTATTTGTTGTTTATTTACTTATATAGGTATGGGGTCATGGATTCTTGTTACTATTGCATGAGTTAAAAATTTATTACTATTATTGTTGTTTTGATGCTCAAATTGTCTCAGATTTGGCCAGTAGGAACCCCTTCAAGCTGGCATTGTGTCCTTTTGACATGTCTCTATCATTTTTTGTTTTTTTTTTGTGAGGAAGTTTGGCCCTGAGCTAACATCTGTTGCCAATCTTCCTCTTTTTGTTTGAGGAAGATTGGCCGTGAGCTAACATCTGTGCCAGTCTTTCTCTAATTTGTATGTGGGATGCTGCCACAGCATGGCTTGATGAGCAATGTGTATGTCCATGCCTGGGATCTGAACCCGTGAACCCCAGGCCACTAAAGCAGAGTGCATCAACTTAACCACTACACCACTGGGCCGGCCCCTCTATCATTTTCTGAGCACTTCCTTTCTGGCACAAACAAATGTTTCAGCTCATTCTATAATATCCCCATCCCCAGTCTGGAATCAGCCATTTCTGCAAGGAGTCCTGATTCTTTTAATTGGGAAATTGTATTTACAAATCAAGATCAGGGCACTAGGTTTGCTCATTGCTGTTGGGGTGTCACTCCTTCCAGCCCTTCTCATTGGGATGGGATAAGTCATATATGTGCATATATACACACTCACACACACATTTGCATTCATATGTTTTTCTATATCTATCTAAATATATTTAAAACCATGAATCCATACTAATACTTCAAATTCCAATCTAATATCACATGGCTCATTCTTGTTTTCTCCCTTTCCATGTTTGAAATTCTCTTCTTTGACAGTGAGAAACCTGACTCCCATTCTCCTTAACTTATTTGATCACTTATTTGATCAACTCCTGTCTGTGGCCAAAATCCTATCACCGCTGCTGTAATATCCCCTCCCTTCTAATCCCACAAGGACACTCTGCTCCCCTCTGACTCCCTGTGCTGGGTTGTCCTTACCCCCACATAGGCACCATGCTCCCCAGCTCAGTCTCAGATACAAGCATGACACGACCTTTCCCTAGTATGCCCACCTCATCCCTCTTGGGCTCAAAATTCCATGCTGTGCCACTGCCCCCACCCCATGAACCCTCCTCCTCACCTTTTATCCCTGCTCAGGTGCTGACAAGCTGCACTAAGACACCCCTCTGTGGGTCCAATCTCTTCCCGCCGGTTGGGCTCAGACAATTGCCCTTGGGCCGACCCCCATACTCTCTTCATCCCACTTGGACATTCTATAATGGACACCACCACCATCTCCTGTCCCCCTTCTCCATAAATGCCCTCTTCCCTCTGTTAGGGCTGTGATATGCTGCACTAGGCCACCTTTTTGCGTGGATGCTTAACCCCTGCTCAGTCCTGACACCCTGCTGAGCTACTCACCATGCAATCTGGATGCTTCTCATCCTGCTGAGGCTCTGACACCTAATTCTGGGACTCTGTAGCTAAACGTTCTCCTCACCTAGCTCGGGTTCAGATACCTGGGCCCAGGTCCAGTGCCCTCCCCAGGATGCTTACCTCACCCCTCTTGGGTTCTGGTACCCCATGCCAGGCCACTGCTGCCTTCCCCTCCCTGACAGAGGCCTCATCAAGGCTCGCAGGCTCCACTCTCACGCGCTGTGCTGCCCTCACTCACAGACGCCCTCCTGCCCTCACTTGTGCCCTGCCACCCCTCTGCACAGACACCTGTCTTTCCATACACCGCTGGGAATCGGCACCACATGCTGGGTTCCCTCTCACATTCTCAGGCCTGGACGCTGCAGCTGGGCAGCACCCTCACTACCCCTTCCCTGCAGGGATGCCCTCCCACCTCACTCCAGCTCCGAGGCACACAGGATAGCCGCCATGCTCTGCACTGGCTCCGACTCGCAGACTCTTGTCCCGCCTCCTCTTTCCTCTGCTGGGGTCTGCCGCTCTGCACCCGGCCACCACTATCTCCATGGATACCCTCCTCACCTTGTTTGGGCTCCAACACTCTGTGCTGGTCCACCCTTCCTCCTCATGGGTGCCATTCTCACCTCGCTTGGGCTCTAACACACTCCTCTGGGCCACCGTGGCCTGCTTGCCACTACCCGCTGCTGATTCCTACCTTGCTCAGCTCTAGTTAATAGCTTTTGAACTAAATTGCTCTGGAAAGGAAGGGAAGGGAGGAGGAGAGGAGGGGAGGGAAGGGAGAAAAGGGGAGGGGAGGGAGAGAAAGGAAAGAGCAAGGAAAGACTGGCGATGGCTTTTGACAGAACTTCCTCAGACCAAGCCACAAACTTAGGGACATCATTCATATTTTCCTTTTGTTTTCAGAGGTATTCATTCTTTGAATGATTTGAACATTTCACCAGCATTTCAATATTCCATGCCTTCCTCAGGGTATTGGAGAGGCTTATTCTCTGCAAACAGCTGTTCAGTATGATACCACCAGGGTCCTCCAGTATATTTATAGCTTTGGAATTCACAACTACCTATAATTTATACATGCATAGTTCCTCAAAAAATGCAAAAATTAAATCCTTCTAACTTATAGGGAGTATGGAATCCAATCAGTTTTAGCAAGCTTTCCTGTATATGAATTATCATTTATTTGAATGCTATTTTAAAAAACCATAAATCTACAAAAACTTACATTTTGTAACCTTGATCAAACGTTGTTTTTAAACTCCTGTTGCAATTTGGGAATTTTGCAAGTCCTGGAACAAAGAACAAAATGTCGTGAAACTAGTTTTATGATGAAATGGTGGTTACAATATAATTATTATAATTAATGCTAAAATCTCTCCATAATTCAACATGTTTGACCACAGTGCTTCTACAGTGACTCAGGTTGTGACAGATTTACTCCCAGGTAACGTGACGAGCTGTGGCTGGATGTTGTCATTTGTGTATGTGGTGTAACGGTTTATTATAACGATATCAGGGCTGTGGTGGCAAAGCTTTCATACCATTGTGTTTCCTCCTAGGAAAGAATCTAAAAAAATACGTGACTTTGTGTATCAACTTTTGAGTATTTCTCATAATCAAGACTCTTTGAAAAGTGAGGACCAACTGCAAATCAGATCTCCTCTTTTCTGTATCAAGCTGCTAAAAGTTAGAAAGTGATGACCGACATTCTGCTTATCTCAATAGGCTGAAGAACGATTTTGCGTGTTCACCAGGCAAGAAATACAGCTGTGGTTCCTGTTATAACAAAAGACAAGACAGGCAGGATTCCAGAGCTTCATTGCTTCAGTCCGTGACATTAAGGTTCAACCTCTGCTCGAGATGCTTAAATATCCTTTGGATTTTCTTCAGTAAGCACACGCTAGAGGTTAATAATGCAGGAATGTTTGATTCCCTGCTGTTTTAAATAATTTCATGGAAAATCTAATGCAGTAGGACACCAGTTTAGAAAGGTTATTACCCTCATCAAACAATAGCACTTCTTTCCTATTATTTTCTACCAATTTCTTGCCCTTATAGCTCCTCTCTCTTCATTTACCACAAATGATTCTTCAAAACGACACTCTGTGGTTGGGTGGAGATGGGATTGGAGAAAGCTTAATCCCTAATCAAGGCCCTGTCAGAGCCTGTAGGAGTGTGCATCTTTCTTCCTTCTTCTGCTTGCTGGAGCTTGGATACAAGACAGAGATGCACGCCCATTGGAGACCAGAGTCTGCCGCCTCACTGGGGCCATTTTATCTGGGACCCTGAGATCCAGAGCCCACAGAGAGTCTCCAGACAGTTATAGTTCTAATAGTGCACCCAGTTCTTCTCAACTAAACGGTGCTCTGATTTGCTAAATTCTTCAGTCATTATCACCTCTGTGGGTGGCGGGTACTTACAACAGAACTCTGAGTGCTCTTGGCGTCAGAATAGATTTTATAGGGCTAAGGAATGATTTGAGGTTCCGTGTGAAAGAGACTGCCTGTTCAATATCCATCTCCTCTTCTCCTATCAGGAAGCTAAGTTTGGTTAGGTGGCCGTGTGAGTTTCCCAGCCTCCTTTGCAAATGGACACCATGTGACTAAGTTCTGGCAAATGAGATCTGAGCAGAGGTTGTTTGGGTAGGACTTCTGAGTAAGATCCTTAAAACGGTGGGACAGACCCAACTGGCAGTTTCTTTTTGGCTTTTGCCCTGTTTTGGAGGTGACCAACTGTTCTGGTTTGCCTGGGATTGTGGGGGCTCCAGAGACATGGGACTTCAGTCTTAAAGCCCAGACAGTCTCAGGCAGACTGGATAAGTTGATCACCTTGCCTTCCTTTCTTCCAGCAGAATATAGGTGTGCTGGTTGGAGTTCTAGCAGCTATCTCATGACCATGAGGTGACAAAAATCATTCTAAGGGTGACTGGGTAAAAGCATGAGAGGACCTTGGTTCCATTGCAACTGCCCTACACTTCTCAGTACCTGAGAAAAAAACCCCTCCCAATTTAGTGAAACAACCTTTTTGTTTGGTGTGCAGTGGTCCTCTTTTCTAGCAAGCACAAATTCCACTAGTGTTAACTTGGTTAAGGAGCCCTATTATGCCCATGTGGAGTGACGAGATTCCCTTCTGGCTGAAGCACATCCAGTTCTTTGGAAAGAGATGGTTTCAGCATTGTGGGGATTATTCAAATCCAGGTCTATCAGACTCCAAACTCTCTCTCCCTGCAACTTCATGCTGAATTTCATTGTCCCCAGTCCTCCCCCTTTAAAACTTGCTCTCAAAAGAACACTGAGATAGATTTGATTGGAACTCAGAGAAACTCAGTGTTTGGAGAGAAGGACCCTTACAGGTGACCTGGCCCGCCAGTGCCCTCATTTACTGTAATGAGGAAACAGAGGTCCAGAGAAGAGTAAGGGTACGGAGACCTGAACTCTCAGTGGATTCCCTGTCTTTGATGCAAAGTGCAGCCTCTCCTCGCCTGCAGCCTGGTGTCATCCTCTTTGCAAATAGCCGAGCAGAGCCTAGCATTACCCTGCCCGTCCTTTGATCATGAACTTTAACAGACAGCTCCTCTCTCTCTGGATTTCCGCATTCGGTGTTGCTGTGGCATCTTCTTACAGGAACTTCACAGCTAAAATAACACAGCTATTAAGAACCTGAGGGTTTTGCTGTATTTTGATTTTTCTGTCTATCGATGGGTGTAGGGCTCTGACCTTAGAAACAACTGCAAAGCAATGAAAATTGGTTCTACTGCCTTTGCATAAAAATTCTTTGTCTTTTACTTACCTGAGTATCAGAATCACCATTTCCCATCAAGGAAAGTGCTGAGCTCATATTAAATACTTAAAAATAATTTTTTATTAAATGAGAGAAAGAAAGGAATTAAAATATATCTCTTGAGTACCTATTATATGCCAACAGCCAGGAATCATTCCAGTTAGGTGGTATCTGTGCAATACTAGGTGTTAAAATTTTGAATAACACCCCTGGTGCAAAACACACACACACACACACACACACACACACAACGATGTGCACATGCATGCATCTGATTTATTCCTCATAAAAACTCTATAAGGTGTGGGAATGAAACTCAAAACAATCACATTATGTAGCTGAACAGCGATTTGAAGCCACATCTTCTAACCTCAAGACTGAGCTCATTTGCATTGAATCAAACTATCATTGGCGGTCCCCGGGCTTTCTCCTTGCCAGGGCTGTTAAGCAGGGCTCTAAAATTGATTCATTTTAGAGGCATAGGGAGAAGGGAATTAGCATTAATGGAATGTCTATTTTGAGGCTTTCATTACACTATTTACATCCTTTGTTTGCTAATATTTACTGAAACCCTGTGATATGGATGGTGTCATCCCCCTTTTTTATACCCATTTTACAGATGAGGAAACTGAGCCCTAGAGAGATTAAGAACCTTATCTAAGGTCAAACCACTAAAAATATAGGCTACAAAGTCACCCAGTCTAGCTCCAGAGTCCATGCTCTGAACCACTGCACTGTATTGCCTCTTACTTACAGCACTCTGCAACTTGTTTTTCTTATTTAAGTATCTCATGGATGTTCTTCCAGGTTAATAAATAATAGATGATTCATTTTTATTTTATTTTATTTTATTTTTTTGATGAAGATTGGCCCTGCGCTAACATCTGTTGCCAATCTTCCTTTTTTTCTTTTTTCTCCCCAAAGCCCCGGCACATAGTTGTGTATCATAGTTGTAGAGTTGTAGCTCTTCTATATGGGACGCCGCCTCAGCACAGCTTGATGAGCAGTGAGCAGGTCCTCGCCCAGGATCTGAACTGGTGGACCCCAGGCCACCAAAGCAGAACGCGTGAACTTAATGAACTGCTATGCCACCGGCCCGGCCCCAGATGATTCATTTTTAAAAAACTACGTAAATTTCCATAGTATAGATACACCTCAATGTATTCAGCTATCCCCCCAACCCTGTCACAAATGATGCTGCAATTGTTTTATTATTTTTTACATATATCCTTATGTACTAATGTATTAATTTCTGTTGATTAGATTCCAAAAGGTGGAGAGGTGGAGATGAGCCAACGAGTTTGGATATATTTAATTACAATAGCTACTGCTAGATTATTATTTATTATTAAAATTTTTAACTGTGATAAAATGCACATTACATCAAATTTGCTAGATTATTTTTATGAAACGTTTGTAGCAATTCACACTCCCACCACCAATACATGAGAAGGGGTCTGTCCACTGCCTCGCCAGCACAGCCTGTTCTTGTTTTCATAAACTTGTATCAAGCTGGTAGGTGAATATGGGTACTTCATTGTTGCTTTAATTTGTATTTCCCAGACTTCTAGTGAGACTGTGCACAATATCATCTATTTACTGGTGATTCATATTCTTTGCCAAGAAATCTGAATTTTCAATCTGAAGCATTCAGAACTTTAAGCTAAAAGAATAAATTTCCATTTAGGACTCTGGGCATTAAAAGCCAGTAAAGGGGAAGTGAATGTGTGAGTGTATGTTTAAAGTGGGAGCTTTCTTGGCCTCCCTTCTGTGCCCCTGAAATAATTTATTCTGCTTACAAATTAGCCGATAACAGTGGATGCTTTAACTGTGAAAGAAATGATCTTCCGTATGGATTTGGAAGCTGTAGAAAAAGTGGAAAATGAAAGTGATTTTGAGACAAAGATGAGTCACTGTGCATGTTGAGTGTTGTCCTATCGTCATCGAAGATTCTAATCTATGCAGTTCAAGAACACACTTCAGCATACTGTTGTAAAGAGCCTTTCAAAGATACATTAGATGGGGGCTGGCGCTGTGGTTTAGCGGTTAAGTGCTCGCAGCTTCGGATCCCGGGCGCACACCGACGCACTGCTTCTCCGGCCATGCTGAGGCCGCGTCCCACATACAGCAGCTAGAAGGATGTGCAACTATGACATACAACTATCTACTGGGGCTTTGGGGGAAAAAAAGGAGGAGGATTGGCAATAGATGTTAGCTCAGAGCTGGTCTTCCTCAGCAAAAAGAGGAGGATTAGCACGGATGTTAGCTCAGGGCTGATCTTCCTCACAAAAATAATAATAAAAAAAAGATAGATTAGATGGAAGATGACTTTACATTTTGTAGATGTGACACGAGAAAGGATGAAGGGCTCAGGGCCCATTTGCAGTGGGGTTATGGCCGTCTGCTGGGATGACATGGAAGCTGCTATCCTTTTCTAGTCCTGAATGAGGACTGTCAGAAGAAAATCCCTCTGTAAAGTTAAATGAACTGAATTTTTTATGAAGTTCTGGTTGACAAGGTAGAAGAGAGTGGGGCCAAACTAAAGAGTCATTCCCAGGAGACATTAACGACTGAGAAGAGAGGAAGCATCCTCTCCCACCACCTTCTCTGCAGCGCAGCTTCTCTTGGATCACAGCGGGGGTGTTTTGAGTTGGTGGACTTTGCCACTGGGAACCCTCTACACGAAAGCGAAATTCCGTCAGCCCACCCATGAAGATTTTTGTTTGTGTGGAGAGACAGTGCCCTACCTGTGAACGACATTTTAAAATGCATTTTGAGGTTTGAGCTAATAATGTGAATGACATTCAGTGAGATTGCCAAATGCTGGTAATTTACTCTCATTTTCACATTAATGTGGGCCCACCTGTGATGAACTGGAAACTAAATAAAGCACATCAGTTTTAATTAGATAGTTCAGGGCTGGATCTGGCTAAACAGCAGTACTCATTCTTATCTATTAAATAGGGAAAGAGTTTAGAGCATTCTTCAGAAAAAGTTTACACCCCACCCCGCCCCCAACCATTTGTCCTTCTCCCTTGTTTGGCAAATATTCTCTTCAGAGGGAGGCTTTGAGTTAAGAAGTGCCTAGGTTTGTACAAAGAGGGAGGGAAATGATTGCATTTAAATCTTAGAAGTTAAGCAGATCAGCTAGTTCATTAGTGGTATGTTTTACATTAAGAAACATGAATTTGGGAACCTTTAAAAAGACAAATATGAGATCATAGTTGCCTGGATGATGCTGACTTGGGGACTAAGAGTTCTGTGTTCCTCAAACACCCATCCTGCAAATCGGGATCTAAAATACCACAAGGGGACTGCTGATAGATGCTCAACGACCTTCTATCAGAGAAAGGAGCCATTTTTCAAAATTCAAGACAAGATATTGTCTTGTCTTTGCCTAAAGAAAGCAAAGTGTTCTTTGATGCATAAGGGCCTAAGACCTAATGAAAGACACTAGTATAGATGTGGGGGTAACTTTGATTAATATTTGTGAAGGATGAGAATTAATAGTAGACAATGAGCCTTAAAAATCAGTAGCCCTGAAAAAATTATTTATAGGGGCGATTTTTAGATCGGTTCTAACATCGTTCTCCAGTGTCATTTCTTAGTTAAGTTTCTGTCTGGTTAGACTGTGAACTCTGGGAGGGTGAGGCTGTGTCTGGGAGGGTGAAGCATGGTAGGTGCTTAATAAACATCTGTATCCCTCTCTGTACTGCTAATCCCTGGTTCTAAAATATTCTCTCCCTGTAGATTTCAGTCGTCGCCTGTGTTTCACCAAAAGGAATCGTGGTACTATTTCCGTGTCATTTTTCCTTTGTTTTTCTTGAGAGGGAATATCAGACAGTTGGCTACAGAAATACTTTAATGAGTTTTTTTGTGTGTGTGAGGAAGATTAGCCCTGAGCTAACATCCGTTGCCAATCCTTCTCTTTTTGCTGAGGAAGATCGGCCCTAGGCTAACATCTGTGCCCACCTTCCTCTACTTTATATGGGACACAG
This sequence comes from Diceros bicornis minor, assembly GCF_020826845.1. Taxonomy (NCBI): domain Eukaryota; kingdom Metazoa; phylum Chordata; class Mammalia; order Perissodactyla; family Rhinocerotidae; genus Diceros; species Diceros bicornis. Next base: position 17,917,959 of record NC_080772.1, on the reverse strand, counting down.
ATGCAGCATGGCTTGATAAGTGGTGCGTAGGTCTACACCCGGGATCTGAACCTGTGAACTCTGGGCCCCCGAAGTGGAGCACTCGAACTTAACCATTCACTCCACTGGGTTGGCCCCAAGCTTTTTTTTTTTTTTTTAAATTAAATTCTGGATGCATGTGAAAGAAAAAAAATTCAAAAGGAGTCCATTTGTTCTCAGAAAATCAAAATATTTTTATTATAGTATTAATTATAGTATCAAAAGAAGGCAAAAGAAAGAAGAAAGAAAGAAAAAAAAGAAAGAACCAAATACAATGAGATTAATAAGTTGTAGTTAAGTAAATTATAGTACTTTCATACAGTAGACTTCTATGCAGTCATTAAAACAATGTTTTAGAATAGTATTTAAGGATAAAACAATTCTTCTAATATATTAGGTAAAAAAAACGAGGTAACAAAAAAGCATTAGAGTATAATCACATTTTTAGAAGTGTTCCTTTTTATAAAAAAAGGATTAAAGAATTTACATCAAAACTTCTTTATATTTTTCCAAATTTTTGACTATGAAATATATTACTTTTATATTCAGAAAACATGTTATGTAAGTGTAGTGTTTCTTTAAATAGAAATGTCTTTTGCTGGATTTAAAATGTGAAATGATTTCTCAGGAGTCTATCTATGGAGGAAGTTGATTGGGTCTATGGGAAGGAAGCTAGTGGTTTGAAGAAAGCAAAGACGACTGTGTGGGGGAAAGAGATCTTGTGCTCTTGGGTAGAGGAGTAGTTTGAGATCTGCTGTGCTAATTTCCAGATCTCCTTGGAACATTGCCACAACAGCTTACTTGAGAAGAAATGTGTCTTCAGATTGTCCCTATACAATTACCACAAAGAATTCACGAATGGAGACTGAAAGAGGAGGTAGCATTTAACAGCTCTTCATACCAGCGCCTATGGCTTAATTTTGTATATGGCTGTACAGATTTCTTTCACCCTTGAGGGGATGGGTTGGAAATTATCTGCAAATTTACCGTGTTAGTTCTTTTCTATCTGCTTCATGAGAGATCTTTTAAAAAGAGAAAATCTGGTTACATCTCTACTTAAAAATCCTTTAAATGGATTCTTATTGCCTTTGAGGTAACATGCCGACTCTTCACTACGATGCACATACATGATGTTGGTGAATTGTCTCCTGCTTTCCTCTGCTGTTCATCTCCCGTCTCTCCCCGAAATGTGTCCCAGACTTTATCACACCAGATAATTCACAGCTTTTGTGTGTGTCATCCCCATTATTCTGGCTGCACTTCCTTCTAGAAGCCTCCTCTGAATTTCTTTCTCCATGTAGACTCTTCCTCCTCCTTGTCCTCATACTTACCTTCGCCACACACTTACCACATTGCATTGTAGTTGGTTGACTTTCCTGCCTGTCACCTCACTGTCAGCTTCTGCAGAGCAGGGACCAGGACTTGGCCATATTTTATTTTAGTACTCACCACAGGATTTTTGGTCCATGGTAGGTGTTCAATGAACCTTTGTTAAATGACCATGTGAGTGAATGCCGGAGACATTTTGATGGCGTGTACACGCAGTTACTGTTAAATTCCCCCCTAATCTTGTCTGAAGCTTTGTTTCCTAGCTGATATCTTTCCAGGAGGCAGAGCTGAGTGTCTTCTTGGTTGACCATCATGGCCTCTGTCTAGTGAAGGAAGGTGTGGTTGGCAGAACAATGGCCCCCAAAGATGTGCATGCTCTAATTCCTGGAACCTCTGAATATATTATCTTACATGTCAAAAGGAACTTTGAGATGGAATTAAGGTTATGACCTTAACATAAGGAGATTTTTCTGGAGTATCTGGATGGGCCCAATGTAATCATAATGGTCCTTCACAGTGGATGTGGGAGGCAGAAGGAAGACAGATGCAATGGAAAGAACAGGCAGGAGAGATTTGAAGTGTAAGCGGGGCTTGACCCATCATTACTGGCTTTGAAGACGGGGGAAGAGGACCACAATCCAAGGAATGTAGGCAGCTTCTAGAACCTGGGAACAGACCTCAGCTGATAGCCAGCAAGAAGATGGGGACCTCATTCCTACAACTGCAAGGAACTGAATTCAGCCAACAAACTGAAGGAGCAGAACTTGGATTTTCCCCTAGAGCCTCCGGAAAGGGACACAGCACTGTTGACTCCTTGCTTTTAGCCCAGGGAGACCACGTTGGACTTTTTGCCCTACAGAACTGTAAGAAAATAAATTTGTGTTGTTCTAAGCAATAGGTTTGTGGTAATTTGTTACAGCAGCAATAGAAAACTAATACAGAGTTTAGAACTGTTTTAGAGTGTGTGATTATTTTACTCCTTGGTTACCCGTTGACTTCACCTGTTCTTAGCAGAGCAACCCAAGTAAAAGGAAACAAGAACAGAAAGAGGAGGACCCTTCATAGATGATAAAACAAAGGAGGGGGAATAGATACTCTTTATTAATATGCATACATTAAATAAGTTCTGCCATTAATTTTAAAATCTTTAGTCAGCTATTCATTCAAACTCTTTACCTCTGTCCCTCCACCTTCTCCCTACCCCTTACACGCATTCCCCCGTCTATGTGTGTTTTCCCCTCTCCTGTGTCCCATTCTTGTTCTCATGCTCATTTTCCATTACAGCTGGGCCATTTACCCAGATAACCTTTAAGCAGTTCAATCAGTGTGGTGCATTTTAAGAACTCTGAACAGCAGTTGAGATTCATACTTTCTTCACTACAGTGACTACCCAGAACCTCCTGTCACCTTTTCACAAAGCCTAATAGGCATAAATCGCTATTTCTAAACACAAATTTCCTGTTTTTGTTCTTTTCCTGATCCCATTTTTAGATTTTCATTGCTCAATTTCACTAGATGTACCAAGTACCACACAAACTCTAAGGGAGCCTCTGAGGAACCGGATCAATTTTAAGGAGGCCTTGCTCTATTTCCATTTTAACCCGTGTCACTTTAGAAGATGGAGTTCTCTTTCTCAGTTGTTGCTCCAGATGTCCCAAGATTGCTATCTCTGCTAAAACACGCTATAGGATGTAGACAAAAGAGCATTGGCCTGGACGGGAATCAGAAAATTTAGGTTCCAGTTCTAGCTCTGATTAAGACCATGTGACCTTGGAGAAACATTCATTCATTTTACTTCTTTGTATATTTATTGGACTCCCACTCAACGCCAATATTGTACTGGTCATGGAGATTATAAAGACAAGTTAGATGTAGTTTCCCTTTCTTCAAGTTGCTCATAGTTTAGTGATGGAGAGAGATAAGTAAAGAAACGTTTACAGCACTATGTGATACATGCCATTAGGGGAGCAGACACAGGTTACCATGGGGCTTTAGAGGAGGTGGTGATTCCTTCACTTTGCTCAGGGTCAGGAATGGAAAATGAGCAGCATCTTGAAGGATGAGTTGAAGTCTGCCAGTTGGGGATGGGAAAGGGCATTCTGGGCAAAGAGAACACATGCAACATTGCAAACACATGGTCCTGCACACCCAATTGCTACCCACTTGGGAAAAGCAAGTTTTTGGTCTATATGCTGTCTGTATGTGGTCCATATGTTGGTCTTTATGCTAAAGGGGCATTTAAAGGACCAGAGGCAGAAGTGAGGGCATGAGACTGGAAAAGATGCCTGGAAGGACGGAATCAGGGAAAACGACTTTTGAAGGCCTGGATTTTTTAGTTATGAAACGTTATTTGTATGGGCCCTTCCAAAGGTGACATTCTATAGTTCAAATATGATTATTTCCTATTGTGAATTATACTTCATAATTGCATGGAAAAATTCCCATGCACAATCTTGTGACATAGGTTGCTTTGTAAATGAGATACGTGGTAACTGAGACACAACGACATTGTATGTTTAAGGTCCTATGCTCTTTGGATTCAGACCTAGACAGAGTCATTTGATTTATCCTTTCAGAATGAGAAAACACTAAAACAAAACAAAACAAAACAAAACAAAACAAACAAACAAAACTCCAATCAATTAATGTAGCCTTATTTAAGGGGCAAATTCTCTAAAACAGGGCCTATCAACTATAGTGTACAGATGAATTACCACAGGGATTATGTTAAAATGTAGATTTGAATTTAGTAGGTGTGGGGTCCAAGATTCCGCGTTTCTAATAGGCTCCTAGGCGATGCTGGTACTGTTGGGCTTTGAGACCACAAGTTGAATAGCAAGGCTCTGGAGCTGCACTGACCACTATGGTAGCCACTAGCCACTTGTGGATATTTAAATTTAAATGTATTCAAATTAAGTAAAATTAAAAATACAGTGCCTCAGTTGCACTAACCACTTTTCAAGTGCTCAGTAGACGCATGTGGCTAATGGATACCATATTGGACAGTGTAGATATACAACATTTCCATCTTTGTAGAAAATTCTCTTGGACAGTGCTGCTCTAGAGAATATTATGAACAACCATTTTATAACAGAAGCTTACCCAAAGAACTCCTTATCAACAGTGGCTATGTTTAGAAATATTTGGAGTGATGTTACCAAGATGGTGAAGTAGTAGACCCCAGCCTCCATCCCCCCCACAAAGATCAATAATTAGACAGCTATCCACAAGCAAAAACAAATATGAGAGAGCTCAGGTGTCTGCTTAAGAAACTTCAGAGCTAGGCCTGATGGTCTAGTGGTTAAAGTTCCATGCTCTAGGCTTCGGCAGCCTGGGTTCGTTTCCTGGTCTTGGAACCACACCATCCATTTGTCAGTAGACATGCTGAGGTGGCAGCTCACATAGAAGAACTAGAAGGACTTACAACCAAGGTACACAATCATGCACTGGGGCTGTGGGGAGGAGGAAAAAAAAAAAGAGGAAGATTGGCAATAGATGTTAGCTCAAGGTGAATCCTTCCCTAAAAAAAAAGAAACTTCAGCAATACAGTGGAAAAAAACATCTGAGAATAAGCCAAGGGAATAAAAAGGGAAGGAAGAATAGGTTTATTTTGCTTGCACCATCCCATCAACCAGGCTGGTACTGCTCAGCTCCAAGAGGGAACTTTACAGCTAGAAAGAGTTCTCCTTGCCAGGAAAGGGAGAGTGGAGTGAGCAACCAGCTTCCGCAGCATTGTGGGGCACCACACAAAGGGCTTGCCTTGATTTTACCTCACCCAGAAACTGGTAAAGCTGAGACATATAGAGATGGCTAGGAACAAGGAAGAAGGGTAGGGGCTGCCAGTAGCAACCAAGCAGTGGGAGTGACTGTGGTTCCCAGTGACCTGCTGTGCAGAAAACTCAAGCAACTTTCGCAAATGAAGAGACCAAGGCTCAGCACAGCCCCTATGGACCCCCTGCAGATTCCATTGGTTTTTGCCTCATGTATTTGTCTTCACTGATGCCAGCTGCCTGATTCCCTCACCATTTCCTCATCCCTCCCGCCCCAACTGGAACCTGAGATCAGCACTGGCAGCCAGCCTAGGCCTCTGTGGCTGCATGAGTACTAGATGCCAGTCTAGATGCTGACCCCTACCACCATGTGCATGCTTGAGGCTAGTCCCTCCAGCTACGAGCTTGTATGCTGCCAGCTTGACTCTTGCCATGGCCTCTACTGTCATGTACATCACCTTGGTGAGATCCTGTAGCCAGGAAGTGCACGCCAAAAGCCAAGGCCCCCACAGTTGTTTGTGGGCCTGGATTTGGCCCTATCTCCAGTCACTGGTGGGTTCAGCTAGCCTCCCCAGCTGTGTACCTGCATGACCTCAGCCCGATCCCTGTCACTGGCCTCCAATGCCATTGCAAGCTTGAAAGGAACAGGAACTTTCCAAGCTTTGCAGGAACAGGAGTGCATGCCAAAGTCAGGGCCCCCATAGCTTCTTTTGAGCTCAGATCAAACCCTATCTCCTGTCATTAGCCTATACCACAGGGCTCGCCTGAGCTAGCCTTCCCTAGCTATGCATCTGCAGCCACCATCCCAACTCTCATCACTGGCCTCCATTGCCGAGTGTGTGCCCAAAGTGAAACCTTGCAGCCACAGATGTGCACACTGATAACCAGGGCCCCCAAAGCTGCCAGTGTGCCTGCAGTTGTCCCTGGCCCTTGCTGCTGATCCTGGCCCCCAGCACTACATGTGTGTCTTCAACCAGCTTTTACTACTACACAGGCATCTATAGCTGATCCCTGCAGCTGAGTGCATATACATCACTGGCTATGGCCACCACCACTGCCCACCTTGATCTCTATTCGCTGGAACTGGAGGCACCACTGAAAACCCCAATAGCCCTTGCAGCCCATCATTGCACTTGCCAAAGACCATACAGTTGTTGATGTTGTGGGTCCCAGTAGCCCAAGCCAATAAAACATCACATGTCCCAGGACCCCTGCACTTGGTGCCATACTGCTAGACCTGGTGTAACAGCACACTCCAGCATGCCCCTACCCATGGGTGAAGGTCTTTCCTTACCAAAGTCAGTCCATAAATTCTAGAACAGGTGACTGCTTCTTCAAATGAGCAGACACCTATGCAAGGCTACAAAGATCATAAAGAATCAGGAAAACCTGATACCACCAAAGGAACACAATAAACTTCCAGTTACTGACCCCAAAGAAATGAGGATATATGAATTGCCTGACAAAGAATTAAAAATAATTATTCTAAAGAGCTCAGAGAGCTACAAAAGAACACAGATAAACAATTTAGTGAAATCATAAAAACAATACAAGAGCAAAATGAGAAGTTTAATAAAGAGATAGAGAACATAAAACAGAAACAAACAGAAATTTTGGAGCTGAAGAATACAAGGAATGAACTAAAGATTTCCATAGAGAGCTTCAACAACAGACTAGACCAAGCAGAAGAAAGAAGCAGTGAGCTTGAAAACAGACATTTAAAATTATTCACTCAAAGGAGCAAAAAGAAAAAGAATGACAAAGAATGAAGAAAGTCTACGAGACTTATGAGACACCATTAAGAGAAACAATCTATGCATTATTGGAGTCCCAGATAGAGAAGAAAGGGAGAAGAGGGCAGAAAGCTTATTTAAAGAAATAATGGCTGAGAAATTCCCAAACCTGGGGTGAGGACATCCAAGTTCATGAAGCTAATATGTCACTCCATAATTTCAATCCAAAACAATCTTCTCCAAGACACATAATAATAAAACTGTGTAAAATCAAGACAAAGAGAGAATTTTAAAAGCAGCAAGAGAAAAAAGTTTTCTCATACAAGGGAACCCTCACAAAGCTATCAATGATTTCCCAGCAGAAACCATGCTGGCCAGGAGAGAATCAGATGATGTATTCAAAGTGCTAAGAGAAAAAAACCCCTGCCATCCAGAATACTTTACCCAGCAAAGTTGTCCTTCAGAAATGAAGGCAAGATAAAGACTTTTCCAAAAAAAAAAGCTGAGAGAATTCATCACCACTAGGCCAACCTTAAAAGAAATGTTGAAAGAAGTTCTTCAAGCTGAAATGAAAGGATGCTAATTAGTAACATGAAAATATATAACACATTGGTAAAAGTAAATAGTCAGAGTCAGAATACTCTAATACTGTAATATGGTGGAGTGTTAACCACTTTATTATAAAGGTTAAAGGACAAAAGTATTAAAAATAGCTCTAGCTATAATAATTTTTTAATGGATACACAATATAAAAAGAGGTGAATTGTGACATCAAAAACATAAAATGGAGGGGAGTAAAAGGGTAGAGTTTTTGTATGCTATTGAAATTAAGTTGTTATCAGCTTAAAATATACTGCTTTATCAATAAGATGTTTCAAGTAAGCTTCAGGGTAACCACAAAACAAAAACCTGTAGTGGATACACACAAGGTAAAGAGAAGGGAATCAAAGTGTACCGTTACAGTAAGGCATGCATTCACAAAGGAAGACAGCAAGAGAGGAAGAGAGGAACAAAGGAACTATAAAACAACCAGAAAACAATTGACAAGATGACAATAGTAAGTTCTTACCTATCAATAATTACTTTAAATGTAAATGGATTTAATTCTCCAATCAGAAGGCGTAGAGTAGCTGAATGGATGAAAAAACAAGACCCAACTGTATGCTGCCTACAAGAGACTCACTTCATCTTTAAGGACAAAAGTAGGCACAAAGTGAAGGGATAGAAAAATATATTCCACACAAATTATACTTATATCAGACAAACTAGACGTTAAGTAAAAAGGAGAAGGTAATTATATAGTGATAAAGGGGTCAATATTATATTTTCATCAAGAAAATATAACAATTTTATATACATATATGCACCCAACATCAGAGCACCTAAATATGAAATGAATGTTAACAGGTCTGAAGGAAGTAATAGACAACAATACAATAATAATAGGGGACTTCAATAACCCACTTCCAACAATGGGCAGATCATCCAGACAGAAAATCAATAAGGAAACATTGGACTCAACTATACTTTAGACCAAATAGACCTAACAGACATACACAGAACAGTGGATTTCAATTTCCTAATCCATAAAACATGAATGTCAGACTACATAATCTATAAGATGCTCTTTAACTCTGAAACACCAAATCTCTAAATATCTAAAAAGTTATTCTTTTTTACTGTAATGATATAACCTTCCGTAACTCCCTTCTCTTTTATTCAGAACAGAAGTTCTTTGTTTGTAGTGAAAAGAAAAGATATTACTAAAACATTTTCAAGACAGAAAACCTATTCCTTCTTTAGCGTATATGTTTGTTATTTAGTTGGGTATACCTTCTTTTCTCTAGGACATGTTGAAGAGTATTCATTTTATATTTAGCACCCATCAAGTTCCAGATACTAAGAAAATATTTATGTTAGCTCAATTACTTAGTGCAGTGGGGCACCACCTTGACTGCACATCACAAGTGTCTGGGGAAGCTTTTAAAAATCGTGATCTTAGTCCCATACCACTGACCAACTCAATCACAGTTTCTGGGGTGGGACCCAGAATTTTTAAAATGTACACACTCTGTCTTTATTTTTTTAGGTGGTTACCCTTGAAATTTTATCATTATAAACTAAACTAAATCTTCATTTGCACAATATTTTGATTCTCCTCTACAAACAATTCCAAAACTTTAGACAGTTCTTAAACTTTAGTGGGCGTATAATTACCTGAGAATCATGTTAAAGTGGCCTGAGAGTCTGAATTTCACACAAAATTACAGGTGTATGATGTTGCTGATCCATAGACCACATTTTTAATATCGAGGCTTTACAACACTTTAAATTTGATCATCCCCTCCAAATTAAATGTAATTATTTTCAGCCTTTTTAGTTTTGTTCTTTTTTTAGCCTTATAACTTAGACGTTATTAGTACTCTTTTATATAAATGTTTATTTAGATTTTCACACATTTGTAATTTTATTTGTTATCTTTCTTCTTTCCTCTCAAAATGTCCTTCTGGAACCATTTTTCTCTTTAAAAAATTCTTAGGTTCTTTTGGTATACGTTTCTTGGTAGGTAAACTCTCAGTTTTTCTTTATCTCTGAGTGTATTTATTTTACCTTAATTAATTAAAGGATTTTATTGGGTAGACAATTTAAGGTTGATAGCTATTTCTGTGGACTGAATGTTTGTGTCCCCCCCAAATTCATATGTTGAACCCTTAACCCCCAATGTGATGGTGTTAAGAGGTGAGGCCTTTGGGAGATAACTAGGTTTAGATAAGGTCATGAAAGTGGAGCCCCCATGATGGTATTAATGCTCTTATAAGAAGAGGAAGAGACACCAGAGCTCTCTCTCTCTGCCATGTGAGGACAGAGCAAGAAGGCAGCCATCTCAAAGCCAGATAGAGAGCTTTCATCAGAACCCAACCACGCTGGCACTCTGATCTCCGATTTCCCAGCCTCCATAGCTATGAGAAATAATGTCTGTTGTTTAAGCCACTCACTCTATGGTATTTTGTTATAGCAGCTCAAGTTGACTAAGCTACTTTTCTCAACATCTTTTAAGATATCATTCTACTGTTTTCTGGCTTCCGTTGTTAGTGTTGAGAAGTCTCTGACATTTTAACTGTCTTTTCTTTGTAGGCAGTATGTATTTTGTCTCAAGCTCCTTTAAAGATCTTTGGTACTCTGTAGTTTCACTACTACATAGTGGATATGAATATATTTTTATTTATCTTGCTTGGGATACTATATGCTTCCTGGATCCATGAATCCATATTTTTATTGCTTCTAGTAAACTTCCAGCCATTATCTCTTCAAATATTGCCTTTCCTTCTATTCTCCCATTATTTCCTCTTGTGTCTCTCATCAGTTATATCCTTATTTTACTCTTCATATCTCTTATCCTCCTAGTAGTTTGTATTTTATTATCTCACTGCAGTACTTTACGGATATTTTCATCAGATTGCTCTCTTATTATATGTGCAGCAATGCATGGTTTGCTGTCTATTCTGTCCACTAACTTCTTTTTAAATTTAAAAGTTATATATATTTTTTCTAAAATTTCATCATTTTTCAAATCTGCCTGTTCATTTGGATAGTGTCTTGTTATTTGCTCATATTCATTTTTGTGCATTTCATTTCTTTAAACATCTTTTAAAAACCTTTCGTACATGTTCTTATGTTCTATTTTCCATGTGTGCAGTTTCTTGGGTAGCCAATTCTGGCATTTGTTACTTCTTCTGACTTTTACTTACGGCAGTTTGCATTCTTAAATGCTTGGTGATTTTATTTTTTTATTGTAAGCTCATTGCTTAATTTTAACCAATGAGAGTCATGTGGATCTAAATTAGAATTGTTTTCCTCTACAGAGGATTTACTTATTCCTTTAGCCTTTCTCTTTCGTCTCAGCTAGCAAAGAATCCCAGGCTCAGTTTTTCCATCTTAACATTGAATCACACACATCTCAGTATCCAAATAACAGTGGTGATATTAATATGCATCCACAGGGCAACCTTAACCCATTAACTGACAGTTGATTATTTTGTGGGGGAGGAGGATGGTCCTTGAAGTGTTCACATACTTCTTGAAGAAAGGCAATGCAACAAAGAATGTATCCTATCCAGAATATATTCTTTCTGCTGCAGGAGTATACTTCAGAGCCTCTAATGTGCCATAATGCTAGAAGCAAAAATTGTGATCTTTTTAAAAGAAAAAAATATATTTTCTTAAACAATAAGAACATTTACTATCTAATGTAAGAAGTCTCTAGTAGGTAGTTCCAGGGTTGGTACAGTAGTTCAATGATGCCTTAAGGATTTTTTCTATCTTTTGACTTGACAATTCTCTGTTTATCAGGAATATACCTTTCATGGTCGCCAGATGGCTAAGAAGTTCCAAACATCCTATATTCATGCAACAAAATCCTTCCTGGTGCTCTCCATTTCTACCTGTCATTTTGTATTTCTATTTGGACTTATCTTCTATTATCTTAAAGAACTCTTCCTAGTATATTTTTGCAACACATATCTGCGGGTGATTATTTGTATATTTTCATTTTTTAATTAAAAGTATTTATTTTACCTTTTTTTGAAAGATATTTTTTGCTTGGTATAAAATTCTAGCTTGATGGATTTTTCTTTCTGCACTTTAAACATGCTCCATTATCCTCTGGATTTCATAGTTTCTGACAAAAAGTCAGTCATCAGTCTTGATGTTACTCCTTGGCAGGCTCCTTTGAAGAATCTTCTCTGGCTGCTTTTAAGATTTTTCACTTTGTCTTTGATTTTCAGCATTTGGCTAGGGTATGAGGATGTGTGGTTTCTTTTGTATTTATCCTGCTTGAGGTTTATTGAGCTTCTTGATGTCCTTGGACTATTCACAGCAACTATTTCTTCAAATATTGCTTCTGCTCCTTTCTCTCTCTTCTCTTGTTTTGGGACTCCAATTTTACACGTTAGAACTTTTGAGCATATTTCTCACATATTTATTATGTTTTCCACTTTACTCTTTTTTTTTAACCTGCACTTCAATTGAAATATTTTCTATTGTTCTTTCTTCAAGCATACTAATCCTGTCTTCTGATGTGTCCAGTCTGATGCTAAACTCACCCAGTGAGTTTTTAATTACAAAATTTTGAATTTTTGTCCCTTAGTTTTAAATAATTCCAAACTTTTTCAACATCAGATTGCATTCCTAAATCATGGCCATCTATTGAGAAAATACATTTCATCAATCTCAATAAGGTCTGATTTAGTATTTATCTATCATTATGACATTTAGAAAGAACAACTAAATAAATGTGCAACTTTAACTTTTATATAGGACTTTAAGTTTTACAAACTGTTCTCATACTCCTGTGTCATTTGAAACTCACCATGTGAGATATGTAGGAAAAGTCTTGTTATTATTTCCATTATAATTATAAAGAAACTGAATTTGTAAATGGGAGAGCAAACACTCTCTATTTTCTGACTACAAATTCCTTACTTTTGTCTATTACATCATGCTCCTTCAAAGCATATGTCCTATCAATGGGGGAAGAGGGAATAATAATGTCAAATTAAGAAGATAATATGTTTTTTTCTAACAATTATTATCCAAATATATAATCACAGAGCTGGAAGGAACCTCCTCAGGAGATCACCTAATCCTAACCCATGTTCTCATAATGTTGTACTATTTTAGTCAAATGTTACCTGTTAAGCTAGTGACTGTGTGTCTGGAGACTGCAAGATGGGAAACTTCTTTGTCCTCTTTCATTTATCTATTTACCTAAAACCATGGGATAAGGTATTAAATGGATTTTTAATTACTATTTACTCTTGATTAATATTAGGAGTGGTAACTTACTATCTGACAGTGACACAATATTTAAAATTTGGAGACACTATTTGCCCTGAGTTCTTACAAAACCTAAGCTAAAGTTGTTTGAAACCTAGAGTTCAAAAAAGGTGGTGATATAGTTCTATAGTTGATTGTTTTTCAAAATGAATGCTGAGTATTTACTCTAACTTTATTTTATTTTATTTAGTTTTTATAATGTAATTAAACATCACTTTGTACCTACGCTTTGTTTTCTAAGTTTTGTACTAAAGCAATAAAATTAGGGCGCATGTCATAAACCTCTTGAGAAAGAGTCCATTGGTTCTTTTTATAACTCAGTTTAATTATCATCCACATATAAGAACTTCTTATTTACAATCATTTTCCTTTTAATAATAATTTATTTACTGAAAATAATATTTTACTTTAACCAATTTAGTGTACATATATGATATAATGTACATAATGTGATTTACTTGCTTTATTGAGTAGCACACAACATTTAAAAATACCTTACTCTATAGGGTATACAAATTTTGTTAGTAGTGAAAAAATTAACATTAATAGTAATAATAATCCACAAGCTTTAACCTATTTTGATATGATGGCCCCAATTCTGGCCAACTATCTAACAAATGAGGATTTTGGTCACCAGCAACAAGAAAAGAAGGCACGTCAGTAGTTGTGTGTGAACTCATTACCACTGCTGGAGAGAGACCCAAAGAGAAAACCCTATCACAGAATATAACAAACAATAACATCATCTTTGGATATAAGACACACATTTGCAGCACCATAATAACTTCCGCTGGGCATATTTGTAATTGGTAAATGGATTATCTTTATAATTCATTTGGTGGCTGAGAAAATTAAGGCTTTTATTTCAGCAGGATTACTTACTGTGAGAAGCTTAACTCATTGTGGTTAGTAGCTATGGCTAGCTACATACATACATAAAAGAATACTGCTGTTTGCTCTGTCTGAGGACCTTCAGCCTACATCGTGATCTTGAAGACATTGCCATGAGAACCTTTAAAAATTCAGTGATTAAGATCTCAGATCCAGATTTCTTCTGAAGGCAGAACATTGGGAACTTGCAAAAGTTGGTGATGGGGAAGAAAAGGGGATGTTGTCAGCCTCTTACTTTTACCATATGAATAGGACATCCATTGCTCATTTTTCTACTTTACTAAGCCATATCAATTTCAATCCAGCACATGAAAGGAACTATACATGGAGTATTTCATCTCTGAGAATTCCATGCTAGGCTCTAGTTTTGGCAAATCCTAAGTGGAAGAGGAAATATTATTCATTCATTTCTCCCTCCCTTTCCTTCACCTTGCTTGAGGGCCTGCCAGAACCAGGGTTAGATTGCTAGCCCAGGAGGTGCACTTCACACTCTGAGAGGTGCTATTCGTAAGCATATTATCCTCTTCTATGACTCCAGACTAAATCCACAGCTGAACAGTAGGATGCTGCTTGCTAATGTTGATCATTCTGGCAAAACAGACCGTCAGTTCTGCAAACCAGTATAAGTAGTGAGTTTCATTTGCAGCTGAAATACCTAAATTATTTGGCAGTCTGATGTTACACAGTGGTCTCTATTGCTGTCTTTTTCTACTTTTCCCTTCCATCTCTGTGCTCTTTCTCTCTTCCTACCCGAAGACTCATTTCTTAGTACTGAAATGAGAACATAACTGAAAGTATTATTATCAGAAAAACAAGCTGCAGTGGATGATTTAGACACAGTTTAGATGTGTCTAGATGATTAGTCTGTTATTTGTTTTTAAATTTCCAGGAAAAGAGAATTAACTGCTATCCATTGTTTAACATTGGCTAAATCTAAATGAAATCATGATCATTTCTATAGCAGATTTACCTTCCTAATTATGCTTGGCTAATGTTTACACTGACTGATGGAAAAGGATGGTGCCTGGGAGAATGCCAAATGGCAGAAGGAAGTCTGACCTGAGACTAAAAATGTCCAAGGGTAAATTACTGAGTGGACAATCTGCAACAAGATAAAAAAAAAAAAGGAGCTGATGATCTGAATATCATTATTCCTTCAACTCTGTGTCCACTTCACCCTTGATTTTGAAAAAAATTTCTTGGCTGAAATACAGACAAAACACTTTAACCTTGATAATATCTGAGAGGAATAAAGATATTTCCTATGCCTCCGGAGTGTCAGCACAAGATTATGAAAAGGAGAAATGTTTGCAAATGCTACTAATATCAAAACATGTCGGGGAATTGCCCGGTTTCCCCATTCTACAGCTCCCATGTCTTTACATTTAAATCATTTGACCCAGAACTGCAGGTTCCATGATCTCAGAAGCCCAAGGTCCAGGCCTGACATAGACAGGAAGAATTACAGGGACTTCAAGTCTAGTCCTGTGGCCTCAGCGTGCTGGCATTTATCATAACCAGGCCACAGCACGGTAGAGAAAGGGGGGTGGAGTCCAGTAATCTGGAACTAGAATTTTATGAGGATGGGCTGGGCAATGGGAGACAGATTCAACTGTAGGTAATTAGGCACTGAAATTTACTAGCAGAAAAGGGGGGAAATAAGCCACTCTTTCTCAACACATTGTGAAAAAGTGACTCATAGCCAATGTTTTTAAAGACTATGATTGAAATAACGTCAGAGGGGGCAGTATGAATTAAGTTATCGAAAAATCAGTGATTAGACCATGAGATGTAAAAAAAATAGTCCAATGGTGGCAACCTTTTGTGCATTTGCTCCCATGTCAATCAATGGCACAGGCCATGCTTACAGACTTGCTTCCCCTGGTAGTAGAATCTGGCTAGTCTTTGAGTGAAGTCTAGTCTGAAAGGTAGACACATGATCTGGAGACGATGGCTGTGGGCAATGGATTGTTGAGGTGCAGGTCTTGGATGGGATAGATGGAAAGAAGTGGACACAACATGATGTAACCAGTGTCCCCAACATCTTGATTTTAACATCATGCCCCAAACTGAGCTCAATCTTTTCCCTCAAACTTGAACCTCCTCCATAGTCACCATACATTTAATTGTTAACTACATACATACATACAGTTAATTATTAACCAAATCCAGAGAGTCCTATTCCAGGAATGCCCCCTGTCACTGCCTTAGCCCAAATTCTCATTGTCTGTCATCCTTCCTGATTTCTCTCCTCATTTCCATCAGTCTTCCAGCAGGTACACTAGTATGGCCTTCCTTAAACTACATTTGATCATGTCATTCCCTCCTTAGGGATCTCCAACATTTCCTCTTGACAACAGGACTCTTTAATTAGGGTGACAAACAAGAGACTTTACAATTTGGCCCCCACCTACCCCTCCAACTTCATTTCTTGACATTCTCCTATCTTCATACTCTGCACCACAGCTACACTGACCTTCTGCCCTTTTCCAAACCAGTCATGCCTATTATCACTCAACTATTACTTCTGTTCCTCTCCCCGCCTCTCCTCATCTACCAAATAGAAGTGGGGCAAACATGGCTTTTTCCTTATAGTAAAAAGATTATTTAGGATGAAAATATCCACCTTACCATAGTAAGGTAACCCTTACTTATGCAGAATGAATTACTAGTAAATCACAAGATAAATCCCAGGTTATGTTGAGATACTGACTTGGCTCAATTAGATAGAACCATTAGAAGAAGACTAAAGAGTGAAAAGAAGCTTATCTCACTGGTCTTGGGAGCTCTCTATGTGATATTTTTAGTTTGTCAGGTTTTAAAAGGCTTAACAATCCAATGTCCAAAGTACTACGTATAATTTATATGAAAACTAATTCTCAGTCAATATGCTTATTAAAAGAAAAAAAAAAAAGGTTCACATTGTCTGAATAGAGTAATTGAGTAGCTTCTCATCTCCAAAGACTTTATCTAAAAAACAAAAGCTTAGTTTTGAAGGATAACAAGAAAAAAATTTAGAAGAATGATATGGTATTGAAAATTGTAGCCGCAAAAATAATAAATACATTTCTTCAAATGTATTCACATTTCACATTTTGTTTTCCATTTCTGATAAAGGATCTTAAGCATGAAAGTAAAATCAATGTCCTAGATGTTTCTCTTAAGGAGTATATAAGAGAAAGAAAAAGGACTGGAATGCTACAGAATGCAGGTTTCAAGGCAAAAGTTACTCCCCCGACCTCAGTAGGATTATTATACGCTCTCTGCAGAACCTATTGCTCCTGGTTTTTCAATTACAACTTTGAACCATATTCCTTGATTAGTAACAAGCAATCAATCATAATTAATTAGTTAAAATGTTCAACCGTTAAAATCATTACCATTAATTAAAATAATTATCTCTATTTTGGCTGCACTTCATTACCATTTCTAGGAAACACACTGCTTTACTGTATTGCCATTCTTAGTACAGATTCTCGGTGAATGGAATGCGTAGAATAGATAACCTATGAACTACTTTAAAAAAGACTACTTTAATAAGATTTTGGACTGTTTTACTGTTGTTGTTGCATCTGGGGAAAACATTTTCCTGCAGTGTTATGGGCTTTTTGATGAAAGCCCTTTGAAGTGAATGTTATCATATCACAGGATGCTGGGAAGTGAGGATTTTTGAAAGAACTTGTGCCTTGGAAGAAAATGTTTGATTTATAGGTTAAACAATAGTCTAGATATAGGGAGAGAGAGAACTAATGAAGTAAAGTAGATAATGGAGTTGAGGAAATAGCCTGGAATTCACTACTGAGACATAAGGAGCTGGAGAAAGTAAAGATAAGTTAAGAGACATAGAAGATGTAGAAGATAAAATGAAAAGCCACAACTTTTTCTATTAGAATCTAGAATGATAAAATATAAGGAATAAAGAATATTTGAAGAGGTAATGACTGAGAGTTTTCTGGAATGGAAAAAAGACATGTGTCCCAAGCAGGATAAATAGAAACAAATCCATATCTAGAAACATCATAGTAAAACTGCAGAACTTTAAGGAAAAAGAGGAAAAACATATGAAGACACCAGAGAGAAAAGACAGGTTACTTTTGAACTTGGAAAGAAATGACAATTAGAATTATAGGAGTTAATTACCAGGAACAATAGATGCTAGAAAATAACGGAATCCTATCCCAAGGCACTGAGGAAGAATAACTTGAACCTAAAATTGTATCAAGTAAGAGTAATAAAGACATTTCCAGATGTCTTTCACATCTTACATTCACAGATGAAGCACATTCCTACTTTCAGACCCTCGTTGAAAGAAATGCTTATGCATATAATTCAGCAACAAGGAAAATGAACCCAAATGCAAGAAGAAATCGTGACCAAGAAATCAATCAAACATGTTGGTAAGCCTAACTACATATTGGCTGAGAAATAGTGTCATTATTAACTAATTTGAGGGAGAAGTGGTTAAAACAATGGTTAAGATTCTAGACACCAATGACATGAAACGTGTGAGCATGTGATGCTATTTGGAGAGTAGTGAAAATATTTTAAGATTCTTGTTTAGGAGAAGGATGGAGGTATTTTTAACTTAATATTTGTTAGAAAAACATAAGATTAGGATGCATGTTATGTAGGATAACTTTTAAAAGATATATAAACTTTGTGATGGCATTGCCTCTGTGAAGAGGGGATGGGATGGGGAGATTGGGTCTGAGGAAATGTGCAACGGGGACTTCACTGTTCTCAGAGGCAGCTATGCTGTGGACAGCAAAGACACAGCTTCGGGTCACAGCTTCTTGGGAAGGAATGGCAGCTCTGCCTCTGCTATGGGCTGCATTGTGTCCCCGTGAAATTCATATGTTGATGTCCTAACCCCCAGGACCTCAGAACGTGACTGTATTTGGAGACAGGACCTTTAAAAAGATAAGTAAGTTAAAATGAGGTTATTAGGGTGGGTCTTAACCCAATATGACTGGTGTCTTTATAAGAAGAGGAAATTAGGACACAGACATGCAGAAGGAAGACTATGGGAAAGCACAGGGAGAAGATGACGATTTACAAGCCAAGGAGAGAGGCCTCAGAAGAAACCAATTCTGCAGACACTTTGATCTCAGATTTCTAGCCTCCAGAATTATGAGAAAATAAATTTCTGTGGCTTAAGCCACCCAGCCTTTGGTACTTTGTTATTGCAGCCCCAGCAAACTAATACAGCCTCTTAAATCTGTGTGACTGGGCATGATCTTAAAATTCTATACCTCAGTTTCTTCTCTGTAAAATTGAGATAATAACAACCCTATCTCATAGGGTTTTTGTAAGATTTAACCAAATTAACATATGTAAAGCACTTGGAATACTGACTATACATAGTTAAGCTTCAGTTAATGCTAGTTATCACTATGTTTTAATTAAAAATCTTTAACGTGACAAACTATTAACATTGATTAATTATGAATGGTAGGCATATGGATATTTGTTATATTGTACTCTGCACTTTTAGGCAAATTCAAAAATTATTCTGACTAAAAGTAAACCTATTTGCTATATTCTATATCATGTGGGAACTTGACAGCAAGTTGAAGAATACTGCAAGTGATGTCACAAAATTAAATAAATAATTAAAATAAAATAAAAATTATTTTAAAAATAAAAAATAAAAAATTAACAGCATTATTTATTTGAGAAATCTTTTTAGATCATCTGTTACTTGCTAGGTGCCAAGCTGACTCTTTGAGTATTATGTATTGACCCATTGTCTTTCTTTTCTGAGAGTGTGTTTACCACTTATAAAACAGTTTTCAGAACTTGTGATCCATTCTACAATTCCATGTCTGCCCAGGGCTTGGCACCTGGACATTTGCCTTGTGGAACTTATTACAGACAGAAAGCCCCAATGCTTTATAGCCTTGCTTAGAGGATTTGATGCATCTGCAGTAATTTAAAAAAAGCTACTTGAGAAGAATTAAAGATTTTGCTAATCGGCCTATTAATTGGAGTTATCAGGTCTTCAGAACACAAAGGCAAACAGAGCAGGTGACAGTGAGACCAGAAATGTCTCTGGAAGTTAGAATTAATGATATACAAACCCGGGTCCCTTTGTGGTTGAGTCTCATCCAGATGCTCCCAGCTATAAAAGAATAATATGAGAACTCATTAATTGGTAATTCTATACAACTTCAAAAACAGATTTCCACCACAAGTGTGAGTTTTCTGACAACCTCCTAATGCCTCAAAGTTGTGGGGAAAGGCCTTGTCAAACCCATGACTCAACACAATAGCTCAAAGAAACACCCAGTAAGGCCTGGGAAAAGCTCATCTCATTGAAAAATGTATCCATCATTAAAACACTTCACTTAAATTTGCTGAAGTTACCCTCCAGTCCTTATTCTATGCAGCTGCTGCCTCACAGTTGACTCCAACAACATTTATTCTTCTTTTGATCATAGTCTCATGGAGACCCAATAACTATTGTAAGGTATCAGCTGCCTGTGACAAGGTGGGGGATATCGACACCACGCATTCCAGTCTCCTCCTTACCCTATCAACTACCCACTGGGACAGAAAATTTAAGCGACTAATGTGAGTTGATCCTATTAAATTGTCATCATAAGAAGAGATGTTAAAGGTGAAGTACAAACCATGGTTTACATGGTGTTATTTTTACTGCATATCAACCTCTCTAGAAGTAGAATGCAGTGAGGAAAGCTCTTTAGAAACTGATGTGGTGAAAAGTCTTCCTATAGGAGTTGGAAGATGGATTTTAACCCTGGCTCTTCATTTCCTAGTTATGTGTTCTTGGCTGAGTCCCTTCATCCTGTCTGAGTCTCAGATTACTCATCTGTATGACGGCAATGATAACGCTTACTGTGCATGTTGGAGTGAGGATCAAATGACATTACATATATAAAAGTGCATAGTACAGGGGGCCGGCCCGGTGGCATAGTGGTTAAGTTTGCATGCTCCACTTCAGTGGTGCAGGGTTTGCAGGTTTGGATCCTGGTTGTAGACCTACACACCACTTGTCAAGCCATGCTGTGGTGGCATCCCACATACAAAGTAGGGGAAGATGGGCACAGATGTTAGCTTAGGGACCATCTTCCTCAAGCAAAAAGAGGAAGATTGGCAATATATGTTAGCTCAGGGCCAATCCTCCTCAACAACAACAACAACAACAACAACAACAACAAAAAGTACACAGTACAGTGCCTGACATAAAGTAGGTCTCAAGAAAAGCATTTTTTGGACTTTCTAATGGAAGGATTAAACTGTTTCTATTATGTCAGTTTCTATAAATTCACTTAACAAATAGCTATGAGTGCCTACCCAGGTGCTGTCCTGAAGGCTGGAAAGGCAGAGATGAATAGATGTAATTTTCAGTGTAGTGGGGAAGGTAAAGTCAAATACAAATATCCCATGAGTTCTACCGTAGAGATCTACAAGGTGCAGTGAAAACAGAGAAGTGAGTGAACGGCTTGGCCTGAGGCACTGGGGAGTCTTCACAGATGGAGACGCTGGGGTTAGGTCTTGTACAGGAGAGTTTATCATATGGACAAGAGGATAAAGGATCCTCAAGACACAACTGTAGTGCAAAGGCGTGGGGGTACAAACCAGAATGTCACCCTTGGGGATCTGTAAGGTTTGAGGAGTATAGTGGCCCCGGTTTCTTTCCTACAGGTCTTACTTATGCTTTTAATTCAATAATTATGGTTCTTTAATATTGTCATTATTTTCTACTCCTAAGAATTTGCTGGTAGCTTTGTTTTGTTCTTCCTCAAATTGGAGAAATTCTCTGCCTAACTGATATGGCTGTTTAAAGAAGACTTAAGTAGCCAGAGTCTTTTGGGTTCTCAAATAGCTGTCATGCTCTCTTGGTCCTGCCTCTGTTGAGGATTTTAGAACGTATTTCTCACTGAATGGCTTAGAGGATGTTTGAATGGAGCTCCCGTCACATTCTCTAGGTGTCCTTGAACCTGTATGCTAGGATACAGGATGGGCACTGGTCCTCTAAGTCTCTCCTACCTGTTGGTAAGTTAGTTTCTGGCCTTTCAGAGACAGCTTCTTTGAAAATATTCATCTCTTGTTTTTGATTCCAGATTCTTAATCATGTGACACGACTGTAAGTCTCAAAAATCTTGTTACCATTTCTGTAGGGCATGGTACCTCACACAGATAGGATTCCTGGTCATCTGACTTGATTTTCTGGAGTTCCTAACTTGGATTCACTGGGCCCTCACCATCTGGGGTTTTAGTCATCTGAATTAGGTTTGAAAATATTTATTTGTTTTAAAAAAAATAGGACCTCCCTTTTAGCTGGAATATACCAGGGTGTGGAATATGTTTTTACCGGTGAACATTTAGCCTCTAGGGAGATTCAAGAATAGACAAGTAAGTTCCATGAAGATAGGAACAATGTCTGTGTTGTAGAGCTATGATATCCTAAACAGTACTATGTCTGGCACATAGGAGGCATTAATTAAATATTAATATGGACGGCATTAAACAGTCACAGTCCAGTAGGAGAAAATACATTGCAATTCTGAATAAGATGTATGATCCTATTGGTTCCTCTGTCAGTGGTCGGAGAAATTGGGGGTTGCCAATGGACATCCTCTCTTATTTCCTGGTCTTTGTTAAGCCAAGTGCAGTGTTTATGATGAAAGGGTGAGTATTAAAATAGCCTTCTTCAGACATTTATTTGGAGGGAGGAAAGAAAAGTTCCTAAGAGTTCGTCATCATTTATGAAACCATGGTGCTGAATGGCATGAGGTCCAGAGACAGTGTTTCCATGGGCTGGTAGAAAAGTGCGCTGCATGCTGTTGCTAGGCAACAGCCCATGCCAGCTTCTCTTGAATAAAGGCCAAGAGAATCAACAGAATCCAATGGGTTTATGAGGAGAAGGGTTTTCACCCAGAATACTAAGTTCTGTGTTCTTTTTGCCATTACGGGTAGTATGAGTCTTGACCAATATTTGGTGGGGAGGGGCTCTATATATGGCAACAATTTAGCAAATTGTCCCCAAAGCCATTTCATGAAGTTTTGCTTATGACCAAGTATTAATTATACGATTTGTGTATAAAATGTAAGTTCAGAAAGAAAGAACACATATCTCTACATGATGTTCCATTTACACCAATATGTAACCACCCACCTATTTTCTCCTATTTGAATATTCCATTCTATTCCTTTCTCACTTTGGCTACATGTTTCATGCAGAGTAGATCTGCTCTAGACAGCATGTTCAAACTACATTTGTAACTAGAAAATTCTTTCTTTCAGCAGGTGTTCAGGGTGCTGTGGTTTGCCGTGGGTAACTTAACAAATACATTGCTTTTGTTGCCTGGAAGCATTCCAGTGGAAGAAATTGTGACTATTACTATGTTGTAAACTGCACCCAAAACTTAGAATCACAGAATGACTAATCTCTTGCCTTAAATCCTAATTTATTCAAGGTTCTGAATGAACCTGGCACTGACTCACTTAAACTGTATTTCATACCTACTATGTGCCAGACATTGTACTTTCACATATGCTAATTCTGTGTGCACAATTGAGTCACACTAGCATACACATTTTACAAATTCTGGTTAAAATATGCGCAAGGTTTATTTTCCACCTTCCCTTGATCTTATAGTCAAGCCTACGTAACAACGTCTTTTTATTTTTAAATATATTGAAAGGGATTGACACTGAAGGTTACTTTGTCATTGGTTGTAAAGTTGTGGACTTCTAGAGCTGCTTCCAAGGCTGCGGTTGTAGGGAGGAGAGGAAGGGCCAATCAACAAGTCTTGGGTCCTCTTCCCCTATTATAACTAAAACTCCTCTGTTTTGATCCTTTTTACAAACTGAATTTTTTAATGTAAGATTTCACTTGAAAAAGAAAGTTGGTAAACCTTTGGTACAAAACTTGATAGCTCAGGAGGAATAATCTAGTATTTCTCATAGGGTGGCCCACGACCCTGCGTGGACCACCTGCAGGTGCACTTAGAGTGTTTATTTTACAAAGCTGAACCTGAGGTATCCCCTGGCTCCCAAAACCTAGTGAAACAGATTCTCTGAGAGTCAGGCCTATGAATATATGTTTTAAACAGGAATTCTTATGTAGACTAAATTAAAAAATTTTTATATGAAATTTACTTTATATACAAAAGAGAGTGTGTAAAATATGTATGTTAAGTACTAATAACCCATTTGCCCACCACCCAACTTAAGAAATAGAAAATTGCCAGTTCTCTTGAGGCCTACAACATCCCCCTCCAAAGTTGCATCCTTCTCTTTCCTTATTCCCTAAGTAGCCATTATAACGAATTTTGTGTGAATCATTCCCTTGCTTTGCTTTATGGTTTTACTCTATATGATTGTATGTAACCTTAAACAATGTATTACTTGATTTTGCCTGGGTTTGGCAAAATAGAATTATGCTCTATGTATTATTTTGTTACCTGCCCTTTTTTTGGCAAGTTTATGAGATTCATCTATGTTGACATGTGTAACTATGGTTTGTTCATTTTTATATGTATTGTAATCCAGGTATAAATATTCCAAAATTATCCAATTTTCTGTTTGTGAACTTTAGTAGTTTCAGTTTTTGCTTTCACAAACAATGCTGCCATGAATATTCTTATAGTACACATCTCTTAGCTGTGAAAAAGTTATGGGTGTAGATTTAGGGTATATACAAAAGTATTATATACCTAGGTGTAGAATTACTGGGTTGTATGTGCAAGTTCAAATTTATCAGGTGATGCCAATTTTTCCCCAATATGGTTGTATCAATTATCAAATATAAGAAATTCTACTAATTTCATTGATTTTTAACTAGATTATTATACATTTCCAAGAAAACGTGGGAAGTTGGGGATGGCACGATTCTGTTTGTATTGATCTCATCAACGCCTTCTCAAAGAATCCTGTTCTTGCCTTGGCTATACATGATTAAAGTGCAGGACTTGAACTCAAAGTTTTAAAGATCTATATGTAGAAGTTGTAGCTTGAGGCCTTTAACATCTCACCTTCCATTTATTACTGTTGTCTTCAGTTTCTCTGTCCATTGGCAAAAGTTCATTTCTGCAGGAAATTAGTAAGAAGTAAAGGTTGCTCGTGGTTTTGTGACAGTGTGTTGGGTTTCTCAAGTTTAATCCCTGAAAACACTATAAATCCTCATAGTGCCCATCTACAGGCTCTAAACTGAATAATATATCCCTTGACAACTGAGAATTATTAGTGCTTTTATTGAAGAGGGTATGGTAAACCTGCCACAAATGTTTTTCTTTTCTCTTTTCTTCCTGCCCAATTTCAGACTTATTAAGGCACTCAGAAATATTACTAATCTCTACCCTTTACAATATAGGGAATATTGTACAGGGAAGACGCTGGACAAATCCTGCCCTCCCTCTTCACAGGGTGCTTGCCTGGGTGGTGGAAGTATCATAGGTCCGGGAATAGTACAAGGTCTCTCTCACTTAAGACTCTGGGAAGTCTGAACAGGGCTGTCCACTTGAGCAGTCCAATGAAATGTTTCGAGTGCTGGAGAACAAGGCCAGAGGTGTTCTCAATTGTCACCAAGACAATGGGGTTGGGCAGATAAAGCCAATATAAAGAAGCAATTATCTCAGGCAAAGGAAAGGAGGAGAGGGATGCAATTTCAGAGGAATTCACAAAAGCTTTAAACTGATGTGGTAATGTTTTATTTCTTAAGCGTAACTCTCTTATGATTCTTCTGTCATGCATAATAAATATATATATTTTCAAAAGCGTGCTATCCTGGAATTGGGCCTATGAAGAAATAAATGGGAGGAATTAGATTGCCACTAATATGTGTGTATTTTTTTCAGGCTTATTTTAATGGATTTGCTTGGATGAGGTGCGAGGTGCTTGGGTGGACAGAGAGTTTCCAGATCCAGGAGACAGAATGGGCAGATAGGATCTTATGCTGTTAACGATATGCATATGAAGTCTAGAATGTATACCAAATCACAGTCTGGATGGAAAAACCCTATTTATACCAAGCAGGGAAAAGTCTACAATTTATGAAGCTCTGAATGAGTCATCAAGGTTTCTCTTTATGGAGGAAGATAATACTAACAGCTGTTCTATTGGATTCCATTTGCTGAGTTCAATAGGACTATTCTAATGGTTTATTTATTTAACATTTTACATCATGTAAATATTTTGGTCTGGTTGTAATTTGCACTTGTTTTTCACATTTCAGGTTTATACTTCTGCAACGAGGTATTTCGTATGTACTTTTTCAATCTAAGGAAATTATAGAAGCAGAGTGAAGCTGTCTTTAAGAAGAAATGATTATCAATGAGGATCAAAATCCTAGTGAATTTTTCTTGTTACATTAGCAACAATCCCCCACTGCTTCTCTAATTTCCATGATCACATGATATTCTTTTCCTTTCTGTCTTCTCATTTCTCTCACTGCTCCCTCTCAGTTTCTTTAACTGACTCCTCTAGTTATCAGGGTAGACTAGATAAAATTACAATGGCTTTACAGGACAAACATTTATTTCTGGCTCATGCTACATGTCCCACATGGGTTGGCAGGAGACCCTGCTCCACACAGTCCCTCGGGGCCCCAGGCTTAGAGAGGCTCCCCCAACTTGTAGCTGCACTGTTGGAACATGTGGTCACTTCAGTTGCCACAGCAGGAAAAGAAATCTGGAGAAGCATTTGTGGGCTTTTCTTCTTCTTGGCCTTGACAGAACACATGCTATTTGTATTCTCCATTGGGCAGAATGAGTCATCTGGACCCACCTAACTGCAAGGGGGCTGAGAATTGCTTGGAGAGGGTGAAGGACTAGACACCACTGGACATTTGTGAGGTCTACCTCACTTCTCTTTCTCCACCAGTCCTATAAATGAATTGAATAACTGGCCATCATGGGCCATTTTTCTTTCTCTCTCTCTCTCTTCTCTTAAAAGTTCCTACTCATCCTGTTGTATTTCCTGCAACATTCAGTACAGTGCTTTCTATTTCTTAGATACTTAACATTCATAGAACTCACCTGAACTGTAGTCAGTGGGTAATATTGGTGCCTCTGATTACAAAAAGTCGGACTGACATCTTAGACATCACGAACACAGTAAACTCTACTGTTGAGTGTCATATGGAGAGGTAGTTATGCGCCAAAGGGGGTGAATAGAAGGACAGGAAATTATTGGTGAGGGTAAATATTCCACTTTAATGGTCAATAAAAAAATAAAGAGAAAGAGAGAAACAAAGAGAAAAAAAGAAAGAAACAACCAGAAGTGTAGAAAGCCACAATCTAGATATCAAAAGATCAGGATTCAAGTCCTGAGTTGCTAATTACTGTGTAGCCTTGAGGAAAGAGCTTCAACTCTCAGAGTGTCCTGTAGCCCATGGGCCAACATAAGATGTTGATCTAGAAGATCACTGACTTTCTCTGCACCTCTACTTCCCTTGTGGTTGTTTATTGGTCTTTGTGAGCCGTGGTCAGGACTGCAGACTCTAGGTCTTTCTCCTCTTTTTCCAAGTTTTCTTATTTATTTAGGGGTGTGTTAGGTGAGATATTAACCTGCATGGAAGTGGAGGGATGGCTGAGTGAGCTGGGCTGACTTGCTTGATGATAGCTTGTAGGTGGTCTTCCTCACCTGTCCTCAGAGCTAGCAGGTCATTAGGTGCACGACTTCACGTATGTGGACATTTTGGTTATGTTTGCATTCAACTGTGGAAGCTTTTAGTGTTCCAAATACGGATTTCAAAATACTGGAACATGGTTCAAGATGGACAGCTGTTAGATAGACATCACTTCCCCTGTTTTCCTAAGTCCTGTTAAAGTGACTGAAAAGATGTTTGAAAATGATGAATAAAAATAAAGCCATAACAATATTGGAAACCAAGGAAAGGGAACTGATAGCAGACCAGAACATTTGAGGAAATACTGGAAGATGAAAAATGGATGGGGTCAGATTGAGAGATAATAACAAAGAAAATCTGTTTATTGGAGATTAGAGCTATAGTTGACAAGAACATTCCAGGGAAGACTGAAGCTCAAGTAGACTAGGATGGAATATGAAGCATGGGGCAGTCGCCAGAGTACTTATGAAAGAATCGCGTCTCACATGCTGAGCCTACAGGGCTACTCTTCTAAGTATGTGACATTTACCAAGCATATGCGCTGGTGGCTTTAGCACCAGGCTAACATACCATAAATACACTGGGTGATCTGCCTGAGAAGGATCTAGGGGTGGGTAATGGGGCTTGAGAAAGAACTAGAGCAGATTTGAGGCAAATCCAGAACAGCCACCCCAGACACTAGAAAAATTTAAAAGAAAGGGCAGCTCCACCTGAAAGTGAAATACACTAAAGTTCTCCAGCCTTAAGTAAAGTCCTCCTTATTTGGGTGCCTGTGGGGCACCCCTCAGGGAAGCCTTCCTGGGACACAGTCACCCACTTACAGTGCCTGCACCTCATCCTCCCATTCAGAGAAGGGTCCTGCTGGGAAAACTGACCTACACGTTTGCTGAGGGCTCCCTGACCTAGTCCATCTAGACCTTGATACCATAAATATGCATTGAAAACTGAGAATCACTGTGCTTTTAATTAAAACCACTGTTGTCAAAGAGTGTCATGATGAATAAATAGAAAAATTGTGGCCCAGGTGTAAAGGCAAACACTCCTGTGTTTCTTCTCTCTTCTCAACTATTACACTCACACTCAGAACTCTCCACAACACCTCTGACACCAGATGTGTGGGTTTTCACACATCAAGCAATTCTGCCACGCCAGCTGGATCTCCTGTAATTTAATTCAATCCTACACTATCTGCCTGGAGAGAGCATCAGATTCCACAGGGTAAGGGCTCAGTCCCACAAGACTGCTACCCTCCCCCTGCACCCCACTTCAGATGCTAATTGCCGAATCCAGGTTGATACCTGTGCTTCTGACCTACTTGCTATAAATTGGAGGTTCCTACCACTCCCTCCTTGGGTTTGATCAATTTGCTAAAGCAGCTTGCAGAACTCAGGAAAACAGTTTACTTACTAGATTACTAGTTTATTATAAAGAATATTAAAGGATACTAATGAACAACCAGATGAAGAGATACATAGATCAAAGTCTGGCAGGGTCTCAAGCACAGGAGCTTCTGTCCCTGTGGAGTTTGGGGTGAACCATCCTTCTGGAACGTGGATTCATTCTTGTTCACTAACCTGGAAGCTCTCCGAACCCTGTCCTTTTGAGTTTTTATGGAGGCTTCATTACATTAGGCATGATTGATTAACTCATTGGCCATTGGTGATTGATTCAACCTCTAGCCCTTCTCCCATCCCCAGAGGTAGCGGGGAGAATGGGGCTGAAAGTTCCAACCCTCTAACTTTTGGTTCCCCTGGCACAGCCCCTATTCTTAGGGGCTTTCCAAAAGTCACCTCACTAACATAAAATCAAGTGTGGTTGAAAGTGGCTTGTTATGAATAGCAAAAGATATCATTATCCCTCATCATTTAGGAAATTCCAAGAATTTTAGGAACTCTGTGCCAGAATCAGGGATGATTTATTTCATAGTATAAATTACAATGTCATACCAGGGAAAAGATATAATTCAAGGTAGAGAAAAAAATTTTTAAATTGAGGATTCTTAGAGATTTGAGAAGATGCTCATACAATAAAAGAGAGCAATCTATTATAATAAAGAGATATTTAGAGAAAAAGAAAGAATGATTGAGGAAATAAATTCAATAAATGATTCAATACTAGAAAGGTCAGGTTAAAGACTGAGCTGGTAATCTGGAGGACAAAGTCAAGGAAATCTCCCAGGATGTAGAGCAAAAAGGACAACGTTATGAAAAATGTAAGAAAAATGGAATGAGACATAAAGTATAGACCTAGGAGGTCCAGCATCCCTCCTACTAATTGAAATTCCTAAAGCAGAAACAGTTGTAATGGCAAGGAAGGGATAATAATGACAATAATTAACAGAAATCTTAAAAGAAGACAATTTCACTGAACTAGAGAAAAACATGTCTGCTGACTAAAAGTGATATTGAGGTCTGAGCAGGATAAAGGAAAATACATGCACACATATATACATATATACATACATACTGGAGAGGAGGAAGACCTTTCTCTTCTTCCCTTCTAGGTTCCTTGGCTAGTCTAATAATTACATTGACATAAGACAGATTAATAGGAGGGAAAACAAATTTAATTTTGTATGTATAGGAATTGCAAAGATCTGAGGCTTCCAGACAGTCAAGCAATTGAAGCTTATATGCCTGAGCTAAGGAGAAGAAGGTAGATGTCTAGGATTTCAAAGGGAAGGAAGACAATTCACAGGGAGATGGAAAGAGCAAGGGTTTGGTAAACAAATGTTTGCCATGCCATGCAGACAAGTCTTTCTGATGTAAAAAGTTATCTCTGGTAATAGCTGCCTTTCTGGTACAGGCTCCCCATCTAATTCTTTTAGGCGGTTAACGGAGAGGTAAAAAAAGACTCTTCCTGAGTCTGTTAGACCTCGATTGCCTTAATCTTAAAATAATCCACATATCAAAGTGGCATATTATGGGGTCATGTATTCTGCTCCTCCTCCATACATACATACATACATAAATATCCTACCACTAAATATAACCTGTGAAATCTAAGAACACAAAGGGTAAGAGAATATCTTGAATACTTCCAGAGAGGAAGGGAAAAAAGCAACAAAAACAACCCACCAAAAAACAGAGCAAAATAACCCCCCAGATTTTGTGAACATGCATGAGAATCAACAAAGCACAGACGATGTAGTTATAATTACAGAAACTAATGTTGAAAACCTTGACAATGTAAAACTAACTCTATAGGGGAAGGAAAAGTGGAATAAAGTGTTAAGTATCGATTCCATATCTTTCAATCTAATATTGATAAATTTAGAAATAGATTCTGTGTCTGTTCAGTGAAGACAAAAGTGATTATCTCAGATGTGGAACTTCTGGGGTGGGTGGAAGGGAGACTTTCACCTTTTTTTAGAGTTCTGTAAGATTTGATTTTTTAAAAACTGTTTGCAAATATTAGTGATTAAAGAAGAGTCACCAGCAGACAGTCTCATTACACAGGGGCTCAGCCAGTCTGCTCACAGGGTATGATTTGTGGCCACTTCCCACTGGTTAGACCCTCTCTCGGGCTTGGATGGTCAGATTGGCTGTCACATCCTCCTGTTCAGGGAACTTGGAGTGCAGTGAGGGTGGTCAGAAGGGCAGCGAGTCAGGAGAGGAGGAAGGGAGTTTAACTCAGATCTGTTACAGTTTATTAGTGCAATTTGACTAGTGTCTTGGCCCTGCATGCCTCAGTTTTTTCCATCTGTAAAATGGGGAGGTTGGATTAAATTAGTTGGATTAAACAGAATTGCAGACTGTTTGCAGACCTCTGGGACTGAAGACGAAGTACTTGGGGGGCAGCTCCTGAGAGTCAGGGGGATTCAGGGGAGGCTCAGAGTCCCCACCCACAGTGTCACCAGAGCAGTTGTACTTTGACCTGCTTTAAGTGATGATTTCCATATAAGATGTCATTTGAGTGAAGGGCTAAATGGTGTGAATTCCATGGACCAGATGCTCCCCAGGGTTCTTTTGAGCTCTAAGATCCTATAATTCTGGAAAAAACTTGTCATGCACAAAAAGAGACTTATTGACTATTAATGAACAATCTTTTTTTTTTTTCATTCTCTTTGAAAACAAATTCTAACAACAAGGGATAAAAGATTCTTTTGGTATAAATACACATTATTAGACTTAGGAAGAAAATGTAGGATTGAGGACAGTATCAAGTTTTCAGCTCAAGTCATCTTGTAAACACCACTTTTCACATCTGCAAAATTTTTGTTTATCAAGCTTGCTCATATGCATACCACTCTTCTCACTGGCAAATTTATGGGTTTTTTTTTCACATTCGAGGAAAAGATATGTAATAGTTTAATTAAATCTCCCCCTACTTACTCTATCGTAGCGCTTCTTAACCACACACATTCTCTTTTTCTGCTGTCTGTGAGGTGATGGAAATGACAGAAAGGAGAGAGACTGCTTGGGCTGTGCAAATAACTGGATATAAATTAATCTTAAGTTAATCTGGGAAACATTAAATTAAACTAATATTTAATGAAGTTTAGCTTTTGGGAAGTAAATTGTGATTAGCACCAGTATTTCAACGCGGGGGGCTGTGGTGGTGCAGGGCCTGGGCCATTAGACGCCACGCTGGCAGCTTCACTGTGTTAGAATGTCGTAGGTTTCTATTGGGTATTTCTCATTTTCTAAGCAACAGGAGAAAACTCTTTTTTTCCTGTGACACTTGTTAATCTTTGCCCTGCTTTTATGCAAATTACTTCTCTACCTAAATTTCATTCTTTCTTTCATTCATTGATCAAACATTTGCTCAGTGCCCACCCTGTGCCAGGTGCTCAGAATGCTATGGTGAATTCGATGGGCAGACACCTGTCCTCACAGAGCTTACAGTCCATCGGAGAGCCAGCCTGGGAAACGCTCCTGCAACAAGGGAGCACAGGGCGCTGGCAGTGTGCAAAGGAGGGGCCTCCAGCTGGGTCTGGGAGTTAATTTCCATAACCACGCGGAGCCCCTCTGCCTGACTTGGAGGTGTCCACAAATAGACAGACCACACGGGCCTGCCGTAATCTCGGGTTTACATTGGTCAAGATTAAAAAGGAGATGCACATTACCTAGTTCTCACTTCAGAGAGAAAGTAGCAGTTATGTCTCTCTTGCCAAAGCAGGAGGGACCCCACACCTGAAATTTGAGTGAGATGTTGAGACTGCTGACGCCACATGCACCCCGAGAGGGTGTGACAAGATTGTTGAGGTCTTTGGGGAGAGCCCGGCAGGTCTTGCAAGCAGGCTGAAATGGCTTGAGAGAGCAAGGAAAGGAGCCCCGCCCGGGTTTTTACTGTGGTTAGGGCTGGGGCCAGGGTGAAGGTTCCTGAGTGCTGGTGTGGTTCGAATCTCCCAGAGGTGCCAAAGAAGAGGCTTTGTTATCAGCTGATCCAGATGCGGGCACAAGGGGAAGAGGGACGGGAGACGCTTAAAAGCTGTCAGCCATCAAAGATCAAAACTGGAGGCAGACTTCTCATTACAGTTGCCCACCCACCTCCCCAGATGAAACAAAGCTTTTCTTCGCCTTGAATTCTAAAGCAAATCACTTACAGTAGATTACGGGCAGAGAGCCCACATGTGACAGTGGACGATGTCCTTCACCTTGAAGCGATTTTAACAACAGATGCAGGGATGGACTTTTATTGTGAAACTGCAGCTCAGGGAGAGCAAGTCTGTGAGGGACTTGAAGGATATAGTTCACAGAGGTTGAAGACTAGAACAAGAAGAGGAGATCTGCGGTGTAACCTTCAGATGATTTTTTTGTTTGCTTGTTTATATAACTTTTAACAGCAGGGTTTTTGATAGGAGCTGGGTAGCAGATAACTTAAAAGTGACTCATTGACAGTGCTTGGAATATTTTGTGTTGTTGATTGAGGGTAAATTCTTACATTATTAATCACAAAGCAGTTAGTGATGTTTATAACATGCTGTGAAGATTGGAGGATTCAGCTAGAACTACTTGGTCTTATTTAAAACAAATTATTACAAATTAGCTCATTTCCTTCCTTCCTTCCTTCCTTCCTTCCTTCCTTCCTTCCTTCCTTCCTTCCTTCCTTCCTTCCTTCCCTCTGTTCCTTCCTCCCTCCCTCTTCCCTTGCCCCCTTCCCTCCCTCCCTCCCTCCCTCCCTTCCTTCTTTCTTCCTTTCTTTCTTGTAGGTGGTTGTGAGTAAGAACATGGAGGTATAGGAATACTAGGGTGGGAAAAAAAACTGTAGACGTAGGGTACCTGCATTTGACACTTTAAAATATTTCCACCTCCCACTGTATAACAATGACAATCCAGATTTGGATTGTTTTACTTCAAATATTCCCAGAAAACCTTTTTCTGGTTAATTTTATTTGGTCTTTTATCAGTGCTCTGGACATGAACCTACTTTGGAGACAAATTTACTGCAGCCCAGGTCCAGCTGGCACACAGCATGCTGTCTGTTCAGGAGAAAATGATGTGCAAATCAGGGAAGAATAAAGAATGGAAATATTTGGGAAAAACATTGGACATCTTTGAAAAGGTGGGCATATTCT
The DNA here is from genome assembly GCF_020826845.1 of Diceros bicornis minor. NCBI lineage: Eukaryota > Metazoa > Chordata > Mammalia > Perissodactyla > Rhinocerotidae > Diceros > Diceros bicornis. Next base: position 17,884,266 of record NC_080772.1, on the reverse strand, counting down.
CTTCCAAATTGTTCAATTAACCCTGAAAAAATCGGAGGGGTATTCATATTGTGAAAAATGAAAACAAAATCACAAATTTGAAAGCAACTGATCCCATTGCCAAAGATTCCATTATTCCTAAGTTTTGGTTAGTGACATGCGTTTAAAGGGGCTTGTATGCAGGCGTTATTGCTCTTCTTGTGTCTTACTCTGTTTGGGTTGTCCTAACAAAATACTACAAGCTGAGTGGCTTTTAAACAGTAAAAATTTACTGCTTATAGTTCTGGAAAAGCTCAAGATCTGGGGAGTTCAAGATCAAGGAGCTGGCAGATTTGGTGACTAGTGATTTCTGGTTCATAGACAGCACCTTCTGGCTGTGTCCTCATATGGTGGAAGAGACAAGGGGTCTCTCTGGAGCCTCTTTTAAAGGGCATTAATCCCATTCAAGTGGGCTCCATCCAGGTGACCTAAGCACCTTCTAAAATCTCCACCTGCTAATACCATTACATTGGGCATCAGGAGTCAACATGAATTTGAGGGAACATAATTATTCAGCCTACAGCAACTTGGTTCAAAAGTTTGCTTTTTCAGGCAGACTTGTTACATTGCAAAAGGAAGCCAGCCAGAGAACTCAGAAAGGGTGGGGTGAGCACAGTAGTCCTCTATTCAAATACGAAAGAGGAGGTCAGCCTGATGGTGGGATTTTTCCAATTGCATTGCAATAGCTGTAGCTTTATGTCTTACTTTGCACAGAGCTGGGTCTCTGCCGCAGCATTTTAAGAATGGCATTAAAGTGAGTTTCCTTCCTTAAGCCTGATTTCCTTATGGTGGAGACAATGCAGTGTTGTTTCTCTCCTACCACCAAATCTTTAGCATAATTTTTTGGCTCATTCCTGGAAGAGTTACACTGTCACCATAAACATACTCTCTTCTTTAGAGATGAATAGGATGCCATGCGTGTGTGTCTGAATAACCCAGACATAAAATGCATGTCTATTTATGAACTTAACTGCCTATAGAGTGCTGTGATTCAGGGGAGTCTAGGTCCTGGAAAAGACAGATGATACCCTTCCAAGTTCAGTTTAATGATAGTCTTACTTTTTGAACACCTACCGCATGTTAGACCTATGCTAAATGTTATAAAACATGCAGAGAAGAACAAGGCATGGATCCTATCCTCAAGGGGTTGACAATCCAGTTGAAATAATATGTGAATGTGTGATAAGGCTAACAGTAGAGGCTGAAACAGCAAATTATAGGAGTATATTGGACATGCTCAATAAGGGAATGTTGAGAATGCTCCAGGCTGGCTTAAATAGGAGTGAGAGTATTTGGAACAGAAGTGGAAGGAGATGTGGGATGTTCTAAGACCACTTAAAACTTATTAGACTCCCAAGATCAGAAGGGGAACATTGGAAGTGTTTTAAGGTCAAGGAGAAAGGCATATGACCTAAAGCCACGAGACAATATATTAAATTTGGAATTTGATGCAAGGCCTTGATTAGGATCTGTAATAATTACAACTTAGAAGTAAAAGTATGATCAACCTTGGCATCCAGTCATAATTGTATAATAATGAAGTGGATGATTTTGTGGCATAAGACTAAAGTACCAACTGTACTTGGGATCACCTGACTTAAACCATGTGGGGATGGGAGAAAGAAAGGGCAAGGAATGAAACGGAGTGGGAAAGCCTTCGTGTACGCTATGTAGCCAGAGAGATATCTGGGGAGTTCTGAGGCAAGGCCGGGCACGATTTGCCTGTTCATTGTGTGCCTATTAACAGATGAATCTTCCTTGACAACTGTCACCTGAACCTATTGCTTCTCTAAATACTGTCAGAGTGGGGAAGCTGTAAAGATCCATCAACTCTGTCCTTCCACTCTCCACAGACCCACCACTCTGGGCCAGCAAAGAGGAGCCAAAGGCTATGTATGAAAATATCAGATTACAATGGATTGTTCTTACTTTCATGATCATATCGGTTAATGACCCAATAATTATATAGCAACTTTGAGTTTCTCATAGTAAAGCAGATCCAAAGTATTCAAGATATATCAGGGACTGTTATGGGTTGAACGTGTCCTTCAAGAAGATACCGTGAAATCCTAAACCTGGTGCCTGTGAATGTGACTTATTTGGAAATAGGGTCTTTGCAGATGTAATCAGCTTAAGATGAGGTCATACTGGATTAGAATGGGCTCTAAATCCAATGATTGGTGTACTTATGGGGACAGAGAGAGTTGGAGATACCCAGAGACACACAAGGAAGAAGACCATGTGATGACAGAGGCAGAGATTGGAGTCGTGCAGCTACAAGCCAAGGAATGCCAAGGATGGCTGGTAATTACCCCAAGTGAAAGAGGCAAGGGAGGATTCTTCTCTAGAGCTTCCAGAGGGAGAGGCTCCGCCCTACTTTGATTTTGGACTTCTGGCCCCAAGAACTGTGAGAGAATAAAAATCTGTTGTTTCTAGCCACTCCGTTTGTGGTAATTTGTTATGGCAGCTCTAGGTAATAAATACAGAGCCATCCCACAGTGTAGCATAGAAACCAATTGACTCCCACATCTTCGATGCTACACCTGTTTCTACTCATGACCAGCTGGGATGCAGAACTTCATGCCTTATCAGTTTCCATAAGAAATCCCATCACACTAAGCACGTTGTGATTTTTCGGTATGCTTTAATGATAGGGCATCGCATTACATCCTGTACCACATTCTACCGTTTATTTTGACCCTCTTCTCCCTCTTTTTTCCTTTTCTCACTTTCCTACCCTCTTCGTCTCAGAAAAAGATGTAAATTCTTCTTATTTTACGCATAGCAGTCAATGGAATACTTTTGGTGCTTGAGGCTGCTCTTGCTCTTCAAGGTATTTCTTTGTAATAAATACAGGCTAAACTCATGAGAGATTCTGGAGAACAAAATTTCTCCCTGCCATTACAACTGCGCCTCTTCTTCATTAAGAAGAGAAAAAAATAGTCTGTAGAGGTGAGGTGACCTGCTGGCCACAGTTCACTCACGTGCCCAGGCTCCTCTGTCCCCACTGATGGCCCATGGGAGGAATCCATTTCCCTTCAATTTTCTTTCATCCTGAAGAGCCTGTAAGGCCAGGCTCAAGCCTCATCTCACCTACTGGCTCTTTCTTGACATCTCCAGCCAGCCTTTACCTCCTTAAATGTCCAGGGATCTCATTGTAGCATTTTACTACAAACTGTCTCGTCTCTGAGTAGTTTCATGTATTTCAATGGTATTCTCCCACTCTGGACTCTGGGTGATGTGGGTAGGGAACATGGCTTTTAAGTGGAAAGGAATCTAAGTAGGGAATGAAGAAACTGGGTCTACAACTAATTACTGTGTGACTATAGGAAAGTCTTTTAACCTTTCTGTTTCTTGGATTCTTCATGTACATGCAGGTGCTTTAATCAACAGAAAGTATTATTTTGCGATCCCTCATCTAGTCCATCACCTAATTGACATGGTTGAGTTGACCTGATTAAAGCTGATTAATTTTTAAACATGAGCAAGGCTGTGAAGCATTGAAGGTATGGTTTCCACATATGTGTGCATGCATACGATTTTAAAAAATGTCATGGATTAAATGCTAGAGTCTTAAGTCCTGGTTGGCTTATTTGTCTTGGTCTCTGCACTATGAACATGCCGAAGTATCAAAACTCTTCATGGAAGAAATTTTTTGGTGGAAAAAAATGGCTGAAGTTAAGGCTCAGAAATAGGTGACAGGGAAGTAAAGCTCTGTCATTATCTCAGAACATGAGCATAAAGAAGGGAGACCGCATGACAGGAAAGAGGGTCTGTCCTGATGACAAACTCTTGGCATATGCTAGGTTGGATCCTGTGCTCTTAAACCTAAGCCACCCTGTTGTCACTCTCGTCGCTAACAGTGTTCAAGAACGGTGCTCACAATACAGAGTGGCCATCTAGGGCACGCAAGAAGGGGTGAATCTTCGGTAGAAAATTAAAAAACAATTATAAAACTGACCAAAAGCTGGTCTGCTTTTTATTGTCACCATTCACCAGCAATTCTAAACAGTGGCAGTGACAAAATACTCTCTGAAAAAAAATCTTTTGTGATCTAAGTTCTAACAATTGTTGGGGTTACTGTTGAGTCTAAATAATAATTAAACTAGCTATAGTTATTATTTACTCTTCAATAAATATAATATTCTACACAGAAGTTAATTCAAAGAATTCCTGGTTACAGAATTGGCCCCCAGCATAGGTGGACTCTACAATGTGTTCATTTCAGGAGAAAGTTCCTTTGATTCAGAATTGTTCTGGTTTGCTTTGGGTGTAGAATGTGTGTCGATCCCTGGGGTATGACGTATTCCTGAGTTTAAACAATAGATTAGAAATGAATAATGATAGAGTAGTGATTGTCAAGATGAAGAAAGAGAACTTGCATTTCTTTAATTCTATCATTCTATGTGACTACTTGGAATTTTTATTGATATTTATAATTTAAAACAGTAAAACCAACTGTAAATAGCAAGGGTAAGATTTTTGTTAATTAAGACAAGTTTTAGCTCTGTATGAAATATTTTACTAAATTTGAATATGCATTTAAATTAAAACATATTCTTTTAAAATTGTTAATTGCTTTAAAACTATTAAAAATCAAGAAAATAAAAAGTTACTTAAGTGGCACTGTTTAATGATTCCTAAATTGTACCTTTTGTAGACATTTTGGTTTTACTAAAATTTATAAATTAGCTACTGGGCAAGGATTTACTTAAAATATTATTATTTTGAACTGTAACCAATGGATCAAAGTTCAAACAGTTAGACATATTTAAAAACCATTGAATAAATAGTGCTTTTTTCCTTTTGTGTACTGTAATATTTATTTTAATTTTTTAATATTTTTCCTGGCATAACTATATTTATGCAGTACATTAAAATTTTTTCTGGCTGTTATCTTTACTTGTTTCGTGTCATGGTTACTAAGAAAATATTTTTGTTGTGTAGAGGAGTGGGATGTTACAAAATGACCCACTTTACATGTCGGATCCCTCACTTGGTGAGCCATGTTCCATCAGATGGTGAAACTGGTTCTATAGTTCAAGTTCGCTGGTAAGCAAAGCATGGTCTGGGTTCAGGAATCCTCTCTGCCACCACCTAGCAGTGGAATCTGAAGTTGCTTGATTTTCTCATCTGTAATAATAGAGGGGTTAGAGGAGATGACTTCCAAGTTGCTTTCCAGCTCTGAAATTTTGTGATTCAGGTTGACTGTTGTACCCATACATGCATACAAACACCTAAAGCATTCGGGGTCTTTCAACATTCATTTTAAGAAATTTCTGTCATTTCTTTTCAGATTCACTTACTGTTTAGATGGCTGTGAAAGTGAGCTATATCAGTTCTTGTTTCTTGGTCTTGGCTATTTTCCATTCTGAATTTGATGTCATTTTCAGCATAAAATTTATCTGCAAATGTCATTGTTGTTTACTCAGACTTTTTTGGACATCTTTGAATGTATCAATTTGTCTACATTTTACTTGCCATAAATTGCATCCAAGCTACACTTCTGTTTCTGATAACTCTTATCAATATGATTTCTTGAAAATCTTATTGGCCCACCTCTTAGGCAGAGAGACCAGTTCTCGGTAGGCTTTGGCAAGGCTTGTGGAGCAACAATTGGGTGGTGGCTTGCCTTGGCTGCACTGTCCTGGGTGTTGCTGATGCTTCGTGTGGGACAGCCAAGGAAAGTGCTTCTCATTCACACATGCATAACCTGGAAGTGTAAGGAGTTAATCCTCGTGGGGCCATGTCTGACCAGCGGGAAGCAGGGGCAAGTAAGTGCTTCCTCCTTTCTTTCCCTCACACACAGTCCAGAGACACCTTTCACAGACTCTTTAGAAGGCTCCAGCAGGATCAAGCAGTGTTTCTGGAAGCAGAGGCCAATGCATCTTGTATTGACTTTCTCTCCTTCTCCGTCTCACTCCTCTTGGTCCTCACAGGCCTTTGTGCCAGGCCCTGATTACTGGGGAATCAAGGCCAGTGCCCCCTCGGGTGCAGTTCTGAGAGAGAAACCTAAAGAATGACTCTACTTGGAGGAGTAGGGTAAGGATGGAGCACATTTCCCTAAGGCTTTGGTGCTGTATGGACCCAAGGGCTGTTCCACATTTCAACAGCCCGGCCCCTCCATCTGAGCTCTCTTAAATGCCCCACCACCTGCCTTTGACAAACCTAGTGAAAAGAGGAACTTGCCTTTCCATTCCTTTTGCAAAAACTCAATTAAAGATGACAGCTATGTCCTCCACACGTGAAGACTCCCATTAGGGATGTCTGTAGGTCAAGTGTTAAAGTGTTTTTCACTACTCCATTTAGAGCCACTTTCCCTAGTGACCACAAACTGGTACTTACAAAATAAAGCTGCTCTTGCATTTTAACTGCAGGTGTGGATGCAGAGTGGAGGAGAGGCTCCAAAGCACCCAGCCTGGCTGAACTTGCTTAGACGCATCCAGCTTGCTCCTGTGGCTAACTCATACTCTGTCTTCCTTTGAAATGCTCTATATGGTATGTTGGAGCAAATGACTTTCTGAAGCTGAGCCTAAAAGTTTTTCAAGCTGCTCCGTTGTTTTCCTGACAGACTAAAGAACTTATTGGGGCTATAATGAAAGGCAGACTGCGATCGCTGTCATGTCAAGAACGCTGCAGTCGGGAAAGTCGACATGATTTCATGGCTAATGATTCACTCGCTAATATCAGTGTGGGCTGCAGTGTGGATAACCAAGTTGAGCTGTCTTAGATCAAATGATTCAATTAGGCCAGCTGTCCCTATTTGTCATGGCTCAACTCGCTTTCAAATTACCTTTCCAAAGTGCATACGTGCCTTAGCATAGAAGTTAACAGCTCAACTGTTTTACAAAAAAGGGATACTTAGGCATGATTAGAAAAAAGTCACCTTTTTTCTTCCACACAGGTTTTTCCTCCTTCCCTCAGCCCTTTCGCATAGGAGATACAGTATGTATTTGCTCAGCTAACCTTGCAGCATCCTCATCAGCTATTGTCAGTGTGGTTTTGCCTCTGAAGCCTTTTGGGGCATCTCTTGGCAAGAAATTGTTAATTCTAAAAAGGAAGCCTTGGTCCAGGGATCTCTAAGTTGCTCAGGGAAGTAGCGCCAAGGTTAAGATGTTTTTCTGACCAACTTTCAATCCCTCCATTGGCAATTGAGCAAGGTTATGGTGAGAGAAGAGTTCATGTTACCTATCTGGATTTTTCCGGAGCTGATGTAAAGCCTCAGGGATGAGAAGTAAATTGGCAGCCTCAATGTGGCTTCAGGTCAACAAGGGAAGAAATTACAAGAGACATGATGTAACTAACCCTCATTTAGAAGGTAAGAGAGGTCCAGAATCTTGGCATTTCCATGTGAGATATGTGAACAGTCCCACTGCCCTGGGGGAGAAATGGCCCTCCTGCCACATATAGCCCAAATAAAGGAATGAGTCAGGAAACATTTGTTTTCTGCCTCCTGTGTGAGGGGCACTGCACAGACACAGTGGGGAAAGAGAACAAAAACCAGGGACCTGATTTCTACCCCAGAGGGGCTTGCAACTAACAACTCTGAAATCTTGTATTGTCTTTGGAGATCATGGCTATCAGAAAGATAAAGACAAATTAAAGTAAGTCTAGAGTGAATAACAGAAAGGGGCAAAGGAACAGAGGGCTTAATCTGAAGGGGAAAAAAGATAAAAAATTTTTAAAAATTCATTCCTTTGAATCTAATGGCAAAGGATGGAATCTAACTGCTTAAAAACCTAAAGGTACTAAACGAAAAGGGCAAATAGGTGATTAACTGTGAAGTAAGGGGGTGAACTAGAAACAATGAGATAAACAATGTGAGACTCTTGAAACTCTGTTTTGAAATGCTCTCAAAAGGGAAGAGAAGTACAATTTAGGGGAGGACATTCATAGTAGGTTTGTTGAATGAATTACCATTCTTCCTTCTTTCCATTGCATTTGAAATCAGATTTATCTTGTACAAAACTAGAGATACAAATAGAAAGAATGCAGACCACTACTGGGTGACCATCATGGCCTTGGCTTCTCTAGGCTCCTGCTTTCTATTTATTCTTGTTTTAGGGAGTAGCAGGACAATTTCAGCTCTGCTTCAACACTTCGTCACTTGCAAAGTCTCAGAGAAAAAAGAAAGCATATGCTCGAGTGTTTTGTTTGCCACAGGGAACACGCATTTCCTAGGCAAAGAAAAAAAAAGAGCATCTAGAATAGGGTTGTTTTGCTTTACCAAGGTTATTTCAGGTATTGGTTACATTGACTTGTTGATTGGTTTTTAACATCAAGATAACCCCCGGAAATAGTGAAGATAGACATTGGCAGCACTAGAACCCACAAGAGCTGTACAGGGGGCCTCAGCAGGTCTGAGCAGTGTGGTTGCTGGAAGTTCATCTGGAGTCCAGCCTGGCTCTCGTGTCCAGGGTTTTCCCTCTCGTCATCAGTAGCAGGTGCTGTGGTTCCCCTCTAGAGCTCACCATTCTGTAGACTCAGCTCCGTCTTGCCTGCTCCTTTTTCTTCTGCTTCACTAAGATCCTGCTCAGTATTCTTTCCATGTCTTGAGTTCAAACAGCCCCCAAAGAGCCTGAATTGGTCCATCCCATTGTCCCTACAGGGCAGAGCTGTCACAACAACTTTATGGCTGCTGGGTTGTCAGGAGATGGAACCCCAGGAGCTCATTGGCCCCTGTCCAATTGACTTTCATCAGAGGGGCAGGGTCACGTGGCACCAGCAAAGCAAGTTATGGGGAAGGAATTCCTGAGAAAAGACTCTGGGGAAGCGTTATGAGTTGAATTGTGTCCCCCAAATTTATATGTTGAGACTCTAACTCCCGGTACCTCAGAACGTGACTCTGTTTGGAGACAGGACCTTCAAAAAGGTAATTAAGAGGGTAAAGGGGCGCATACGTGTGGTGATGGATGGAAAATAACTTTTGGTGCTGAACATGATGCAGTCTATACAGAAACCAAAATATAATCATGTATATCTGAAATTTACACAATGTTATAAACCAATGTGACCACAATAAAATAATTAAAAAAAAAAAGAAATAAATTTTGAATTCTATTAAAAAGATTTGGTTTTCTCCTTAGGGATAAAAAAAGGTAATTAAGTTAAAATGAGGTCATTAGGGTGGGTGTCTTTATAAGACGAGGAAATTTGGGCACAGACATACGCAGAGCCAAGACATCTATAAGCCAAGAAGAGAGGCCTCAGAAGAAACCAACCCTGTTAACACCTTAACCTCAGACTTGTAGCCTCCAGAACTTTGAGAAAATAAATTTCTATTGTTTAAGCCACCAGTTTGTGGCACTTTGTTATGGCAGCCCTAGCAAACTAATACAGGGTGGCAAGCAATCTGAGGCAGAATGGTGTTGTGAAAAGACCTTTGAATGGAAAGTTTGGTGACAGGGTGTTTGCCCTTCCTCTCCCGCTGAGGGACCTTAGGCAAGTCTCAGTATGTCTTGAGTCCTTGGTTGGTTTCCTCATTTTAAGATAAGGATGTCAGGACTAGATGAGCTGACTCCTGTAACACGCAAGCCTCATAACTGACCCTATTTGAGGTCTCCTCTGTCCTGCTTCCAGTAGTTCATTCTGAAATGGGAATGAAGGGCTCTGGGGAGGACAGGCCTTTGAGGCATTCACTCATTGCTCACTCGCCATCCTGTTGTGGCCCCAGTTTCCTTTTCACAGCAACTTTCCTACTTATGTCTATGTTCCCCTAAAACTAGGGGAATACCTGCCTGGAGACATAATTAGCCTAATTCCTCCCCTAGTAGGAGGGTGACTGCAGGCAGGTGATGCTGTGCTGGTGTGACATACCAAATTCTAAAATAACATTCAGCCATGGACTCCAGCCTCTCAAACAGGACACAACCAGGTGAACTCTGCTCCTCTCCCTCCTCCCCTGTCCTCCTTTCCTATCCTCACGTAGCCTGGAGGTTCTGCTTCCAGCTTTGTGCCTCCTGACCTGACAACAGGGAAAAGCCTGCTTTGCATGATTAAGAAGGGCCACCTGCCCTCATTGCAGGGTACAGGTGCACATCCAGAACCTATTCACCTCCACAGGGCCTCATTCTGTCTTTTGGGGGTCTAGTGACTAGGACAGGTAAAATGCCAAGGTGGAGGAAATGATTACTTAGGGACTCAAAGTTGGAATGGGGAGATTTCTATCCTTATGCTGGCTGGGCTTTTTCCCATTGTTCCTTGTCCCTACCACGCTGGTACTCTGAGGTCCTGCTCCCCAGGGCTGGACGCTGGTCCTTTCCACTTGTAGGTGTCATCAGATTGTCACTGTTGCTGCTGCTGCTTTGTGGAGAGAAGCAGAAAGGAGGTTCCCTTACTCTTTCTTATATGAGGGCTTTATGGGTTGAATCGTGCCTGCCCCTCCCTCCAAATTTATATGTTGATGTTCTCACCCCCCAGTACTTCAGATTGTGACCTTATTTGGAAATAAGATCATGCAGATACGATTGGTTAAGATGAGGTCATACTGGAGTAGAGTGGGCCCTAAATCCAATATAACTGGCGTCCTTATTAAAAAACACCAGGTGAAGTGAAAGAGACATGTACAGAAGGAAAATGTGGAGACACAAGAAGGAGAACATCATCCGTAAGGAATGTCCAAGATTGCTAGCAAACCACCAGAAGCTAGGGGAGAGGCATGGAACAGATTCTTCCTCACAGCCCTCAGAAGGAACTAACCTTGCTGCCGTCTTGATTTTGGATTTCTAGCCTTTAGAACTGTGCAAGAACACATTTCTGTTTTTTAAGCCACCAAATCTGTGGTACTTTGTTACAGCAGTCCTAGCAAACTAATACAGTCATGAGCCTCATAACAATGTTTCTGTCAATGGTGAACTACATATTCGATGGTGGTTCCATAAGATTATAATGGAGCTGAAAGATTCCTATTGCCTAGTGACATCGTAGCCATCATAACGTCGTAGTGCAACACATTACTCACATGTTTGTGGTGATGCTGGTGTAAAAAAATCCTGCTGTGCTGCCAGTCACGTAAAAGTACAGCACAGACAATTGTGTATAGAACATAAACTTGATAATGATAATAAACTATGTCACTGCTTTCTGTATTTACTATACTATACTTTTTATCATTATCTTAGAGTGTGCTCTTTCTATTTACTAGAAAAAAAATTTACTGTGAAACAATATGTCATGTTATGCTGGCAGCAGCCTCATACATCTCATGTTTACCATGTCTCTTGATTGCATTATTTTCTCTTGTGCTTAATTTAATCGTGTGTCATTTTGTTCAGCATAGCCCCTAAGCATACAAAATCCACTGCTAGTGTTGCCAGTAAGAGGCCACATCTAGTGATGGACCTGGAAACAAAATTAAAAGTGACCAAGGACTATGAAGGTGGAAAATCAGTGATGGGTATTGCTCGCCATTCAGGCATGTCCCATTCCACCATAGCTACAATCTTGAAGAACAAGAACAAAGTGATGGAAGCTGTTAAAGGATCTGCTTTATTGAAGGCAACAAGACTAACAAAAATTTGAGAAAGACCTATATCAGACATGGAGAAACTTCTAATGACCTGGATTGAAGACCAGACACAGAAGCCTATCCCTTTTAGCCATGACGATGGCCATGACAATCATGGCCAAGGCAAAAAGTTTGTTTGCGATGTTGAAAGAAAAGGCTGGACCTGACTAAGATGTTGAATTTACTGCTAGCTCTGCATGGTTTTAACAATTCAAGAATTATTATTCACGTCATAATGTGAAAGTAAATGATGAGTGATGATGTGAAGGCAGGTGAAGGCAGGTGAAGAATTTTTGGAAACTTGAGATACGCTGATTGTGGAGGAAAGTTACTTTCCAGAGTGAATATTCAATATGGATGTACCTCCCTATTCTGGAAACAGATGCCTGAAAGAAATTTCGTCCATAAGGAGGCCAAGTGTATGTCAGGTTTCAAGGCTTTTAAGGACGGGATAATCGTCTTGCTTGGGGGCAATATTACAGGCTACAAATTGAAACCCTTTATGATCTGGCACAGTGAGAACTCCAGGGCTTCAAGTGTATCAATTTGCACACACTGCCATTGTACTACAGGAGCAATGAAAAGTCATGGATGACCCAGCTCCTCTTCCAAGATGTCCTCTTGAATTGCTATGCCAGTGAAATGGAGAAGTACTCTCTGGAGAATAACATACCTTTCAAGATTTTGCTTACTGTTGATAACTCTCCTGGCCATCCTCCCTTTATTGGTGATATTCATTCCAATATCAAAGCAGTGTTTCTGCCTCCAAACAACACCTCTTTGATCCAACCAATGGATGAAGACGTTATAGCAGCTTTTAAGGCCTACTACCTGAGGAGGACATTTGCCCAGGCTATTGCTGCAACTGAGGAAGACATTGATGCAATTCTAGAAAGATTACAACATCTATGACTGCATCAAGAACCTTGCTTGGGCTTAGGGTGATGTCACCAAGGAGAGTATGAATGGCATCTGGAAGATGACAATCAAGAGGTTCATCCATGACTTCAAAGGATTTGCCAAGGATGAGGAGGATGCAAAAGTCAACAAAGCTGTGGTTGAGATGGCAAACAACTTTAATCTGGGTGTGGATGAGGATGTCATTGAGGAGCTCCTAGGGTGGGTCCTGAAGAATTGACTAATGAGGAGTTGTTGGACTGGAACAGGAATGCATAGCTGAAGAAGAGGCAAGAGAAAAGAAAACTGCTCGAGAAGAAAAAGAAGAACCTCCAAGAAAATTCACAGTGAAGGGGTTAGTAGAAGCTTTTGCAGACCTCAAGAAGCTCCTTAAAAAGTTTAAAAAGACAGACTCCAATGTCAAATGGTTTTCATTAATAGAGAGGAATGTTCATGGTGTATTATCTGTTTACAAGCAAATCCATGATGAAAAAAAGAAGCAAACCAAGCAAACCACCGTGGACGTATTTCTGAAAACAGTGACACCTCCTCAAGAAGAGCCTCAGGCAGGAACTTCAAGAAGTATTCCAGAAGAAAGCATTGTTATCACAGGAGACGACAGCTCCATGCGTGTTACTGCCCCTGAAGACCTTCCAGTGGGACAAGATGTGCAGGTGGAAGACGGTGATATTGATGACCCTGACCCTGTGTAGGCCTAGGCTAGTGTGTGTGTTTATGTCTTAGTTTTTAGCAAAAAAGTTTAAAAAGTGAAAAAAAAAATTTAAAAATAAAAAAAGCTTATAGAATAAGGATATAAAGAAAGAAAATATTTTTGTACAGCTGTACAATGTGTTCGTGTTTTAAGATAAGTGTTATTACAAAAGAGTCAAAAAGGTAAAAAAATTAAAAAGTTTATAAAGCAAAGAAGTTACAGTCAGTTAAGGTTAATTTATTATTGAAGAAAGAGAAATACTTTTTTATAAGTTTAGTGTAGCCTAATTGTACAGTGTTTATCAAGTATACAGCAGTGTATGGTAATGTCCTAGGCCTTCACATTCACTCACCACTCACTCAGTGACTCACCCACAGCAACTTCCAGCCCTGCAAGCTCCATTCACAGTAAGTGCCCTATACAGATGTACCACTTTTATCCTTTATACCGTATTTTTACTGTACCTTTTCTTTGTTTAGATATGTTTAGATACACAAATACCATTACAGTATTCAGTACAGTAACATGCTGTACAGGTGTGTAGCCTAGGAGCAACAGACTATACCATAGAGCCTAGGTGTGTAGTAGGCGATACCACCTAGGTTTGCGTAAGTACACTCTCTGATGTTCACATGGCGACAAAATTGCCTAACGGTGCATTTCTCAGAACATATCTTTGCGTTAAGCGACGGATGACTGTAGAGAGGGAGTCCTCGAGATATACACTCTCCCCAGAACTTGTGATAGTCTTGTTACACATCTTTATGTCATAGTCTTTAGGTTTCAGCCCTAGAAATTGGTATTTTGAGGAGAGCAAACACAAGCGTGACATTATGTTAATTGGCACTAAAGAACTGGGTGTGGCCCAGGCCCTGCAGCCGCACAGCTATCTCCAGTCCTACCCTTGGCCTTCTCATATGTAGTGTGCTCCCCTCGAATTCTGTGCTACCCTCTGGAGATCCAGAGTGTCCTAGCCATTTTACACCTTGAGCACGTGGATGCTGTGCAAGTCAAGTCGTATGGTCTGGTTTCTCGTCTTTCGGAGACCAGCAGAGGCTTCAGCTCCTCTGGAAAGTCTTTATTGCCTCCCTGTCCCCACAAATCTAGGCTAAGCAGCCCTCCCACAGGCTCTCATGGAACCTTAAGCCTTTCCTCTCACAGTACTTACCACACTGAGCCTTAATTGTTTGCTTGCTCAGCCACCTCTCCTCCTAGATTTTGAGTCCAGGGACTGTGTTTTGATCACTTTGGGGTCTCCAGAGCTGAGTAGAGTATCTGACAGCTAGTCCTCCCTCGATTAATATTTGCTGAATGAATGAACAAGTGAATGAATACGTTATGGTTCAGTTCTGAACCCAGACCTGCACCGATGCTGGGAGAGGATGTGGCTCATTAAGTAATGTTGCTTTCTGGTGCCTGAAGAACTCAAAACAGCTTTGATTCAAAATGTTGGCAAAATAGACTGCCTCCACTATTTTGACTTTTTCAGAAATGAACTGATGAGGTAACACATTTTGAAGCAATGCCGCAGAAATATACCATGCTGTGCTTTTGAGACTGAAGTACGACAGTGAGGTTGGGCTTCCGGCTTGTGTGCTTGTCAGAGTTAGAAGGAACTGACCTGCTGGTCTCATCCTACGGCTGCAGACCCAAGAGTCGCCTTCCTCTTTGGAGATTAGTTTCTCTTGCTTCACAGGTGGAGGAAGAGAATTGGCACACGAAAATACATAATCTGCTATAAGGAAGCAGCAGCCAGGCCATCCTTGGCTATTGTAACTCTCCTTCAATATTTATGAATATTTGCTAAAATGATCTAAATGCTTGATTGCAGAGCTTGAGCATAGAGTCTCCAGGGTTCTAGAGTACCTAAGCTACAAACCACACTGGGGGAGATGCCCAGTTGAAAAAATGACCTGAATTTCCTGGTGCAAGTATTTTGTTTATGCAGTTCTGCAAAGCTAATTCAGTCACCCAGTGAACACGTGGCATGAGATATTCCAGGCGAGGCTGGCTTTTTGCTCATTTGGTCTTCCATTGTTATAGCGTTTGTTTCTTACTCTTGCGTATTAATTACACGTATAAATACAACTACACTTTAAAAATCTCTCCCTAGGAGATAAGGCAGGGAAGGCAACGTGTGGGGCTCACACCCCCATTTCACCCTCCTACATCTATGGAGGCTTTGCTGATTGATAATAGCATCCTTTCTGCCATGCTTGCATGCAGCCTCTGAGCTAGGTACACAGGGCTCCAGGTGGCCACTTTCGATCACAAGAGATCGAAGCCTCCATCCCTGAGCTCAGGTATGTGGTCTTGATACACCTCACTAAATAAAATAAATAAAGTAGATAAACTAAATAGTTTTATTTGCAACTCATCACGCAAAATAGGTCACCAAACTTTTTCTATAGAGGGCCAGATAGCAAATATTTTAGGCTTTGCAGACCACATATGGTCTCTGTTGCATAGTCTTATTTGTTTCTGTTTAATTTTTGTTTTGTTTTTTGGATTTTTTAAAACAATTATTTAAAACTATAAAAACTATTCTTAGCTCATGGCCATGCAAAAGAGGAATGCAGGCTGTGTTTGGCCCACTGGCCACAGTTTGCTGCCTCCTGATGTAAAATGTTGTGTTTTTAAAGTATGTAAAGAGGATGCTAGTGTTTACATGGATACCTTTGGTAGATAGAAAAAATATGCCGAAGAAAGGCATAATGTACCTATTTCACGTGCACAATTACATAAAGTTATAAAATGCTAACATGCATAATTCAAGTTACATTGGATACTCAAAATATAATTCTTGTGTAAATAGGGCACGAATCATATGTTCTTATTAGGTTATATAGGTTGCAGTTTAAGATGTACATAATCATCCCAAAATCTGACTGCTCGGATATAACTCACAATCTTGTTTTTTCTGAACGTGTTGAATAGGTGGAATTTAGAAGTCCAGGCAGGGGTCTGGGTATAGACATCTGTGAATATCTGTTGGCATCAGAAATCATCTTACACATAAGTGGAAGTATAAGTTGTTGTGGAGAGGTGACTAACATTCTAGAACAATCTGTCTGCCCGGAATACGAGGTTTGGCTTTGGGGTATGAGGCTTCAGGCAGTTGCATTTGCCCCAGGACACACATAAATGGCTGAACCCTTCGTGCATCCACTCATTTTTATTTCCTAGTTGTCATGAAACTTCAGAAACTGGCTGTACATGTTTGTAGTATCTGTCTCTCATCTGATGGCCCTTCCCTTTCTTTCCTGAAGGGATCTTTGTTCTCCTCTTTTCAATCTGTAGAAACTGGTGATTCCAAACTTAGTGCTGTGTTTCCTATGCATGTCTTTTTTTCCCCTAAAATCAAGCCACTCTTATGGATACCTATGGCCAAGGCGAGGACTGAGAGGGAATAAAAATACATTGGTAAAAAAATTACATTGATCTGGATGGTTCTAGAAACAAGAATAAACTCAGAACTCTTTTTCTGGAGCATAATACCATTAAACTAGGGCCATTACTTAGAAAAATTTTCAGGAATGCAAAATTGGCAACTTGCCCCACGTTGTCAACTTGTGAATCTTACAAACATATTGGATTATTATTGTCTGTCTTCACTGAAGCATATGCCTTGTTAGGTGTGGATAGTCCAAGAAGGTGTGCAGAACCTGTCTGTGCTCATGTTTGCAGTATTAGGGCCTTGCAAAATAAAATTCACTGGATTTCAAACAGATCCAATTTATCCCTCCACTTCTATTGCTTTTTTTTTTTTTGCTTCCCAGTACTTTGTAGGAACATATAAAAGTGAAAACATCTATCTATCTATCTCTATATAGATATCTATATAATGAAAAATCCAGGTGTATAATGTAATATGAACCACGTATGTTTGCCTTCCTTCTCTATGATAACACGTCTAGAAAACATTAATTACAGTACAAGAATGTGGTTTCATTGACATCAGGAGATCTTGGCCCATAGTAAGCCCGCAATCATCGTTATAGACTCCATGAGAAGACCAGGGTTCGAGTCCTGACTCTGCCCTTACTAGCTGTGTGATCTAAATTTTTTTGAGGCTTAAATTTTTTTATCTATAAAATGCAGTAAATAATAATACCTAATTTATAGGGTGGTTGTTCTGATTAAATGAGACACTACATTCGATAGAAAATCCTTATACCACGTAGAGAGTTATATAAATGTTAATTAATTTAAGTTAAACATATATTGGCAATATTTCTCCCCTCTGGCTTCTCGCCCGGCAACTCTTCCAGGCCCCAGAGATCCATGCTGGCTGCTTCCACAAGACATCGGTGCAGAGGAAGCATGTGGTGGCGGCTGAGTTCTCCACTTCCATCTGGATGTTTTTGGCATTGTGCAGACATTGTTTCAGCAAGCTGAAGTCACGATGTAAGCTAATATTTTTTAAAAATCCCCACACTATCTTAGTCGTGTGTAATTGATGCTCATTGTGTAGGTTCTTGTCCTCTAGGAACTTACCTTCTAAGGCTTCCTGACTCAACCACCCATTGCAGACAATGCTGTTGGGAGACTGCCCCTTGACCTTCAGGAATGCACTTCTGTTTCTCTCACTGGGATTAGCGTCCTCAAACATCCTGACAGAGTCATATGGGAAAAATCCATATATCAAATAACTATGCTTCAGAAGTTAAAAAAAGACTATATAGAATATTCTACAATCAAGAAATTCTTATTTAGATGTGAGAAGTACTTAATGATGATGGGGCAAGTGATAATATTGGAGGAGGGGTTTGAGTTCTTAAAACCAGGCCACTTAAGAATGCCAAACCATGTGATCCAAACAGGGTAGCAAGCAGAGCTCAGGTCACGACGTTCAACTCCATTCAAAGCACAGAGCTCTCACTCTTAGAGAAATGAACTCATCTGCTGAGAAATAGACAAGTTCAGGGACACAGCACTGGCACAGGGTCTTGCAGAGTCAGGACTATTTGTTCATTTCAAATAGACGGTCAGAGGTTGGCTGTCAGCCCCAAGTCAGGAACATAAAAACTTAGGATCAGGTGGTCCTGGCTCTCCATCCAATTTTCCCTTCTTCTGCTGCTCAGTTCATCTATTTCCCTTCATTGCACCAAAAGAAAGAATTCATTTTCTTCCCATGACCATGCCTAGCAAGCCTTGTGCAGACATGGTTTGGGAGCTGGGAGACCTGGGTTATGGTCCTGCATTAGTACTAACTAGTAGTGCGGCCGTAGGCCCCCAGGCTTTGGTTTCCTCATTTGTGTTAAGAAGGGAATGAACTGGACACCCCCGGGTGTTCCTTCCTGACTTACATTGCTCTACCATGAGTATGTTGGAGAAAGTAGGAATGGCTGGGCCTGATTTATAGTCTCAGTCTTATTGCCCAAAAGGGTCAATAATACAGGCAAATAGGGTTTTATTTACTGTTTATTAGTGTCCTCTACCCCACTTTCAGATGTATAAGTAAAACTGGTAGGTTTTTTTTTCCATTTACCTGACAAATGTCACTTAGAATAAGACCACATGATAATACCAATATAGGGGGCAAGGCTATTAAACACAGTCAATTCTCATTTCTCACAGTAGTTAGGTTCTATAAAGTGGTCACAAACACTGAATTAGTGAATACTGAATCATTACTCCTAGGATAAGTAGAGTGTTAGATTCCTGCGATCTTCTGGTTACCACATTTTTGTCAACCAATCATATATAATTTTGTATGTTTCTGTTTAAAAGACACCATATTTAATATATGTTGTTGATTCATTAACATTGAACTCAGGGCCAACAGCACTGTAGCTGTGCCTGAAGGAAGCTTGTCTAATACAGGTATTTTCTCTAAGGCACGTTACAGCCTTCTTGAGCTTAGGAACTCTAGACAGCACTTTTGTACTACACTTGGGGGCCATTTTAAACAGTGGAATTTCCAAGCAAAAGCACAAAAATGTGAAAAGCTTGGCACTAAATATACCATGAAAAGGACACTTGTTTACAGTATGGGAGCTACAACAAGAAGGCAGAACACTTGCTCATTCACTCTCAGTGGGGAACATGCAAATTTTGGGCATGGGCAACTCAAATTTTTCTCTGCTCTGCGTATGTCCGTGAATGACTCTGAAAGTACCAAGAGTGTTGATTTTGGGGTTACAAATAGATTTCAGTGAACAGGGGAATTTCCAAATATGGAATCTGGGAATAATGAGGATCAACTGTATGTTATACGAGATAACACTGGGTTTTAGTTTAAGGGAACACAATTCTTTGCTTTGTTTGAAGTCCATGTTTATTATTATCATTAATTAGGGTAATGCCTAATCTCTAAACAAAGAGGATCTAAATTAAAGTGGCTTAAAGAAAATGGAGGTTTATTTTTCTCTCTTGTAAGACCATACAAATACCCCAAGGTGAGCTGCCCTGGTGCTCACCCTCATCCCTGAGTTGCAGGCACATCTGTGTTCCAGCTCACAGGAAGGGTAAAGAAAATAAATCCAAGACAAAAGATCCCTTCTTAAGAAAGTGATATGGATGTTGTACGCATCACTTCCGCTCACATTCTAATTTACCACAAAAGCAGGCTGGGAAATGTATTTCCCATGGGGAGGTCACATGTTCAGGCAGAAGTCTCAAATGGATTTTGGTGGTCAAGTGGCAGTCTCAGCAATACTGTATAGGAATAATACCGTATTACATTAACTGTACTCAGTGACATCATTCGTAACTGTACTCAATGATATCATTCACTTTAAAGCCAAGACACAGCAATAATAACACAACAGTGAAACTGATAGCCTTCATGTAGTGCAGATTCATTCTTAGAACTTGCTTTGGATTTTTAAGTCTAAGGAAGTCTCTGCCAAACATCTGACATGACAATTCTGCGGAAAGTAAGTCCTTGATCAAGTATCAAAACAGCAAATTTACCTAGCAGTGTTGAGCTCAGATATGCTATCTGTTAAACAGTTAATAACAAACTGGTATTCCATACATTTTACATAAAAAATTCATGTGTCAGGCACATGTGAGGTTATCTGAAGGAAGTATTAACAGAGGCCAGGACAACAGGCATGGAGGGAGATGAGGCCCAGGTGGAGAAGAGACAGATGTTTTGGAGATGCAAAGCAGGCTGAAAAGCAATGAAAGAGGAAATTCCTTAGTGATAGGGAGGCATGAGTGGCAGGTGACTGAGCATCCCGGCCTTGCAGCCTGAGGATCTATCACCAGTGTCTTTGGGCAAAACAACTGGGAAAACTTACTGAGTCACTTACTTTTTTCATCTTCAAGATAGAATATAAGTTCTACTGGACCCTTCAGGGAAGATGGCAGTTCATTGCAGCAAGGATGCAACCTCTCCACGCCTCCGGTTTCTCATGTGTAGGTTGGTGCTAATGATAGCTCCTGTTGCCTAGAGTTTTTTGAGGATTAACTGAGTTATTGGATGTGAAGAGCTAGTACCATGTCTGGCACATGGTATGTACGTTTTACGTGTTAACTGTGCTGGTGAGGAGTAGGAGGAGCAAGAAAAGGAGAAGGAGAAGGAAGATTTGAAAGGATGCCATGAGGTTTAAGGGATATGTGAAAAGAGGATATGGGGTTTATGGGAATCTTAAACCAGAGAGGCTAGATAGTAGGAATATCATGAAGGAAGGCATGGAGGCAGGAAAGCTTAGGGTATGTTCCAAGAATAGAAGCTAGTCTCTTTTGTTTCTTCGATAGGACATGCAGAGGGGTGGTGAAGGGTAGGGCTGGAAAGATAAGTGTGACTTGGTTATGAAGGGTCAGGAAGTACGGGCTGAGATCTCTCTTGTTAGACTGGTAAACAATGGAAACTACTGTAGTTTTTTAATCCATGCGACTGAGGTGTTTTCAAAGATCAATTCCTCTGATGTATGGAATAGATTGGGATGGTGCCATTGAAGTGAAGTGGAGTGAACATTTGTTTTCCACCTCTTCTCCATTCATTCTCCTATTTATTTACATGTCAAGATTTGGTTTGTGGACACGCCAACCCTCTGCTTTCTGCACATAGGACCTGATGGAAGGGTTCAGGCAGAAGCCAGAAACCACACTTGGAACTTCAAGCCAGAAGGATTTAATGCAGGAATTACAGGCTTATGAAACCAGGGGAAGAGTGAGGGGAGAGAGTGTCAGGGAAGCTGTCACTTGTGGACAGGAAATCAAAAAGCTCCACAATCAGAGAAATTCTGGCAATGATCTCAGCTACTTGCAGCATCAAAGTTGAATGATTTGCAGGAAGATGCTTGGAAGCTGCCATCAAAACCTCATATTCACCCTCTGCCAAAGCCCACATCCCCGCCTGCCACTGCCGCAGGAGCAACATGGCTTCGATATTTCCTCCGACTTCCAAGTCTCAGGCTAGTTCTCTCGCTGTCAGAACATAACCTGGGACTCTGCAGGCAATGTAGCTCCCAGGCTTCCAAATCTGCAGTAAGGGAGGGAGCATAAAAGGGAGAAAATGGTGCTAAATTGCTGACAGATAATCTGACACCTCTGAGTAGGGTGTTGCCTTAGTTCCAGTGGTGGACATGCTCATCTCTGGCTATATTGAATAATTTAGGGATGAACACTGGTCCTAATTTATCTAATTAGAATAAGTCTCAGGGCTTTTCATGGGATACTAGAATACAGATGTCTTCTATTTTTCTGAATCTGGGAGGGCAGGAAACTGAAGGTGCAGGAGCCATCTTGTGCTTGAAACTTTAGAATTTGTCTGAGAATAACGTCCAATACACAGAGGAAAAGAGAACTAAACCAAGAGATCAAGTTTTGATAACATCATTTCAGCTCCTGAATTCAGCCATACCTGAAGCTAATTCTATTACAAGACTTAACAATTTTATGAACCAATAAATTCCCTCTTTTCATAAACCATTTGGGTTAGATTTTCTGTCATTTGCAACTGAAGACTAGTTAGAAGCTCATGGTAATAGTCCAGTTTCAGTTCCACAGATGTTTATTTTGGGATACAACAGTTAACAAAACATAGATCTTGATGCTAAAGATCGCATTAACTAGACACATTCATGACTAACTATAATTCTAGCAAAAGAAAGTCATCCTTTTTTTTTTATACAACACATTCCTTTTTTTTTTTTAATTTTTTGTTTATTGCAGTAACATTGGTTTATAACATTGTAAAAATTTCAGGTGTACATCATTGTACTTCTATTTCTGCATAGATTACATCATGTTCACCACCAAAATACTAATTACAACCCATCACCACACACATGTACCGAATTATCCCTTTCACCCTCCTCCCTCCCCACTTCCCCTCTGGAAACCACCAATCCAATCTCTGTCCCTATGTGTTTGTTTATTGTTGTTATTATCTACTACTTAATGAAGGAAATCATGCGGTATTTGACCTTCTCCCTCTGACTTATTTCACTTTGCATTATACCCTCAATGTCCATCCATGTTGTCACAAATGGCTGGATTTCATCGTTTCTTATGGCTGAGTAGTATTCCATTGTGTATATATACCACAGCTTCTTTATCCATTCGTCCCTTGATGGGCACT
Source organism: Diceros bicornis minor (assembly GCF_020826845.1). Lineage (NCBI taxonomy): Eukaryota > Metazoa > Chordata > Mammalia > Perissodactyla > Rhinocerotidae > Diceros > Diceros bicornis. Next base: position 17,861,595 of record NC_080772.1, on the reverse strand, counting down.
TAGGTTGCTTCCAAGTCTTGGCTATTGTGAATAACGCTGCAATGAACACATGGGTGCACGTACCTTTACAAATTGGTGTTTTCAAGTTCTTTGGATAAATACCCAGCAGAGGGATGGCTGGATCATATGGTAGTTCTATCCTTGATTTTTTGAGGAATCTCCATACTGTTTTCCATAGTGGCTGCACCAGTTTGCACTCCCACCAGCAGTGTATGAGAGTTTCCTTCTCTCCACATCCTCTCCAACACATGTTGTTTCCTGTCTTGTTAATTATAGCCATTCTGACGGGCGTGAGGTGATATCTCATTGTAGTTTTTATTTGCATTTCCCTGATAGTTAATGATTTTGAACATCTTTTCATGTGTCTGTTGGCCATCTGTATATCTTCTTTGGAGAAATGTCTGTTCAGGTCTTTTGCCCATTTTTTAATTGGGTTGGTAGTTTTCTTGTTGGTAAGATGCATGAGTTCTTTATATATTTTGGAGATTAAGCCCTTATCAGAAGTATGGTTTGCAAATATCTTCTCCCAATTGTTAGGTTGTCTTTTCGTTTTGTTGATGGTTTCCTTTGCTGTGCAGAAGCTTTTTAGTTTGATGTAGTCCCATTTGTTTATTTTTTCTCTTGTTTCTCTTGCCCGGTCAGACGTGGTGTTTGAGAAGATGTTGCTAAGACTGATGTCGAAGAGCGTACTGCCTATGTTTTCTTCTAGAAATTTCACAGTTTCAGGTCTTACATTCAAGTCTTTAATCCACTTGGAGTTAATTTTTGTGTATGGTGTAAGGTAAGGGTCTACTATCATTTTTTTGCACATGGCTATCCAGTTTTCCCAACACCATTTGTTGAAGAGACTTTCTTTTCCCCATTGTATGTTCTTGGCTCCTTTGTCAAAGATTAGCTGTCCAGAGATGTGTGGGTTTATTTCTGGGCTTTCGATTCTATTCCATTGATCTGTGTGTCTGTTTTTGTGCCAGTACCATGCTGTTTTGGTTACTACAGCTTTGTAGTATATTTTGAAGTCAGGGAGTGTGATACCTCCAGCTTTGTTCTTTTTTCTCAGGATTCCTTTAGCTATTCGTGGTCTTTTGTTGTTCCATATAAATTTTAGGATTCTTTGTTCTATTTCTGTGAAAAATGTTGTTGGAACTTTGATAGGGATTGCATTGAATCTATAGATGGCTTTAGGAAGTATGGACATCTTAACTATGTTAATTCTTCCAATCCAAGAGCACGGAATATCTTTCCATTTCTTTGTGTCTTCTTCAATTTCTTTCAGCAATGTTTTATAGTTTTCGGTGTACATATCTTTCACCTCTTTGGTTAAGTTTATTCCTAGGTATTTTATTCTTTTTGTTGCAATTGTAAATGAGATGGTATTCTTAATTTCTCTTTCTGCTACCTCGTTGTTAGTGTACAGAAATGCCACTGATTTTTGTATGTTGATTTTGTATCCTGCAACTTTACCATATTCGTTTATTACTTCTAAAAGTTTTCTGGTGGATTCTTTGGGGTTTTCTATATATAAAATCATGTCATCTGCAAATAGTGAGAGTTTCACTTCTTCCTTTCCAATTTGGATCCCTTTTATTTCTTTCTCTTGCCTGATTGCTCTGGCTAGGACTTCCAGTACTATGTTAAATAGGAGTGGTGACAGTGGGCATCATTGTCTGGTTCCTGTTAGAGGGATGGCTTTCAGTTTTTCACCATTGAGGATGATATTAGCTGTGGGTTTGTCATATATGGTCTTTATTATGTTGAGGTACTTTCCTTCTATACCCATTTTATTCAGAGTTTTTATCATAAATTGATGCTGTATCTTGTCAAATGCTTTCTCTGCATCTATTGAGATGATCATGTGATTTTTATTCTTCATTTTATTAATGTGGTGTATTACGTTGATTGATTTGCGAATGTTAAACCATCCCTGCATCCCTGGAATAAATCCCACTTGATCATGGTGTATAATCTTTTTAACGTATTGTTGTATGCGATTTGCTAGTATTTTATTGAGGATTTTTGCATCAATGTTCATCAGTGATATTGGCCTGTAATTTCCTTTTTTTGTGTGTTGTCCTTGTCTGGTTTTGGTATCAGGGTAATGTCCTCTTCGTAGAATGAGTTAGGGAGCTTCCCCCCCTTCTCAATTTTTTGGAAGAGTTTGAGAAGGATAGGTATTAAGTCTTCTTTGAATGTTTGGTAGAATTCACTAGGGAAGCCGTCTGGTCCTGGACTTTTATTTTTGGGGAGGTTTGTGATTACTGTTTCGATCTCCTTACTGGTGATTGGTCTATTCAAATTCTGTACTTCTTCTTGATCCAGTTTTGGAAGGTTGTATGATTCTAAGAATTTATCCATTTCTTCCAGATTGTCGAATTGGTTGGCATATAGCTTTTCATAGTATTCTTTTATAATCTTTTGTATTTCTGAGGTGTCTGTTGTAACCTCTCCTCTTTCATTGATGATTTTACTTATTTGTGCCTTCTCTCTTTTTTTCTTGGTGAGTCTAGCTAAAGATTTGTCAATTTTGTTGATCTTTTCAAGGAACCAGCTCTTGGTTTTATTAATTTTTTCTATTGTTTTTTTGGTCTCTATTTCATTTATTTCTGCTCTGATTTTTATGATTTCCCTTCTTCTACTGATTTTGGGCTTTGTTTGTTCTTCTTTTTCCAGTTCCTTTAGGTGCATTGTTAGATTGTTTATTTGAGATTTTTCTTGTTTGTTGAGATAGGCCGGTATCGCTATAAACTTCCCTCTTAGAACCGCTTTTGCTGTATCCCATAAATTCTGGCATGTCGTATTTTCATTTTCCTTTGTCTCCAGGTATTTTTTGATTTCTTCGTTAACCCAGTCGTTGTTCAGTAGCATTTTGTTTAATCTCCACGTATTTGTGGCTTTTCTGATTTTCTTCCTATAGTTGATTTCTAGTTTCATACCGTTGTGGTCAGAAAAGATGCTTGGTATTATTTCAATCTTCTTAAATTTATGGAGACTTGTTTTGTGGCCTAATATGTGATCAATCCTGGAGAATGTTCCATGTGCCTTTGAAAAGAACGTGTATTCTTTGGTTTTTGGATGGAATGCTCTGTATATATCTACTAGGTCCATCTGTTATAGTGTGTCGTTTAAGGCCAATGTTTCCTTATTGATCTTCTGTTTGGATGATCTATCCGTTGGTGTAAGTGGAGTGTTAAAGTCCCCTACTATTATTGTGTTACTGTCTATTTCTGTTTTTATGTCTGTTAATAATTGCTTTATATATTTAGGTGCCCCTACATTGGGTGTGTAGATATTTACAAGTGTTATATCCTCTTGTTGGATTGTTCCCTTGATCATTATGTAATGCCCTTCCTTGCCTCTTTTTACAGTTTTTGTTTTAAAGTCTATTTTGTCTGATATGAGTACTGTTACCCCAGCTTTCTTTTCATTGCCATTTGCGTGGAGTATCCTTTTCCATCCCTTCACTTTCAGTTTGTGAGTGTCTTTAGGTCTGAAGTGTGTCTCTTGTATGCAGCATATATATGGGTCTTGTTTTTTTATCCAGTCAGCCACCCTATGCCTTTTAATTGGAGCATTTAGTCCATTGACGTTTAAAGTAGCTATTGATAAGTATGTACTTACTGCCATTTTTTAACTTTTTTTTTTTTCAGTGTTTTAGTAGTCCTTCTCTGTTCCTTTCTTCTTCTATGCAGATTTGATGGTCACTTTAGTTGGACCTCTGTCTGAAAGCTGTACTCTTTAACTCCCCTCCTCCCTCATGTTTTTGATATCATATCTAACCTCTTTGTTGTGCATTTGTATCCATTACGTTCTAATCATGGAAATAGATAATTTTTCCTATTTGTGGTCTTTTCTTTTCCCCTTAAATCAGTCCCTTTAACATTTCTTGCAGCACTGGTTTCTTGGTGACAACCTCCTTTAATTTTTGCTTATCTGGGAAAATTTTGATCTCTCCTTCCATTTTGAATGATAACCTTGCTGGGTAAAGTATTCTTGGCTGTAAGTTTTTTCCTTTTAGCACTTTAAATATATCGTGCCATTCTCTTCTAGCCTGTAAGGTTTCTGCAGAGAAGTCAGCTGATAGCCTTATGGGGTTTCCTTTGTACGTAACTTGACATTCTCTTGCGGCTTTTAGGATTCTCTCTTTATCTTTAATTCTGGACATTTTGATTATGATGTGTCTTGGTGTGGGCCTCTTTGGGTTTATCTTGTTTGGGGCTCTCTGTGCTTCCTGTACCTGGATGTCTGTTTCCTTCCTTAGGTTAAGGAAGTTTTCATCTATTATTTCTTGAAATAGATTCTCTGCCCCCTTGTCTCGCTCTTCTCCTTCCGGGACACCTATAACACGGATGTTAGTGCGCTTGATGTTGTCCCAGAGGTCCCTTAGACTGTCCTCACTCTTTTTAATTCTTTTCTCTTGTACCTGTTCAGCTTTGGTAATTTCTTCTAGTCTTTCATCCAGCTCACAGATCCGTTCTTCTGTATCCTCTACTCTGCTTTTGAGTCCCTCTAATGAATTTTTCATTTCCAGTATTGTATTCTTCATTTCTGATTGGTTCTTTTTTATATCTTCCATTTCTTTGTTGACATTCTCACTGAGTTCATCTATTCTTCTCCCCAGATCAGTGAGCATCCTTAACACTCTTAGTTTGAACTCTCTGTCGGGTAGGTTGCTCATTTCTGTTTCACTTAGTTCCTTTTCTGGGGTTTTGTCCTGTTCCCTTACTTGGAATGTATTCTTTTGCCTCCTCATTTCGCCTCTTTCCCTGTGCTTGTGTCTGTGTATTAGGTAGGTCAGCTACGTCTCCTGCTCTTGGATAGGTGACCTTATGTAAGTGATGCCTTAGAAGGCCTGCAGTGTGCTTCCCTCAGTTCTCAATGTTCCAGGGGTGACCCCTATGTGGGCTATGTGTGTCCTTCTGTTGTGGCCTGTTTGCTCTCCCTGTAGGCATCCAGGGAGGCTGAGTTATGCTCCTGGCCAGCTGTTCCAATGCTCAGCTGCTTGTAGTTGTTGTGGGCCCTTCAGTCTCTTTATCAGGTGTGGGGATCCCCAGCACAGTTGGCTGCAAGTTCTAATACCACATTTGTGTTGCAGTATTTCTTTTAAGTGAGTAGGCCCCCAGCGTTGCAGGTTGTTAGGCTCAGGGCCTTACAATTGCTGTAAGCCTCTAGCCTATTAGGTCTCTTGTCAGCTCTCTGAGGATTGCAGCTGGGTGGGGCTGGCCTCAGGCACAGGAGCACCCAATTGTTTCAGGTTTTGGAAGGTGGATCAAACCTCCTATGTGGGTCTTTGAGAAGTACAAGTCTTCTGCAGCTGAGAAGCCCTGCCGCCCACAGGTCCACACACACAGTCAACACAGTCCTGCCCTGTGTGAGCGCCCCGACCTCCCCAAGCAGACCCAGTCTCTCCACGGCGGGAGCCCCACACACTCTGCCATCGCCCCACACTCTCCACCCGCTCCTTGTGCACACCCTGCCCCGCTCAAGTCAGCTCAGTTGCCAGGCTGCAGAGAATCCAGTCACCAATCTATGCAGGCCCACAAGTTGCCCGAGGGCTTGTTGTTGGGTGGGGCCAGTCTCTAGGGTGGGCTGCCCGCCCTGGCTGAGCTGGATTAAATCGGTGCTCTAGCGGGTGGGGCAGACCCTGGGCTAGCAGGCCTCAGGGAGAACTCCAATGGCGTCTGTGTCAGCACGCTCACACCAGGCCACAACAATGGCCGCCGCCAATGTCCCAGTCCCTGGAGAGGTCTCACCCCTCACCGAGATGCACTCAGGGCCTATTAGGTGAGTCTCTTGTCACCCCAGCACTGTGCACCTTTCTTTCTGGTGATATTAGGGTGCTTCCTGAAACGGGTGAGTTTACACGTGGGCCCTTTAGGAGCCAGTTTTAGTTTCTTTGTGAACCGGGTTTTCTGGGGGTACTCCCCAGTGTTTTAGTAGCAGGCACAGTCAGATATTATGCCGCTGGTGTCGATTGTGCTGGGTCCACAATATGCCCACAGCGGGGGCGCTCCCGGCTCAGGGCCCCGCGTCTCCAGGGACGGCTGTGTCCCTGTGAGCTGCTCCCGGTGGCCGTGAAGCTGGCGGCTTGTGAAGGCGGCGTTTTTTTCTCCAGAAGGGAGTCTCTGCCTCTTCCACCTCAGTTAGGATTGTCCGTTGTTGCAGGAGTTCCTCTCATCCAGTTTTCAGTTCTGTCTCAGGGGTAATTTTTCCACGAGTAGTTGTAAATTGGCTGTGTCCACGGGAGGAGGTGAGTTCCGAGTCTGCTTACGCCGCCATCTTGACTTCCTCTCTCAGAAAGTCATCCTTGATTCCATATTTTAGCCCAAATGAAAAAGCGTGACTGGTCTTAAATGTGTCAGAAAATTGGACCTATACAGTGAATAGCAAATACAGTTGTCTTTATTGTCCCAGAGGACTTGGGTTCCTCTGGTAAGTAGCGCACCATGAACAACAATGGAAGTGGAGTGGAATAGAGGTGTAGATACAAATATCTGGGCATTAATATTATTTTTCAAAAGCAACTGATTCCAGAAAAAGGAAATCTTTTTAACCCAAAGCTTTGTTACTACTTTTTTCACTCGTTTGTTTTTTTACCCACCTTCAACAAAATGTCCTTAGTGGAAGCAAAGGCAGATTGACCATCATGATTTAAGAAGATGTCATGGGGAAATGGCAATCTTATCGTGAAGGTACAGTAAAGACTTATTCTTTCTCCTTCTCCTGCAGTTCTCTAAACGGAGGGATAGCTTTTGTTGCTACATGTGCATGTATACATGCAAATATATTTATATATGTATATTCTTACTGTTGAAGTGTGTGGCAATAGTGTTGGACACCTGGTCTTGCTTGTAGCTTTTCAAAAGTGTATACTCAGGGTACCCTCTGGTAGGCAATACTCACAGGAGATCTGAGCTCCAGAATAAAAAGAAGATTTGCTAAATCTCCATTCATAGATGATTTAACCTGGGAAGGTTGTTTCTCTATGGGCAATACTTATCTTAATCAAAGATGAAAACATTTGGGCCAATTCATTCATAACTATAACAATATTATTAAATGTCATTCCATGGAATAGATTGCATCTAAAGGGAGATTTTAATTAAGGAGCCAGTGTTACACTTACTAATTATCCCTTCTTGTTTTTCTTCTTCCAGGAGCAGATTTCTTGTCAGAGTTGAAAATGTCTCTATAACTTCCTTTCTCTCTCCATATGGCTGCCTCTACATCAGACTGTCCACAGACTTCAACTGGGAGAGCTGGATATTAAGGAGGCTGGTTAGATCAATGGTCTTCTGGTCCAGATACTATGTATGTATGAGAGGCTTCCTCACTTCTTCACAACTGATTATTCTTTAAACATATGAAAATGCCCTACTGTGTCATATATGAATTATGATGGTTTGGAGTTGTATCTTTTTTCCTGAGCGAGAGGACAATCATATCCCTTTTATTTTCATAATTAATCATTAAATCCCCTTCATCTGCTCATATTAGCAGGAAGTCCATTTTCCGCCTCTTGTGATTTTACTTGGCAGAATTATCCAAGAACCCTAGGTGCTTATTCAGTCTCAATAGGTGATTTGTACTTCCAACTACTGGGCAAGGAGGGAACTCGAAATTCTTATCAGTCCACCAGTAATTTCCAGTTCTAGATGGCTTTTGATTTTAGGATGCTGAAAGCTAATGCTACCCAGTTTAGTCTATAAACATCATGCTATTGTATGGCAACTACCTTCCCACCCAAGAACTTCTAGGCCTTGGCTCTGGTTCTAGGTCCCCAATCTAGAACCCCTTTATGGAACGTTCCTCTTTGGGGCCTTTGGTTTCCTTTCCTGCCAGCAAACCTCAGCAAGAAATGCTTTAACCCATCAAAAAAGTATAATGTGATTGAACCTAAAAAAAAAGAGGTCAGAATTTTAATCTTTTTCCCCCTAGAAGACTCCTTAACCTTTGTGTAAATTTACCTGCTGCCTTGGTAGCCAGCTCCATCTACTAAGGAGCATGAGAGGCAGTCTTTGACAATCTACAAAGTCTTATTTTACCTTTCCTCCAGGAAATGAATCACTTCACACTTTACTTGTGTTCAACCAAGAGAGGCTGTTCATCTGTACAAATAAGTTACAGAGGATCATAGCCAAGGTGACTTGCTGCTTTTGTGAAGGCCTCGCATTGATTGGTAGCTTCTTTCCCAGAAATAGTTAAGTTTCTCTCCCCAGGCACTGAGTTAGAATGTAGTTTCTAAGATGGTATGTCCGGGCTTCCATACAAATTGTTGCCCAAATTGGGATAGTTTTGAGTGTGAAAGAGGACACTTATTTAATAATTACACTGGGATGACAGGTATAAACAGGACTGTTGGAGGCAGACAGAGGCATATGGTGATCTTGTGTGTGGATCTACAACTTCCATGAGTGGTGAGAGGTGTGTGTTGAAGGTGATGCAAGACTAGCTCCTTCACAGACTTTCCTGTGTGCAACAGGCCCAAAATACCACAGAATTCAAACACTTGCAAAACATTTAATGGGCCAAAAGTATTAATAAAAGTGACTTTGTTAATCTAAATCCTGAGGATAAATATATCAATGGGTGATACTGATTTGGCTGTCAAGGTGTTTGAGCAGATTTGTGATTATTGTAATCATTGGTTTGAATTAAGTTTTCCTTTTCTTTTTTTTCTCTCATATAAGAAATTAAAAACAATAAAGGTCAAATGTGTTCAAAAAAATATACTGCCCATTTTGCAGTGTAGGATCTAGTTTTTAACTTAGTTTGTATTTTTTTTGTGTTAGTTTTCTATCATGGAATGTGGCTGAACTTGAACAAGACATGCTATATCTTCTTGTTTTACCATTGTAGGCTCTACCTCAAAGGTGTAGCTTCACATATGGTCAAAATTCTGTGAGCTTCTTCATCAAAAACCTTGTAAATTCTTTAGTTATTTCAACAATCTAACATCTATAAAATGAACGATATCAAAAACTTAGAAAATATATACAAGCTAAAAATGAATGGAAGGTTTAGCTAAGAAATATTGAGCTGTCAGAAATGTTTCTTTCTCAAATTTGCTTCGATGCTGAACCTTATGTCTAGGCACAGGCTAATGTGTTATTCTGATGAACTTCACTAGAAACTGTAGGTGGTGCATGAAGATGACAATCAGAAGAATGTGTCATATGCTTCCAATTCCTAGATGTCATGAAGCATAACTTTTTCCAGTTTACTCAATTTTTTTCAGAAGAGAGCATTGCCATGTGGAAAGAGTTCTCTACTTGGAATCAGGAGACCCAGGAAAACTAGTTTCAAGTCTAGATCTTCCCCTTTTGTCTTTGTGCTTCTTGTTCAAGTTACTAACTTTTATGAAAAAGTAAGTAATATTCACCTCAAACAACTGTGTGAAAATTAAGTGAGATAACACATGTGAAAGAACCTGGCACATTATAGACACTCACAAAAAAGTACTTCATTCATTAAATCCGTTTGCAAACAAACACTGAGAGCTAATGATCTTAGCGAGTTTTTTTTGTTCCCTGGCTTTGACCACCACTACAAATGTTTTTCTTTTTTTTTTCAGTATGTGTCTTCATCATTCTACAAATATTTATTGAGGATAACTCAGTGTCAGTCACTGTGATAGTTGGTGATTGAACAAAATAGTTTGGTCCCTATCTTTCACAGAAGTAAGGGTTAAGTGGGAAGGCAAAGAATAAATGAGGAAACAAAGAAAAGCATACATAATTAAAAGGTATGGAAATTACTGAAAAGGAAAAAAACAGCGTACAAGAACAGATAACAATGAAGAAAACATCATTTAGATAGGGTTACAGAAAAGGCCTCTCCTTGGAGGTTACATTTAAACCATGGAAGAAGTGACATTTGGGTGAGACTAAAAGATGAAAAGGAGAGAGCCATGGTAGTGCAGGAGTAAAAGCATTTTGGGTATGGGAACACCATGTTTAAACTTGGAAAAGAACTTAGTGATTCAAGGAACTTAAAGCTGGCTTATTTGTTGCAGCATATGGAGAAAACAAGGCACAGAATAATATGAGAGGAGCTGAGGAGGCAGCAGGGGACAAATTATACAGGGCAGGGGTCATGGAAGGCATTTACATGTTATTTAAAATGCAATAGGAAGCCACTAAAGAACTTTAACCAGAGGAGTAATATAATTTAATTTACATTTTTAATGAGTACTGTAGTTGTTGCATAAAGAATGAATTAAAGTGGGAAAGAGTGGAAGCAGAAGACAAGATAAAAGGCTATTGCAGGAGTTCAGAGAAGAGATGGTTGTTTGGACTGAAGTAGTTGTGCTGGAGAAAAAGAGAAGTATATAGGATGAAGAATTGACAGGAGTTGATGATATATTTGATGTGGAGAGATGGAAAGGGAAAATTAGGAATCAAAGATGATATTCTGGGGGTCTTGGATAATAATGTGCAGGGAAGGACCATTTACTAAATGGAAAAGACTAGAGGGGAATTTCTTTGGTTGGTGTGAGGATCAAGAATTCAATTTTGGACATGTTAGAGATGCTTATCAGACATCTAAGTTTACTCCTCAAAAAGGTCTTTAGTAGTAGATAATAACAACAATAAACAAACACATAGGGACAGAGATTGGATTGGTGGTTACCAGAGGGGAAGGGGAGAGGGAGGAGGGTGAAAGGGATAATTCGGTACATGTGTGTGGTGATGGGTTGTAATTAGTATTTTGGTGGTGAAAATGATGTAATCTATGCAGAAATAGAAGTACAATGATGTACACCTGAAATTTTTACAATGTTATAAACCAATGTTACTGCAATAAACAAAAAATTAAAAAAAAAAAAGTCTTTAGATATATGAGTATGGAGTTCAAGGGAGGTTTGAACTAGAGGTTTATGTTTGGGCATCATTGGCACATACATGCTCGGTTAAAGCCAAGGGAATGGATGAGATCACCTAGGGAGAAAATGTAGAAAGATAAAAGTACCCAGGGTGAGCCAGGCAGAGAAAAAGAGGGTGACACAGGAGGCAAAGGACAATTAATGAAATTAGAAAGGCAGAGAGTTTGTTGTTACAGGAGCCAAGACTAGAGAACTTTTAAAAGGAAGGTGTAGTTAAATTTGTTGAGTAACACTGCAAAACTGAGTAAGGGGACAGAAAACTGTGCACTGAACATGAATGTCATTGGTGACCCTGACAAAAATTGTTTCGGAGCATGATATGGATGAAAACCAAACTGGAGTGAGTTGAAGTGTGAATCGGAATTCTGGTTCTGGTAAGACAACAGACCAAAATTACTGGAAAATTCTCCTGCTAAAAATCTTTATATATGCTGAACAGGCTACAACAACATTAATTTACATGCATGGCTGAGCTTTCAATAAGTAAAATGGAAATTCCCAAGTGCTGGAAATTCATATGAGAATTAAAATAAAGAAATAAGCATACAAGCTGATTTTGTGCCTGTCCTGGGAGGGGTTGTCCATCCTAATTATCTAGGGACTTGGGTTTTAATAACCATGCAGGAACAGAAGATGAGACCTTAAGTCTACATGAGGTAAGAAGCTGGAGCTAAGATATCTGCATAAAACTCAAACTGCACCATCAGTGAAATAATAATAATCATCATAATAATATCAATAAGAATTTAAAATCCCCAAACTGAACTTCATGAGGGGTTGGGGTTTATAGTTATACTATCAGCATTATTTAGGAACTCTTAAGCCAGGAAATCAACATGAAATATGGTACCTAGATGAAGCATTAAACTCTGGAGGGACATTTCCTCAATCCATATTACACAGAATTTCTATGGATAAATCCTCAGTAGGTGAGCTCATAATCCAAAATTATAAAACATATAGGAAAATAATCCACTATGAACAAGAGTCAGCCAACATACATGCATATACTCACACATAATCAGGAAGATTAGAGCCTTAGATGGTAGAACAATCTGATTGAGACTGTATATTTATTATAACTAAAGATATGAAAGAAAGAACCAAAAGCTTAAGACAAGAGTAAAATACTAAGAGAAATAAGCAGATAAGAAAATCAAATAGAATTTCTAGAAATTAAAATCAGTCATTAAATTAAAGACTCAATTGTTGGCTTATTGGTTTGCATCTGCAAATGGATAGCTTTGTGTTGTGGAATGGAGACATAATTGTGAGACCCTATCCTCAGTTTCATGGAGACTGTAGCCTTGTAGGGGAAGATTAGCATGATTCAGATCACCAGAAAAACAAAAGTAATCAGTTAATCCATTGACAAGTTATTAGAATAATTAAACAAAATTGAAGAAAGAATTAGCAAACTAAAAGACATATCTGAACTAGGAAACAAATAATTCAGTTACCCAGAATATGGTTTGGAGATATAAATAGATACAAATATGAAAGGAAGTTTCAAAAATATGGAGGATAAAATTAAAAAGATCAACAGAAATTTAATAGAAGTTCCAGAAAAGGAGACTAAAAGAGAAGACGCAATATTCAAAAAGACAAAGGCTGAGAATTTTCCAGAACTTATATACAGACATGAGGCTACCAGTTCAAGAAACACAACGGTCCAACCGGGATAAATAAAAATACATCCACATAAATATATCATCATAAATCTGCAGAACAGCAAAGACAAAGAGAAGATTATAAAAGTAGCCAGAGAGAAAAGACAGATTTTCTAAAAAGGGAGACAAGTTAAACTGTCAGCAGATTTCTAATTAGTAACAGTATAATGCAAAAGACAATGGAATATCATCTTCAAAAAAAAATCATCTTAAAAAAACTTGTCAACTTAGAATTTAACACGTACCTAAAATATAAATTAATTATATTATAAAATATAATATATATTTTATAATAAATATAAATTTTATTTATAAAATAAAATTAAATAAAATTAAATTAAATAAAATTAAATTTTATTTATAAAATATAAAGAAATTAAGATGGAGGGTAAAATGAAGATATTTTTAGTAAGACTAAGGTCCAAACCCTAAAAAAAAAACTCTGCCCAAATCTCTAGTTGACTGCTATTTTAGAAAAACCCAGTAGTCCTTTCCTCCTATTGTCTCCTTCACTTTTACATAGAATACTTCTGTCACTTCTGGTTACTAAATGTGTGTGGGGTTTTCCCCACAACAAGCAATTCTCTGTGATAGCAGCTAGGTGTCCTACAATTTAACTCAATTCTGACACTGTCTACCTGGATATAGTGTCAGATCCCACAGGTTAAGAGTTCAGTCCTACAAGATGCCCTCCCCCTCCACTTCAGATGCCAATTGCAAGTTTAGGTTGTCACCTGTGCTTCTGACCAATCAACTGTAAACCAGAGGTTTCCATGACCCCCCTCCTCAGGTTCAAATAATTTGCTAGAGCAGCTCACAGAACTGAGGAAAATGGTGTATTTACATTTACCAGCTTATTCTAAAAGGATATGATAAAGGATACAGATGAACATCCAGATGCATAGGGCAAGGTGTGTGGGAAGGGACATGGAGCTCCCATAGGCACCACTCTCACAGCACCTCTATGTGTTCACCAACCCGTAAGCTCCCCAAACCCTGTGCTTTTGCTATATTATGGAGGCTTCCTCTCATAGGCATGATCAGTCATTAACTTCATTTTCAGCTCTTCTCTCTTCTCAAGAAAATTCCAAGCCTCTAATAATGGCTTGGTCTTTCCAGTGATCAGCCCTCATCCAGGAGCCATCTAGGAGCCCACCCAGAGTCATCTCATTAGAACAAAAGACACTCCTATCATTCAGGAAATTACAAGGGTTTCAGGATCCCTGTGTTGAGAACCGGGATCAAAGACCAAGTATTAGAACAAAAGATGCTCCTAGTGCTCTTATCACTTAGGATGTTACAAGGGTTTGAGGAGCTCTGTTCCAGGAACTGGGGGCAGAGACCAAATATATTTTCTATTATCTCACAACTGCTATGCTATGCATGTAAATGAAAGACTCCTCAAGAGCCCAGAGAAAAAGCAGGCAAAAATAGAGGTCTATCCTTGAAAGGCAAGACTTCTTGCCATGAAAGTATGTTTGCTGAGACTTTGACAGATTGAGTTCCCGACACAGCATAAAGCTGAGGCTGAAAATATCTCTTCTGAAATCCTTGGCTGATCACTGAACTACTCAGGAGTAGAGGAGATGGCTAGGGGGTCAGGCTAAAAATCAGAAGCTGGAAGAAAAACCCTGAGCAGAGACATCAGTGACTCTACACCACAGGAGGAACAGATTCTTCCGTTAGAATCCAGGAAGTTAATTGCCAATTGTCAGAAGAACAAAACAGAATCCATAGTATCTCCAATATATTATCTAGAATATTGAGTTTTGACCAAATTTGCTAGACATCCAAAGGAACAGGAAATTGTGACCCTTACGTAAGGGGAAAAAAATACTGTTTACAGAAACTTACTCTGAGTGGGTCTAGATATTGGATTTAGAAGATGAAAACTCAAAGGCAAATCTTACAAATATATTTAAAGAATTAAAATATGTTCAAAGAATTATAGCAAAACATGATAAAAAGGAGAGAACCAATAGGAAATCACAACAGCAAAATGAAAACTGTGAAAAGAATCAAATGGGAATTTTAGAGCTGGAAACTATAACTGAAATGAAAAATTTACCAGATGGACTCAAAAACATATTTGAGATATCACAGAAAAGAATCAATGAACTGGAAGATAGTGTAACAGAAATTACCCAATCCAAAAAGCAAAGAGAAAAAAATTTAAAGAAAAACGAACAGTCTCAAGATCTGTGAGGCAACATTAATAATTCCAACATACATGTTATTGGAGTCCCAGAAGAAGAAGAGAGAACTGTGTAGAAAAATATTTGATGAAATAAAGGCTAAAAATTTCCCAAATTTGGGCAAGAACATTAACTTACAGTTCCCAGAAGCTCAATCAACTCCACATAAGATAAAGTTTAAGAAAACCACAGCTAGACACCTGTGTAAAATTTCAGGAAGACAAAGATTTGGGGGTCATGGAATGTTTTTATTGTGATGGTGGTCACATGACTATACACATCTTCCCAAACTCTTCAAACTGTACAGTTAAAATGAGTGAATTTTACTTTTATGTAAACTATATTGTAATAAAACTATAGAAAAAAATACATGTATAATACATAACACACACACATACACATTACACATTTATATACATATCGATCTCATATATTTATTTCATAGTTTGGATTTATCTCAAGAAAACAAGGATAGTTTAACATTAAAAAAAGCCATTATTATAAATCACATTAAGAGATTAAAGGAGAAAATCATATGATCATCTCAATAGATATAGAAAGAGTATCAGATAAAATTTGACAATGATTTGTGATAACATTGATTAGTAAACTATGAATAAAAGGGAGTTTTCTTACTTTGAGAAAATATATCTTCCAAAAACCTAAGCAAATATTTTCAATCACGAAACTTGAAAAGCATTCAAACTCTCTGATACCATTGATCTCAGTCTTAATCCAGCTTCTTACTGGAGGTCCTAGCTAGTCAAATGAGACTAGAAAAGTTAAAAAAAAATGTAATAACTAAAATAGACGCTAAGTAGTCTTCCTTATTTAAAAAAAATGATCTCAATGGTACAACATTCGTAAAAGTAAATTGCAGATGGATTAACGACCTAAATGTGAAGTGCAAGACTACGAACCTCATGTCAGTTCTGTTATATTGCAACATATGTGTTCCTAAAAATTGCCCCATCATGCAAAAATCTCACAGTAAAAAGCACAAAGCTTAGGGAAGAAATGAGATTAGGGTGACAACACTCAAAAACTTCATCATTGACCTAAAAAAAGAAAGCTAGGGATAAGAAACTGGAAGTACAGTTTTTCATATGTTACATAGTTACGAAAATACGTAACTGCTACAATAAAAAGGGTACTTTACCTTGAAAAAAACTGAAAGGTTGCTTGTGGAACAGACATCAGAAGAGCTTCAGCTGGTGAGTTATTGTGACATAGTGGAAGGAGGTTATCTGAGATCTCAGGGGAAGTTGTAAAACCAGATGTGGATGGGTGTGGCATATAACACACCTGTGAACTGAGTTGGCCGACAGATGTTTGAGGTACACGTGTGTGTGCGTTTTGTGTATTCCTATACGGCTTGGTTAAGCTGCGTGCTGTTCACTGCATTCACCTAGTGTTTCTTGCTGAAGAAATTGCACATAAGGTGGAAATTCGTGTTATGCTCATATTTTTTCTTATTATATCAATTGTCATGGAACCCATTTGCATTTTCAAAACAAACGCTATAGCAAAACCGGGTAAGAAAATATAGGAATGTATATTTTTTGGCATTGTGATATGGGAAAAAACTTCCTAAATAAGACACAAAAAGTACAAACCATAAGACATGGATAAAATTGGCTATATTCAATAATAATGATAAAACTTTACATATAGCAAAAATGATACGAAAAACAAAGGAAAAAGATAAGCTGTTGACTGGCTTGGAGAAGATGATAATATTAACATTCATAAAGAACTTGTAAAAATCAACAAGAAAAAGGCAAACAATCTAAAGAAAAATGGGCAAAGGCAATTTACAAAGAACATAAAACAAATGTATGGTCTGCATAAGAAGAGCTGTTCTACCCCACTAATAATTAGGGAACTGAAAACTAAATCAACAATAAGCTGCCACCTGCATACCAGTTTGGCAAAAGTTATTAAGTTTGATTGCACCAAATGCTGGCAAGAATGAGGCGAAACAGGAACTTTATGAAGAAGATTCACCCTGAGCTAACACCTATTGCCAATCTTCCTCTTTTTGCTGAGGAAGATTTGCTCTGAGCTAACATCTATTGCCGATCTTCCTCCGTTTTGTGTGTGAGCCGCCACCACAGCATGGCCATTGACAGACGAGTGGTGTAGTTACCTGCCCGGGAAACGAACCTGGGCTGCCAAAGTGGAGTGTGCCGAACTTAACGTCTAGGCTACCGGAACTGCCGGAACTTCTATAATTAATGGTGAAAACAAGAACTGATATAATCACTTTGGAAAACAATTTGTCAATCTAGTAACTGAAGATGCCGAGAGTTTAGAACTGAGCTGTTCTGCTTTCTGGTGTCTACCCTAGAGAAACGTGGCATGCATACATAAGGAGACACCATCGAGGATGTTCTCAGCAGGAGTGTTTACAATAGCAAAAACACGGAATAATCTAATTGTCCCTTATTAGGTGATGTGTCAAGTTTTGTCTGTTGAAGTTATGGGAAAGTATGCAACAATGAAAATTGTGACCTAGATGTGCAGATATCAACATGAATAAGTTGCACAAAGAAGCATGCTGTTAAGTGCAAAACATATGTAAATGTATTTACAGCATGATGTTATTCACGGAAAATATGAAAGCGACAAACCAATAGTCTATGTGTTTTTTATCGATACATGCACGTGTATTGGGACATTTGCAAGAGAAGAATGCACACCAATTTTAGGGTAGTGGTCAACCTGGTGGAGGAACGTAGCGTGGGGTCGGATGCTCCTGAAACATTTTATATCTTATTTTAAAAAAAGAGTCGTTGATACAAATATGGCAAAATGGTACCATCTGATTAATCTCAGTGGTGAACCAATGGGTATATGTCATGTATTATTTTCTGCATTTTTGTATGTTTGAAATTTATTTAACAAATATATATTGAATGCTGCCTTATATGCTGGGCAATTTTCTTAAATAAGAAACAAAATATAAGGGAGTAAATGGAAAGAAAAATCATATATTGACACACCTTGTTGGAAGTGTGTTTGGGCTGGGATCACAGGGGGTTCTGCGGTGTCATATGGGTAAGTGTGAGCAGGCCTCCTACCCTGCCTCTGTCAACAGGATGTGTAAATCTGAACCAACGCTTCTATCTGGGGAGGGAGGTGGAAAACTGAACAAAGTTGCTTTTGCTGTTTAAATCGTGTGTGCAGGCTTTCTTCCTTCAGGATGGGGGCCAGCAATGTGCCTGTGGAGTGGAGATTGGGCCTGCCTTCAGACACTCATGGACAGCAGGACGTGAGCACAGCTGCATCTGAAAAGACCTCTGGTTTAGGAAACTGAAAGGCTCTGGGATGCAGGGTAATAAGGCAGTTTATACTGAAGCCAGGAAGTTATAAATTTTCTAACATAAAGACAACTCTGCCTGAAAACGCTGCGAGTTGTCCCTTCCTGATGGAGGCAGGAAAGAGTCAGACAGTCTCTGACCACCACTTCTCTCTCTATTGTCCTTAACCCTCTCACAGCTGGATGGAAGGATTCTGGGAAATAGCACATCCCAGACGAGGGAGGCTGTGGTGCCAAGGGGTTAACAGGCACTTTGTGCGAAGTTTTAATATTCCACAAATGAAATGTGCATGTGAAATGGTAAAAAAGAGGAAAAGATTATGTTTGTCAGCTGGGCTGCCATATGTTGTTCTGGCCAGAGCACAGCAAAAATGGTGACAATTCTTTCCTGAATGAAAATCTCTGTCAACTCCTGATTTCATGTCTTTCTTTGGACACGCGGGAGCTTTCTTCATGATGGGGCAGAGTCTAAGATTTTATTGTTGTGGGCACAACATGCATTTACCCTTAAAAGGTAGAACATTGGCATTGCTTGGCTTGATTTTCCAGAGGTGGAAAAGACAGGAAAATCATAAAATTCATCTGCATATTTCCTTCTTTTTTTAAAAAAAATGAAATTGGCCCTTAGGGCAGAAACAGTCCTCTGAAAGAACAAATAGCTAGCTGAATGACAAATGGAGAGGAGGTTATATTGGCAGATCTGTTAGTTCTCACCACAGTCATCATCGCATAATTTTGCAGAATTGACTTTGTCACACAAAAGGCTTTTCTTATTCATATTTGGTGGGTTATGATGCCAATGTTAGTAAAAAATAAATGTCTGAGTCTATGTGTTGTAAGAAAAATACATATAAGATTCAGCCTCGGTGTAAGAGGGTCGTTCTTTTCCAATTACATATTTCTGTTTTACTTTGCATCTGAAAATGCTACAATGGACAAAATTACTTTTTTCTTTAAATAGTGTTTTTTGGATTCTGTTTACTGATTGTCTGAGTAAAATAATCTAGAAATTTTGAAAATTATAAAAAATGTAGGAAAAAAAAAGAAAACTCTCCATAATCCAAGAATCTAAAGATACTAAAATATTTAAATATATTTTTCCATACTATGAGTAAATAAGTAAATGTACAAATAAATTTTACATAGTTGATGTCATATTATTAAAGGTTTTGTTGTCAATAAAATTTTTGATATTTCCATATACTCTGTTGAGAGGATGTTCCATTCACTGTTAACTATACCTTATTATTGGGCATTTGGTTTCTTTCTAAATTTATTTTCCTCTCACTGACAAGTAAGACAAATCATCCTTTCTCTTGCATGACCTTTCTTTGCAGAAGATGGCACTCTTGGTTAGAAAAGCAAGGGAAGGTGCCCTTGACTGGTTAAGGTATAATTTAGAATCTCACAGGGATAGTGCTAACTGAGCTCAGATTCTCTGGGGAGGGGAGAGCATTAAGAGAAATGACTACGGGGCCTGGCAAGATGAGGATGTGAAAAATGGGGGCAGAATCAGATGGTGGTGAAGACCCCCAGGCTCTGCACTGAATGGGGAGATAGTCTGAAGGAAAAGAGCATTCCCTCAGACATGAGGTTCTTTCCTCCTGACCACTAGGCAGAGTGAACCCAAATACTGCATTTCACTTCCTGAAAGCTAGGAAGGGAGAGCAGAGAGCAAGTGCCCCAGCCAGGACTGCCATAGCCTCTGTTCAGCTGTCTGTGTCCCCTCGTGCCCTACTTGGGCTAGGAAAGGATGCACAGAACACTAAATACTCAGCATGAAAATGTTAGTGTGAGGAAAAGGAGCAGATCACAGATATGGTACAGAAGACATGTCCAAGGCAAGTCATTCAGGCCATATCAGAGTAAATAGAAAACAGAGATGAGCAGCTAAGCATGAGCAAGGTGAGAAGAGACAGCAAGGCAACTAGGTAAGGGTACTACAAAGAAGGAAGAGGAAGTAGGGGGAGGAGAAGAAATAGTCACTGAATGCAGTCTGTCAAGGAACTAAAAATAATTCCCCATGAGCATGTCCCACTTTAGAACAACCTAATAAGAAAAGAAATAGCTCAAAGGTGATGATGAAGCAACAGAATGAGAGGGAATGGGAGACAGCAGAATTAAGAAAATAATTTCAGGATCAAACTAATATCATTAATGGACTAATGAAGCAGATAATAATAGCAGCGAATGTTTATTGAGCATTTCGTACATTCCATACCCTGTTCTAAGTGCTATAGATGGATTACTACCTTTGATATCAATAAATGCTATGAGGAAGTAGTATCTTCAGTATCAAATGAGGTAACCAAGACACAGTGTGGTCAAGTCATGTGCACGCAGTAGAAAGTGGCAGAGGCAAGATTTCAACCCCAGACATGTTCTATAATACTATGCATGTGTAGGGTGATCCCAATTATTAAAAGCCAGTCTTTCCATCCATCCATCCACCCATCCATGCACCCATCCATGCATCCATCCATGCATCCATCCTTCTATCTTATACATGCAGAGATGAAATTTATCTAATACTAATGATAGCTATTTCTGGATGATTTTTTTCCTTTATACATTTCTGTACTGATTGAATTTTAAAAAACAATATTTTTTATCAGCTTTACAGAACAATTGAATATGGTAACATAACAATGATAATAATATCATGATTGTTGTAAGCCGTTGCACTCTTATTCTTATATCATACACTTAATAATTCACTTCCTTATTTATCTTCTGGTGCTCTAAACATTTTGAATCACTTCCTAAACAAGGTTGGTGATTGATGGTGATGTGATTTCTTTCTAACATTTGGCATTTGAAGACGTCTCTCAAAACATCAGTCAGATCATATTTTAGTTTTAGACATTCTTCACATCTGAACTGAAACTTCTGAACCTGAATCCCATCTCCACTCCAATATTTCCCATAATCCTTCTCTGTGCGTACAGTATAACTTGCTTTTTTTTTCCCACTGAGGAAGATTCTCCCTGAGCTAACATCTGTTGCCCATCTTCCTCTATTTTTTACGTGGGACGCCGCCTGATGAGTGGTGTAGGTCCATGCCCAGGACCCGAACCTGCAAACCTGGGCCATCAAAGCAGAGTGTGCAGAACTTAACCACTACACTAGGGGGCTGGACCCTGCTATAATTTGCTTTTTAAATTTAATTATTGTCTCTCATCCCCACTAGAATGTAAGTTCCATGAGGGCAGGGAGTTTTGTCTGTTTTCTTGTATCCCCAACACCTAGAACAGAGCCTAGTACCTAGGGTACTCCATAAATGTTTGTTGAATGAATGAATGAATAGAAATGGCCTTTGTTAATAGAGAGTAAAGCGGAGAGAGATTCATGGAATTATTGAATTTTTGAAGTGAACTTCACTTTAAGTACCATTCGATTTTGATTGTTAATATGGCAATTTTCCACATTTAAATCATATAATACATTTAAAAAAAATACACCAGAAACAGTTATTTCATATGCTTAAAATATTTCAAAGCCTGCATGTCACACTCACACATACACATAAACAATACTGTTAAAAAGTTTCCTCTTTGAAAGATCAGATGTAAGGCAAAAGTAAATATGCCTGGATAGGGAAGAAAAGCTGTATATTTTTATGCAGCCATGTGCCAGTAAAAGATTTTCTTGCACACCTAAAGCCCAGGTTTGGTTCACAGAGCTTTTCATTTGATTTCATTGCCAACATTAAACAATAAGGAGATTTTTTTTAAAAAATTAGTTTTTATGTTTTTCTTGAAATTTGGCAGAACTGGCTATATTGGATCCATAATAATATTAATAATAGTATTATTTCACATAATAATTGACTCTTGCCAAGTAACTACTGCCACCTTTAGCTAGAGCACAACTCTGCAATTTGCCACAGTCCACACCATTCCATAATGTGTTCCTGACCCACTTGTGCCTGGATCACTATGCTCATTCACATCACCCGCTCATTCCTGTAGGCATTTGAGTTTATCTGTGCTCTGTCTTCTATATGGTCCCTCCTGTCCCCATAACTTGTTGCCTCCCTTGAGCATCACCTTCCCACTTTTTCTGTTTTTGATGGAAAATTTTCTTTCCTTAAATATCATCCCATTATGCATATAATTTTTAAAAATCTCCTTAAGGGTTTCCTAAGGAACTAATTTGTGTGTTTCTTTTCAATTTGATTTAGCTCATTGCACATATCTCTTCCCATTTTAACCTGGAGTTGAGATGGGACATGAAGACACCAGACTACTTTCTCTCCCACAAACCTTTACCATGCACTTGTAAGCATGGTTTACTTCCATTTTCTGTCTATAATCTTCTATGTTGGACTTGGAGAAGAAAAGTAAAAGAAGTGAGAAGAAGGCAGGAAGTAGAAAGGGACATTCTGCAGGAATTTATCATGACTCATGAATGGGAAAATTGAATTAAAGTCATTTGCAGAGGAATAATTTCACTGCTCCCTTCTCTCCTTATCTTACCATATGCACTTCAATGTTTTTAAAATACTTATTTGTAAAAATATACATATATATTTTTTCCTCCCCAAAGCCCCAGTACATAATTGTATATCCTAGTTGTAAGTCCTTCTAGTTCTTCTATGTGAGCTGCCACCACAGCATGGCTACTGACAGACGAGTGGTGTGGTTCTGCACCCAGGAACTGAACCCGGGCCACTGAAGCGGAGTGTGCCAAACTTTAACCACTAGACCATCAGGGCTGGCTCTAAAAATATTTTTTAATAATAAAATAAACCTTTAAAATAATAATAGAATAAAAGTATTTTAAAATAATTTTTAAATATTTTAAAATTTTATGAACATATATATATATATATATATATGCTCTTTTAATTTTGTTAAAGCAAAATATGGACAGGAATTTACTTGTTTATGTCTTTGTGTCACGAGCTCCTGGCACAGTACCTGACCCAATAGATGTTCATTAAACATAATCTCCCAGCCAGTCTTTATTTTTTGTAAAACTGATGGATCTGAGGGACACAGTCTCATTTTATTCTCAGCTAGTCTCTCATAAAATACTATCTAATAAGAAATAAAATGGTCTACTAAAGGCAGGTAGCAGGATGAAGCAGAAAAAGGGGAACAATATTGTCTTGGTAATACTAAAATTAGGTAATCAATAGGGTGACCAGATGTCCCTATTTGCCTGGGACAACCCCAGTTCATTCCCACTGACTTGGCGTAATTATTAATAGCATCACTTTTCACTCTCAAAGTGTCCTTGTTTAGATGATAAATTATATAGGCACTCTATTAATCAGGCCCCAGATAATCAAAAGCTATTTGTAATCTAATTGCAGGGACTTAGGGTTTTTGTATTGTTTTGGTGGAAAATGGGGCTCTAGCTACCTCAATTGGAAATTATAAAATGCATGAGCACTTTTATAGAGATTTTATGCACATCCATATGTAAGGCGCTTTTATGATACTGCATTGTAGTCTACTTATTTGTACAGTTATTTCCATTGGCCTCATTAAGAACACTGTCCTGCACATGGAGATGTATTCATCTTTATTTTCTCTTAATGCCTTGCAAACAGTTTTGCACTTAGTAGACATTCAATGAATATTTGTTCAATGGAATTGAATAAAATAAAATTGAATTGTTAAGTTGTCCCATCAGGGATAATTTGTGTTGGTTTATCTTCTGATCCACAAACTGGGAGAAGCCAGGATGCTACTATAAATTTTACGTATTTGGCACACTAAATTAATTTTTTATGCCCCTTCATCTTTGCTCTGCTATTTCCTTAAAAACTCTAGTTGTGTATTGTTGCAAAGCATTTCTTCCCTGAAATGGTTAAAAACAATTATGTTCATTGAGGCAAATGTCCACCAGTGGCTTTGATTTCTTTGGATATTTTGGACAGAAACGGAATCATTTTTTTTCTGGCCAAGGTCTCAATCAGAAGGACAACAGGGGACTACCAATAGGATGTTGGCCATAACTTGCAATTTTCATTAGCCAAAAATTCAGTGAATAATTTTTTGGCCCTACCAAGATTTCAAGAGACTCAAATAAGAACCACATAGAGGACCAACCTTTGAGAATCTGTGTATTTTGTGTTGGAGTACTGAAACTCCTGGCCAACTGGCAAGGCACTGAGCTCTTCTAACAAGTTATAGGGTGGAAATTATATCTCTTCTCACCCATCTGCTCTAGGAGCCACGGCTCACATTTGGAAGTAGCACTACTTACAGTGAAGAAAAAAAAGACCATCAATGGAAGGTAAAAAAGAAGAGTAAAAGGCCATCATTGAAATAACAGCAAATACAACAACAACAACGAAGACAAATCACTTTGTAATATTTAGGCAAAAGTCCTAATTTTATATTATTGCCACCTGGCATCATCAGTCTTTAGAGGTTCCTGTACCACCTTTTGAAAAAACAAAAAGGTACTTACTTTTAATGATATGTGAGAGGATTTGTCTGTGATGGAAAAGTAATCGCCCTTCACTAAGTACTGTAGCAGAGGCAAAGGAGTGAGAGTTGAGCTACAGAAGGGGATTCACCATAAATAGAGGTAAATATTCAAAGAAGGAAAGAGAGCAGAGAAGTTTGGGAAAAAGAATAATAGTAATGAAAACATTTCTCTCCTTAATTTTCTTTCATCAGCTTTGAGCATCTAAAGGAATGGATCACCTGTTTTCTTAGCTGGCTACATTCCTTAACAAGGTAAAGCTCTCTGCAACTGGCAGAGAGGAATGCCCTATTTAACCCCTTCTGCTGTTGCATTTAAAGCAGAACTTTAATGATAAAACTTTTCAGTGGCTCAGCCTAGTTCAATTGGGCAAGTAAACCCAAGCCAAGAAACTTACAATATAGCAACTGCAAAGAGCCTGTTATTCAAATGAATGGACACATATCACAGTAAGGAAGCTTTTTTTTCTTTTTTTAATACAAGCAAGACCAATGTAAAATAATTTTCAGGAAAGGTCTTGTATTAAGAATCATATGGAGGGGCCAGCCTGGTGGCACAAGGAGTTAACGTGCACGCGCTCAGCTTTGGCGGCCCGGGGTTCGCAAGTTTGGATCCCGGGCGTGCACCGACGCACTGCTTGGTAAGCCATGCTGTGGCGGCGTCCCATATAAAGTAGAGAAAGATGGGCACGGATGTTAGCCCAGGACCAGTCTTCCTCAAGAAAAAAGGGGAGGATTGGCATCGGATGTTAGCTCAGGGCTAGCCCTCCTCACACACACACACAAAGAATCATATGGAAATACCTCTTACCTAAGTATTGCCTTAAAATACTCATGTTTTGGGAAACCAATTGTACTCAATGGTGTAATGAGTGAGATGACTTTTAAAATATGTCTTTTCACTTAAAAATTATCTTTGGCCAGTTGTGGAATCCTTCATCCTTTCCTACACGAGATCTATTGATTTTATCTACAAGAGAAAAAGGTACCTATTAAATCTGTGGCCTAGAAGAAGATAAGAAAAAATTAGTTCTAGGTAAAATATCTTATTTTAAAGAGAGTCTGCATGGTGTATACAGTTTTTATTTCTTGGAATTTTCTCATACACTGCCTTCTACTCTTGTGGCATTTGTTCTGCAAAGAGTGTCACATTTTTTTAGTAGCTGAGGACTATCTCTTAATAGAGATGTTCTAAGATGTTGTGGACCTTGCACACATGAGTCATTCTTTAAGACGCAGGCAAAATGTCACCTCCTCTGCAGTCTCCCCTGACTCTCTCACGGAATGAGTTACTCCTGCTCCCGGGCTCCACCTGCACTCGGTCTGTAATTCTATAGTGGAGTTATTAGCACTCGGTCTGTAATTCTATAGTGGAGTTATTAGGAACGTGTGGGGAAGGCCCGGATGTGGGCCAGCTTCGCCTGAGGGAGTCAGGGGAGGCTTCAGAGAGGTGATGTGGGACCCTGATCCAGAAAGAAGTGTGGTTTGCCAGGTGGAAAATCATACTCTTAGAGTTCAGTGTTTATAAGCCTCTGCCCTCCTGTATAGAAAACAGTCCCTCAAAAGTATCTCCAGCAATTATCTGGCACATGTAAGTCCTTGATATTTGTTGATGGGTATTTAGTTGAATGAGTAGTAAGCTGAGCTAGGCATGTCCCTTTTCCATGCAGTCTCTCAAATGGGCTCACTTCCTTCTGTTTAGGTCTTTCATATGTACCAAAAAGCCTCTATGGATCCGGACATGCCAAGTGGCTTTAAAGATATTCAATGTCTCTATCTCTGCTCTATCCAGAGGTTTTCAGTGAGAGGTTTTATTTCCATAGGGAGACAAAACTCCAAACCTTCTGAAAGGCATTGCTAATGATTTCTTGGTATTCAATATTTGTTGACTATTCAAATAGTTGTTGGCATTGTTAATGTAATTGTCAGCATGTTTTAAAATGTCATGTTAAAAAATAGTGTGTACGGGCTTGTACTTACATAATTTTTATATTTTGTTTTTGGCTTCATGAGTTTCAGATGAAAAAAAGCAAGACAAATTTCCTTAAATTTGCCCATTGTATAAACGACAGGGGGATTATTTTAGTGCTTCTTATTGTGACTAGATATCATGGAATAGCCACGTGGTTATGTTCATATGCCACCACTATTTTATAGGAGACATTTAAATATATTATCTTGTGGGTCTTGACCCTAATAATGCATGCTCCCTTCAACTGGAGATGTAACTAGAAATAATGGTAAGATAGACATTTTGGGTGGGTTTTGTGTGTTGTCTTTTGCAATGCACCATTCACAGATTTTTTGAGTGCTTGATATAATCATTAAAATATATTTTTTTTATATTCTCTTGATCTATCTATTGCTGAGAAAACAGTCTTATTATCTGAAACATAAAAACAAGTGAGGAAAGTGAGAAATCTTCCTTAGGTAACCCCAGAACAGAGGAACTTTGTGCATTATGCAGCCGAGGCCATGCCAAAATGCAATTTGGAGGGTGTCCAGCCCTTCATTGGAAAGTAATGGTTTTCACTGAACTGAGTTATGACCAGCTGTTTACAGACAGTCTGTGACATACTGATAGAGCAGAACACCGTATGTTGCTTTCCAAATCAAATGATACAAGAAGTGTGACAGAGTGGAGAAACATCTGTCATTAGCAATTTTCAGCACGCTTCACTAATTCTGGACAAAATACGAGTAATGAACTTACCGCAGGAAACTTCAAATACTACCACTGCTGAAACAAGGATATAAACAGCGAGTCCTCCTAATGGCTTCTAATTTAATTCATTTGCAGTAAGAAACAAACAAAGTGGGTTATTTGTTTTTGATCATAGGATAGTAAATACTAATGCTGATCACAAACGCTTATTTTAATCAAAGAATAGTGATCGGCGAATGCAACTTTCTTCAAGTTCAGATGGAAAGCTTTATGCCTTCTTTAATTGTGGAAAAGGGTGGATTTTTGTTTCTGTTTTTGTAAGCAGCAGAGTTGGAGAATGCACCCTAACAGGGATGAAATCTTCTCCGCGTGGTGCCAGAGTGTGACACTCTGAGCTTGGGTGAGCTAGGGTTCTGACAGATTTGTTGGACCTGCAGTGGTATTTACATACTATTAAATGTTCCTTGTCTTTCTACTAAGAAGCTTGCATAGAAGAATGTGTTAGGTCTTTCTCAAGCTGCTTCCCCACCCCGCCCACTTCTCATCTTGCCATTTTTTTTTCCTGGCTGATAATTTTCATGTTGCAGTCCCACACATTTTCACAGATCTGTAACGAGCGCGTGGTCCTCATACAGCATCCACATGGTTCTCTACTGGTCGACGTCACACTGTTGATGAGATCTCGGAGCCAAACCATGTGAAGGCTGCAATCTGTGAGCATTTTTCTTTTGTATCTTTGCAATCAGTTGCGCTATTAAGCCGTTAACATTCAAGGCCTACTCAGCTCAGTTTACTCCCGGCTAGCGCCAATATGGCAAAATCTCTAAACGGACAGAATTGAGGTTGACTCCAGAATTAAAAAAGGAAGAAAGGTTGTTATTCTTTATCTGAAATTTCGACTAATGTTCAGAAAAATGGCAATGTAAAAGGCAGACATGAGATCTTGCCCAATCCGTTGGTGTTCTACCGATGGGACCTACTTTGGATGTGTTCCAGAACAAAAAGACTGAACGCCATTTGGAACTGATGACTGTAAAATGAGTGTAGGAGGTCTTTGAGGAGCTTCTTAATGACAAAATTATTCATGATAAAATGGCACTAATCTCAAATTCCCAGTTTCTTGTAAATTTTACTGTGATACCACATAAAAGTGGTTTGTAGCTTTTTAACATCTTAGATAAACCAGATCCAGCCTTGAATGTTGTGGGGGAAATCATCTCCAAGTATCTTTAAATCTTTCACTCTTCTTCTTCTTCTTCTTTTTCTTTCTTTCTTTTTCTTTTTTTTAAGGGAACGATACATTGATTTATCTATCTTTTTTTAAGCAATCCTTAAATTATCTTATGGTTGAGAAGAAATATTCTAAGATATGGAAATGCTAAATTCTTCTGGTTTTTATAGACATCTGCATTGAAAAACAAAACAAAGCAAAAATATAGATGCCATTGAAACCCATCATTACGTTTGTGATCTAGATAATAAAGTAAGCAGACCCAAGCAATTCGCTAACACTAACGCTATTCTTTACATAAACAGTAAATGTTTAGATTTTCCTGTTCACTGACTAACAGCACACATATCATAAACACTAAGCTGTTATAGTACGTTTCGTGTGTTGATTCACTTTAACAGTTGTTAGTGTGAAGACAGGAAAAGAAAAGTGGGTGTAATGAGACCATGTGCAGTATGCTGTGAAAACAGAGGCCCTTATTTGGCATAATGGGTTGCACCATAAGGGCCATAAAATTGTGCATGTGTTAGTATCATTTTAATTATTACGGGTGCCACATGTTAAGCAGAATAGCGGAACTACTAAAACAGCTTCAAAATCCTTACTGCTGATCGCTGCATTTAATTACAAATAGGAACATTTGGAGATAGGTCACCATAAAACCCTTCTGTTGTCAAATGAGCTCAAATCTGATTTTTGTAATTATGTTTTTATACCACAGATCCTGTTGAATAACTATAGGGAATAAAATTTTAATAAGTGCTGATTAAACGTAGGTACATCTTGCTACCTAAGAATATTTATGAATGCTCATCACACTTAAATCAAGGTACCATCACTATTTTCCTGTGGACAGTGCTTTGATCATTCAACCTTAATGCAAATAAACTGAATAAATTTATGTGCCATGAAATATTGTTTTTTTTTTTTCATTGAAGCATAAAAGCTCTGGATTTCAATTATTCATTCTCTTTGTGAGCACTGTGTACTGCGCTGTAATTCTCTAGAACCAAAGTGTTTTCATTACCCCAATACATGTCAGACTCAGTGGGATCTTGTAATTAACTTTTCTAAGGCAGAGTTTTATTGAGGAAGAAGACAACTTATGTCGATCTTTTGTTCTCTACTAGAATAAATATGATTAGACACGGTAAGTTCACTTTTTTATCTTTCTTTTCTTTGGAATTATTTATTTATGTATTTGTTTGTTTATTGGTTACTTGGGTTTTAAAAGTCATAAACACATTGTGTTTGCCAAGAGAAATGGTGCTTTGGGATGCTACATATGTGTCATTTCCCCGTATTGTGAAAAATAATTTTGAAACCTTGCATAATGGTTAGGCCTCCTAGCTCTTTTGAACATGAAATTATCACTGTGTTTCCAATAGAGATGAGAAATGTAAGATGAACTGAAGAAGGAATTACTAATGGGTAATGGCACATGAAAGTCATGAGTTATTACAGATATAGGCCAGACACAGAGCTGGTATCTGTTAATGTTGGTATGTGATCTCACAAATATTAAAGCAAGTACACTTATAAGCTACCCATATGGATACATTAATTTGTAGTCTTTATAAGTCCAGAAGGCATAAAATACTTCTTACTCTATAAAACAGAAGTTTGATCCTTTCAATCAATAATATTTCTTTATAATATTCACATCTTTCTGTATATTCCAGAAGACCATGTCATTGGAGAAGTTTCTCATTGAATTTGGAGGATGGAATCTAGCTTTCCAGCAACAATATTTCTCAAGATCATGAGCGAGTTCTGTTTGCAAAACTCCCCAGATTATCTGATATCGTTTAGCACTTAATCCACACTTTAGGCAGCTGTTTTAATCTGTAAGTAACTCTGCAATGTAATCATTCAAAGAATAGGACATGTGCTCCAATCCACGTCTCCATATCCACTGTTTCAAATAAATTATCAATAAGGCAGCGCTTCGGTAAAGGCCTGAAAGATATATACACCACTATGAGACAGATGCCATCCCTGTTGGCAGCTGTATATTGCTCCCTGTATTCACATCATTCGGATTCAATACTCAGAAACAGGCTTGAGGCTGTAAAATACAGATAGAGGAACAAATAATGCTTCTCTTTGAGGTAAAAATACAATATTTATGAATGGTCCTAAGGATTCTGGGTGGTCCCTACTTGAGATTTGCTACTTTCCCAATGATGTGTGTTTATCATTTGGATCCATAGTCTCATAGTCATTGTCGTCTTTAAGGGATGGAGGAGGGGCACTCAGCCAATGCCAAAGGCAGAGGTTACAAAATTCTGCCTCTATCATTTGAAAGCATCATTTGACAGTGTCAACTTATTTCTTCAGCTCAGTTCTGTTTAACAAACTAGATATCTTCAAAACTCAGGTGTCCATCCGGCACTGTTTTGAACTCTGGTAGTGATATTACTGTAGGAGGTGCTAAGTGATATCTGGAATTGTGTCCTTTATGAGCAAATTAATTAATTGTGGAAAATCTGAGAATCTTTGAAATCATTCATGGGAACAGATAAGCAGAAAAACCCTACAGAGGCAAGAATTATTTATTGAAAGTAATGTTTAGCACAGTAATTCCATTAATTTATGCCCCTATAACATAGGAGCAGGTCTTATAATCAATCAGAATAAAAGGAAGGGCAATCAGAGATGAAGGACAGATTGGAGAGAGAGAAGGAATTTCTCCTTTTCAAATTGTTGGTGCTCTCTTTTCTAATATTCAGCTTTTAACAAAGATTGATCACGAATTTTGTTTTAAACAACTTTGTAAAATAATCCAGAAAGTTTTAGTTAATAGATATTTACTAAGAAACTTCTCTTGCTGGGCACTGTGCGGGGTGGTGGGATAAGCACTGAGCAGTTCAGGTCAGGACGCTGCTCTCAGCAAGCATCCTATGGGACTGCTGGGCGCTTACAGCCACCACTAGATCTTATACCATATTAGTATTTAGAAAAAATTTCCTTGCTTGTGAAAGAAGGATTTGGATTAACCTCTTGACTCCTTTCCAGCTCTAAATTCCTTTGAAACGTGGGATGTGCATGGTGTTGGAGATACAGATGATTAGCCTGCCTTCAGAGAGCTGAAGAGACAAGACGTGGACCAGAAAACATATATTAATCCAAGAAAGTAACTGTTAAATCAACATGTTGTGGCCATAGTTATAAATTTTAAAATGTGGCCATGCTTACTTCCTCCTCTGATGGACAAGCTTTATCACAAATATCAATTGTAGATCAACAATTCAGAAACCAAAACCAGCTGACGCTGCCCTCTACTTGTGCCAGACCCATGCTGAGTCCTCAAAACTTTTCACTGGAAATCTTTCTTTATGTCTTCTTTGAGAAAAACTGATGATTCACTCCACCACAGGAGGACTAATGGGGAGCATTGAGAATTTTAAGAGGATTTGTCTCATAATTATTCTCTTCATGTCTTTGAGCTCAATAGATCTAAGTGCCAGAGGAGAATCTATTTAGTAGGATCATTTGCTTCCTGAGATACTCTGTGTCTCCTGTTATTTATAATGGGAAAGTTTGTGTTTTCATTTTGTTGTTTTACTAGAGGATGTAACTACTGGTAAACTTTGTCAAGGAGCTTATTAGCCAATTGATAGGGACATCTTAGACACCTGCCACTTCCTGGCTGGCGGGCTGTGCTCGAGGCTAGCGTGGCCAGAGGAGAAGCAACAGGCAAATGGCATCATGGTTTCTGCCTCACTTTCCATCCTGGTGTTCAGAATTCATTTGAAAATCTTTCATAGATAAAACAGTTCACATGCTGAGGTTTTGCAAGAATTTTAAACACTGTAAACTAGATTATGACTATTTCATGCAATATCTCAAAGTTTTTACTGTCATGAAATTTGTTTTCAAATTTCAAATTGTTTCCCCTTTTTATTGGGAAATTTGGTTCCCTTTATCTTACACGGCTTTCTTAAACTCATAAATGATGGTAGCTGCAGCTTCGTTTTCCTAAGACATATGTCTATTCATGTATCATAAAGTACTTCAGAACATTTTCCCAAGCGAAGTTGGGAAAAAAATATGCCACTGCTTTTGAGAAATTTGGAAGAAAAATTTTCTAGAAGTAAGTGAGTTTCTTGTATTGGTTGTGCCATGAGGCATATTACATTCATTGGTTGACCACAAATTTTCCAAGGCTCATATGTTTCCGCATGTCATTTCTTGAACTTTCTGTACCAATTCTAAATTAAAAGTGAAACTATTCTCGTTAACATTTGGCATTAATAATTATTTGAAAGTTTGGTAGCAAACATAAGCAAATATATAGTCAAGGATAGTCATACTATCTGTGTATGGGTATGTGTATAAAATGTATATTTATATATCCTTAATATAAACCTATACACTTATGTTTTATATGTACATATAAATGTATATATTATTATGTTATTTTGTATACACATACACAATTCTTTTAGTTTTAGGTCCAAAGTGTGATTTACATCAAAAATGTCTTGTATATTCAGGGAGTTAAGACGTATAGTCATGACAACTCTTACTAAACAGAATAAAACTTCTCAGAAGATTTGATTTATCAGATTTTCTCTCTACTGACCTTTTAGGAGAGGGGCAAATCAAAAGGAAACAAGCTGATACTGGAAATTTAAAAAATAACTTCCATAAGATGTCCTGGGTTAGTACCCATTTAGGCCTTCTAGATTTGTATCCGCATGTGGAAAGAAGGCTCCTGATACACTCCCCTTTGCCCTATCCGTTTCTGTAACTTCCATGATCAGTTCCCAAATATTGTATATTTTTCTACTGCTCCCTATATTACTCTGAATTATGGGTAACTTGTGCTAGCCCACTTTTCTGTCCTGGCTGGTGGATTGGTATTAACTCGTCATTCTTCTCCCTCCCAGCCCGTGTTTTCTCGTCTTTGCATCCCCAGTGCCTAGCACGGTGTACAGTCTACGGTAATCACTCAATACTTCTGTCGGGTTGAACTGAGTTCCAGATGTTGAGCAAGTTGGACATTAGCTGAAAGAATTAAGCACTAAGAATGAGCTGGTTTCCACTTAATTGAACTTTCTAGTTAAGTAAAAATTAACGAGAAGTTTGGTGCATTTCAGCCCTTGCTGAGAAATGTTCCTGCTGAATTAGGGAGAGTGTAATTAATATGTCAACTCTTCTACAGAGCACAAGTGAGTTTCCTTTAGGTCCAGATCCATATTAGACTCAGCCTTGAATCTGCAGTGTCCAGCACAGTCTGGCATGTCTCGAGGGCTCAACAATTATTTGTGGAATAAAAAAGTTGGTTATTTTATTTATTCCTATAACAGATATTTATTGAAGGCCTAAATTTTGCTGGATTTTCAAGAAACAGAATTGGAAAAATTATTTCTGGATAATTCTCAAGGAGAAAATTCAGTTCATTGAAGCCACACCCATGAGGAGTTCTCAATTTCCTCAGTATTATGGTAATTGTGGCTTAAAGTAAAGATTAAGATTTTTGACCAGAAATTCTGACTTTAAGGAAGATGTAAGTAGAAAGCGTCTTGAGGACAGGAACTCAGATGCTGAATTCATACACTAATCTTCAACGAAAAGAGGGTCAATGAGGATCAGAAGCCTAAAAATGCTTCAGAGACACAGAGCAGAAGTTTAAAGAGACACCAAGTACAAATATACTTGCAAGTGTGGTGGATTTCTTTTTAATTATTAAAAATTATGCTGAACTAGAAAGATGTTCAGGCTCCAATTTAATTTTGCACTCCTTCATGTTTCCTCAGACCTTCATATTGTTTGACAGTATGTTGCACGACTGTTTCCTGTAAGTGTGAAAAGTCAAGATGAGAGTTCACAGCAGGTGATGGCCTGGAGATGAGAAGTCTGTCTGAGGACATTTCAAAGTTGTAAAGGTATTATTCTCACATGGAGTTATTTCTCAATGGGTGTGAACCACAGCTACTCATCAAGCTGCTGTAGTGTGAAATAGAGTTTCCTGAAAAATGATGTGCAGACATATGCGGAAAGCCACATGCTTAGTACATGCACAGACTGCGTGCTTAACTTCCAAGTGTTGGGATATTTGCCATGAGATGAGCTAGAAATGCAAAAGTTCCCATTGTAAGTAGCCGGGACGAGGCATAGCTTGGAATCACCACCGATCCATTGGGTTCCAGGTATGCAAATGTTGAAGGACAAAAGTGAACAGTGCAGCTGCATTGGAGAAGGGAGGTTTGAAGAAATAGGAGACATCTGGTTTTATGTGAGACATCAGAAGTCTTTCTACATAATTCTTGAAGACCTACCACTGCTATGAAAACAATTTTTTTCATCCAGCAGTGCATTGTGTCACAATTTGGGGGTCACAATTGGGTTTTATTCATCTCCACTGCTGAATGAAGAGATTCAAGTGCCAAGGCACACCCAGGCCCGCTGTGCTTTGTGTCTACTGAGGGAGTATTTGCCCAAGTTTATACATAGCTCCTTGGGCCCCATGTATTATTTATGTATTAGATTTGTTTGTACCTTTTCTCCAAACAGCTCGGGTGCTGCATATAGATCTTTACATAAATATTTTTCTCAGCTGCATGGTTCTCCTCGTGATTTCTGACAACTGCACAGAAAGGAGGGGAGGAGTTAAAGGAGGGAATAGCATGATTGTGGATAAGATGTAAATAAAGCAGATAAACCTGGAAACAAATGGAGGGGGGAGAGAAAAAACAGCCAAGTGTTTATGTACATATTTATTTTTCCCCACGTTTAAAAAAGGATTTGAGGTGGCTTACCAATAAAAAGGTATGTAGCCATAAGGCCCATGAAAATATAAACAGAAAATAAAAATTTTGAAAAGGAGGTAGACTCAAATATGCTAACTATGAGGGTTAATGAGAATAAGAATGAGTCATTTCACTACACAGATGGAGGTTTACTTATGTGGTTTGGTTGGCAGGTGTGCTGACTCTGTGGTGTTAATCTTCAGGTTCATTGTGTGGGAGGCCCTAGTGAATTCTTTCCTTCAATTAGAAAAGACCCAGATAAAGATATGCGACTTGATATGAATCCTAACACTGGGCAGGTTGGGGGGTCAGATATTGCTTCACGTGCCAGAGTTGTTGCTTGCTATTTTGCGAGGTTTGGTTGTCACGTAACAAGAGGTGGCTGACCAAAAAAAATACACACAAATTGTTTCTCATTCTCATTGGCATTAGTTTATTTTTTAAATGGTTTTTAAATTATCGAAGTAACACATGTCCCTTGCATAATCCCGAACAAAAGTATAAAGATAAAAATAAAGGAACTTCTGTAAAACAATTATTCAACAAGTTTGTTATTTTGGGGGCGTTTTCTCTTGTGCTTTGGTCTACTCATGCATACACACACTGTTTAGTAAAAGCCTGGGGGGTCTTCCTTGACTCTTCACTTTCTCTCACACCTTGTATTCAATATATTAGAAAACCCTGCTTTCCTGACCTTCACTATTCCTAGACTTTAAGCACTTTTCCCACCTCTGCTGCTGGTAGCATCTGTCAGTCCTCCCCTGGCACATCCTCATTCTTCCTCCCACAATCCCTCCATAGTCTCTTTTCAACACTGCATCAGAGTGATCCTTTGAAGAAGTAAGTCAAATCCTGTTACTCCTATGTTCAAAAATCTCCAGTGGCTTTCCAATTCACACCAAGAAAAAGTCCAAATTCTGCATCATCATAGCCTACAAAGTCTTACACTATCTGGTCTAACCTACCCATCCCCAGATCATGTTCCATTGTATTTTAATTATTGGTGACATAGTATTCCAGTTAACAATGGTACTATACTTTATAAAGTTAACCAACTGCCTATTGACGGATACCATTGCATCTAATTTTTTCTCACTACAAACAAGGCTGAAATAAACATATTGGTATGCACGTGATTGTACAATTGTGCGATTTTGCCTTCATCAGAAACATGTTGCCAAACTTCCTCTGCAGAAACGTTATACCAATTACACTGCTACAACCTGCTTCCCTCAGAAGCCGACTCTGGTTATGGTTCAGCCTCCATGTTGCCCAGAGCAGACTAAGCGAGCTCTGGAATTTTGCATCTGAGTTCCTATTTTGATGGTGGTGAGATTTTGAACTACTGTTGGCATCGAATTCAGTGCCAGTCTTCTTGCTTTGCCTTGTCAAATTGGACAGGGAGACGGCTGTCTTGCAAAAGTGGAATTGTCACTAATTGGCCACAGAGGAAAGATTCAAAATCTTGCCAAAAGTCTCCTGCATTCTAAGGGAATAAAATCCTCTATATAACTTTCCCTCTCATTAAAAAGAAACAAACCCAATATGAAAAGCACTTTGTAAACTAGAAAGCATTGCATAAATGCAAGGTGTTTTTGTTATTCTTGTTGAGGTGCTGCTGTTACCGCCACCGTGTGAAGAGTGCTAGTGGAGTTCCCTGAATGCTCAGATAAGGAGGCCTGTCTGTCCAGCCTTCCCTTTCTACCAGCTTGTTATGTCCTGTTAAGAAATGTCAAGGAAGAAGAAACAGTAAATAACTTTTGACTTCACTTTGGCTTTTTCATTTAGATTAAAGCAGAGTACTTCAGGTGCAGTCCACATACAAAATGAACGCTCTATAAAATGTTTTGTCACTTGTAATGTTTGGAATTCAAGTTGGTTTTCTTTATTATGACAAAATGAATTTAGCGAAAGTTAAACATCACTTCAGACTGAGAATGACAACTACTTATTTTTGTGCACTGAGTGGACACTGTGGAAAAATGAAAGTTCCGTAAGAAGCAGAGTTAAATCATTAATTCTTGTTTCAAAGTAGCATGTATTCCACCAGCATTTTATTAAAAACATTACATATAATTTCTAAAAATCAAGCCAGATGATACTCCCCTGAACATTTCAGAGAACTTGATTTTAACAAATCTATTTCTATTTAAATTTAAAAGAATGCAAATATGTTTACAAGTCTAGAAATATGTATGTTGGAGTTTAAAATGTGATTGAATAAATTTTCAGGAGTTAAACCACTTATTTTTAGAATTTAAAGTAGGTTTTAATTTTAGATTTTCCTAAAATGAAACAAAAAAAGACAAATGCTGCCTGCTATAAGATGTCAGAGTTTGAGGGAATAGTTAATCTTTGAATTATTCACTGAGATAATTTCTATTAATACATAAATTCCTTGCTTTTGTCTTATTTTAAAAGAATTTTTATGGCAACTCTGATTTGACCTTGGATAGCTCTTGGCCACACTTGGCTGGGCATCAAGTTTTCCACAGTCCATTCTTTTAAACTTCCAAGGATCAAAACTGGAAAAGGAAGGGAAGCAAAATATAAGTGAAAAATATTGGAAGAATAAACCATGACATTTGTTTTGGATTAATACATATTCCTAGTCCAATACTTGTGATTTAAATAACATGCAAGACTGCTAAAGATCCCTCTCTCCATTGCTTCATTGTCAAGTTTTTGCAAGCAAGCATAACTAATCTTAATTTGGAGAATTTAAAAAAGTTAATTTAAAAAATTAGTTTGAAATTTTAGATTCAAATAAAACTTTTATTTTATTTCATGAAACTTTAGAGATCAGAAGAATCTTAAAATAATCTATTCTCACTTTCTGCCAAGCAAGCCCATAGCCTGATTAAACTCAACAGTCCACCCCTCCCTGCCGAGACCAGGGGAGATGAAAGTTGATGGAGAAAATCACACCATTGGAATAGCTGAAATCACCTTAACTTTGTGACCACAAATATCAGCTAGGCACTCAGAACTGTCGGACATTACCCTTCCCAACAACCACAACAATAAAACAGCAACAATAAAACAATGACCAGCCTCTTGTCAGACAATGTTCAATATTCTCTTATTAGTTCAACAGCAGATGTTTGCTCTCTCCTTGGAACACATTCTTATCCAGAGCTAGGACACCAGACACACCTGCTCCTTTTTTTTTTCTACCTAACTCCCTCTCCACTTTCTCTGCACTTTTTGCTGGTGCTTTCTCCTAGATCTGCAAACTCTAGTATTTTCTCTTCAGCTCTTTTATTTTCTCTACATTCACCCTTTTTCTAGGCTAATTCATTTAATTCCATGGTTTTTTCTATCAACATTCTGAGGGTTCTCAAGAGCAGACTACAGACTCAAGAGGTCACTCCCAGACTCCCCTCTCCAGTGAGCTCTAGACTCATCTATTCCACTGCCCACTTCACATCTCCATTCAGATGTCCAATGATAGCTCAATCTTAACAAGGCAGAAACCTCTACAGTCAAATACACTCCCTTGCCCAAGACTTCCCCATTTCAATGTCCGTCCAGTTGCTCAGGCTCAACACTTAGCAATCATTCTTGATTTATTTCTTTTCTTCACACTACATCTAATATATTGGTGACTCATTTTGGCTCTATCTCCAATATGTATCCTGACTTTCATCATTTCACTGCTACAACACTGCCCAAGCTATTGCATTGCTCACCTGAACTATAGAAATAGCTTCCTAAATGGCTTTTCAGCTTTTACCCCTCCAACGAAAGGCCTCCTCCATACAGCAACCAGACTGATCTTTCTAAAGTATAATGCAAATCGTGTCAACTGCTTAAAATGCTCTATTTTTCTGTTGCAACAGAACAAAATTCAAACTCCTACCAGGCCCCGTGTGATCTGTTACTTGCTCATGTCTCTGACCTCATCTTTTCCCATCCCGCTGGTTTAGTTGGTCTCAGTCACTGCCGTCCTCTTTGAACACACCCAGATCATTCCCACTACAGTGTCTTTGATGTTTCTTCTGCTTGGAATATAGATACAAAGGCTGCCTCTCCTCTCAGTTCTGTTATCACCTGAAGTTTCCCTTCCTCAGAGCCTTCTCCTTCTACCTTGGCTAAAGTATCCTCCCTCCTCCCCGTCACTAACTACAGCATCACCTTATTTATTTTCATCATGGCACTTTTCAGTAGTATCTGAAATTAGTTTTTGCTCATAAGCTTATTGTCTGTTTATTCTTCCTCTCCCCTCTAGGAGGATGTAAGGCGAGGAGGGCAAAACTCTAGTCTGGTTCACTACTGTATTCTCAAAGTCTAAAATAGGGCAAAGAACAAGTGCATCAAAATATAACTGTGACTAACTAGTCCATCTCCTAATTTTACAGATCAGAAAGCTGAGACCAAGAGAAGTAAAAGAACTTGCCCAAGGTCATAGCAAGTTAGTAAATAGAGCTGTTATTTAAACACAAAACAAAATTATTGAATTTGAATAGAATTCTAATAGAATAGAGATAGAGGCAAAGTGCTGTGGACATTCAGGAAGAGGAGGTGTTGCTGAGCCTGAGAAGGGTAGGAAATGTGTGTTGATGAAGACCTCAGGAAGAGAGGGCTTTTCCACTGTCATGATGTTGAGAAGGATGTTGCAGGCAGAAGATACAGCCTGTGCAAAAGCCTAGATATATGAAGGTTTTTGGATCCTAGAATAATGCCACGTACTCTTGTGGTTTTTACGTAAGACGGTGACATGATCAGAGCTATAATGTAGACAGATAAGTTTTGTGACTGAGGAAGAGCTTTTTGAGATGCCAGAGAAGACAAACACTGGTAAACTTTAGTCTTATATGTGATGACAGAAGTTTTAGAGCCTTCATGGAAAGCACTGGTCATCTTGTAGGTGTAGAGGAGAAATACGCATGTAGCGCCTTGTTAGCTGAGTGTGACAAGAAAGGATTCTGTCCTCCTCAACATGGTCCTCTTCCAGCTGATGTGACTATATATCTCCACCATTTTGGAATCTCTCT
Organism: Diceros bicornis minor; assembly: GCF_020826845.1. Taxonomy (NCBI): domain Eukaryota; kingdom Metazoa; phylum Chordata; class Mammalia; order Perissodactyla; family Rhinocerotidae; genus Diceros; species Diceros bicornis. Next base: position 17,821,435 of record NC_080772.1, on the reverse strand, counting down.
GGATAGGAACAAAGAGTTACCTCACCTTCAATTGAGTATTGCATTTCAAAGGCAGGGCTGCCAGAAAGTAGAAGCCAGGTAAGTCCTGTTGGATTTATACTCTGGGCAATTTTGGTCTGGGTCAGCCCCCACCATGCACAGATTGAACACTCTTTTCACATTCCTGACCTGTCTTCTATAAGCACTCATGTAGCAATTGTCTTCCAGGCCAACATATTGAATGTACTTTTCTCCTATTCTGCATAACATAGTTCTCATCTGCCTGCCCAGAGAAATTGGAAAGAAACCCACAAATAGAGGTCCTCAGGAGGGCTGAGGGATGTGTCTAAGCAGTCTGATTGAAGTCAAGAGACTTATTCTTCCCCTTTGATTCAGAGGGCAACTCACTGTCTTTTGTAATCTGGAAGGGGGCTGGGAAGAGAACCTCTGCCAGTTCTTCCTTTCCAAGAACCTGTCATCACTTAACCTCCCTTAATGAGAATCTGTGTGTAAATTTCCCAAATTTCACTTTTGTAAATTCCAACCACAATGCAAATTATATATTATACATATCATATGCATTCTTGTCTTGATGTAGTATTATCATATTTATTTAAGGTAATTTGTCATATGTTTTTTGTTATCTTAATTGTCAAATGTTTTTTAAAATCTTCTGTGAAAATCCTATACAAGATATTCTTCTGTCCTACAACATATTTAATTTACTCAAGAACTTGGGGTCTGTAGTCAAGAAAGACTTAACTATCTCATAAATGTATACTTTGATTTTGAATATATTTTGGCACAAAAGGAGAATATGAGATTGGAAGTAATTTTGGCTTCTACACTTGATTTATATTTATTTGTGAATTATGGTTCCATTGGCTGAAATGCTTTGAAAACTGATGATAATGAGATTTAAGTCCTTGTGAAATCTGATTCTCAGATGCCATCAAGTTCTAGAGTGTGATTTCTTCTCAATTTTTATTTCTAAAATAATTATTATATTAATCTATTTTCAACAATCTAAAATATGCTACTAGTTTTAATTCCATAACCCTTAGGTAAAAAGCAAGCATAATTAACCCTTAATTACTATCTCAGAGAAATGGAGCAAAGATCAATAAAGGATTTTTCCAAGCAAAGTCTAATATATACATACATGGCAAGGAGACAGTAAGTGATTGTTCCAATAGACAATGTTTCCTCTTACCTTTAATATAGAAAATGACTAGGTAGCTGTACTCTATTTGTGTGTCCATGCTTGTGGGATTTTCAATGGACAAACATTTAACAGAGTTGTCAATTTTATATCTTTTGAGGCTGCATTAAAAATAACTTAGATGAATGTCTTGTCTAATCAATAAGACAAAAGTGGATATGCTGAGTTTTTATTTGTTTATTCAAAAAATATTTACTAAACATTGGTTATATGCTTGCCCTGTTCTAGCCAATGGGAGTAGAGTAGTGAATTAAACAAATTTTTTGACAACATGGAGCTTATGTGACTTATAAGTCTAATTTCCTTCTCCCCTCCCTCTCTCCGTTCCCTCCACAATTATGGGTTTGTTCAGCTATGTTTCATGCTGAGCATGTAAAATCAAATAAACATGATGTATATCTACAACAGACCTCAGTCTTCTTTAGTGAATTCTCCCTCTCATTTCCCATTTCCATTTCCCAGGTTACAACTTCCAAAGTTATTTGGGAATTGAAGTAAACTTTTAAAATGGTATCTTCTGAGGCTAATTTAAGACCATAAAACACTCTTTCTTATTCTCTTTCGAGATGGCATCTTTAGAATGGATATAAAGCAATCCCTGATCTAGAACTTCTGTGATATATCCGCCTTTTGTTTATAAGTTTACTTAAAATGTACAGTCTGAGCCATGTTTGAGGTGGCCCTGATTCCACATACGCCTAAATTCAACTCCATGTGTTGGGGCTTTCTTTTTGCTGCCCATTTGTAGCCCTGTTTGGCTTGAAATGTTTGGGGCAATAGGATATTTGACTGCTAGGGACTAGAATTGACTACTATCCTCCTGGTCATTTATAAGAAATCCAGAATTTGCATCTAGAGCCATAGAAGTAAAAGACAAATGTGTAAACCCAAGGAAACAATTAGCTTCCCATTACAATATTTTATCATCTAGTCCTGTGTAGGTCTGTGTCAACACAGATTGACAAAGTCATAGAATTTTATTAGACAATGTGAAAACTCATTTGCGAATTTTATTGCCGTCCGTCATTGCTCGAGTTCACAGTCCAGAGGCTCTCCATTGTTGTGAATAACAATTGGGAGCAATGGCTGGCTACGGCCAATGTAGAGGTTGCAATTTCTCACTGACAGGTGTTCTTTCCTAATTACCTCCATTAGTTCCTCTTTATTGCAAGACTCCATGTCCCGATTCATACTCTCTTTACCGAACACCAAACTAACAGCTCCAATGTGCAGAAAGACAATCACCACGCACCCACCATGTACTATTTCAGTTCAGGGGCTGTTGTCAATGAGACTTTACTTATCACACAGTCTGATGGCTAGCATCCTAACCTGTGCAGGACTTCAGGCTGCAGGGATAAACATATCCAGTGGAAAGTCAAACCTAGAAGCCTGTAATCTGTGAAAGGTGCTGATGAAAAAAGACACATTCTTTAGAGGCGGTGGGTTTGAGCTGAATGCCCCAGAAGGCCAGACCTACACTGCCACTCCACAAGAGCCAACTGCAGTTCTCCGGGGATGGAGATTCTGCAGTTTATCTCAAGGTGATGCTTTTATTAAAGATTCTGGCATGTAGAGCTTGTTTCTTGGATTTTTTCAATGTGCAGAGGAATTGGCACGTAAAGTATCATCTTTACAAATAATACTGTATTGATATAACATTTTGCATCGTATATACTGCTTTCAAACATATTATATAACTCTCACTTCCACCCTATGAGGTAGATATTATCTGTTCCTACTTACTTTTCTCCCTCCTTGCCTTGTTCTTTCCTCCTCCTTCCTTGCTTCTCGTCTCCTGCTTCTTTTTAATAACAGATAAGGAAAACTGAGGCCCCTATAGGTCAATTCATTTGCTTGAGGCTACACAACTTTTAAGTGGATGAGCTGGGACTAAAATCCAACCCTCTTGATTCCAAAGAGTATGCTTTTTCTACCATCCCATGGGTCCTATTCCACAGAATATCCATCAGTGAAATGATGCCAGAAGACATGCGGGCTGTAACCTTCAAGAATCTAGACACTAGAGTATCTCTCCTCATACAAGGGAAGCATATAGGTTACTGCCTACATTTTTTATTTTCCTGTGAACAAGGTCTGAATTTGATCACTCTTCAAAGCTCCAAGTGCTGCACTTTTGATAAAGTTCTCTATCTCTTTCCTTTCTTGTCGAAGGGTACCATTTCTTCAGCCATGGCCGTGCTTTTTTAGGAAATAGGTCAATGAGGATTACAACAAGATGAAACCCAAAGGACTGAAAAGTGAAAATCAGACATCAGCAAGGGTCAGACGTTACAATATCTTGGGGTCCGAAATGTATAGTGCCCATGTTTGGAGATATTTTGATTTTACCATCACAAAGGGAAATGCTATTTATTCAGAGTAATTAGAAGGGGCAGAGGCATAAAAGTTGCATGGATGAGTCTTTGGCAGTGGTTTCCTAAGGTCATGTCAAAGACAATGCTCATTCTTGGGCCATGCGCTTTAAACTTTGAAATGTAAACCTCAAATTAAGTTACTGTACTGCTATATTTTGCCAACTGTTTCTATTTTCTTGGTATGGTTTTAAGTGTTGGGTGCTGTGTGTTCACCTGAGCTGCCGCACAACAATTCATTCTCTAAATCAGTGACATAACATAGGATGGGATGTGGGAGTAAAACTAGCAGGAAAAGAATTATAACAAAGAGTGGCAGGGTGTGAGTGCGTGAACATCTATTTCTTTACTTTTGACTTAAGCCAGACCAGAAGTAGTCACTGCCTCTGGCAGTGATGTCCTTTCAGTTCCAGTATCATTCCTAACACCAGCTATGACTCTTACCTGGTTGTGTGCACATAGCAGAGTAGGTTGCTCACAGGATGTCCTCTTTTAAGGTGGGCTTCCTTCCCTTTCTCCTGCTTCCTTTCATGATGCTGCCGTCCTCCACAGCTTCTCTTAATGCTTAATGTTATCCTAGTCTTCTCCAGTGTTGCTCTGCTCCCCTCCATGATCAGCCTACATCACAGAATATCTCCCATGGAGAAGTCCTCTTGTTAGTTTAACCACCTGTGGAAAAACTCTACAGTTTTATCTATTTGTAAGCTTGTTATGTTCTGGTTTGTAACTTCAAAAATATTTAGAATTGTTTAAAGGAGGCTTGGCCCCTTTAAAAAGCAGCTTCAGCAAGCAGGATGACACAGGCAGTGATGAAAACCAAAGCTGTTGAGAGCTACAGCTGTCTGGTCCTTTCGTATGCAGATTTATGGAACAAGGAGGGGGGTTTGAGTTTGAGCTGAGAGAAGACTCACAAGAGAGTTGGCAAACACACAGTGAAGAAGAAGGGCCTCATGCTTCAATCTCCCAGGAAATATGGGCTGACTCAAGGAATCAATAGCATTTAGAATTGGGCAGGACTTTTATAATCCCAATCATGTGATCTAATCCAATCTTCTTATCTTACAGAAACCGTGAATTATTCGCTGAAGGTCACAAAGCTAGCAAATAGAGCTCCAGAGAACTTCTGAGGCTGTGTGGTGTTCTTTTCACTATCTCTTGCCCTGTGCTGGACACACAGTAGGTTGCCAATATATGTGTGTCTACTGAATGACCACCAGCCCTGGTGGTCTAGTGGTTAAGATTTGGTGCTCTCACCACCACGGCCCAGGTTCATTTCCCCGTCAGGGAACCACACCACCTGCCTGTCGGTTGTCATACTGTGGTGGCTGCATGTTGCTGTGATGCTGAAAGCTATGCTATCGATATTTCAAATACCAGCAGGGTCACCCATAGTGGACAGGTTTCAGCAGAGCTTCCAGACTAAGATAGAGTAGGAAGAAGGACATTCCCACCCATTTACAAAAAAATTGGCCATGAAAACCCTATGAATAGCAGTGGAGCATTGTCTGATATAGTGCCAGAAGGTGAGAGAATGGCACAAAAAGACCAGGCAGGGTTCCGCTCTGCTGTACACAGAGTTGCTAGGAATTGGGATCGACTTGATGGCACTAACAACAAAATGAATGAATGGTCAGATAAAACCATTTATAATAACCAATGAGTGTCTTAAACATCTAGCATCTTCCTGAACAACTCAACTTAAAAAATGTTAGTAATCAAGCTGAGAGAAAGTAGACAAGTAAGTCTTGTTGCTTGGGTATTTTTATTTGGATGAAGTCACGTTTATTTGATGGTTTAGTTAATTGAAAACCTGGAGTGCCCAGAAGTGCCTGCAAGGCCTTCAATGGTCACTGACTACACCATAAGCCATTCATGAACATGAATGAAGGTAAGCACGCAACTCCAGGTTAAAGTAAAAAGCTTTTTATAAAAAAAAGATTATGTTTCTCAAAGTCCTCACAGTTCTTGTGCTTTCAGATAGCTTTAAAATTGTACCTTATTTTCTACAATTTTCCCGATGGAGTATAATGTCTTACTTATAGTAATCATTTTATACTTATTTCTTAACTTGATCACTATAATGCAATTCTAACACCAACTACCCAGAGTTAGGGAAAACTTCACAGGTTAAGGGCACAGTCCCTCACCAGACTCCCCTCACTTCAGACTCTAGCTGCAAGTTCAGGGGTTCCCAGGCCATCTTACACTTTGGACTAACTGATTACAAATTTAGGTGTTTCCATTAGCCCCTCAGGTTTGATAATTTACTGGAACAACTCACAGAACTCCAGAATTCAGGACAACAGTTTTATTATAAAGAATACAAATCAAGACCAGCCAAAAGGAGAGACTCATAGGGTGAAGTCTGACAGCATCCCAAATATGAAGCTTCCATGTCTTCAGGATGCATCACCCTCCCAACACAGCAATGTGTATCAACAACCAGGAAGCTCACCTGAGCTTCAGTGTCCAGTTTTTATTGGAGTCTCATTATGTAGCCATGATTGATTGAATCATTGGCCATGAGGTTGAACTAAATCTCCATCTCCCTTCCCCTCCCTGGAGGTTGGGCTGATATCACGTGGCTCAAAGCCACAACCCTCTAATCACGTGATTTGTCTTTCTGATGTGGTCAGCCCTTATCCTGAGTCACCTCGTTAACATAAACTATCAGGGCTCATCATGCATAACAAAGACATTCCTATCACTTGGGAAATCCCAAGGATTTAGAGGAAAATTTCTCCCAGGAGCTAATTCTTTATTATACAATAGTCATATTACTCTAGCTATCAATATTTTCTTAAGGAACACACTTTGTTTAGAAAGGGAAAAGAATGAATCTGTGTCAGTAATGGTCTCTACCTGCAGCCCTTCAAGAGAGAAGACTGACCCATTCGCTGTGCTGCCTGCCAAGGTGATTCTGCTCTCTGGCCCTACTCACCGGGATTTATAGACACCATACCCTTGATTATTAATAAATACTGGGGTCTGTGCCTGGCTGGCTCACTACTGCAAAGCACAAAATGTCGTGGTACCACTTGGCAGATTTGGTGCTGCTGTTCCTCCCCAGGAGAAGACGGGGCTTTACATCTCCACCCACAGGGCTTTTACTTCTCTGCCTTTCTCCTGCTCTAGGTTAACTCTTGCATAGCCTATCTCATCAGCTTTCTTTCTGCTACTAATATAAATAGCTAGCATTTATTAAGCACTTACTATGTGCAAGACACTGTGCTAAGTTCAGCATATACATTACCCCATTTAATTCTCAAAACATCCTTATGAGATGGGGACTGCTATTATTCTTATTTGACAGAGGAAGAAGTGGACATCTCCAGAGGTTTTGAAATAGGACCCAGGTCCCTGAGTTAGTAGGTTGCAGAGCAGCCGCGCCTCAAGTCCTCATTTGGCTGATGCCAGAACTCTGTTGACCATGTACTATACTACCTACCAGCGACTGTACTGAGAGGCCATATAAAAGTGTAAATAATATATATGAGAGAGAAATTTTACACGAAAAAGCTATTCACTTTGGTTATGACCTATTTCAAATTTCTTCAGTTAGAAATAACTATAGTTAGTTAGTCCTAATTCACCCTTACTTCTAAGGGCATTATAGTATAGTAATTAAGAGCAAAGATTCTAATGCCAGATTATTTGGTTTTACTTAATAGTCATGTGACTTTGAGCAATTTTCTTAAACTCTCTGTATCTTAATTTTCCATCTGTAACGATATAATAGTAATATTTATTACATAGAATTGTGAGAAAATCTAATGGGTTCTTGTATGTAAAACACATAGAACAGTGTCTGGCAGAGAGTCAACACTATGTAATTGTTAGCTATTGTTTTTTCCCCAACATTCCCAGGTAGGAACGTATAACTTTAACATTTTATAACTTTATTTCTCTAAGCATCTGTCTTTTAAGGGGTAATAATTTTTTTCCCGTCTGGAGCCAAAATGTTGGGTTAAACCTCTCTCCTCAAAACCACCCACACTATTCCATCTTTTTCTGTTGATAAGTACCTTTTAGGTCTTTCAAAATCCAGCTCAACTGTTACCTTCTGTGAAGCCTTCCAGGTCTTTCCACTACCCTAAAGCCCCCTCCCTGTCCGTCCCCCCAACACACAGAATGCTTCCCACCCTCTACCAGTCACACAGCGCTTTGAATGCTTCAGTACTTACGTGCTTCTCATGATGTACTTCTCATTAATGTTGGTTTATAATCTGCCTCCACCAAAGGAGTGTGGGCTCCAAGAGCCAGAGGCTGTGTGGTGCCCACCTCTGAGTCATCAAGGCTGAATACAATAAATAGCACAAAGTAAGTGCACAGCTGAATTCACAAAGATTTTCCTAAAGATCTAGCCTGAGCTAGACTCTTCTTTGTCTGGGCAAAATGTTCTCAGTGTCTGCTCCGTGAGGCTACTACAGCTCCAATAACTTTCTCTTGCCTCCAGATCATCTTTCTTTGATTAATATCAGTTGCCAGTTTCTACTTTATATTCAACTCTAACACATATTTATTGAGTTCCTAATCTAGAGGTCTAATAGGGAAGCCTAACTATTCACACTCCTAGAATGAAAGAATGGTCTTCTAACTCCAGGGCATAATGACCTCTCTGATAATGTATGCAGCATCAGCAGTGAAAGGCCGAGAAGTGACCAAGGAGGAAAGGGGATGCCCATTTCTTTCCCCACCCAGGTGTGTATAATCAACCTTGGGATAAAAAGAGTGACAAATACTTTGGATCCAATAGTGATGTGCCAGACTATAGGGGTGCAAAATGTGTAACAGATAGTCACTGCATTAAGCAACCTACTATTTAATGAGAGAGCTGGGGTATTTGTACACCAATTCCCATCAGTCATTGATTGAAAGCTGCTCCAGAGGGGAGTTAATTCCCAGGCAATTCTGGCCTGCCTCAAGAGCTGGCAAAGCCGGGGACAGGGGTAGGAGAAAGCATCAGGAAGAGAAATGCAGTTGTAGATTGGAAGCTGGAAGTGAATGATCAGGTTAAGAGGATATTGGCAAGGTGAACAGCATCTACTACACCTAAGTTTGAATCATGGCTCTGCCACTTATGACTTTGACAAGTTAGTTGATATTCTGTGCCCCAGTTCCTCATTTGTAGAATGGAAATAAGAGCACCTGCTTTGCAGTGCTATTAGGATTAAATGGGATCCTGGATGTAAATTACCAGGCATGTAGTGAAGCCTCAGAAGACATATGGTCTTACTAAATCAGTGTTTGATGTATGTAAGTATTTCATTAATTGCCTGAGTAGTTCATTCACTTATCAATTACCTGCTTTTCCAGGAGGACTATCACAGAATGGGCAGCGTAAATATACCACAGTTTTTAGCCTTTGGGTCTCAGGTTCTGGAGCCCTGGGACGCTGTGATGTTCAGTTACAAGTGATGGATGGTGGCAGCACCCTCCTGTACTTGAGGGGCATGTAGCCAGCATCACCTGAGAAGTGAGATCTGATTTCACTTGTAGACTTGTACAGAAATATGTTTTCCCAACTTTTCAAACTGAAGTCCATTATTGGTAATTTTTTTTTTCACCGATCCCTATGCTCATATTGTTAAGATTTTGCCACCTCAAGGGGCGTCTCAATTTAAAAGAAGAATTACTTCAGTTTTCCTCATTTCATGGGCAAAAAGAATGCCAAGAAAGAGCAATTTACCAGGAATCCCTACGGAGGAAAACTTTTCTATGGCCAAGTTATAATTACATACAGAATTTAGTAACATAATCTCAAATGGCTTTTTGAAGATTGCAGGGTCAATGATGACCTTGAAATGCTAAATTGTGGGACGTGCGTGTTGACATTTTTGTGACTACTAATCTAATTTACGATAACTTTATAAACATTGAACGCTAAATATTGAAAATATTAAGAAAAATGAGCCACATGACAAATTGTCTTTGCTAGTCATCCTAATTAGCAAGGTCCTGAAAGTAATTAGCCTAGGCTGAACAGAAATCAGGAAACAAGGGAGTACAAAATTTAATCAAACTTGAAATTCTGACCTATTAAACTAGAACAGGTTTAAAACCTCTGATGTTTATGCTACTTATCACTTTGGAGCCTATTTATCTGAACAGGCCTGGTAAATTTTGCAGTGAATAGATAAACTTTAAAAGGCAGAGTTTTCCATTCCATGCAATTAGTCTCAGTCCACATCCCTGTATCATAGTCTGACACATAGATGCAAATTGAGAAATCTTGGCAAATTTGGGGGCTCTAACTGAAACTCTACCTCCAGCAATTCCTAGCTCATGACTAGTCACTCCTATAAACTTTTAATTTCTTTCTTCTAAGTATTTTATTTGTTTTTCTCTCCTTTACAAAGGGATTTCATTTCCTTTCCTGAAAAATGAAACAATAGAAATAGAGTGATAAACATGATAAATAAATGAGAAATCCTTGTTAATCTTAGTGTTGACTATTTATTTAGATATGTTTTATTTATTTGTTTTTGTAATTTTCATGTGGGAATTTTTAAACCTATTTGAAATTAGAGAGCATAGTATAACGTATTCTCCTGTACCCATCATCAAGTTTCAACAAGACATATAAAAAATATGAAAAGAGCCTCTGTAAATTTTCGTCTCTATCTCCCAGAAGGAAAACCCAGGAATTACATTTTTCAACCCTAAAAATAAATTTCTTAATTCTTAGAGATATTACTCTTTTAATTTCTTTGTTGTCTATGGATGTGTTAGGATCTTAGTTCATTTTTTTTCCCCTGGTCTTTGTCTCTGCTTCTCTGTGTCTTCCTCTCTTTCTCTGTCTTGTTGGCTGGTTCAGTCTTATACACCTGGGTCTCTCCTTGGATTAGAAATGGCCCAGAACACATTACCTTCTTCTGACCCATGGAATGCTCCAAATCCCCGTTGATATGAAGACAGCAGCTGGTCTAGAAGAGATGACCAGACTGGCCAACAGCCTGGGACAGATTTCCAAGGTCAGTGAGGAGAGAATCATATCTGTTCAACTTTGCTTAACTTGAGGGGGAAAGGTTTCCAGATCAGCGGAGAGTTTCCATTAGAGGTTGGAGATGAATCTTCATTTCTGTGGGGTAATTTAGCCATTTGCCCATCAGAATATGTGTTTATTGTGAGTCATGAATGAGAGAAAATGAGTTGGGGATGCCAGAATATTATTCTTGTATTTCACTGGAACTATTTATGCTGAGCTGCTTTCACTTACTACCTCCTGTGCTACCACCTGCCAGAAGCAGCCCGCCTCATCGGAGCGCCGTCTGGTACTGCTAGAGCATGAGGGCCTTGGCCTCCCTGCGAAGGTGCTGTATGTTGGCACTGCGGGCCAGCAACCCCTCATGCTTGAACGTAGTTGGCACCCACAGGATGAGCAGGAGTCATTTATTTTCTGGTCCAAGTATTCTAGCTAAACCATATCCACTTACTATGAAATCACAAAGTGATAGAAAAAATATGCAGTCTTTTCTGAAGTGAACGTTTTTCTCTATTTAGAAAGTAACACATAATTTATTGGTGAGGTAGTGTAAGGCTGTAATGTGTGTGTATGATAATGTCAGCTTTATCTTTACTTTTATCCCAATTTATTTACTTGTATTTGTTTAGAGAGTGAAAGAGACTTTGAAAGACATCTTCCCAGTCTTTTGAGGTAAATTAGTAGAAGGTGAAGAGAAGAACTGTAGGTAAAAAGACAGTAAAATAGGTTTATTGCTAAATTTTGACAACTCTCCCCGTTAGGTCTAGATCAGCTTCAACCTCAACAGTGAGCCTATGGCAGTTCAGAAAGGTTCAACGTATTCAATTTTTTCCCATCTTTGAATTCCTGAGTACACTGAAAAAGCATACTTCATATAAAAGACCACTCACTTTCGCTATCACTTACTTGACTATAAAACACGTATATGAGAGTGAAATCTATGATTTCTTGATCTCTGGTGTTTTCCAGCAAAAGCAGTCGTCTATTGACTGCAGTTAGTGGTGGTCTATGACACAAAAGGGAGGAGACTTCTCCTTTTTCTAACATTCAATTCTATCCCTTAGCAGTTTCCTGAAGTTTTCTCTGTATAAGGTGCCAAGACATTTATTAATTTGGATGTTTGCTGCTATAATAAATAGACCAAAAATGACTCATGGCATACACACAATAGAAGTTTATTTCTCATTTCTATTAACAGTCCAAAATAGTTCCAGGTGAGTAGGGGAGCTCTGCTCTACACAGTAATTCCATGACCTCACCTGACAGGGGCTCTGCTGGCTTCTGATGACTTTGTGGGTGTAAAATCCAGCAGCACAGAGAATCTCATTTTTTTTCTCTTTTTATACTTAATTTATTAGCTATTCAACTGAGAAATTTTTATTTATTTTTTAAAATTTTTAAATACATTTTTCATTTTTTTATTGAGGTAACATTGGTTTATAACATTATATAAACTTCAGGTGTACATCATTATATTTAGATTTCTGTGTAGATTACATCACATTCACCATCCAAAGACTAAATTACCATCCATCACCATACACATGTGCCCAGTCACCTCTTTCACCCTCCTCTCTCCCCGCTGCCCTTCTGGTAACTAACAGTCTAGTGTCTGTATCTATGTGTTTGTTTGTTGTTGTTGCTGTTTTTATCTTCTATTTATGAGTGAGATCATACGGTATTTGATTTTCTCCATCAGACTTATTCACTTAGCATAATACCCTCAAGGTCCATCCATGTTGTTGCAAATGGCAAGATTTCATCTTTTTTATAGCTGAGTAGTATTCCACTGTGTATATATACCACATCTTCTTTATCCATTCGTCTCTTGATGGGCACTTAGGTTGCTTCTAATTCTTGGCTATTGTGAATAATGCTGCAATGAACATAAGGGTGCATATATCTTTACACATTCGTTGTTTTCATGTTCTCTGGATCAACATCCAGCAGTGGAATAACTGGATCATATGGTAGTTCTATTCTTAATTTTTTGAGAACTCTCCATTCTGTTTTCAAAAGTGGCTGCACCAGTTTGCACTCCCACCAGTAGTGTATGAGCGTTCTTCCCTTTTCTCTACATCCTCTTCAATACCTGTTATTTCTTGTCCTGTTAATTATAGCCATTCTGACATGTGTGAGGTGATATCTCATTTTAGTTTTGATTTGTATTTCTCTAATAATAAAAATCTTTTCATGTGCCTGTTGGCCATCTGTATATCTTCTTTGGAAAAATGTCTGTTCAGATCTTTTGCCCATTTTTCAATTGGGTTGTTTGTTTTTTTGTTGTTGAGATGTATGAGTTCTTTATATATTTTGGAGATTAACCCCTAATCAGATATATGGTTTGCAAATATCTTCTCCCAATTGTTAGGTTGTCTTTTCATTTTGTTGATGGTTTCCTTGGCTGTGTAGAAGCTTTTTAGTTTGATGTAGTCCCATTTGTTTGTTTTTTCTTGTTTCCCTTGTCCAGTCAGGCAAGGTATTTGAAAATACTGCTAAGACCGATGTCGAAGAGCATGCTACCTATGTTTTCTTCTAGAAGTTTATGGTATCAGGTCTTACATTCAAGTCTTTAATCCATTTTGAGTTAATTTTTGTGTATGGTGTAAGATAATGGTCTACTTTCATTCTTTTGCATGTGGCCGTCTAGTTTTCCCAATATTATTTATTGGAGAGACTTTCCTTTCTCTGTTGTATGTTCTTGGCTCCCTTGTCAAAAATTAGCTGCGCATAATTGTATGGATTTATTTCTAGGCTCTCAATTTTGTTCCATTGATCTCTGTGTCTATTTTTCTGCCAGTACTATGCTGTTTTGATTACTATAGCTTTATAGTATATTTTGAAATCAGGGAGTGTGATACCTCCAGCTTTGCTCTTTTTTCTCAGGATTCCTTTGACCATTCGGAGTCTTTTATTGTTCCATATAAATTTTAGGATTCTTTGTTCTATTTCTGTGAAAAATGTCATTGGAATTTTGATAGGGATTGCATTGAATCTGTAGATTGCTTTAGGAAGTACGGACATTTTAACTATGCTAATTCTTCTAATCCAAGAGCACAGAATATCTTTCCATTTCTCCATGTCTTCTATTTCTTTCAACCATGTTTTATTGTTTTCAGTGTACAGATCTTTCACCTCTTGGTTAAATTTATTGCTAGGTATTTTATTCTTTTTGCTGCAGTTATAAATGGAATTGTATTCCTAATTTCTTTTTCTGCTACTTCGTCATTAGCATATAGAAATGCAACTGATTTTTGTATGTTGATTTTCTGTCCTGCAACTTTGCTGTATTCATTTATTATTGCTAAAAGTTTTTTGGTGGGCTCTTCAGGGTTTTCTAGATATAAAATCATGTCATCTGCAAAAAGTGACAGCTTCACTTCTTCCTTTCCAATTTGGGTCCCTTTTATTTATTTTTCCTGCCTAATTGCTCTTGGTAGGGCTTCCAAGACTGTGTTAAATAAGAGCGACAAAAGTGGGCATCCTTGTCTGGTTCCTGTTCTCACAGGGATAGCTTTCAATTTTTCTCCATTGACTATGATATGAGCTGTGGGTTTGTCATATATGGCCTTTATTTTGTTGAGGTACTTTCCTTCTATACCCATTTTATTCAGAGTTTGTATCATAAATGGATGCAGTATCTTGTCAAATGCTCTCTCTGCATCTATTGAGATGATCATGTGATTTTTTATTCTTCATTTTATTAATGTGGTGTATCACGTTGATTGATTTGCAGATGTTGAACCATTCCTGCAACCTTGGAATAAATCCCACCTGATCATGGTGTATGATCTTTTTAATGTACAGTTGTATGTGATTTTCTAGTATTTTGTTGAGGATTTTGCATCAATATTCATCAGTGATATTGGCCTGTAATTTTATTTTTTTGTGTTGTCCTTGTCTGGTTTTGGTATCAGGGTCATGTTGACCTTGTAGAATGAATGAGGAAGATTCCCTTCCTCTTCAGTTTTTTGGAAGAGTTTGAGAAGGATAGGTATTAAGTCTTCTTTGAATGTTTGGTAGAATTCACCAGGGAAGCCGTCTGGTCCTGGACTTTTATTTTTGGGGAGGTTTTTCATTACTGTTTCAATCGCCTTACTGATGATTGGTCTATTCAAATTCTCTATTTCTTCTTGATCCAGTTTTGGAAGGTTATGTGATTCTAAGAATTTATTCATTTCTTCCAGATTGTCGAATTGGTTGGCATATAGCTTTTCATAGTATTCTCATATAATCTTTTGTATTTCTGAGGTGTCCATTGTAATTTCTCCTCTTTCATTTCTGATTTTATTTATTAGAGCCTTCTCTGTTTTTTTCTTGGTGTATCTGGCTAAAGGTTTGTCAATTTTGTGTATCTTTTCAAAGAACCAGCTCTTCCTTTCATTGATTTTTTTCTATTGTTTGTTTAGACTCTATTTCATTTATTTCTGCTCTGATTTTTATTATTTCCTTCCTTCTACTGATTTTGGGCTTTGTTTGTTCTTCTTTTTCTAGTTCCTTTATGTGCACTGTTAGGTTGTTTATTTGAGATTTTTCTTGTGCGTGGAGGTAGGCCTATATTGCTACAAACTTCCCTCATTGTACCCCTTTTGCTGTATCCTGTAAATTTTGGCATGTCATATTTTCATTTTCATTTGTCTCCAGGTATTTTTTGATGTCACCTTTGATTTCATCATTGACCCAATAGTTGTTCAGTAACATTTTGTTTAATCTCCATATATTTGTGGCTTTTCCAGTTTTTATCATGTAGTTGATTTCTGGTTTCATACTGTTGTGGTCAGAAAAGATGCTTGGTATTATTTCAATCTTGTTAAATTATTGAGACTTGTTTTGTGGCCTAATATGTGATCAATCCTGGAGAATGTTCCACGTGTATTTGAAAAGAATGTGTATTCTGTGGTTTTTGGATGGAATATTCTGTATGTATCTACTAAGTCCATCTGGTCTATTGTGTCATTTAAGGCCAATGTTTCCTTCTTGATCTTCTGTGCAGATGATCTATCCATTGATGTAAGTGGAATGTTAAAGTCCCCTACTATTATCATGTACTATTTCTCCTTTTGTGTCTGTTAATAATTGCTTTGTATAATTAGGTCCTCCTATGTTGGGTGCATAGATATTTACAAGTGTCATACCCTCTTGTTGGATTGTTCACTTTATCATTATGTAGTGCTCATATTTGTCTCTTGTTACAGTTTTTGTTTTAAAGTCTATTTTGTCTGATAAAGTATTGCTACCCCAGCTTTCTTTTCATTGCCATTTGCATGGAGTATCTTTTTCTATCCCTTTACTTTCAGTTTGTTAGTGTCTTTAGGTCTGAAGTGTGTATCTTGTACGCAGCATATATATGGGTCTTGTTTTTTTATCCAACCAGCTACCCTACATCTTGATTCGAGAATTTAGTTCATTGACATTTAAAATAGCTATTAATAAGTATGTACTTATTGCCATTTTTTTACCTTTTTCTTGGTGTTTTAGTAGTTCTTCTCTGTTCCTTTCTTCTTCTCTTGTTCTCTTTCCTTGTGGTTTGATGGTTTTCTTTAGTATTATGTTTGGGTTCCTTTCACTTAATTTTTTGTGTATTTATTATAGGTTTCTGGTTTGTGATTTCCAAGAGGTTCATATATAATAACCTATGTAAACAGCAATCTATATTAAGTTGATGATCTCTTAAGTTTTACCTTTGCTAAAAACTCTACTCTTTTACTCCCCTCCTCCCACATTTTATGTTTTTGATACTATATTTAACCTCTTTTTTGTGTATGTGTAGCCATTAACCTCTTACCATGGAAATAGATAATCTTAGTACTTTTGTCTTTTGACCTTCATATTAGCTTCATAGGTGGTTGATCTGCTACCTTTACTGTATATTTGTTTTTTTAAAAAATAATTTTCTTATTCCTATTTGTGGTCTTTTCTTTTCCACTTAAATAAGTCCCTTTAACATTTCATGTAAGGCTAGTTTGTTGCTGATATATTCCTTTAGTTTTTGCTTTTCTGGAAAACTCTTTATCTCTCCTTCCATTCTGAATGATAATCTTGCTGGGTAGAGTATTCTTGGCTGTAGGTTTTTTTCCTTTCAGTACTTTATATATATCATGCCACTCCCTTCTAGCCTGTAAGGTTTCTGCTGAGAATTCAGCTGATAGCCTTATGGGGTTTTCTTTGTGTATAATTTGTTGCCTTTCTCTTGCAGCTTTTAGGATTCTCTCTTTATCTTTCATTCTTGATTTTTTTTTGGTGAGGAGATCAGTCCTGTGCTAACATCTGCCAATCCTCCTCTTTTTTTTTTTTTGCTGAGGAAGACGGCCCTGGGCTAACATCCATGACCATCTTCATCCACTTTATATGGGACGCCGCCAGAGCATGACTTGCCAACCAGTGCATCGGTGTGCACCCAGGATCCGAACCACCGAACCCTGGGCTGCCGCAGTGGAGCGCACACACTTAACCGCTTGTGCCATTCGGGCTGGCCCCTAATTCTTGATATTTTAATTATAATGTGTCTTGGTGTGAGCCTCTTTGGATTTACCTTATTTGGTGCTCTCTGTGCTTTCTGTACCTGGGTGTCTGTTTCCTTCCTTAGGTTAGGAAAGTTTTCAGCTATTATTTCTTCAAATAGATTCTCTGCCCCTTTGTCTCTCTCTTCTCCTTCTGGGAAACCTATAATACGAATTTTAGCATGCTTGATGATGTCCCAGAGGTCCCTTAGATTGTCCTCATTCTTTTTAATTATTTTTTCTGTTCAGCTTGGGTGATTTCCTTTAGTCTTTCATCCAGCTTTCTAATCCTTTCTTCTGTATCATCTACTCTGCTATCGATTCTCTTTAGTGAATTTTTCATTTCCATTATTGTGTTCTTCAGTTCTGATTGGTTCTTTTTTACATTTTCCCATTGTTTGTTGAAGTTCTTACTGTGTACATCTATTCTCCCAAGATCAGTGAGCATCCTTATGACTAGTAATTCGTACTCTTTATCAGGTAGATTCTTTATCTCTGTTTCATTTAATTCTTTTTCTGAGGATTTGTCCTGTTCCCTTATTTGGAACACATTCCTTTGTCTCCTCATTTTTCATATTTCTCTGTGCTTATATCTATGTATTAGGTAGATCAGCTACATCTCCCGATTTTGGAGAAGTAGCCTTATGTAAGAAATGCCTTATGAGGCCCAGCAGTGTGCTTCCCTCTTGTCACCAGTTCCAAAAGTTCCAGGAGCGTCCCCTGTGTGGGCTATGTGTGTCCTTCTGTGGTGGCAGGGTTGCTCTTGCTGCAGGTGCACAAGGAGGCTAGGTTGTAAGGCTCAGTTGTGTGTGGCTGCTACAGTTCCTTCAGTCACTTTATTGGGCAGGGGGAGCCCCAGCACAATTGGCTACAAGGTCTAATAACACATTCCTGCTGCAGTTTTGCTGTTAAGTGAGCAGGCCCCCAGTGAAGCTGGTTGCTAGGTTCAGGGGCTCACAATTGCTGTAGGCTTCCAGCCTGCTAGGCTGTTATCAGCTCTCTCAGGAGTGCAGCTGGGTGGGGCTGGCCCCAGGAGTGGCAGCATGCAATTGTTTCAGGATTTGGAAAGTGAGGCAGATCCTCTATGTGGCTGTTTGAGAAGCACAAGTCTTCTGCAGCTGACAAGCCCCAGCACACACAGGCCCATACACCCCATCAACACAGTCCTGCCCCATGTACATGCCCTGCCCTGCTGAAGCGGACCCCCTTGCCCTGCTGCAGAGGGCCCACACACTCTGCCAACACAAGCCCACCTCTCATGCTCACCCTGCCCTGCAGAGACAGACCCACTTGTTCTGTTGCAGAGGTCCCCCATGCCCTATCTATGTGAGTCCACAAGTTGCCCAAGGGCTTGCTGGTCAGCGAGGCTAGTCCCTAGGGTGGGCCGCCTGCCCTGGCTGAGCTGGATTAATTGGGCGCTGTAGTGGGTGGGGCAAACCCCTGTGCTGAAAGGTCAGGAGTAGAACTCCAATGGTGTCTGCCAGCATCTGTGTCAGGACGCCTATACTAGGTAACAATAATGGCAGCTGCCAGTGTCTCAGTCCCTGGGGAGGTGGTCCCAACCTCCTCCTGCCTCTCTGAGATGTGCCCAGAGCCTATCAAGTGACTCACTTTCACCAAAGGACTGTGCACCTTTCTTTCTGGTGATTTTGTGTTGCTTTCCTGAATGGGTGAATTTGTGCATGGGCCATTTAAGAGCAGGCTTGTTCAATAGCTTTTCTGGGGGTATTCCACATTATTTTTAATAGCTAGCAAAGCCAGATATTATGACACCCATCTCAGTTGTCCTGAGTTCAAAAGTGTGCTTATTGTGACAGAACTCGCCTACTCAGATCCCCCGCTCCTCTGCGAAAAGCTTTGTACTTTAAAATTGTTCCAGGCTGTGGAGTGCCACAGCTGGAATGTGGCTTTTTCCTCTCCAGAAAGGTATTTATGCCTCTTCCACCTCAGTCAGAGCTTCCCCTTGTTGTGGGGGTTCTTTTTTATCCAGTTTCCAGTTCTTTCTCGGGGGTAACTGTTCCACAAGTAGTTGTAAATTTGTTGTGTCCATGGGAGGAGGTGGGTTTGGAGTCCACCTATGCCGCCTTCTTCCCAGAAATGAATCTGGAGGATCTATTGTGAAGAGATTTTCATGACCAGTCTTGGAGGATTTTATGACCAGGCTTGGAGGTGGCACATTTCAAATGAGTCACTTCTCATATGGCTAGAATTTAGTCATGTGGTCACAATTGCAAGGGAGGCTGGGAAATGTAGTCTAGTTGTCTGTCCCAGTAGAAGAGTAGATCTTCTCTGCCACATTGTGCCTTCTCAGTCACAAATTTAGGAAGAATACTAGGATACAGCCAACTATAATGTGAGGTGGAAAATGAAAGTTGAAATTCTACTCAGTAAATATTTAGCAAGCACCTACATTAAAGGCCTTATGCTGAGCACCAAACAGAGTGCAGAAGATTAAAAGATGCTGGAGCTTACAGTTTAGGAGAAGGGATGCTGTAGTCATACTGGTCATGCTGGGATGGAAACTTTACATGACGGCAGGGCTCTCATTTGGAATTGTTTCAGCCAAGTCCCTGATGTCTAGTACACTGCATGACATATAATAGGATTTAGTAAATATGTGATAAATAATGAATAAATTCTAAGTCAAGGTAGGTCATCCCTCAAAGTCAAAGAAAAGAGTAGAATGAAAATGGATTGTATTAAATTAGCTTTTGAAGCTGACATCACAATTACATAAAAGAAGGGAGCTAAAAATCACTTAATAATACTGAATTTTAAAAAATTAGCAAGGACACAATTTTTCTTCTTCATCATAAAAGCAGACTTTCGTGAACCTTGACTGTCCCTTTCATGCAGAAAGGGAAGTTTCATGAGAAACTTCCAGTGGATGTGCTGTAATGAAGGTAAGTTATTCAGTGTTTTCAGGCAATAATAATCTTCTTTTATCACTCACCATATCAATAATATTTAAAGGACCCTCTGAAGACACACTTATTAGTAGACAAATGAGGTAATAAGAATTTCTTTTACTTAAGCATGGCTACATACTGGATTTATCTCCCCAGTATGAGTCATTACCAATGTCATAAGTGTTTCCAGAAAAGACTTCTGCCATCATTTTCAAGTTTTTATTAGCAATTGAAGTGTGGAAAATGTGACAACAGATTTTCTGCTAAAGTCTGCAAATCTCTTATCATCTCATAGCCTCATCGATCCAAGACCCTTTCTGAGTTTTTCAGATTCTGAGATGTGTTCATACTCTACTTTCTAAGCAAGAATTGTTAGGTCTGTGGTACCATAATCCAATGCACTTAGGGAAAACATTGTCTGAAATTCTGGGTGTCATTTGAATGAAAGAATAAGCATCAGGATTTGGTAACTTTAACCTAAATATTTCTTTATTTGTTTCTATAATATACCTCAGATTGAATTTATATAATTCAATTCAGGATAGAGTTGAGAAATGTATTCAATTTGGAGCTCATGGTAAAGTTTATTTCAAAGTGACTAAATTAAACCTTCTTCAAATGGCTGCTTTGGGATTTTGATATAAAATAATCTCAGTCACTAAATTTGATCAATAAAAAGAATAATCACTTTAACTTTTCAAGCCATCCTGACTCTGTGTCTTTGTTCAGGCGTCTCTCTTAGAAATTGTATCCTTCCCTGTCTTTGTCTGTCCGCATCCTGTCTGTTGGGCAAGGCCCATGGCAAATGCCTTTCCCAAAGACTTTCCAGATGTAATCTCTCCCTCTTTTAAATAACAATTCCACCTTGTTTGATAGTTATTTGCCTAACTCCCCTCCCCTTGTTATATTATAAAGTCTTTGTAGACAAGCAATGTTTCTTCATCTTTTCATTTCTCCAGAACCCAATCACTGAGCCTGTGATATGGTAGTGATGCAAACGGGTGTTAAATTGAACTGAAGCCAAAGGAATTGTACTGGAAATGATGGACAGTGTTAAAAAGGTAAAGTTTAAGAGGTAAAAAGGACAGTTTTAAAAAGGGTAAAAAGGTTGACTGTCCCCGTTTGTATTGCTGTAAAAAAAAGATATGAAACTGTGCCCTCAGAGAGGACAGTCAAAGGTAATAGCACCACTATGGAAATTCCGATCATACGCTACAGAAAGAAGCAGTGGCTCTAGATTGGCGTTTCTAAAGTATTTTTTTCCCCCAGTAAAGCATACCTGAAGGATCTGAAGCAATCTCACCAGTAGCAGTTGCTGAGTAATGAGTCTTAAGTGGAGAGACACACACCCCATAGAGGGGCATAGCAGAGTCAATTTTGTGTCTTTTCTTTCAGTTCTTTTCCAGATGCATACTTGGTTCACACAGGCACAACTGTGGCATGTATGTACTTGAGTATTATTTTTATATGTCATATCACATAGTAAACAATATTACATGACTCTGCATGTTTGATTTTAAAGATATAATTCCCTTAATCAATGTACTATATTGCTATACTGCTTCTCAGGCAGTGAAATTATTTTCAGAGAAATGATTATGTTCTCTTCCTCCAACTTTTTCTTAAGTGTTATTATGAAAAATTTCAAACACACAAAAGCAAAGTAAATAGTACAATCACTTCTGGTTTCAGCTCCAACATGTAAATTGCTTAGAAGTCGTCACTCCCATCCTTATGACAAGAAAAAACTGGACAAATAGAAAATTAATTAATTTCCTTGAACTCAGCAGAGAATTGGGTAGCAGAGCAAACTGCCATGCTGAAATTTGGAGAGAGAGAGGAACATCCAGAGTAACAGAGACTAAATCTATATACCTGGAGTAGAAGCTACTGGAGCCATAAACTGGAGGAACACTCAAGTGGTAATTCTGATTCACTGCTGGAGGCTGAGTGTGGGCCAGCTTGAGATGAGAAACTCCTGGGGGCCTGGCAGAGGGAAGTTAAGAAGAATTATATTGAAATAAGCCCAAAGCACTCTCTGTAACACAAGGCTCCTCTCCAGAGGACAGACTTTGCTAGAGCCTTTGCCTTTGGGTCTTTTCTGTGGACAGAAACAAAAAGTACCAAAATATAAATTTTTGAAAAGATCAAATAAAATATGAATTATTTTCGATATTTCCAATATAAATGTAATATCACATGAGTTTTAACTTTTTGTGTCTTATACTTGGATCTTTTCTCACTAAAAACTATTGGTTCCTAACAACATTAGGACCCAATAAATTGGTCAGGTAATGAAATTGCTTATTTTTGGTATCTGACAATACAAATAATTTTTTTCAATATGAAGATGCCAATGTGACCAATGATGAGACTACAAAATGAAGTTTAAGATTTCTCTGCAGCTTCATATGTCCTTAGAGTATATCTCATCTCACCAAGCATGTATGGAGTCAGACATCTAAATCTCACTGCCCACGGATAACAGTGGAGCTCTTTCAAGATACCAATAGTTAGGCTTTAAATGGAAGCCAATAAATAATACCCTTATACCTGCCTGAGTTATCAAACAACTGAGAAATATGTCTAACTAGCAAAATAGGACTAAAATAGCACTTTAATAAGTGATAAAACTGATGTAGGAAATGTGGCTTATACTTGTGGGCAAGGGGTCTTCTTAATACTGCTCCTCAGAATTAGACAGTCATCAGCAGTGCTGAACCGCTGGAGGTCTCTACCTCAGGGACAGAACTTGCTCTTGTAATATGCAAAACAAGAAGGAACAAAGAGGAATGCAGGCTTTCTGTGGGTAGCCTTCCTCCCAAGAAAAAGGGGAAAAAAGGGCAAAGCTATGCTAGTGCCCAGTTGTTTATCAGAAACACACCAACCAGGGTGGAGAGGAAGTGTTTCACTAATGAGGTCCCTTCTCAATTAAGGAAATATCAGGAGGGAGAATAAATTGTTCTGCACCCCAAACTATCAGTTTTACTTCCCATCCTTTAAAGTTTATTTTCCATAGTTCTAAAAAGTATCCTATCCTTTTTATTGATTAATTGCTTTTAGAGAATATTTATTTACTCTTTTCTGTGATAGATTTCTCTCAGTTCACCCTCTTTTTTTTTTGTGAGGAGATCATCCCTGTGCTAACATCCGCCAATCCTCCTCCTTTTTTGCTGAGGAAGACTGGCCCTGGGCTAACATCCTTGCCCATATTCCTCCACTTTATATGGGATGCTGCCACAGCATGGCTAGCCAAGCAGTGCATCAGTGCACGCCCGGGATCCGAACCAGCAAACCCCGGGCCGCCGCAGCGGAGTGCATGCGCATAGCTGCTTGTGCCATCAGGCTGGCCCCCCTGTTTGCCCTCTCTTTAGCCTTTATCCTTCCAAGTTTGAATAATTATGTTATCATTTTTAGTTCTTCAGTTGATTATCTTTACAAATTTAAATAATATCACAATTTCATTTTTTATCAACTTTGATCGGCATATCAATTCTTGCTCAAGTAAATTGAGGCGATGTTCGTTTTAAGGAGAAAGAGCCTATCATTAAGTAAAATGGATAGAATTTTCTCACATTTTATCATATAATGTAAATGCCACATTCTGATTTGTTTCACATTTGGACCATGATTTTTGTGTATAGTTTTTTTTGTTTATTTGTTTTTCTAGACTTTCTAACTTTTTTCTTTAGTAAAATATCTTTGTAATATACTCAAGTTTTTCCATCCTCTCAAATCACGTTGCTACTGAATCATGTACCTTCTTTTTCTAAAGATTTGTTCCTCAAAACCATCAATTATCTTGCTCTGTTATGGCCTGGTTGCTCTACTGACCTGTTGCAGTGTTGGGATATTGTGTTAAATTCTGGATTTGATTTCTTGGATTGGATCCACTCTTTCTTATGACTTGTCTTTTTTGGGGGGGTTTTGCTGAAGAACACCCTTCAATAACTTCCTTAGAGAATGTGCTTGAGAGGAAAATTTCTGTGTCTTTTTTATGTTTAAAAATGTCATTCTGTTGTCAGAAATGCTTATAGTTTAGCTGGGTATAGATGGTGTTCTACAATTTAAAAAAATTTTCCCTTAGTATGTTGAAATTATACTACCATCAATGATGTCTTTTAAAAAACTGGTGACAATGAGGAATTTGATGGAAGTGTGCTTCTCATTCCTTTGAGAGGGAACTGTTGTTTCTTTTTGGATTTAGTGGCTGAGAGTTTGGGCTCCAGAGCCACATTGCCTTAGGTTTGAATTCCAGCTCCACCACTAACAATCAGTATGACCTTGGGCAAGGTACTGAAATTCTTTGTGTTTCACTTTCTTCATCTCTAACATAGGAGCTAATGCTATTTAATTGAAAGCATTGTTGTGGGGATTAAATGAGTTAATATTTGCGAAGTGTTTAGAAGAGTAGCCAGTATAGCTAATGCTCAATAAATGTTAGCTGAAATATTACTACTGTTCTTTATAGTTTTAGTATTTAAAAATTTACAAGAATGTAGGAAACTTTTTTCACTCAGAACTTAGCAGAACTTTTATTTTTCTGAAGACTCATGCTCTTCAGTTTTAGGACATCTTTTTCTATTCAATAATAATTTCCTCTATGCTGTTTGCTCTGTTGTGTCTTCTGATGTTGGATTTGTCAATATTGGAACTCTTGGATTGAGCTTTTATAACTATTTTTCTCATATTTTCTTGTTTTATACTCAATATTATGGAAAAGTTTTTTGTTTTTTACGTTTTCTTCTGATTCATATACTAATATTTTTATTTCAGGAATCTTATTTTTTTTGTTTTCTATTCCTTTTCAATGCATCTTATTTTTTTTAATAGATAGAATATCTTCCTTTCCTTGATTTATTTTTATTTCCTTTAAAGTTTAATTTTTTCTATTTTTTAAAATTTTGGTCTTTTTTTTATTCTGCTGGTTTCTGTCATGTGTTTGGTCAGCTTTAGTTATCTTCCATATTTGTGGTATAGAAACAATGCTGATGCATGTCCCTCTGTTATTGTGTAGGTAAAACAGTTTTTCTCCCGTGTGTTTTTCCTCCAGATTCCTAAGCAGGAATTCTGATGTGGAGCTCCAAAAGGAATGGAACTGGGCATGTGGATGGTCAAACTTCATTTCAGAGTGAGTGGGTAGGAAGCCATTTGTCAAGCTGAGGATTCCCCAAATAGCAGAACAGTGAGGCACCATACTAAAAGCCCTAGCTTTCTTCAGGTTCTTTGATCTATTTACTTAGAGTCTAGCGCTCCACTTTCCCATGTTCCGGGTATGAATGTGAAGGAATGGAGTGCAAGTAAAATAATTATTCATGACAATATCTCCGACCAAATCAATGGTTTTAACTCTACTTCCTAATTCTTCCTTCTGATCTATCCTACTGACTGAACTAAGATTTCTTTCTGGGATTTCAATGAATATTCCAATCCTTACTTCTATAACCTTCTTGGCACATAGTCAAGTCTATGGCTTTTTCTTCTCTGCTTCTTCATCAATACAAAGTGGTGTAGTCATTAAAAGCAGTGTTTGGCAAACTACAGCCTGTGGGCTAAATTAGTGAGCCTGGTTTTGCTTAATAAAGTTTTATTGGAAAAGACCCACACCCGTTGGGTTATTTATTGTCTATGGCTGCTTTTATTCTACAACTGCAGGGTTGAGTAGTTGCAACAGAGACCATATGGCCCACAAAAACCAAAATATTTATTTTTCTGCCTCTTTGCAAAAAAAGTTTTCTGAGCTCTGGTTAAGAACACAGATTTCAGAGCCAGACTACCTAGCTTCAAGTCTCAACTCAATCACTTTTTAATTGAAAGTTATGTATGATATCTTTGTTGCGCTATCTTTATTGTTTTAGTAAACATAAAAAAATTCTAGTAATATTTATAAGGACAGTCATAGGTTAGCTTAATCTAGATCTTATTTCCTCTAAACTCATTTTTTTTCTGTTTGGCATTAAATTCTTCAACTGCGTGTGGGTGTTTTCACAAAACTTAACTCCTCAAGCAAAGAAAGTACAGTAAACTATCTGTTAATCATATGTTGGAATAAGGATTATTTACCATATATAATAACTTATAGAGTTCCTCATCTTTTTTGTTAAATGAGAATTATCTTTTTCTTTAAAGTTTAAAAAGTTCAATAGTCTATACAATACAGGCAGGAGCCATTTTATGAAAGTCATTTATTGATGACTTTCTTAATTCTTTATATTGCCTGTTTTGTACGTCTCGTTTCCATTTAAGTTACTTATTTTGGAAAGTTGTATATTTTCTACAATTTTTCACTGTTACTAGCATACAGTTGTGTATTCTCCTATAATAAAATTTTTTAATTTTGCAATTTCTTATGTATAGCTTTTTAAAATTTGTATTTTTTCCTGTTTATATTTTAAAGAGGCTTATATAATTTATTAGTTCTGATTTTTAAACAAATCAATTGGTTGATAATAATCAGTTTCATTGTTTGTTTTCTAATTACTTTTGCCATTTTTTCTTAGGAATTTTACCATTGTTCTTTGCTTAATCTTCAGTTGAATTTGAATTTACTTTCTTGTTTGTGGCCAGTGAAAGGATTTAAAGGATTCATAAAGGTATGAATTTACTTCTGTGGGCAGCTTTGACCCATCCCAACAGCTTTAACTTTGAACTTTCTTATTTTGTGATTAATGATGTTTTCATTTTCTTTTTGGTGTGACTTTATTTAAGATAGAGTTGAACATTTCAAGTATATTGAAAATTTGTAGTGTTTATTTTGTTGAAATATTTCAAAAAGTATGACATAAAAGTTCTACTTTTATAATGTTTAATTTTTTGTGGTTTAAAACACAAACCAATATTTATAAATATTTTGTGCACAATGGAATATAGGAAAGTTATGTTTTCCCTAAGTAGTAAAATTTGGTATTTGTATATTAATTTTGCCTTGTTATATGAAGTGTTTATATGCTGTGTATTCTTATTTTCCCTTGATGGCACAGAGTAATATTTATATGCTAAAATTTATCAATAGAATTACATTTCTGTAAATTTATCTGTATAGTTTTAAATTTTAAAAAACGCATTTAATTGCTATAGAATTTATCCAAAAAAGTTTCAATGTTGTTATGTCTTTATTAACTTTTAAAATATTTTCAATGGAATGTTTATCTTGTAATATTTTTGCTTTAATTCTACTTGGCTTTTGCTGTAATTAACTCAAAATGGATCAAAGATCTAAATGTAAGAGTTAAATCTCAAATTGTTAGAAGAAAACATAGGGGTGAATGTATTATAATACATACAAGGTCATAATAATAATAAATATGATGCCAAAAGTATGAGCAACAATGAAAAAAATAGATAAATTGGACCTGTAAAAATTAAGAAACTCCTTTGTTTCAAAGGACATTACCAAGAAAGTGAAAAGACAACCCATGGAATGAGGGAAGATATTTGCAAATCATTTATCTGATAAAGGACTTATATCTAGAATATAAAAAGAACTCTTGCAACTCAATAGGAAAAAGTACAAATAACCCAATTAAAAAATGGACAAAATACCTGAATAGACATATCACCAAGGAAGATATACAAATGGCCAATAAGCATATGAAAAGATGCTCAAAATCATTAATCATCAGGGAAACTCAACCACAATAAGATATCAGCTCATATGTGCCAGGATCACAATAATCAAAAAGTCAGATAACAAGTTTTGGCAAGGATGTGGGAAATAAGAACACTTATACACTGCTGATGGGAATGTAAAATGGTGTGGCCACTTTGGAAAGTAATCTGGTGGTTGCTCAAATAATTTAACATACAGTTACCATATGGCCCAGGAATTCTACTTCTAGGTATACATCGAAGGGAAATGGAAACATATCTACACAAATGGAGATATTTATCTACACAAATTCATGCACGTGAATGTTTATAACAACATGATTCATAACAACCAAATAGTGGAAACAATCCACATATCCATCAACTTGATAAACTAAATGTAGTATACAAGAGAATATTGTTTGGCCTTAAAAGAAATGAAATATTGATACATGTTACAACATAGATGAAGCTTAAAGACATTATGCTAAGTAAAAGAAGCCAGTCACAAAAGACTACATATTATATGATTTCATTCATGTTAAATGTCCAAAACAGAGAAATCTATAAAGACAGAAAGTAGATTAATGGTTGCTTAGGGGTGGAGTTGGGGTTTGGAGGATCGGGTGTAACGATAGCTAAAGAGTAAGGGATTTCTTTTTGAGGTGATGAAAACTTTCCAAAATCGACTGTGGTGATGCTTGCAAATATTCTTGAATATACTAAAAACTATTTAACTGTACATGTTAAATGGATGAATTGTATGGCATGTGAATTATAGCTCAACGAAGCTGCTAAAAAATAAATAAATTCTATGTGACTAACATTAGCATTGCTGTTTCTGATTGGTTGTTTGTTAAGTATCTTTATCCAACCATTTATTTTTAGATGAATATTAATTTGTATTAATTTTCATAGTTTCCCAATTGATCTAAGTTCAGTCATTGTATATTATCTGTCTTTCATGCATTTTTAAAATTTCCATCTTTTGCTGTGCCAATTCTACGTCTTTTTTGTTGTTCTGTAATACTTTGAACAGGCAGCAACTCTTTACTTAATTCTATTAGTGTTATTTTAAAAATTTTCAAAACGTTTTTGGCTCTGGTTCCACGATGGTGGAATAAACCCACTATAGCCAACCCTCCAGGTGATTATAACTAAAACACAGAACAAAATACAAAGCTAACCACCTGTGGACTCTGAAAAGTAAACAAAAGCAGGAGGGTTATGAATAGGAATCAAACTTAGAGAAGCAAATTGCAGGGGGATGAATTTCTTCTTTAGTGGCGTTTCCCAAGGGCATGTCCTGGGCATGGATTAGCGCAGCAGCACAGGCAGTTAAAACTCCGAGAAACCCATCGTTCTGGGCAGAGGAACCACGCAGGAGAGTGAAGGAGTGTGCGGGAGGAAGAAAGCTGAAGAATGGGTCCCCCAATTTCTGCTTATGAAACCACACAAGACATAGTATAATCCCTGACTGATGCATGCAGGAGGCAGGAGAAGCAATGTGGCAAAGGCTTAATGAACAGAAATGAGATTTGAAGCATTCACACTAGTTTCAGATTAGTCCCCGAATAATGTGTACCTGAGTTGAATCCAAACCAATGTAGCAAAGGGTTAGAGAACTGAACTGAAATTTGAACTATTGCCTACAGAAGGTAAGGCAGAAATCATGCTTTGAATCTAACCAGGTTGATTGCCTGTTAAAAGTGTGTGAATAATTAAAACAACAATGAGATACCACTATACACCTATTAGAATGTCCAAAATCTGGAACACTGACAACACCAAAGGCTGGCAAGGATGTGGAGCAACAGGAATTCTCATTCATTGCTGATGGGAATAAAAATGGTACAGCCACTTTGGAAGACAGTTTGGCAATTTCTTATAAAACTAAACATACTCTTACCATACAATCCAGCAATTGTGCTCCTTGGTATTTATCCAAAGGAGTTGAAAACTTAAGTCCACACAAAAATCTTGCATACATATGTTTATAACAGCTTTATTCGTATTTGCCAAAACTTGGAAGGAACCAAGATTCAGTAGGTGAATGGATAAATAAACTGTGGTTCATCCAGACAACAGAATATTATTCAGTGCTAAAAGAGAAATGAACTGTCAAGCCATGAAAAGACATGAAGGAACCATAAATGTGTATGGTTCCCAGAAGCCAATCTGGGAAGACTACATACTGTATGATTCCAACTCTATGATATTCCGGAAAAGGCAAAACTACGGAGACAGTAAAAAGATCAGTGGTTGCCAGGGGTCAGGGTGGGTTGGGGTGGGGAGGGGTGAATAGGTGGAGCACAGAGGATTTTTAGGGCAGTGGAAATACTCTGTATGATACTATATTGATGGATACATGCTATTATACATTTGCCCAAACCTGTAGAATATACAACACCAAGAGTGAACCCTAAGGTAAACTATGGACTTTGGGTGATTATGAAGTGTCAATATAGGTTCATCAGTTGTAATAAATATTCCACTCTGGTGGGGGATGTCGATAATGGGGGAGGCCACACATGTGTAGGGGCAGGGGATATATGGGAACTCTCTGTACCTTCCCCTCACTTTTGCTGTGAACCTAAAACTGCTCTAAAAAATTAAAATCTTTTTTAAAAAATGTAGGTCGGATAAAATGACCTACCTGTTTCCAAGATTTCTTTATTTTATGTGAAGTGGTACAATATTAACTCAAGATAGAGTATAAAAGATTAAATATGTAAAATGTAACCCCAATAGCAACATTAAAAAAAACCCAAAGAGATGTAGTAAAAAAGAGATATAGATAGATTGAGGGGATATTAAAAATATTCGAATAATCCAAAAGAAGGGAAAAGGGAAAGGGAGAATAGAGTAACAAAAACCAGAGAGGACATACAGAACATGAATAGTGAAATGGTAGGACTAAGCCCAATCTAATTGATAATCACATTAGGTGTTAATAGTCTATACATCCTCACTAAAAGACAGAATTTGACAGCGTGTATTAGAAGCAAGACCCTGCTATATATAGCCTATGAGAGACACATTTTAAATACTATAAATACACAGATAGGTTGAAAGTAAAAGATAAAGTAAATAAAAAAGATATACCATGTACTTAGTAAGTATAATGAGGCTGGAGTGGCTATTTTAACATCAGATAAAATAGACTTCAAGACAAACGGTACAATCAGAGATAAGAGGGCCATTTCATAATGATAAAAGGGGCCATTGGTCAGGAAGACATATAATTGTAAATGTAAATACCTTTAATAGTGGAGTCTCAAAACGCATGAAGCAAAAATTGACAGAAATAGAGAAATAGTAGGAAATTTGAACACCTTCTCTCAGCAATTGATAGAACAACCAGACAAAAATCAGTAAAGAAGCTCTAAACAACACTATCAGCCATCCTCATCTACCAGACATCTATAGAACAAACATTCTACAAATGCAGGATACACATTCTTTTCAAGTGTACATGATACATTCACTAAAATAGACCATATGCTTGGATATAAAACAAGTATCAATACATTTTTTTCTTTTTTGTGAGGAAGATCAGCCCTGAGCTAATATCCATGCCAATCCTCCCCTTTTTGCTGAGGAAGACCGGCCCTGAGCTAACATCTACTGCCAATCCTCCTCCTTTTTTTTTTCCCCAAAGCCCCAGTAGATAGTTGTATGTCATAGTTGCACATCCTGCTAGTTACTGTATGTGGGATGCGGCCTCAGCATGGCTGGACAAGCGGTGCGTCAGTGCGAGCCCAGGATCCAAACCCAGGCTGTCAGTAGCGGAACGCATGCATTTAACTGCTAGGCATGGGGCCAGCCCCTCAAGACATTTTAAAAATCTGAAATTATACAGAGTATATTCTCTGACCACAAGGGGATTAAAAGTAGAAATCAGGGGCCAGTTGGTGTGCTCTGCTTTCGTGGCCTGGGTTCGAGGGTTGCGATCCCAGGTACGGACCTATGCTACTCATCAAGCCAAGGTGTGGTGGCAACCCACATATAAAATAGAGGAAGATTGCCACAGATGTTAGCTCAGGGCCAATCTTCCTCACCAAAAAAAAAAAAAAGTAGAAACCAACAATAATAAGATATCCCATATATATATTAGTTTTCTATAGTTACTTTAACAATTTACCACAGACTTAGCGGCTTAAAACAACATAAATTTATTATCTTACAATTCTGTAGTTCAGAAGTCCAAAATGGTTCTCATTAGACAACAATCAAGGTGTCAGCAGGGTTGTGTTCCTTTCTGGAAATGCTAGAGGAGAATCCGTTTTCTTGCCTTTTGCAGCTTCTACAGGCTGCCTGCATCCCTTGACTCGTGGCCCCATTTCTCCACCTTCAAAACCAGTAATGGTGAGTTGAGTCCTTCTCACATGACATTACTCTGAGTTCCACTTCTGCCTCCCTTTCTACTTTTAAGGACCCTTATGATAACATTGGGCCAACTGCATAATTCAAGATAATCTCTCCATCTTAAAGTTAGCTGATTAGTAACCTTAATTCCATCCCCACTCTTAACTCCCCTTTGCCATGTAAGGTAATATATTCAGAAGTTCCAGAGATTATGATGTGGACATATTTGAGAGATCATTATTCTGCCTACCACACCAAATATTTGGAAATTAAACAACATAAGACACAGGTTGGGAGAAATATTCTCAACAGACAAGGATTTACATCCAGAATATATAAAGAAGTTTTATGTATCAATGAGAAGAATACAAACAACACAGTTTAAAAATGGGCAGAAGATTTGGGCAGACCCCTTCAAAAGAAGATACAGGAAGGCCAATAAGTAAATGTAAAGATGTTTAATATCATTGATCTCCAGGAAAATGCAAATTGAAATCACAGCGAGATGCCACTACACATCCATTTGATTGGCTAGTATTAAGAATACTGACAACACCAAGTGTTGGTGAGGAGTGGAAGAACTGAAAGGCTCATGAACTGATGGTGGGAATGTAAGTTGATAAAACTACTTTGGAAACCAATTTTGAAGTTTCATAAAAAGTTAAACATATATCTATTTTATGACCCAGCCATTCTATTCTTAGTATTTTCCAAAAAGAAACAAAAGCATATGTCCATACAAAGGCTTCCACGTGAACATTAATAACAGCTTTATTTGTTGTGGGCGAAAATTGTAGAAAAATGAACAAATGAAGGTGAATGGATAAACTGTGGCGTAGACGTACAATGGAATACTACTTAGTAACAAAAAGCACAAACTATTGATATGCACAAAACACGGACGAATCTCAAAGTCATTTTACTGAGAGAAACGAATAAGGTAAAAAAGAGAACATACTTTATGATTCCATTTACATAAAATTTTAGAAAATGCAAACTAATCTATAGTGACAGAAAGAAGGCAAATGATTGCTTGGGAAGCGGTGTAGAGAGGGATGAGTTACAAAGAGGCACAAGCAAACTATTTGGATTGGAAATGTGTGTAGCCTTGACTGTAGTCTGGTTTCATGTGTGTATATGTATGTCGGAAGTGATCAAATTACCTAATCTAAAGAAGTATAGTTATTTTACTTTGATTATATCTTGAAAAGTTGGAAAGTGTTTTTCTCAACTGATACTAATTATACTAACAAAGTGATCTTTTATTCCTCTTTGGGTGACAAGGCATTTGGTATTTTTTACTTTTTCTCTTCTTCCCCTGGAATGTCCTTTCCCTCCCAATTTTCGTCAATCTGTAACTAAAAAACTCCATCTATTTGATCAAGCATCTTATTTTAGAAACTATAGTCTACTTCTGCTGCTCTGATATCAACATTTTTCTGATATTATTTGTAATACTTCTCACCCCGTTAGTGATGGTTGTTTGTTCTGTTCCTGCTTTAATGTTTATATCCTGTTCTGTTAAATCACGGCATCCTCCATCATGACTTCCTCCAGGCATCTCCCAATGATGTGAACCATATGAAGAATAATTTTTGCAGACAAGGTGGTATAGTTTCTAATCATTGACAAATCTGAGAATTTTCTCTTTCTTTCATATCAGAGACAAGTTGGAAAGGGAGAGAAAATATTAATGTAAGTATCTACCATATTTCAAGCACTTTAAAAAGCCATTATTTCATTTATTTCTTATACCAGCTCTGTGAGATAAGTATTCTCTCTATTTTACAAATAAAAAATTGGTAATGCTTGGAAAAATAAAGTATTTTGCTAATATATCTAGTAAATGAAAGAACAAGGGGCATAACTTGAACCCTGGTAATTGTGTTCCAAACCCCTACTCTTTCCTCTACATCATACTTCACCATGATGTGTTTTCAGATGCAGAGGCATCAATTGGTCCTTGCCTTCCTTAGGCCCTCTCAGCATCAGACATGGATGTTTTCATCCCGTTGACTCAGGAACACTCACAGGTCCTCACCAAAGCACACAATCTGTTAGCAGCCCCTCATCTAGAAGCTGGAATAATAACAGCTAACTATGATAGCATCTACACTGAGCATTTACAGTGCTAGGCATGGTGCCAAGTGCTTTACTATTTAAGTACGTAATTTTTATTTTACTGATGAAAACATTGAGGCTTGCCTGTTATCACCTAGCTAGTAGGTGATGAGTCAGGATCAGCCTGATGTTTTTCCATCTCCAAAGCCCATGCCTTAACCATCATGTAGTTTTGCCTTCATGAAGTCAGTATCTGGTGTCCTTGGGCACACATATGCCTACCTAATCAAATCCTTCCCTATTCTCCATTGTGTTGGCTTACACAGTCTGATTGAATCTCTCCCTTGGCTCTCTGATTAGCTCTCAATTCTTCCTGTTGAGATTGGAACTTTACCCTGAATTTCAGCTCATTTTATTGGATGTCATATCTTATCTGCTTTCTCCTTTCCACTATTTTCCACTGTGCCCCACACCTTCACCTGTTGCCTGAGAGCACTGGATCTGGTATACATTCCTACTTGCTTGTCTTCTAGTATCTCTATTGGCTAGCATTTTTTCTTTCCTTTATATAACTCCCAGATTGGACTAGCTTGGATATCATGTTGAGACACCATTTGATGCTTCATCTCAACAGCCAAGTTTAGTCTCCTTGTCTTTGTTCTTCATATAGTCGGTGTACATGAGTGAAATAACTTTTCCTGATAATTTGAAGATAAGATTACCTTAGAGCATGACTAGTAATAATGATCCCATAAGCTATTCAAAGCAGAAATACCCATAGATGTTACTTTTCAGTGGGTTCCTGAGGATGACTGGTCCTAGGAAAATCCAATTATGTGTAAAATGAAACAATTTAAATTGAATTGTACACTGAAGGAGAGAGATACCTTCTACAGGGTATCTAGAATAGGAAAATCCAATGAACAAGAATTTGCTATTGTTTATCAGTAGTATCAAAAGGTGCAAGACAATGAATCTCGAAGACAAGACTATCTGGTCATCCCATTGAGGGCCAGACATAGTTCATCAGGGTTTACCGGGTCTTGATGAAATAACCTTTGATGATTATGCAGCTTCTTTTTCTCTAATTCCAGTTACAAAAAGAACCTTGTGGTTATGAAAATAGCCTTCAAAATGTTTTGAGAAAAGAAAATAGGTACTCTAGAGAAGGCAAGTACTACAGGCAATAGAAGAATGTTTCTTTTGTTGTACATTTATAAATTGGTGTTCTAATGCATATAGAAGTCACTTTTGAGTTTGGTAAATACACACCAGTCCTGGGGAACTGATTGAATTTAGGTATTTTGATAAAATTGCATTTGAGAACCAACAAAGCTTAGGATTAGAAGGGGATCTGGGTTACTATATCAAGATATTGCTACTTTATGGGCTGTCTTCTGAGTGCTTATCCATTTCCCTTCCATTTACTACTCTCTTCATTCTCTCAATAATGAAAATACAACCCAGCATAACTCATTTTCTTTTCTCCACTGCACACTGCCACTGGGGTCCCTGAATACTTTCATTCATGCTTGCATGAATCATGAAGAAAGTTATGTACAGAGACAAAAAAGCACATTCTTTGGATATAAGATAAGATGAAGTATGAATTTAATTTTATTAATAGCTAGACTCTAATTTAAAACTGAATGGTATCTTATTTTGCAGTCTATCTACAGCACTGATTTCCAGATCTCAGAGGGCTCTCGCAACTTGGGACTCTTTAAACGTCTATTAGAATATTTTCATACTTGACTCTTCAGAGTCTTCAATTGTAATGGCCATTTAATTTGTTTCTAGAGTTATAGGACCATAAGAAGTATTAGTCTTTAATTTTGACATCATTTCTTTCTTGGAGCAGAAGTTACTCCTATGAAAGTTTTCTTTCAAACCTTAAACATAAATATTGAAAAAGAAAAATAAACTTAAATGTTGAGCTAAAGAAGTGTAGGAGGCTCAAGCGGTCCTCTGGTCCTGCCTTTGATAATGGTGAGGACTCAGCTGGACGCCTCTCTATGGTCAGAGCTACCCGTGGTTGGGCTGGGTCCATAGTCCAATGCCACAGCCACCTGGCTCAGCTAGCTACCGAGCCAACCCATTGATTGGTTGAAAACAGGAATTCTGGACAATAAATAACACGATACCACAAGAATTATCCTTAGGCACTACTTGAATGTCTATTTGACTAACTAAACAACTTGACTCGGTGCTATTTGCTTTCTAAGAAGAGACAGAGACTTGAGTTTAAGGTTTCATACTGCAGTAAAGAATCATTATTCTTCAACCTCTTTATTCCTCCTCACCACACCTCCCAACAATGGCAACAGCACCCCAGAACCCTCCAACTTCTGACTGACCTTGCATTCATAATAAGATCCAAGAATGAGGAGGAGGGAACGAACAGGGCTGGAGAGTTTCTAATATTGTCTTTCCCTCATTAATTTTGAGCCATTTTTCACTTGCTAATCATTTCCACAAACATGAGTAGAAATAGGCTTTGTTGTATAAATAAGACCTATTAATTGAGAATGTAAATTCTGACAGCATATTTGTAACAACAAAACTTCATTAAAAGGAAACAATGAGGATGACCTGTGGAATGGGAACTTACTTATATTCTCTTCTCTGGTTGATATGTCTGAAGACATATCCATGGGCTCTGAAATAAAAATGGATTGTTTTTAGTTTATTCTCTTTCATATTACTCCTTCACTCATCTTTTCTACCTTTATGTGTTTGTCAGGTCTACTTTGCCTCTAACTCCTTATTTTCAGCTGCAGATTCTCAAAGAAAGTCTTTATTACATCATACATTATTTCTATACATGTGCACCAGTGTTAGTGAAATCTGGTGGTCATTAAGTATCCATCTTCACTGAATACTAGTTGTTTTACTCACCAGGGTGGATTGGTAAATTTCTTGTGTTTGCAATATGGGAAATTTATAGAACACTTCATTTAGAACTTTTCCCCCAAGATATTACTATGCTTCATCAATTAAGTGAGTAGGGAAAATGACAACTGGAGAATTTCAAGACTATCCAAGAAAGTGAAAAGTCCTTTATCCTTCAATCAATAAATATTTGTTGATTAATGTGATTAGTATTGGTTTACAAATTTAGATTGTTTTGTGTAACATTTACCACCATATTCTGTCATTAATATTTATTCTTAAGGGCGAAGTGGGACAATATTCACTGAGCACTATGCCAGGCAAATCATGTCATGCTTTTTGGTTACTTCTCCGTACCAGTTAGGCACACCTGAAATTTCCATAGTCTCAAGTAATAGCCATAAATCTCAAGATTATTAGAATTATTTTCTCTAAAATATTTTAATTCATGTTCCCCGTAGAGTATACATAAATAATTAACATCAAGACATCTCTTTATCATTTTGTATATGCCATTTTCCAAACTACCATGCATATTAGTCAGGAAGAAGATAATATGACTCTAATGTAGTTCCATCACTGGTTAAACTATTTTATTTAAAAAGATATTCTGGATGGATGGACCAATTTTCCAGCATCAAAATTCTCCATTAAAACATAGAGTTAAATATTTGAAAATCTGAGTATAATATAAACATGGCATTCTTCTAGATTTCTCTTCTATTCTCACAGCATATACCTCTATATAGCATTCAAAATGTTGAAATTTATTGATTTTTTGTCTAGTTTTCCAAAATGTGAGCTCCTTAAAGAAGCTCAAGACTGTTTAGATCACTGCTTTATCCCCAAAGAATAATTCAATAAATGTTTTTGAATGAATCACTCTAAAAGGAATCTTCTTACAAGGCAAATAATTATAAATATTTAAACAATACCTTATTGTTAGCTTTTAAAGTAATTTCTCAACAGATTTAGTGAATGAGACAAGCCTATTGAATAAATTATAGTATTCAACTTTAATTTTCCCATCCCTGGTTCTCTGTCTTCTTTTTAAAACTTTGTGCACTGATTTGGTATGCTTTTCTGCAAACTTCAACATTTTGTTAATTTTTGTGAGAAAAAAATTGTGGAGCATGGTTAAAATTTGAATCATAGCATGTACTTTATCTAAGAATCCTAGCCTATGAATAATGATTTTCCTATAATATATTTGTGGCAGTTCCCATATTTAGAAATTTTATAAAATTATTCATTTGCTCTTTGTGTTCGTTAGCTGTTGATGCTATAACAAATTACCACAAACTTAGTGGTTTAAAATAACATGAATTTATTCTCTTATGGTTCTGGAGGCCAAAGTCTGAAATTGTTTTCACTGGGCTAAAGTCAAGGTGTCACAAGGCTGGTTCCTTTTGGTGTCTCCAGGAGAGAATGCATTCCTTGCCTCTTCCAGCTTCTGGAGGCTGCCCAGGTTTCTGGACTCCTGTCCTCCCTCCTTCATCGTCAAAGCCAGTGATGCAAAATCTTGCTTCTGTCATCTCATCTCCTTCTTCTGTAGTCAAATCTCCCTCTACCTTCTCTTATAAGAAAGCTTGCAATTACATTTATGGTCCACTCAGATAATTAAAGATAATATCCTTATCTCAAGATCCTTAACTTAATCACACCTGCAAAATCTATTTTGCCATATAAGGCAACATTCAGTTTCCAGGAATTAGGACCTAGATATTTTGGGGGGCCATTATCCAGCCTACCTCACCCTTCTCTATGAATTTAATGTCTGCACTGCATCTATGATGCTCTTCTAACAAAAAAGCTTTAAAATATATCCTAAAACATTTACTTTATCGATGCCATTCACTACTTTGTGTTTTAAAGAATTAAATGATTTTAATATAATTTATATTTTTACAACAAATACAAATTTTTATAAGTTATCATCTCCAAAATGTCCTGAATGTATTCTTTAGTGGTGGGATTGTGGAAGATTGTGGAAGGTCAAAGATTTGGAGAGGCAGTTAATTTGGTCAGCATACTCTTCATATCTCAGAAAACAGCAATCAAAATTGATATTATTTATTTTATTTTGTTATTTATTATATTCTTTATTGTTTAACTTCTCCCCTTCTGTTAGTTTTTTTATTTGCGGAAGATGAAAATGTTAAAGACAGAAAACGTACGTTTACACAATTTTATATTCCCATTTGGACTGATGCATTGTTCCAAATATGATACACCCTCCAAAATGTCCATCTATGCCTTTCATAGGCTGGCTTGGAGTCTCTGAAAAGCTCTATTTACCCTCTCCTTCACTGGTAGCACTTTCTTAGCCTTCAGAACATAGTTCGGGGATCACTGTCTCAGGGAAGCTTCTGTAAGCCCCTCTCACATGACCTCAATACACCCAGCCCAGTAGCTATAATATTATTCATCATGCAGAATTGCAATTACTTATTTATTGGTTTATCTTCTCTTCTAGGTCGTGTGCACCGTAAAGGTAGGGCTGTGCCCTTCAGATTGTAATACCTAACATTCAACCTGGCACAGACTAGGTGTTCACTAAATGTGTGTGAATAAGTAAAGACTCGTTCAAAATAGTGTGCTGACTAAATGAATGAAGTTTCATTTACCAATGAATTTACTAATTTCACTAACTTTTCTTATACTGCAACTTTTGACAATGCACATTCCGTACTGTATGAAGTGCAGTAAGAAAATGGGAAAGGTTTCTAATTTATCAATGCTAATATTATAAAAACATAAATATGTAAAGCATTTTATATATTTTGTGGGTGGGATCATATGGTTCAGTTTATACATTGGCACATGAATTTGTGGTTCTGACCAAGTGGGGTAGTGAAGAAGACACAAATATGTGTCAATATCCCTCTGAAAATAGTATCAGTTGGTCATATAGGTTCCACCTAAGAACTCTGACAAAGGACCTATTTTTACATAAGGGTATCACAGTTACATCTGTTACCACATATACTTAAATAAAACTTTACTTCCAGTGAAACACTTATTGTTTAATGCTCTGGTAGCTAAACTGATAAACGTAATTTTTAAATGATCCTTGTAGAATCTCAGAGCTTTGGGACTGTGAGGGACTATAGAAATCATTGATTTTACTGATGTGTGTTATTTTTAAGATGAGAACACATATGCCTATAGAGGTATTGAATTGCCCCAAATCATATAGTCACACCTGGGACTAGAATCCAGTCCTCTTGCCTAATTAGTGCATTGCTATCTCTACTACAGCACAGTAAAGTAATTTAAATATAGTTTTTGAAAGTCATTAGGTCTTCCAAAAGTCTAAACCGGATACATAATTTGCATTCTTCTCCACCTTGTGGTGAGAAGAAGTGAGAAGAACACTAGGTTGCGATCATACCACTTGGGCGTGTTGCTGGAGGTTCTTTGTTGCAGCCCACAGAATTCACTCTAGCTAACTGAGGCAGAAAGGGAGGAAGTCCCCAAACATTGCAGAATGGCACCTCTAAGACAGCTGCTGCCCTTACCACGGCTGCAGAATCAGGAAGCCACCTCTGCCCTGAACAGGAAGCTGCTGAATTAGAAAACTGCTTGACAAATCAGGAAGTTGCCACCATGACTACTCCAAAATCCTGCTACTTCTGTCACAACCTAGTGCCCCCGAAATGGATGCCCTGCACCCTGCCTCTCTCTCCATGCAACTCCAGTCTCACATAAGTGCATCTGAATGGCGCTAAATCATATGCAGAACCCTCGCTTCAACAAAGGAGTCTGGGAAATGGTGTTTTTAGCATAAGAGAGAGGATCACTAGACTGGTTAGAATGGCTAGTGAGTGAGCCAATCCTCAGTATCCAACACATTGGTTTTAATCTTTCTTGGATGATCATGGGACAAATTTAATCTCTCTAAGCCCTAAATAAGACAATGGATATGAAAGCAGCTTGTCGTAAAAAGATGCAAAATGCCAGTTTAGTATTATTCTCCATGCCATTTGTACCCTCCTAGTTATTCCTACTTTTGTTTAGCCTATGTGGTGAGCTAGTGGGATGAAATACAACTGTCTTACAAAAATACCACCCTTTTATCCAATCCCCGAATATATCTGCCCCTGAAAATAGTACCAAAGGGAATGAGTAATATGATATCTTTAGCTTGGACTTATTTCCATGGCTAAGTTTAGAAGAGTATTTTAATGAGTCTTCTTGTTAGCAGGCTATAGCTTAATGCCATTTGGCTCTCCCTGAAGACTCTCCTGAAACTATTCCTGATCTTGAGACTTATTTTACTTTAAAGTAAGCTGGCATGCTCTGAGTCTTCAGTTGGTTCATTAATTGCCTGGTGGGGAATGAGTGACCTTAGAAAACTTACTGGTGTCCTTTGGCAAAATTTTGACTCATTAAGAACATTTTTAAAACCACGTTCAGAATCCAATTTACTGGCTTGGGAAAACTGACCCTCCATTTGGACACTAGTCATTTTCCAGTGGTCTGGGCAGTTTTGTGCTCTCTATGACAGTCCATCTCAATCTCAAGTTGCTGCCCCTTCTTCTTATCTGCCTTCTACCCCCTTCCCACATTCTTTGCCATGACATTCCTCAATTATTTTTATTTCCAGGGCTATATGAAATAAAAATGTAAAGTACATTCCTACATATGCTCATTAAGTTCTCTTGGATAATGAGCCATCGTTATTGTGGGTGAGAAAGAGGATCATTGATTCATTCTGTGGGGAAAACATGACACAAATTAATTTTCAGTATTGGCAGGTATTTGTACTTACACTTCCCTGTGCTGAAAATAATATTTCTTGCCATTTGAAAAATGAATTCAACATTATGATTTGTAAATATTGCTTATAAGGATTGTAAAACTTTCTGTAAAATGTAGGTTATCTCAACTGTGACTGCATAGTGGTAATCCGAACTCTTTCTGATGGTGCTCAGGTCCTTGGGCAATCTCTCTGGTCTTCCATTTCCCTACGTATAAAACAAGATGCGTTTCATCTCTAACATTCTAACAGTCTATGAATCAATGAATGTTTAACTACCCAACTAGAAGTGATGACTCTTGCCTACCTCACTGATCTATCCCTGAATAAGCATATTAGGTTATAGGACTGCAAGGGCATTACTAAATTCTCTTTTCTATCTTTCTCCTCCTTCTCCTCTCTCCTCCTTCTTCCATCTATCTCTTCTCCCTGAACTAATAGATTCTAAGATTAAAAAATAGACCCGAAGGGGTTGTCTTTCTTTGTATGCTCAGAGCTGGAGGTGGGCATGGCTAGTAAGAGGTAAGAGTAGAATTATGTTTGAGTCTTACTTTTCCTTAAC
The DNA here is from genome assembly GCF_020826845.1 of Diceros bicornis minor. Lineage (NCBI taxonomy): Eukaryota > Metazoa > Chordata > Mammalia > Perissodactyla > Rhinocerotidae > Diceros > Diceros bicornis. The sequence goes on along the minus strand of NC_080772.1, from coordinate 17,779,233 downwards.
AGAAGTCACAAGACATACCTCACCAGAACCACATTAACAGGGAAAGTTTTCACTTTCCTTCTTAGCCTTGTTGCTCCTCATGAGCAGTTACATATTCAAATGAATCTGTCAGGGACAAGAGTCTGGTGCTTGAGTTCCTGCTCGGCCCGATGACATTGATTTGTGAGCATAATGCTCGGCTGCGGGATGTGTGACAGATAAATTTTATCAAAATTAAGGCACAATTAAACATTTCATCTTCCTAATTACTGGCTGTAGATTCAGCCTGATGACCATGTGCTGTAAGAAATCAGCGACCATTACACATTTTAATGGAGCACAGCTGTCTTACAGCTTGGTAATATTTGCACAGTGCCACAGAACTGTAATTTATGATAAAAAGAAAAAATGTGTATCGGTGCTTTTTTGCCAAAATAGATTAAGGATTCATATACTTTAATGAGATTTGGACCTAGTCTTGGATTATCGTTATAAATGATTTATGTGCATGTTGGTGGACTCCTGTAGCTCGGAGTTGATTTGTGTTTTGGTCTACCAATATGTAATTCAATATTTATTCTTGAGCCAATATCTATCACTTTCCCCCCTTTCTCTTTCTCTTGCATCTTACATTTCTTTCGCCTCTCACAAAGAAGGACAGATGGGAAGGTAAACAGAGCAAAAAGGCAATGGCAGGAAGGGCCTTGTTGAAAACAACTGTAGCGTCTTTGAAACTCATCGAGAGGAAGTCTAGGGAAGGGTGGAGGTACCGCGGACCGCAGGAGCAGAGGCAGCATGTGGGCCTCTCTTCGCCAGCCTTGGCCTTGGGTGCAGCCACAAAAATCCGTGCTCACTGGGGCAGAGCAGCAGATGAGCCCACGAGGACCAAGCCTGACTGTAGAATTGGTCTTTGATCTTCTGAGAAGAGGGGTGGCTGAAAATTAAACTCTCTTCCTCTGTTTCTTCATTTGTAAAACGAGGGGAAAGACTCATTTCGCTCCCCCTTACTGGGATTCATGAGTACTAATGAGGATGGTTATCATTTATCTATAATTATGGAAGGCAACATGGCTGAGCTACATCTCCTTACTACCCATGCTGGAAGGACGTCCAGGCTGTGAATTTGACACTACTTGCTGTTAACTACTGTTGTTATGTCTCTTTATCACTAGTCTTACTGGAAAAACACTTGCAAGTGCATATGTTTGTGAACGAATTGCTTTCAACAGATTGGTCACCAGTAGGGTCATGAGCAGTCAAAAAATGTACATGGAAATTGTATGTGAACTGTTTGTGCCTGGTGCAGAGTTGTTGTCAATTGGGGAGTAAATGTAACTTGTTGTATCTGATTAGTAATTATTATGGTGATTAAACTGGTCCAGGCAAATTGATGCCGTCATCTCCAACCCTCCTTATGTGAAAAAGATACATATCTCTTCAGAAATATTTCTTTTCAGAAAGCACACTGTGGATGAGAGAAAAAGGCAAGATACTAGAATCGACATGAATCTGCTCAGTTTAGGTGTTAACTTGCCTACTGAAAACAGAGAACATAGCCTAATGAATTCAGAAGGCCTAAATATATATATGTAACAGGGAACGAAGAGCTCATCTTTTTATCATCCCGATCTTCCCCAGGCTTGATTTATTTCGGCACTCATATGCTGGAATGTTTCATACTGTACCAGGTTGCATATGCTTGCACACTAATTCTCAATTGCCGTATGCAGTTTGTGACAACCATCTGCTTCAACCTCCCTTTGAGTTCTTTCTCCCACTCAGCCCAGCTGAAGTAAAAATATGGACAGAAACAACTTCTGCAGGGAAATGAAAAAGTTAATAGGAGAGTTAAAGTTATATTGTGTATCTGCCTTTCGCATGGATGTGCTCCTGCAACTTATGCTCCACTTATCAAATATTTCTGAAGTGCCAAGCCTGACACTTAGCAGAAAGCTGTAAAAAATGCCATGTTTCCTCTGACAGTCTTGGCTGTGGAGGAAAGGTAATAATAAAATATGTACATCTATGCACATGCCGACGCTAGAGCCCGCTAGTACTGCTCCCGCAACCTAGACTTACAGTATGTAGCACCTTGTCACACACCAGAGGGCGAGGAGGGAGAGGAAGAAGGAAGAGAGAGGCGAGCATATTTGAAAATGCCTGAAAAAAATCAACAACACATTTTGGAGTTTGACTTGAAAAGGAAGGTTGATATACAGTTCCTAAAAATTATTGAATTAGAATATAGGAGAAAGAACGTCTATCACTACGGAGCTCAGATCTTGTATTTTTTTGCATGGAGCATGAAAAGGGAAAACAAGGAAAGGTGTCTGAGAATTTTAAAAACAGACATTAAGTTTGTGTATTTGTGTTTGAGAGAGAGATTTAGAAAACAGAGTACTTGAGTTACCAGAACACATACCACTGTCATGAAAGTGATTGTATTTATTGTACTTCATCAATTCAGAGGCACCACCAATTGTATCAGACCTGATCCCATGAATGCTGAAATGTGAAAAAATCATGTCTTAAAATCAATGAGAAGTTATCTCTATCTATCTCTTTATCTATCATCTATCTATCTATCTATCTATCTATCTATCTATCTATCTATCTAGCCAGCTATTATCTATCTTACCTATTTATCTAACATATTTTCTATCTATCTATACCTATATCAATATTTATACCTATATCTCTCCAAGTTGATCAAAATATGGTACCAAGATCTTTCATACCAAGACCATGTGTTTAACTATAAGAGCAAAAGAAAAATGACCTAGACGCCATAAGAAGAATGCATGGTATGGGAAATTTATGGGAGAAGAAGGAGAGAAGAAATAGGAGGAGGATGAGAAAGGAGGAAAGAAAAAACTGAATATGTATAGAGAAGAATAGAAAAGCAATCAGAAGTAATGCTGTTATACCAATATTCAGAAGACCACCGTTATAGTCTCTGTCTTCCAAAATGATTTATATTTCTACAGAAAAAGCACAAGGTGAGAACTTGAAATGAAATTGGCAGATAAAGAAAAAAGAAATGTCCTGGATATAGCGTCGATGAGTTTCAGAAGGAATCATATATACAGCCTGGTGAATCATTACTAAAATGGGCCAAATACAAGTTCAGTGTGTTCTCTTGGAGTCTGAACCACCAGATTATGTCTAATTATAATTAATCAGTTCTAAAAGCCACAAGTCATGTCAATATTATTTGTTGCATTTTACCCTTTCCTTTAAACTTAGGTGGTTTATCAGAAGAATTTCAGTCTAAATATATCAGAACCAGATTTGTATAGCCAGGATATATCACATTATAATTATTGAGGGAATTTAAAAATCCTTTTAAGAAATCCAATTATGTAATGGTTTAGAGCATGGGCTTTGAAATCAGAAAGTCTGAGTTAAAATTCAGCTAGAGTTCTGACTCTACCATTTATGAGCTTATGAACTTGAGCCTCAGTTTCTCTATTTGTAAAATGACTAAAAAGAGCATCTATTTTATTGTTGTTAGGATAAAGTGAGAAAGTATATGTAGATCACCTAGCACACTGTTTAGTACATAATAAATGCTCAATAAATGATAGATACTCCTCTTATTGTCAAAAGTCTGGAGGGAACAAATGAAAAAAGCTTCATGGGGAGTGGGAGGGAAATATTGAGAAATGATTAAGGACGGTTTGTGATGGATGAGACCCTGAATTCTTTGGTGGGCAGGTGGTGATGTGAGAGGTTCAATTTGGTTGTTAGAGAAAATGTGATCTTTTGTCATCATATGGTGGTGAAGCTTAAACAGGATTGCACATGCTGCTGATTCTTCTACAAATACTCTATAAAACCACAGCACATGGTTCCATTTCTGGAAATATAATTACTTCACTACCAAATGGAACTGATTTATCTTATAAAGGCAAAGCTTTGCCAGCTTTTGTTGATTAACGCTTGAGGTCAGTTTGAAATATGTGTGTGTATATATATTACATATGTGACTACATAGATATATACATTTCTTAATATCTTTAAAAAACCTTTTGTAATTTGGATCTTTGAAGGTGGTCTCCATTTTGTTTCTCTTAGTGTCTTCTAGAAATTGAAAGACTTGATCACTGTCATTTTTATTTTCAGCTAATTGGTTTCATCTACTTTGATTTGTGTTATACAGCAGAATTTTTAGAAGCCAGATGCCTAAAACACATAGGTTAAAAGCAGGTCAATATCAATACAAGGCTATCATTTTACAGTTTAGTGAATATATTTACAGATTCCATAGTAACAAGCCTATTGACTTAGGCACAGTGAAATTATTATTCTCAACAAATAATCCGGCACAAAAATGTTTTCTTCAGACCCTGTGCACCTATTAGTCACCGATGAGAGCCCAGCACCTGACTGTAGGGCTTATGAAAGTTTGAAGTGGGGGAAGATGAGCTGTAGCTTGGGGCTCTTGTTAATGACTACAGCATCCTCTCTTTGCAGCCAAGGCTGGCAAAGTTCACAAGAAACAGCAGGGTTTAAATAGCTCACTGCTAGTCCTAGCAGGGTTCTTGTCAGTCAAATATATTCACTGCATACCTATTGTGTGCAGAATGTGTCTTTTCACTTGCCAATTCTGCACTGAGAGGTTATTTTAGCTCTTTTTATCTTTATGACCTGCAGACTGGTAACAGCATTTCTAGCAGTGTGTTCATTTTAACAATAATTTATTCCAATAAAACAAGGTAGATGTTCCCTAGATATGGCCACCATATGCCCTGAATTTTCTGGGATAATCCTGATTTCATGTAATTTTATTTTTATTCCAATAAAGGCAATTAGTGAGATACATAATGAAATGTGATTTCAATTTTTTACATTATTCTGAGATTTCATATAATGAATTTGTATATCAGAAAAAAAATATTTTGCTACATTATGTTTATGGATTTCTAGTTTGGAAAGTGTGGTTACTGGGTAGGCCGTGGTGTTCTTTATAAAGGGATTTTATTTTTTACTTCTTGCACAAACACTGTGTTATTTCACAAAGGCATGCTAGGATCTATGTATACCTTTGGCTCCATTGATGACTTCCCAGATCCTCTATCTCTTCCCCCAGGGACCACTGAGGGTTACATCCTGATATAGTCATAGATCTTACATCTGCTAGGAATCTTTAAGCTTTGAGTAACAGAGACCTCGGCTTAAACTGGCACAAACAACAGAGGAGATTTGTTAGGTCACATACTTAAAAAGGCAAGGCGGGGCTGGTGGTAATTGAGACTTAACTTGGAAACTCGTATGATGTCGTCAAAGACTGATTTACTCTCACTTTCTCTGTCCTTGTGTTGACTTCATTCTCAGACTCCACACAGGGCCTCTGACGGCCCTCAGTTGCCTCATGGTCTCAAAATGGTCCCAGCACTTGTAGCCCTTACATTTTCACACCTCACTGCTAAGGAAAATAAGGGTTTCTTTTGGTAGCCTCCATGGAAGAGAGATGTTTTTCATTCCCAGAAGCCCTAGCAAACATTTCCTCTGCTTCACTGGCTATGCTTAGGGTCTGTGCTTTGTCCTTATTGAATTACTTGGCCATAGGGTTGGGATTCACCAGTGGGTTTAAGCTAATCAGGCTCCACTTTAAAATTTGGGAGTGAGGTAAATTGTATCTATGTCATATCATGTGATTAAAAATGGTTCCTCCAAAGAAAAATTTGGGTTCTGTTACCAGGAGAGGGGTGGGAAAGAATAAAATAACAAATATCTACCACAAGTCTCTGTGTGCATACCATTAAAACACAATTTATGTAATAAAAGAGCATGTAATGCAAAAACAGTCAAATTACATTATCTGTAGATGCTGAGTGGTCAGCCAGACTCACACACTAGTTGAAAGTTTCTTTATCAAAGACTGGTCACATAGCTTATAAGATTAAACTTCATGCTTGAGCCAAAGTGCTACCTAGAGATCTTCAGTTTCACTCATAAATAGTCAAAATTACAAATGTTACATCAGGAAATTCCAAGTGGGCAGAACAAAGAAGCATAATGATATCAACATTTCTTTTGAACAGCATGGGAATTATGAGGATTCCAGAGGTCCTTAGATCACTGAACAGAGAGGAACATTCTAGAATTATGAGTCTAAGGTGGTATAAACCCTTAATATGGCATCTTGCAAACTTACTCCATTATGGATATCACTGGGGGAGCTTATTTAAAACACTGATGCTGGGGTTCCACCTTAAACCTTCTGAATCAGTATCTACAGGGGAAGAGTCTGCTAATTTGTATTTTCAAAAACAGGCAAATTGGGGAAACATCAACTTACTCTACATCTCCCAGTTATCTACTGTAAAAGTGACATGAATTTATGCAGAACTGGGAGGGTGCCATTCGGAATTGCCACCTTCATTCATTCATTCAGCAAATGTTTATTTTACATTTATTCTGTTCTAGATACTATGCTTCTAGATAGTAAATATACAAATAAAAATAGTCAGATAGAACCTCTCGTTTCATGGAATTTATGGTGTTATAGGAACACAGTTAATAAACAAGAAATAGGCAGATAATGTGATTACAACTGTGATACTGCTCGGGAAGAGGGAAAATCCCTCCCCCACTTCCCCTTAAGGTTCTTATGGCTGGCCAAATAAAAAGGCAAGTTAGCAGGAGAAAATCAAACAAAGTGTAATAACATGTATACATGTTATTAAATGTAATAATAAGTAATATAATGTAATAATATATGTAATAATAATTTAATAATAATGCAAATAAAATGTATACATGGGAGAAACTCAGAAAATAAAAACCGAGCAACTCGTTATCTGAAGTTGATCGATTAAATATTTTTCAGCTCAAGATAAGGAGGGTATTGGGGTGGTGGTTTGGGATTTCAGAGGGGAAGAAGACAATTCACAAGGAGACGGAAATGCAAATGTTTGTCAGACAACTCTTTACTGGGCCATCTATAGAGAATGTGGCCTGAGAGACAGAATTTTTTAGAAGATGGGCTTGTTGGTGCCTTTCTTATCGCACCTATTTTACATTACAGTACAGCCATCATATGGTAGTGGCTCCTTCCCAGAACAGGCCTTCTATGTTAAATTCTTTAGGCAGTTTGGGAGGGGAAGCTCAAGTGTTCTTCCAGAGTCTTCTAAGCCTTTATTGTCTCCAGCTCAAGATAATCTGCATACTAGAGTGGCGCATCTTGGGGCAGCCTGCCCTGTGCACCATCAATACATACTGCAAAGGAGAAGTACAGGATACTAAAAGAATGATGAGGAGACCTAGCATCATCAAGATATCCTTAACTACTTAACCATTAGTTGGTCCAAGTATGTGACACAATTGAATCTCCAGTAGTAAATGACAAACATTAGGATAAGTCCAAGATGGACCATGCTCCATGCAGCATGACTAGGGGTGCAAACTAGCCCAGATAATATACATTTAAGAACCTCATAGAAAGAGATTTTGAAGTAACAACTCCATAACTAGAGTTTGGAGTTTATCTTTATACATCTCCCTAATGTTTATTTAAACTGAGAGCTCAAGCTATTTCCTGATTTCAAAGACCAAATTTCTAGAACCAAGGGACTGTAGATTTTACTACATTCAACATTTACAATGCAACTGTCAAGCTTGTGTATGTAGACATCAATGTTTTCTTTCTTCCTTCACTAGTGGATTCTACCAAACTTTTACTTATTTACTAAAAATTTACTTTACTGAGGCTATGTGTTTGAAATAGACCTTGCAGCCATTGCAATGCAGTCGAATAGATCAAACATTCCTTTGTTGTTTCTCCCACGCAAAATTTGAATATCACAGAAGATCAAAGCAAGAGATATTTCGTCACTTGCATTCACAAGAATAGATGACTTTCTTTTCTATTCTATTTCTTTTCTGGTATTACTGTTTCAGTGTGATGATTTGGTAGTGAGTAAAACAGTGCTATTATAATGCTTATTTTGTAAATGAGACTTATTGTTGGGATATATCACAAATCTTCATTTTAAATACCAAAGGCCTGAGGTTTGTGGATTCAAATAACAGAGTAGAAAAGAATATTTTGACTTTCTGAATATACTTTCAGGCCTCGAGTTGGTATAGAAACTAGAATTCTATTAGTTTTACTGAATTGAGATTAAAATATTTTCTGGTAAAAATGCTATGTCTAAGGCAATGGACTGAAAAATATCAGGTGATTCTTCTCAATACATAGATGAACCTCTACAGTAGTTTCATTTCAGGTTGATAGTTCAATAAGCAAAAATTCTTATCTCACTAATATCCAGGATTTTAAGATTGTTACTTTTGTTGTAAATCAACTTCTTATTTTCCTCCAAAATAGGTTATTATATAATACAATTTTTTATTTAACTTAGGATTTTTAAAAAAATATCAAATTGATAAAATGCTGCTTTAAGACTGAATTACATTAATCAATATTGCCATGATTTCTTGGCATCTTAAAAATGTAACTCAAGATCTCTGTTCATTATAAACTACTTGTTACTAGGTTGAGTTTGTGTTTTTGGAGTAGGATCCTAATGGTCATTAAGCCAACTCTCCTTTATACACAATTAGCTGCTTGTTTTTCATAAGTGCATTTCGACTTTTGCCTACTTGAAACTGAAATATCTTTAGGAAAATTAAAAATTCAATCAGCAAATTGATATTTTGGTTTCATAACCCAGGCATTTGGAAACACAGACTGCTGAGGGTTTGTTGTTGTTGCTGTTGCTTGGTTGATTTTCTTTTTTGCTTTTCTTCCAGATGTTTTGTATCATAAAAATATAGCCATAGAAAATCCCTATTCCTAAGCAAATAAACATGTTTCTCTTCCTCGTTAAGCAGTGTAGATAAAGGTGACTATAATCAGTACACAGTACTTTTGGTAATTATTTAACAATCTTTTGTCTGAGTTAATACCTAGCTTAGAGGCTAAGTATCAACATAATAAGATATAATTCTTAGAGGTAAACTTTTAGGAAAAAAAATCAAAGGAAAAAATAGAAAAACAAAAATAAAACGATTGTCTACTTATGAGTACTGGGTATTTTAGGGGTTCAGATGGTATGCTATTTATTTGTCAGGACAGGCAATGAACAGAAGAAGACATAATTACGAGATGGAGAGACTGAGACCTGATAACATCGTTTGAATTCCTAGATCCAGCAGTGCTATATGCAACTTTAGACTTTTCAAATTTATAAGCCAATAAATTGCTTTTTTATAAAATTTAAGTTACTTTGTGTTTGGTTTCTGTCACTTGCAACCAAAAATCCCAACTAACATATCAGATGTTGAAAAAAAAAATACCAATGATGCAAAGTTCTATTTGTGGTTATGAGAGAATGAAAATACAATACAATGTGATTATATATTTATGATCTTTCATAGCGATATAATAAGGCTTGATAAGAGGATATTTTCTTATAGATTTAAAGCTAATGAGTTAGAATGTGAGTTAGAGTTGATAACAGTTTTACTGAAGACAAAATAACCAACTAAGATAGAGTTTTTATGCCTTTAATTTAATAATTACTTTTGTAATTACCTGGTATAGGAGACTGCCACAGCACATTCTGTAAGCCCTTTTTCTAAGAAAAAGACAAATCAACAGAATTCACTGTAGGATGTAATATGGTTGTTTACAGTTTTATAGAGTAAACTAATGTTCCAAACCATCTGCCTCTGTAACACAGATGACCCCAAGTTCGGTAAGTTCCATTTACTAACACGAAGAACTGTATATATACATATGGGAAATGTTGCTATTAAAAAAGGAAATTAAAATCTTTGAGCACTTAAACTATCCATAAAATTGTTGAATAATCCCAGATAACTGAGACCTTGTAGAAAAATGACGACTTTTAATGATTCTTAAGCAAGAAGAGGACAGCTTGATACGTAAGAAGGATTATAGTAGAATCGCTGGAGCTTTTCAAGACATGCTTTCTTCTGTTTTAGTATTTATTGCATACATGGGGCAAATGCATTCAGCATTTCAGTCCAGTGTTTGTTTCCTGACACCTGTGCCAGTGAATGAAAGTTTGTACTTGTACTTTATTGAAATGCTACTATAGAAGAGATATACTTACTACTTTGTACCCTGCTTGATAAATGTACTGTGTTTCCATACTCAACTTCACCTCTAAACCATCACCACCACAGGGAAACAAACCAATAGGTTCACCCCTGGCACCGAAGATAAGCTAAAGGGCGCTAGATGTTTGAGATGCGCTAGGGAGCCACCAGTCAATCCCAGGTCCTGCTCTTTGGACAATTTCTTCTTACCTGATAAACATGCTCCTACAGGGGGTCACATGTGCTCCTTATGCTTGATCTATTCCCTCTGCTTTTTAAAAAAATCTTTTCTCTGCTTCTCATATTTCCATGTTTATAGTTTGGTTCTTCTGTTTTAATGGTGATGTTGCTCCTAGTCATAGCTAACAACAAACTTCACCCATTTTTATTTACCAACTTTTATTTTATTAATCTGTTTATTTGATTATTATTTTTACTGGCACTCACTCTAATTTTTATGATTATGATTATTACTAAAGTAACTGGTTAAATTTGACTATGTACTGGTTATTAAAATTAAAAATTATTTGGAGAATTAGTATGAAGCATAGGATGATGATGCCTTCTTCTATAGAGAGTGTTATGGGTTGAACTGTGTCCACCAAAATTTCACATGCCAAAATTCCAACCCTCAGTACCTCAGAATGTGAACTTATTTGGAAATAGAGTCATTGCAGATGTACTTAGTTAAGATGAGGTCATACTGGAGTAGGGTGGGCCCCTGATACAATGTCACTGATGTCCTTATAAAAAAGGGGAAATTTGGACACAGATGTGCACATAGGGAGAATGTCATAAAAAGATTGGAGTTATGCTATCACAACCAAGAAACTCCCAGAAGCTAGGAGATACGACTTCCTTAGAACTTTCAGAGGGAGCATGGTCCTGCCAACACCTTGACCTCAAAATTCTAGCTGCCACAACTGTGAGACAATAAGTTTCTATTGCTTAAGCCACCAAATTTGTGGTTCTTTGTCATGGTAGCTTCAGGAAACTGATACAGAAGGTGTACTTTGCTTGCACTTTGGGTACAGATGAAGAAACTCATGCCTTCGGCTGGTGAATACACCTTATGCTTAGAAGGTGATCCTCTTCGGGTCGTTTAGAATGTCTCTTGCCCTCCTTCAACAACCTAGTAGATGGAGACAGTTCCTGACTCACTGGTCAAAAACAAGAGAGTTCAAGGGCAAAAGGACACATCTATGGGAAGACCCTTCCACTCTAAATTTAACACTGTTTTTCTGTAGTATGTGCTCTCACATTTTACATGTCTGTGTTTACAATCTCAGGGTATTAGCTAATGTCTCTTCTCCCTACAATACTCAGCTTGAGTTAAAATAAGCTTTCATGAGAAAGTCCAGATACATTTATAGTTTAATGAGCCAAATAGCCCAATTTCCTAAAGATAAGTCATTTGAAAGAAGGGTTCAATATGCTTTTTCCAGCCAATTAAATATTTTTCAAAATAGCTCTTTAGTTATACAGGTAAACCTAAATTTTTAGAGAGACAGTAGATAGGTTTAAAAGCAGGTTAATAAAGGAAACAAACCCTTAACTATAATTAAAGACTTTATTCATTGAAAATTAACTTATATTATTAACCAACTTAATTTAATTCTAGATTTTATCCTAGCTTGAGTAGACTGTTTTTTCGAATTTTTCTAAGTTTCCCTACTCATCAGGCTAGTTTCTAGGCTGCTTTTTTTCCTGTCATGTATTATCCATATCCAATCATAAATGTCTATTTGTATAATTCTTAACACCGGATATTGAACTAAAAGCAGAAATAACAGTGATACCTTATATCTGTAGAATGCCTTATAATACGGAAGGCACTTTATATAGTAGATGCTATCTTAAACTACTTACACATACATCTACTAGATGAAGAAAATTTTTCATCTATTCCTCAGCACACTGAGGACCAGGGGCCAGTAGGCGCCCCACCAGCAACCTGCTCATCTTCATGCCCCACAGTGGAACAATTTCTACCCAGTTCTGTTTGTCCTCAAAACTGTTTAAGTGAGGTGTACCTGTTAATTGTGTAATTTAAATAAATATTATATGAACCAGTGGCATAAGAGTGCAACAGGAAAGAGAATTGTGTCTATAAAACCTACATCAATACTTCAGAAGGACCAAAAATGGCAAATCATGTCAAAAATTAATTTCAAATTGGTTGTGGGACAGACATCATAAAAAAAAATTGAAAAACAAATCTGGAAGAATTCTACCCAGGTTGCTTTGCAAATATTTTTGAATTATTATTGTACTTTAAAGGGACACACTAGAAATCATAGACAATACACTTTATGTATGATTTATGAAAGAAAGAAAACTCATCTCCAATCAAATGCTGTGGTTGGCAGAATAATGTCCTGATCCCCACCCCCAAAGATGTCCACATCCTAATCCTCAGAACCTGTGAATCTGTTACCTCACATGGCCAAAGGGATCCTTGCAGATGTGACTAAGTTAAGAATTCTGAGATGGGGAGATTATCCTGGTTTATCCAGTTGGACCCAATGTAATCCCAAGGGTCCTTCTGAGTGGAAGAGAGACAGGAGAGTCAGAGGCAGAGACAGAGAAATGACAGCGGAAGCAGAGTTGGGTGGGGGCCATGAAGTCAAGAAATGTGGGTGTGCTGTGGAGGCTGGAAAAGATAAGGAAACAGAATCTCCCGTAAAACCTCCTATGGAGGCTGCCCTGTGCCCTGCTGACACCTTGATTTTAGCCCAGTGAGATCCGTCTCGGACTTTTGACCTCCAGAACCATAAGATAATAATTTTGTATTATTTTAAACCACTATGCTTGTGGTAATCTGTTACAGCTGCAATAGGAAACTAATACACATATTTCAAGAAAAAGCTTTGTCTATCCACATATGTAGAATGTGTACATTTTCGTTCAAAATTAAAATTAAATTATTGTAACATGTATGTATCATTTTTTAATGATTTCCCATTTACCCAACTTTTTAATTAATTGACCAACTCTAGGCTCCGATTGCTTCAAATTAGAGTACTATTGCTCTATGTGGTGTCTCATTTTATCCACAGGAGTTTTGTGGAGTCCATTTCACAACTGCTTTCAAAGTTGTAGTTTCGTCTCTGTCTTCAGCTTTATGACTCAGATGGAAGAAGTCATTTCGCTTCTTTCTTATTTTCACTATGAAAATTAGGGGTTTGGACTTTTAAACTTTAACAATGTATGATTTTTAAATTTTCATCAAATAATCTGACTTATCTTCTCTCACCTGTTTAATTTGTAGCCGAAACCCTTGGGTTTATCTGTGCTTTAGCTCTGATTTAACTTGAAATTAAAGTCCGTGTGTTTCACAGCTGCTGGCTGCCACTAACCAGGGACTTAGGACTGAAATATTTGAAGAATGCTGGAGTCAAGAGACCAGGATTTCAGATCTTATTGATACTAACTAGCTGGGTGTCCTTTGACAAATCTTTTAATCTCTCTGGGCCTTAGTTTTCTCATTAATAAATTATGAATTTGGAGTCAATAATTTTAAAGGTCTTTTTTAGCTCTATAATTCTATGATTCCATAATTCTAATTCCAGGAAAATTCAGCTCTAAGGAATGTTGAATTTCTCTTCAAGGTGGGAAGAAAGATATTATGTCTTATAGGATATCTATGCACGGCCCTGTATATTCCTATGAATAGCTCTTCTAAGGAGTTGAAAGTATCTATAATTTGCCTAATTTATAATATATCATATATCCCTTATCATATATCCCTAAAAACTCTATTCAGACACAAATTACTTTTTGTTGGGGTGACCCTATCTTAGTCAAGAATCTAGCCCATTCGCAAGACATTGCAAGTTCCCACTGTTATGGGCATCGAGCTGAGTACTAGGGAGGGTTCCAGCACCTCCCACATTAGGAGGAATCAGACTTGAAGACGGATCAATTATAATATCACCCGGTAAGTGCTGTGACAGAGGGTAGAGCTAAATGCAGAATATGGACAAGAAAGAAGTGATTAACCTCATCTGTAGTAGTGACAAAGACTTTCGAGTCTTTTTGTGCAAAGCTTTCTGACCCATAAGATGCATCCTGAAAGTTCTGAAGAGCAAGTTTGGGGGTTAGGGGAGCATTTCAGGCAGAGAAAATAGCCGATTCGAAATGCAGAAGTGTGAAAGGCATGGAATTTGGGGGAAAAGGTGAAAATTTCACCATGTTTCCATAGAGAGCAGTGGGATAAAGGACTGGGAAAGTATGTGGAAGATAAGACAGAAAAAGTGCAGGCTATTTCATGCCAAACTAGGGGCAACAAGGAATCAACAAAAGTTTCTACACAGTGAAATGACAGGATCAGATGTTATTTTTAAGGAGTTAATTCTGGCAGGTATTGGGAGGGTGCAGACTGGTGGGTGAGGTTTTGTGGAAAGGAAGTGGAGAGGAAACTTCAAGAAATACTGAATACTGAACTAAAGCAGTCATGTTTGGCAGCCATTTCAGAAGAAGAATGCATTGGCTTTTATCAATGGGTATCCTTTCCCAGGCACTGCCCTCTATCCCAGGAGAGGCTGCCAGGTCAATGACTGAGTCTTTGTTTATTCTCAGAGCAATGAGGAATATTTTACAATACAGAATTCCTGGCCATCACCACTGATAGCATGAAAATGTCATATTGTTAAAACACATGTAAACAGAATTTACAAGGATTCAACGGATTATAAACTGGTTTCTTATCCCTTCTTAAGGCTATGAATACATTGCAAAATCTAGGACAGTTAAATACTGTATTTAAATTCGGATGTGATATTTACATATGTTACTTATTCTTTTTATAAAAATCTGCCCTAGTGAGATTTAATCAGTCTTTGCAAGTTTATATACTCTATGTAGGGAGAGTGGTTTAAACTAAGTTGATTGTTTTAACCTGACTAAATTCTCCAACCAACCTTACCAACAGAGAGATATATCAGAATCAGGTTTCACTAAAAGTGACAGAAAATCCAAATAGCAATGTCTCCAAAAGATAGAAGTTTGTCTTGTGGCTAAATACATATGATATGTAGCAGAGAGCTGGGAGTAGGTAGAGCAGTCATCAGAAACTGAGCCTCCTTCTGTCTTATTGCTCTGCCATCCTTAGCCCATGATTTCCACCTCATGGTCAAAGACGGCTGCTAAAGCTTCAAGCATCATTTCTTCATCTGCCAGTAGAGTAGAGGGAAGAAAGTAGACCTTTGTGCCTCTTTAAAGACCTCTTAGAATTCATGCGTGACACTCCTGCTTACAAACAGTTAGACAGGATATATTCACGTGGCAGCAACGTAGCTGAAAAATATAATCTTTTATTCTAGATGGCATTATTCTGACTCATAATTGGATGGTTTATAACTAGGGAAGATGAGCCAAGTATGTATTAAAAGATAACTAAACTAGTCGTCTCAACTGGAAGGAGACACTGGATAAAGTACGATAATAATAGTAGGGTCAAAATTAATGGCTTTAATAGTCTAAATGACCATTTAGTGATCAGTGCAACAATTAAAATTAAAAAAATTCATAGTAGTTGGGACAGAGACCGCCTAAGAGATACAACAACTAGGAGAGTGGAAACTGAATGGTTTAACTGTTCATATATAATATATTCCTATATATATTATATATATATAATATATTATATATATAATGTATGTTATATATAGTATATTCCTATATATACGTTATATAATATACATCATATATTTAAAAACATAACAATGAGAAACATAGGTATAGCAGTTTGTCTCCAAGATGGTTGCCATCAGTTCCTTCCCTCTGTATATATACAGGTGGAAAACTCTTAAATTATTTGTGTTCTCTGGGGAGAAGAGAGATGATAGGTGATATATATTCTTTTGGCATTAGGCAGATAAAAATTTTATATTATTACATCACCCACACATACTTGCCAACACTCACTCACCAACCACTACCCTCCACAGCATCCCTTCTCCTTCCAGACTGATGAACATCAGCCTCTGATGCTATCCCAGGTGTCCAGTGTCACACCCAGCTTTGCCCACTCCAAGGGACAGCTACTGCTCCAACACCACTTCCCTCCATGCCACACTCTATTTACCCCCAAGGAAAAGCCAAAAACTTATCTTAATAAATCAATCTGTAATTCTGGATTAAGAAGTACTCACGTTTGATTGGTCCCGATTCTTTCCCAGGTCACATGTAAGCTCGCACCTGGCCTTGTGCCCACTGGAAGGATGTTAATGACTGAAATCAGAGACTGGGGAGGCTGGTAAAGGAGATGACTTTGGAGTGTCAGGGCCTCATAGTGCCCTTTAAATAGTTTCCCATGAGGTGAAGTAGGGGTCACTTATTCTCCTTGAAACTAGGCCTGGCACATATGTAATACCCTGCATATTAGGTAGGCAACTATTATAAATTTAAAATAGGGAAGAATAGTAAAACATTAAAGTGAGAATATTAGGCGTGACAGTTTGTCTTCCAGATGGCTGCCATCGATTCCTTCCCTCCAATACATGAACAAACCATTCCTTGGTGGAGAGGTGGAGTCTGTTCCTCTCCTCCCTCTTGAATCTGGGCTGGCCTTAGAGACTTGCTTGACCAATAAATGTAAAGCCTTGCGGCTTCCACCTGGGTCTTTTGGAATGCTTGCTTTGGGAAGGCTCACTTGGGGGAACCCCCTGCTCTCTAAGAAGTATGACTGTCCTGTGACCACTGTGCTGTAGAAAGCCTGAGCCATGTGCACAGGTCCTGGAGGAAGAGACTCTGTGTGGAGAGTGAGGGGCCATGTGTGTGAGGAAGCCGTCTTAGAAACGGATCCTCCAGACCACCCACCAGCTGAGGCCATGTGGATCAAGATGAACCAGCCAACGAGGCCTTCTCACATTGCTGACCCACAAAGTTGTGAGTAAAATAAAGTATGTCTGAAGTCCCTAAGGTTTGGCATAGATAGATAACTAAAAAAGTAGGTTAAAGAAAGAATATAATATAGGGAAATGTGGATGGAGGATAACCAAAAGGTAAGAGAAGACTGAAGGATTCAAAATGACCTGGAAAACTAAGTCATTGGTATGAAGCTGAATTTCAACGAAGGAAAACACTAGATGATGGGAAGCCAAATCCATAAAGTGAAAGGAGATAAACTGTCTAAGAGAAAAGTATGTTAACACAAAGAAAAACATTCTCAAAAGGAAAACAAAAATCTCAGAAAAAGGGAGAATTCAACTAGCATTGCAAATAATGTGGTCATACTCACCCTGTAAGAATTGTGTAAAACCCAAAATAGTATAATGTGAAAGAGAAACTTGGGAGAAAAATCTCATTGAATTCAGCATTCATATTTTATAAGTAATATCTATTTATTGAGCATGTATATGGGCTAGTTGTTGGTGATTGATAGATGGAGGAGACAATTCTTGCCCTCATGGAGGTCACAAACATATTACCTCTAATTTTTATTCTAGAATAACAACATGGTAACCTCTCCCATTATGAAATATTGGAACCTCTAGTTTGTAGGGGAATAGTAACATTTCTGCATGGTCAATATCAAGCCATGTCTTTAAGAAAAGAAGACAGGGGCCGGCCCCGTGGCTTAGCGGTTAAGTGCACGCGCTCCGCTGCTGGCGGCCCGGGTTCGGGTCCCGGGCGCGCACCGACGCACCGCTTCTCCGGCCATACTGAGGCCATGTCCCACATACAGCAACTAGAAGGATGTGCAGCTATGACATACAACTATCTACTGGGGCTTTGGGGGAAAAAAACAAATAAATAAAATTAAAAAAAAAAAAGAAAAGAAGACAAACACGTCAGGAAACTATAGAAAAGCCAGGCCTGGAAGCTAAAATCTGAAAACTGGAATGACACTAACATAGGGCCATGCCTTCCAGGAAACCTATGTAAAGGTTTGTTGGTAACTGATAATGAGGTTGCAACACTGGATACATAAGGAAGTTACTCAATGAGCTGGAGGGGAGCTTGCTATCGCTTTTTTGAAAAAGAAAAGAGAGGATTAAATAAGAAATACATGAGTGTGTCTTGCTTCATGTATTCCTGAAAAGTCCTATATAATTGGGTTATGTTTTAAAAACCCAAGGATATTTGTTGTCAGGAATCTCAAAGTAAATCTTAGAGTGTAGTGTTAAGGAAGCAAAAGCTCCCTAGACATACTTGCCTTCATCTTTTTTGTTTAAACATTAATTCAAATTTTCACATTCCTATTGCAGTGTAATGGGAGGAAGAATCAACATTCTAAAAAGTCAAGATTTACATCAGCAGTAAAGAGTAAGAGGTGATACAGTCACTGATGTTTCTACTCACTTGGCAGTTTCAACGCATTTCTAGCAGTGACCACGCTTTTTCTTTCCTCTAAATCAGACTAGCCTGTTTCATAAATTTTCGTTCACTCTCACCTTCCCCTTTCACTCCACCCATTGCCAAGGTCCCTTTACCTGTGGCATTTTACACTTGAGGAGAGCTGCTAACGGTTGACAACAAAAGGTCTGCTAATCGCACCAATTAAGAGGTGTGAATGTCACCCGTTACCAGCTTTGTTACTGAACACGTTAATTGGTAATTGTACAGGTGCAGGCTTTTAAGTTCACAAGGTTAACACTGATGCACAGCTTTGTTTTGGCTGTTAGTTTAAATATTGAAAAATCATGGGTAAAGGGCCGGTCTATGTTGAAGAATGAACAGATGCCATTGCTGTACTTTCTCAGTACAGAAAATCTTTAGACTGACTTAAAACAATAAAAGTGACCTTCCAAGAAGTGATTCTCTGTGGTCCATCTATCTAAGGGCAGGTGTTTTTGGTTCTGTTGCCCTCATAGAGGAGCAGGGAACTTGCCTTTATGTCAGAGGACTATGGAACTCCACTGGAAGGTCAGTTGAGGGCACCCTACTTGATGCATGTAAAGTTAATTAAAAGAAAATCCTCTATAAGGATTTTCTGTAGGCAAAGTTTTTATATATTAATCTCCTTCTGAAAGCTTTGCTCATTCATTGAATCGCTGTTATAGATATGTCTTCTGGACTTCCTTTTAAAAAATTTTGACTAATAAAACACCTGAATGAGGGAATCTGTTTCAGAATCACATACCTTCAATTTGCTAGGAACCAAGAGATCACCCTGACCAGCCTCTAATTAAGCAAGGTAACAAAAATTCATTTTACAGAGGGGATAACTGAGGTCTGAACTGTTAAACGACTTGCCCAAGGCCATTAAACCAAGATTAACTTTAATTTGCAAAGTGAGATAGATTTGGGGCAAAGCTAACCTTTAATTGTTCTCTAGCTGAATGAGTAATTCCTAGGAGGAGCTGGTAATTTTTAGCTTGTCTTCAAGCCTACTGAAATATCTTTGCTCTTTCCATGCATCTGTAAGAGCAACTGTTGTTTTCAGTCATTCAAGGGGAAAGTGTGCGGTAAGGGCCTCTTCTATTTTTGTGGTAGACTCCACAACAAATAGAGAACGTCTCTCTGGGAAGCCCGAGGGTGGGTCCTTGGAAACTAAACTGCAAGGTTTTGAGAACTGCTGTGCAATAGTAAAACTTGATGGATTTGAGACCGGTGTCTAGAACCACATTTGAGGTAGTTGATCTGAGTCCTGGGTGACCAGTGATCCCTTTGCTCTTTCTCACGATGAGCCTCACTTGGTATCTGCCTTACAGCAACGGGTAAAATGGAGGTATGAATAGCTGAATGTCCAGGAGTACGGGCTGCCCTTCTCTCTGAACATAGAGGATCAGTCTAACTCTTCACTCGTGATTAAACCAACGAATGCAGTCCAAATTCTTAGCATGTGCCTGGTACACTCTATATGCACAAGAAATGATTGTCATTGTTAACAGTTTATTAGTCTCTGGGGACATCTGCATCTTATATTTAATAACCATAAAAACAACTAGCATTTACATTGGACTTCAGCCTTTTCTTTTTCATGAAGCTAGGGACTCTTTTCTTCCATCCATTTTGCATTGAAAATTCATTTTTAATGAATTTTCTTGTTTTGCAAAGACAGGAAACGTTCAGTATAAAAAACTGTAAAAATACATGTCTTACAATAAAAAATCTGTAATCCTACCTCTCGGAGATAATTATTAACACTTTGGTATGTAGCGTCAAGGATTATATTCTATATGTGCATAACATTTTAAAAATTAAAATAGGACTTGATTATGCAAACTGCTTTGGAAACTGTATTTTTATTTATTATTATATTTAAAACATTTTCTTTAAATATACATATTTATTTCCATCATAAATTTTGTTAGCTAAATAATATTTTTTGTGGATTTTCCATAATTTAACAAATTCTCTATTTTTTTGCATATATTGGTTGTTTCTAATATTTTATAATTATAAAATATACTGTGATGAGCATCGTTGTGGCTAAGTTTCTTTAGATAAATTCTTAGAAGTAGAATTTTTGGGTTAATATACACATATTAGTATCTGTTGCTGCATAACAAATTATCTCAAACTTAACAGCTTAAAACAACACATGTTTATGATCTCGGTTGTCGGTTAAGAGTCTGGGCATGACTTAGCTGGTTGCTCTTCAAGGCACCAATTAAGGTGTCAGTTGTCAGTGGGGGCTGTGGTCTCATCTGACGCAGTACTGGGAGGCATCCACTTCCAAACTCACCCAGGTTGTTGGAAGAATCCATTTTCTTGCTGTTGTAGGACTGAAAGCCTCATTTTCTTGCTTGCTATAGGCTAGAGGGTGCCTTCAGCTCCTGGAGATAGCCTGAAAGTTATTTTTGCCACATGGCTTCCCAACATAGGCAGCCCACAATATGGTAGCTTGCTTCTTCAAGCCAGCAAGGGAGAGAGAAACATACTCCAGCAAGAGGAGTGTTACAATCTTATGTAACAAAATCACGTAATCACATATATCCTGTTTCTTGTGCTGTATTCATTCTATTGGCTAGACATAATTACAGGTCCCATTATACTCCAGGGGAGGGCAAGGCACAAGGGCATGAACACTAGGAAGCGAGGTCATGGGGTCATCCTAAGAATCTGCCCACTATAATACATGTTTAAATTTTTGTTG
This sequence comes from Diceros bicornis minor, assembly GCF_020826845.1. Taxonomy (NCBI): domain Eukaryota; kingdom Metazoa; phylum Chordata; class Mammalia; order Perissodactyla; family Rhinocerotidae; genus Diceros; species Diceros bicornis. Next base: position 17,758,133 of record NC_080772.1, on the reverse strand, counting down.
AATACAACCAAACTGCAATCTCTATTAACAAAGAATTAGTGTACCCTTTTCCCTACAACACTGACCAATTTGTGTATTATCATTTAAAAAAATTAAATTGCCAATTTGATAGGAAGAAAATGATACATTTTAATTTGAATATATTTGTTTATAAATGAAAATAAATATATATTCTTATGTTCTTTGGCCCTTTGCATGTTTCTCTTTTGAGAATTGTCTTCCATGGCCTTTGGCAGAGTATTAACATTTTTCATTGTCACACTTGTTGCAAATATTTTCCCCCATATGTCTGCTGATCTTTGTTTTTTGAGGGGAATATTTAGGGAATATGGCCAATTTTATTTTATTGTAATCAAATCAGACCTTCTTTACATTATTGGTATTCTCTTTACCGCCATGTAGAGTAAATGTTTTCATGCCCCAGGATTACACAAATATTCTAAAATATTTTTAAAAAACATTTGTGAAGTAATTTTACGGTTATTTTTTCATTTACATTTAATCTATCTGATATTGATTTGGTATATAATATGAAACAGATTTATTATTATTATTTTTATGACCACAAATGGTTGGTAAATTTCTAGAAACTCACTAAGACTAAAAAGCCTGAAGGACCTGAAGCAATAAATGGGGACTTGTAGAATTTTTAGCATCATGAGGGACACATAGAACAGATATTTATTTAGGAAATGAAGCTTAAATTATTCCTTGTGGTAGCTGTCTGCTATGAATACTTGCTCAGGTCCCTCTGGTACACCATGAGTTTTCTTTTTGTCTGTGAATGTAGCAGAGAGGTACTGCAATGAATCCCAGGGTAGTCACTGTGAAGTAAATCTGACAAAGTACGGAAGACCTTCCACTGGTCCCCTTCCTTCCCGGTTTGGCAGAATCTGCTAACTGTTCCCCAAAGTGAACTCTCCCCTTCTTCCTCTTAATAATAAAACCTCTTGAGTTGTAACAGGACTCATGAACATCCATTTACAGTCTACATTTCCCATTATCCTTTGCAACCAGTCACAGCCATATGACTAAGATTAGGCCAATGGGATGTGAGTGAAAGTGATGTGTACAATTTCTTGATCATATACTTAAAGAGGCTTTTTCTTGACTCTTTTTTCCTTTTCTTTTATGCTGGAACATGCATGTGCAGGAGATTCAGCTTTAAGCCTGAAGGCAAAGGCAACACTGTAGGGTTGTGGTTCTCAGTGTGGTCTCCAAACCGTCAGCACCAACATCACATGAGAACTTATTAGAGATGCCAATTCTTGGGTCCCACCCTGACCTAGTGAATCAGAAACTCTGGGGTGGGCTCAGAAAGACTTCGGGTAATTCTGATGCCCTAAAGCAGAGACTGACAAAATATGGCCTGTCCGCCAAAACTACTGGGTGTCCTGATTTTGTACAGCTGGTAAGTGAAGAATGGTTTTCAAAATTTTAAAGAGTTGCAACAACAACAAAAAACAAAACCAAAGAAGAATATAAAATTGAGACTATATATAGGCTGCAAAGACTAAAATATTTACTATATGGTCCTTTACAGAAGAAGTTTACCAATCTCAGCATTAAAGTTTGAGAACTACTGCCATAAGAACTGTTAAATCAATGAAATAGAAGGAACTTAGATCCCTGAATAACTTCGTGGAGCAGACCTGCTCTGTCAATTTGGCCTGCTCATCTCAGGAATGCTAAGCAAAGGAAAAATAAGCTTTTGTCATATGTAAGCCTCCATATGTGGGGTGTCACTGTTATAGCAGCTGAGCTCATACCCTGACTAACGGAACAGGTAAGAAGAAGCTGCTATGTAATATGTTGATCTCCCTTTCCACATCTCACTGTTAGCCAGTGGTCTGTGGTTTGCTTTTAGTCCCCTACGTCACATCTTTCCTGGTGGCTCGCCTTAGGGATTCAGATGTTAGATTCCTCTAATAGTCTTCCACATAATTTGAGACCCAGAGGTTTCAGAAAAGTTTACTTGAGCTTCAAGGTCAAGTTGAATCTACCTGGCTGATTACACTTAAATGTTTTCCACTGCAATGCTTCCTTCAGAATAATCAGTAATCTTATAATCAGTAATCTTGTACTTACATATCCTTATTCTGATATACTGAGTTAGAATGCTTGGTGTATCAGCATTGAACAAGCCATCAGGACCTCTCTCCCAGCTGATGCAAACAGATTTATCCTCGTTTGAAAAGGTACATTGAATGGCATCAGTTCTTAATGGACAGGATTTGATGGTGATATCTGTACCTGTTGGCTGCGGGATTTCTTTTTAGGAAGGCAGTTATGATTTAGGCCAGACTCAAAAGACTACTGCAATTAGGGAGGCAACTAGAAAGGTTTAAGTGACCTTATAAGGAGAGGGGTCTGTAGTCCCAGCTATTTGTGTTCTCAGTGCCAGGTAAGTCATCCTGTCTAGAGCAGGAGATGGCGCAATGGAGACTCAGCCTAAAGAAGCACATCAGAGGGGAAGGAAGAGAAAGGGTAGTTCTGAACTACCAAGCTCAGTCTGCAAATACAGCTCTTTTCTAAGTCTCTCCGGAAATTTATAAACCCAACAACAAGCAAGGTGGTACAGCCTGATTTCCAGCGGGAGCAGTGTGTCCCAGGTAGGGCTTTGCACATATAAACGAAGCTCAGGTTGGGGCAAGGGGTGGGTGAGTGGGCCGGAAGAAGGGGCTTGGGTTTGCAGGGAGAGGCGATGGCTTCGCAGCGCTCCATAAGCGCGGTTGTGACCACAGGCTTGCTCGTGTCATTTTGTGTCATTTTGTGTGCAGTAATGAAGCCTGACGAGAGGTCTCCCGCTTGCCGATAGCCGGCTGTTGTCCTAAAAATGCAAACCATCGCCTCAGGCCATGGAATCGGGAACAGGCAGAGGACAGGGGCTCCGACTGGGCGCCCCATTGCTCGCGCTCCCTTCTGCACTCGCGACTTGGACTTGGAAAGCCGGTCTTTACCCTTGTACATAAGGACACAGAGGAAAGGGATTTTTTTTTTAAGATGTCCCAGAGGCCGATGGTGTTAATCCTGACTTTTTGCTAAGCAGATATTAAAGATGGGGGAGGAGGGGTGCCTACCACCAATCCTCAAGTCCCCTTGTGTTTTCTCATGCAAAATAAGCCTTTTGAACTTGAAAGCTGCATTTTCGCCTGGTTCCCCAGTGCCCCCCTCCCCGCCCCCTCCACCTCTATCCTCTTTGTTTTCTTTATAGAGTAGACAAGTCAATCGCAGCCTCCCTTGGCAAGTCTTTTTGTATGAATGGCTCGTTAATAATCGATGGGCCGGGCGAACGCAGGGTTCACAGCTCCAGGGACCCCTTGCCCAGCTTTAGAAACCCCGGCCTGGAGGCCGCCCCCGGGCGGGTCGCCCGCGCGGCGGGGCGCTGCTCTGGAGGCGCCCCGGGATCCGAAGACCACACCCGGCCAGGTCTCGAGCAGCTCTGCCTGGGCTTGAGCCTTGGCTATGCAAACGGAGTTGTCCCTTTCCGCAGTGTTTGTTTGTTGTTTGTTATTGTTTTGAAATGTTGCCTTCATGCTTCCCAAGCAGCCTGCTGGTCCTAAGGCTGCAGAGACTCCCTTGACTCTTGGGGAAAGGCAATTTTGGGGTTGTGATTTGTCCTCCCATTCGCTCTGAGGGTCTTTGTTACCCGCTGCTGCTCACATTTCAGAAACCTTCCTCCTCCCTCTTGTCAATCTCCTTGGAAGCAAACCCCTGAAGTTGGGGGAAAAATGCACATTTCCTTGTGTTTTTAGGCATCTATTATTTCTGTGGAATTCTTGACAGACAACAAAGTATTAAAAAAAACTGTCGATTTTCTGCTGTCAAGGAAACAAGCTGTTCTCCCCATTTAAGGCTCCCTTGGTAAACCTGGTGAAAACTTTATTAAGAATTGATGAATATAGTCAGTCTCTCAGGGAACTCACCTGGAGTCCTTTCTAGAGATACAATGTGCCAGGGGAGAGCTTGATGAATCCCCAATTGTGAATCCCAGGCCTGGGGGATGCCCTGGTTTTCTGGAAGGCCTGGTGAAGGGCTGACCTGAGCAGGGCTTTCACACTGAGGATGCTGTTGTGCACCTCTGGAATACGAACACTGCCACAAATGCCTCACACCTGGATGGCACTTTCTGGTTCATAAGCCCTTCCGCATGAACTACCAGATTTGCTCCCCATAACCTGTCAGGAAGGCAGGGATGTGGGCCAGCACACAGCACAGGGGCCACAGGGAAGTTAGGGGTAGATGCCAATCAGCTGCCCTGTGCGGGTTTCAAGTACAGGACTGATAGCATGTAACCCCCTCTCTACACGTCTCCATCTGCCTGTTCCATATTTTCCTCTTTATTCAGTATTACTTAGTTGCTAATTACTTTCCTTAAAATTCCACTTTCTGGGGGAAATTCAGCAGGCGGTCCAGGCTTTTCTCCTCGTTGTGCTCATATCCCCATTGACTCCATCTCTTTAAGAGCCAGTTTATTCCACGAACCACTCTGATTTCAGTACAACTTAATAAACTTGAATTGTGACCACACTGGTAGTACTCTGTCATTTTTGGAGTGATTTAAACTTTGTTCTCTTAATTGACCCCGATAAAGCTCATTCATATATCAGGATCCACAAAATGCCCAGCCCGTATCAGAAATCTAAACGTAAGTCAGCCCCCACTTATGGGAAATGCCTCACTGTCAAGGAAACCTAACATACCCAAGTCACAGTCCTCCAACTCAGCTTTAACTAGCTTACCTTACCCTAGAAATAGGACCTGCTGCCTTACAAGGAAATCTTGGACCTCCTAGCCAATCATGCCCTGCTTCCGCGATGCTGCCTTTAACGCACTATAAATCTCACTCTTAACCCAGTCCCTCGAGGCGTGTGCCACTGTGCCCCCCAATCCATGGATTATTTTCCCTTAAATAAAAGGTCATCAAACTGGTTACTAAATGGTATTATTTCTGTCATTTGACAACCCTCCCAGCAGTCCTGGAGGGAGGGATTTCCAACCTCATTCTCAGGTAAGGCAGCTAAAGCTCAGGCAGGTTGTGACCTTGCTCCTCCCTCTCAGGCATCCTGCTTCTCCAGTGCTCCCAGCCCTTGGCTGGAACTAGGTTATGCTCGCAGGTGCACAAGGCCTAGCCTCTATTTTAGTGAAGCCTGTAAACCAGTAGCTAAGCTGTGATATGTACAAAAAAATCATAATTCAAGGTAGAATTGTATTCCCTTGAAAAGAATATGAACAAAGTACTATATTGTTTCAGAGTAAGGAGAAGTTCTTTTAGTTACGGTAACACTGGTTTATAACATTGTATAAATTTCAGGTGTACATCATTATACTTCGATTTCTACATAGATTACATCATGTTCACCACCCAAATACTAATTACAATCCATCACCACACACATGTGCCTAAGCATCCCTTTCGCCTTCCTCCCTCCCCCCTTCCCTTCTGGTAACCACCGATCCAATCTCTGTCTCTATGCGTTTGTTTGTTGTTGTTTTTATCTTCTCCTTATGAGTGAGATATGGTAAGTCATATGGTATTTGACCTTCTCTCTCTGACTTATTTTTGCTTAGCACAATACCCTCAATGTCCATCCACGTTGTCACAAATGGCTGGATTTCATCGTTTCTTATGGCTGAGTAGTATTCCATTGTGTATATATACCACATCTTCTTCATCCCTTCGTCCCTTGATGGGCACTTAGGTTGCTTCCAAGTCTTGGCTATTGTGAATAACGCTGCAATGAACACAGGGGTGCATGTATCTTTACGCATTGGTGTTTTCATGTTCTTTGGATAAATACCCAGCAGTGGAATAGCTGGATCATATGGTAGTTCTATTCTTAATTTTTTGAGGAATCTCCATACTGTTTTCCATAGCGGCTGCACCAGTTTGCACTCCCACCAGCAGCGAATGAGAGTTCCCTTCTCTCTGTCTAGGAGAGGTTCTTTTTGGTGGAAGGAGCAGGTAGAGTGATTGGCTAAAGACATCGTCTTTGGCACCACAGGGACCTGGGCTGAGTCAGCCTCACTATTTGCTGGCTGTTGACATGGGACAAATTATTTAACCTCTCCGAATTTTAGGTTCCTCATCTGTAAAGCCTGGTTTGTTATATTTACAGCATTTCCATGGGGATTAAGTGAGATACTGTATGGTACTCATCGGACCCAGCACAAAGTGAGGACTCAATAAATGGTAGCAACTACTGGAATACTCTGCATGCATAGGATTCTGACAGCTAAAGATAGGGTAGATGATGACATTCTCTCTAACTTTTTTTTTGTTTTTTTTCTGAGTGTGATGGAAAGAATTGTAAGAAGGGGTAACCAGGTCAGATTTGCATTTTATATAAATCACTTTCTGACGTTTTCTGCTTCGTAGTCCTAAAATTGCACTGTGTGATACAAGTCTCTTGCAAAGAAGTTAATTACCAAGACAGTTTCCATTTGACCAGAGCTTTACATTAGAAAGCGCTATCACTTCTTTTCACAACAGTTGGGGTAGATATTATTGTCTCCTAGTAATAGGAGAGAAAATAGGAGCCCGAGAGATGAAATAATTTGTTCTTGGTCACATTTTTAGTAGCCTGACCAGATTCCTTTTTCTGATTCCTGCTCGAGACTTCTGTCCTTGAGACTATTCTGTATCTCTTACATTTGCCCAGTGTCCTAACATTGCTTCAAGCACTTTCTACATTTTAAGTTAATTAATCCATACGGCATTTCCTTGAAGTAGGTACTATCATTATCCTACAGATAAGGGAATTGGAGCACAGAGAGGGTAAGTAACTTGCCCAAGGTTTCACAGCATGTGCTGGACCTCTGCATGGCACTGTTCCCATGAAATCCGGTGTCCTCTGGTGGTGCACTCTATATCGTCCGGTTTCCCTTCTATAATTCCTTCTGCCTTGTTTCAAACTGAGTTAGAACCAGCTGGGGGCTAATAAGTGGTCCATAGGTGCTGGTAACACCCGGCACCTCACCTCAGCAAGGAGATGATGGCTGTGAGCATTGGAGTTGCTCATTGTGCCGTTTCCAGGCTCCCTTTGATGAGGAGTGATGTGGTCAAGAGGCTGCACGAGTAAAGATGCTGAGGCAGTTGGGGTGGGGGAGAACATGGGATTTGGAATAAACAGACCTGGGATGGAGACCACTGTAGTGGTGGGGTCTTGCTCTTCTGGAACCTTGAGCAAATCACTGAAACTTTTTGGGTCTTAGTTACCTCATCTGCAAAAACAATGGGGTAATATGAACACTTTTTCCACCTGCCTCACAACATTGATCTGAGGACAAAATCAAGCAATGAGTGAATATGCAATGTGAAGAAGAATATGCAGTGTAAATATGAGTCACTAAAGGACTCCAACTATTCTTAACTTAAAACAAAATCCTGATTTGCTCCACTGGTTGGAGTGACTAGTGGAAATAATTTGTTTCTATTACTGCATCTAGACTGGCTCTCTGGAGACAACCTTCTTCTAACTCACCTTAGCTTTTTAATCTATTGAATTATTCTCATCTCCTCCTTAGTAGATTTTTAATGATTGCATCACAGTCCTAGTCTTAGGAGATCTGAACGCCTGGGGCCTCATCAGCTTAACACTTTCTCCAAAGAACAAAGAGGAGATGCTTTCCCTGTTCATAGCATTAGTTTAATAACTATAGTCAATATGCCTCCCTCACCAGGTTAGAATATAGAATGAGGTCACATTTATTTTGTCGTTCAAATTATAATAACTGCATTTTCATCCAACTTCTTCCTTCTCTGTGGTGTTCCATGAAAAGACCCTCAGGAACTTGCTCAGTCCAAAGAGCTTAGTCTTCATAGATACATCATCTTACAGTGGAAGAGACTAGAATGTCTGGTAAGACTGGCAAAGAGCTCCTTTCTCTGCTGCCGTTGCTGCCATCAACAGCAAACACCAGAAGTTCAGGAGCTGATGCCCTGCCTATTGACAGGCTGCTCTGATAAGACTGTGATGGGGTCACTGCTGGTTTCTCAGCATGTGGGTCAGGGAACAGGGGAGGACAGCATGCCCAAGGAGGCCTGAGCTCTCAGGATTAGAGTGCTACCCTAGCAGCTCTCTCAGTTCTCACAACCACAGTCCTGCCCTGGACACTCAGCAGTTCTGGAGTGACATCAGAAGGGAACTGAGCCTTGCCTCCTTCAGTAACTACGGCCAGTCCTCCTCTTCAGCAACCCTCCTTCTAGAGTTGGTTACCAGTTTTGGACTATTTCTCTCCTTCTAGAGACTTTCCTGCTGGGGGGTCCTTTTGTCTCTTCTGTAGGCAGCCTCTGTTGGACTTACCCTATTCCAGGGGTCATCTGATTATATAGTCCATGGGCCACATCTTGCCACTAGTTTTTGTAAATAAAGTTTTATTGGAACACAGCCATGCTCATTTGTTTACATATCATCAATGGCTGCTTTTATGCAGCAGAATTGAGGATCTGTGGTGAGACCCTGTGACTCACAAAGCCTAAAATATTTACTACATGGCCCTTTACAGAAAAAGTGCCTACAGACACCTGTGACCATCAAAAATGTTACAGTGACATTGATTATCAAAGTAAAATGTTCTTGGTCCTATTTCTTTCCCTCCTAAAAGGTTCTGTAGTCAAATAAATTGATAGATATAAATTAATGCATATGTGAGGGGTAACACCAATCATCACAGCAGCTTCACTCCAGGTTCTTGTCAAACCACCACCATCACCAATTCTTTTACACTCTTTCTCCAGAGCAATGATTTTTTTCCAGAACAAAGACAATGAGCTCTAAGTTGACTTGCTGTCTCCAGTCCCAGAAATAGAAATAGGTATCGGGTTTTAAATAGAGAACAGTTCTGACTCATCAGTATCCCAAACACCCTCCCAGGGATAAGAAATGCTATTGTAGGGCAGGGCCAATGGCTTCTCGTAATAAATAAGTATAGTACTACTGGTAACTTCAGGTGACTTTTGTACTATCAAAAGATTCAGAGACATGAAATCAATCTTTCTTGAAAGATTTTGTGAACAGTAATCTTTATATTGAAAAACATTCATGAGATAAGCCTAGGTTTTAAATAGCGCTGGAGTCATGTTGACCCAACTGATTAAGGATGAGAATATTCACAATGTAGTTTGGCTTTTTCTCTCTCCCTTCAAGAGCCTTGTTGTACAACAGCCTGAGCTAAACATGCTGTGTCAATCTTATCTTTTACATTTCCTGGGTGTTTTCTTCTTAGATCATGCAACAACCCTGTCATTATTTTAAATATTTTTGCCTGTAAATTTCAGAATACTTGATCTGATTTTAATAGGACCCATGTGTGAAATCCTTTATTTTTTTTTAATCTATCGTTCTGATTCTTTCTGCTCTTTAGTACAGCACAGCTTGGTAGCACTAGGTACGTCTTGTTGAAAGTATGTCCATAAATATGTCCCTTACAGCATGGAACAGCTTGTTAAATTGGCAGTCCTCAGCAGTTTGCCTAGAAAAGTTTGCCTCGCTTGCGATAGTCCAAATGTAGGGCAGAACACAGCGTAACTTTTTATCTAATTTTACCAATTGACATATTCTTCAAATTTTTAACTACCTCGTGTCTTTTCCTTACAGTGCCACCGCCCGATTTTAAAGTGGCTAAGTGTGCTCACAATTGCCAAATGAGGATAGGGAAATTACCTTTTGTTACTGGATATTAATTTGGAGGATATTAAAGAAAAACATACTGTAACTTAAGGGAGGATGCTAAAGCCACTTTGAGAAATGCATCCTGATAGGCTGAGGCTACTGATTTCTATTCCTAAGGTGGGATTAATGCTGTTCTTCATTATGGCAAGGATGGGCTTGCTAATTTTAGTCTTTCAAGTTTTATTGATATGCTTTATTGGTATACGATGCTTAATGATACCCATTATTGATATTGATATACTTAGATATTTTATTGATGTATTGATATACTCTGATTCTCATCTCTTTCTGGTTAGGATCCTGTTAGAACTAGGGATGACAAGTATAAAAGGACTCTCAACTCAAAATTTAATGTCACAAGGATGAGCCTTCACTGCCACAGCCTTTTGCCCTCACCTCTGTGAGAGGAGGCCTCCCCCTCCATATGTCTGTAGCACACAGGCAGGCAGCACCACCTATGTCTCCAGGTCTCAGAACACAAGAAAACCTCCCTTGTCAATCTGTCATCATACAGTTTAAAATTTGCCAAACCTTGTCCTAGGGGAAGATGACAGAACAAAACAAGCACATATCTGAAGGGTGGCCATGGAGGGACTCAGGGCTTTGGGCAGAGCACAGCACAATGACTGTGCTGTGTATTCAGCGACGCTGTTTTGGCGGCCACACCCTCCAGATGGCCCTAAGTGCTTTTAGGTAAGTGGCCTGAGGAGAATGCATTTTCCATACTTAGTTCTTGCCTGCAGATTTTACCACCCAGTAGAGGATTTGCCTGTCTCTGAAGAATCTATTAGAAAATACTATTTTAGAAGCAATTCTCAAAGAAAGCCTTCTTAGAAATTCAAAGTGGGCTTTCTAGAAATGACACCCAACTTTCTATCCCCTTCTTAACCATACTTTCCTAGCTGCACGTGGGTCATTTTAGTTTTTCGAATTACACGAGACATATTACCACCTCTTGTTTTAAGGGGCGAAAGTTTATATTCCACACACTTCTCTCGAGATTGAGAGACAGAATCTGAAACTGTCTCAGTATTTCTCAAAAATGGAGGTTTGAGTCTCATTTACTTCAGAATCATCATGGGTAATCGTTACAAGTGCACACTTCCAGGATCCGCTTTTAACTCATTGAATCAGAGTTGCTAAGGTAGAATCTAGGTGATGCTGATGCTACAAAAAATTTGAGACCATGACTTCTGTGGCCCTGTGCAGAGCTGGTATTCAATACATTTTTGTGGAGTGAGTAAAAATAATCCAAGGGAATAAGAAGAGATCATTCAATCAAATATAGTACATTCTTTTTCTTATTAAATGTCCTTCAGGCTTTATGTTTATTTAACCACATTAAAACTGTGACCAAAGACATTCTACACTGTGGAGCTGTGCTTGATAATTGAAAGAGAAAATCTCTTGGCTGGCATCTTGAAGAATATTTTCTTATACTCTTGGAGGGGTCCGTAAAGCACATTTAAAATAGCCATCTTGGATCATTTTACTTTTTTTTTTAATTAAAAAAATTTAATTATTGCCAAAAGCTATTTGCTGGAATTGTGTAAAAATGTTTACAGATGCCTTAGGAAGAAAACAGCAGAATGTGGAACTAATTGTGTTGATTCAAGATAATTATGAAACACAAATGACCATTACTTACAACAAGTCCCCTGACAATTAGGGGTTGACTCCAGGGATCAGGCTCAAATGTAGGAAAAAAAAGTAATAAAAAAAAAGAGTGGTGATATATTGATGTAGTAATAATCAAACAAGAAAATGTGTCCTATCCCCAAGTTAATAAAAGTCTTTAGTGACATTTTAGTATTTGAATTATACAAGTTTTTGTTTTGTTTGTTTTTACTAAATAATCATTTTTTTGGGCTGACTTTAAAGGAGTATATTGTTTTTTAAACTCTTGAGTTCCTATTACATTGACTCCTGGGAACAAGAGGTGAATGAGTATTCCATTTCCTAACTTCCCTTTACAGTGGAAAGTGACATATTTGGGTATGAATTGTTTTCATTTCTTTTCCATCCTAGATTGTCAGTGAGATTTCATGCCAGGATTGTAAGTCAAAGCCCAGAAGAGACCTTCTGGATGGTACAAGATGTCTTGGCACAAAGACTTGAGTAACTTTAATGTAATTCAGACCATCATTGGGGTGTTCACAGGCTGTCCCCAACCTACATGGACCTCTTGTTCTATTGTGGTTTGATCATGCTCTATTTAGACTAACAGGTGAAATTAATAACAAAGAAAAGGCCAGAAGCTTCTAGTGGGAATCACCACCACCAAGAAATGCTAGGAGACAGAACATGATTTTGAGTTTTCTATTGAACAATAACATCTAAAAGAGAGAATCTTCCACCTTTGCAGGAAAATAGTCAGACTTCAATTCCACATTATTAACCAAAAAAGAAGCTTTAAATAAACATACAAGTCCCCAGACTAGCACTGTCTAATAGAAACAGAAGGTGAGCCACAAATGTAATTTAAATTTTTCTACCAGCTACTTCAAAAATACTAAGGAGAAATAGGTGAAAATAATTTAATAATGTATTTTATTTAACACAACATTTCTAGAATATCATTTGAACGTTTAATCAATATAAAAATTATTAAGGAGATATTTGACATTCTTTTTATCATACTAGGTCTTCACATCTCAATTTGAATTAGCCACATTTCAAATGCTCAGTGGCCACATGTAGCTAGTGGCTACCATATTGGACAGTTTAGCCCTGAACTGTTAATCCTCCATCACATATGTGTTCTCTAAGATTGACTCTTCTGAAGGATGAGTTGTTTCAAAGGTAGTAAAATGTCATCATTTCCATTTTGACCTTGGGGCTTGAAGCTGCATGTTCATGTGGGTGAATGGCTAGAGGTAGGAGAGAGAGTGGGAAAGCCCGCTTTCCGGTGATATGTGAAAACGCTGCCCTCGGGTTTGCTCAGGCTGCAGAGGCTGAGCTTTTCCAGAGCGGTTACTGGCCCAGTTGCTGCATTCACCAGGTTGGGCTGTCAGACACTGCAGTTTGCTGTGATCTATGGCTCTGCTGTACTGTTGGATTATTGTATGGTACTTTAAGATGGCTTTATAGGGTATTTATCTCCCTTTGCTAGTGGCTGTCTCACTTCAGCTTGCCGTCTAGCAGCTGTTTATGCCCCCTCTGTCGAAGATGCTGAGCCAGTTCGACTGGTCCCATTCTAGGCTCTCACTGTTGGCTGGTAACTGGAGAGAAGTCTTAAGGAGACAGATGTGATGTTCACGGCAAATCTAAGTCTCATAGGCTGAGTGAAGGTTCAGCAATACCACAACTCGGTGTTTAGTTTTTAATCTCAATCTGGAGTGTGCACATCAATAATGTCTTATTGTCCTAGAAATGTATCAGCTTTCTTGGACAGTTTTATTTTATTTCTGGATTTCAAGTACAGAAAGTTGTTAATTATTCTTAGTTCGTGACATCATATCATCCGTTTGCACAGTCTTGTCTCTTGACCAATTGGCTGGCTCACTTATATGTCTCTCCTTCTCTCTCTCTCTCTCTATCCATCCATCCATCCATCCATCCATCCATCCATCCATGCATCTCATTTGATCCTCATTTCTCATTTTCTGACTACTATTGTCATTCTTCTTCCTACCACAAGCAGTCATGTTATTGTGTTTGATGCTATCTTTCTGTTTTCACATATTCTTGCAAAAACTTTATTCGTGTATTCTAATTTATGCAAGTATCATTACATGAGATATCTCTTTCTATTTCCTTTTATCATTATGGCCCATTGTTTCTAAGAACTATCCATGTAGAACACCCAGCCTTTTCTTTCTAGTTGCTGCACAGTACATCAGAGTTGGCATCTCCCATGTCTTACCTATCCACTAGTGATGGACACCGTGATTGCCTCCCCCTTCCTACCACTGCAAATAACACTGTGATAAACATCATGGAGCTTGTCCCCCAGTGTGTAAGAGTATTTTTAAGAATTATTTCCAGGAACAGGACTGCTGTGTCATAGGAAATGTTTAATTTAACTAAGTACTACCAGGTTGTTTCTAGAATGTCTGTACCAGTCTATGTTTAAATCAGCAGACATACGAAGATTTCTATACAACCATATGCCCAACAATAATGGCATTATCCAGCTTTCCAATTTTAATCAATCTAATGAGTTTCTTGAACTTTTTTATGCTATTATGTTAAAGTGCCTGGTAAAAGCATATAATTGGGAAGCAAAACTAGGTGATAAAGTCCAGTTTTCTATTCCTTTTTAAAACATTTGACCACATGATAGTTGCTATAATACTAGAGGCAATAAAATCACTAATGTCATATTTTAGAAGGACAGTTGACTAGAGAGTGAAATATACTGATACAAATAAATACAATCAAGATGTGTTGAGGCCAATAGCCACTTCTGTGTCGCAGCCTAGAAAGTAGAGGGATGTGTTCTTTGTTTAATAGTCACAAGAAGTCTATTCTTGGTCTGGGCTGGTCTTGGGGAACTGAGGGTCTTCCTGGAATCAGTCAATTCTAGAGGAAACTCAAAACCAATAAAATGTCTATAGCCAACTTGTACTTTCTTATGTTCTTTAGAAATCTACCCCAATAGGTCCTAGTAGCATAGCTCAGGAAAGATTGTCCATGAGGATATTGGCAGCATGAGTCAAAGGGAAAGAGTAGCATACTGAAACCTATGGGCTAGGAAAACTGACCTAAATATTAAGCTGTCTCTTAGGCGCTGGAAGAGTGGCCAAAACACTTTAACAACAGTGTGCAATGGGTCACTGTGAATTGGAACAAAATCTAAGTCAGTATAGGTACTCAAGAGGGTCTAATCTGGTGGCTGAGGCATGGCAGGAATCCCCCAGTGATGGCCAGGCAGGGTTTAGGGACCTAGTCAATTGGACTATGGCTCAGAACACCTGGACACTGGAATTGAGATCAGGCCTGGTTACTTAATTTGAGCAAATGTAGATGGTTTCAGAGAAGATCTAGGACTCAAGGGCCATTTGAGGACTGAGAGCCCACCCCAGATCCCAGATTTATGAACACAGAGACTTGATCAAACTAGACATCTCCGGCTGGTGGAGCTGAGCTTAGTAATAGAGTGTCTCTTGACCAGAGCAGCTCGGAGCCTGGATGGGGCTGAACCTGCTGGTCTAAACTCTGTTGTCTAGAGGTGAGGGGTTGGAGAAGACAGATTGACTGAGACTCTAAGTTCTGGATCCAATGTAAAAATGGGCTTCAACACCCCATAGTCTGGATTCTCAATTTGGTTCAGGAATTCATTAGAAATAGATTTCAAGATCTTAAGATTTCCTAAATGTCAATCATGCATTTTGCCTCTTCTACTACCTTTAAACTCCCTTTTCTCTCCCCAAGGACTCTCTAGATTATATCAGCATATATGGGCTTTCTTAGAGTCAGTAGAAATTCAAAAGGAAGATGTGCATCTGAAACCGGGTGAACAGGCACCACCATAATAAGAGGAGAATGGGGTGATGATGACTCTTGTCCTCAGCAGATGTGCTTTTGTAATGGCCTTTTGAATCTCAAGGAATGAGCTGGACAGAGATTGAGTGACTTCACATTGCTCTTTGGCAAGGCCTCAGCATATATAACATCCGTGACCCTATGGTCTCTTTTATGGACTCTATATGGAATGTGCCAGTGGAATCCCCACATCATTTTAAATAATACCACTTTTTTTTTTTTGGCGAGGAAGGTCAGCCCTGAGCTAACATCTATTGCCAATCTTCCTTTTTTTGCTTGAGGAAGACTGTCCCTGAGCTAACATCTGTACCCATCTTCCTCTACTTTTTGTACGTGTGATGCCACCACAGCACGGCTTGATGAGCAGTGCATAGGTCCGTGTCTGAGATCCAAACCCTTGAACCCTGGGCTGCTGAAGTGGAGTGCACAAACTTAACCACCAAGCCACCAGGCCGGCCCCTAAATAATGCCATCTTTACGTCCATACACTTAACAAACTTTCGGTAAACATTTATTGAATGAATGAAAGAGTAAATGAATGGCAAAAGAGTGTGTCTGTTATTTTGTAATATGAGTAACAGTGATTATGGGAAGGTGAGAACAGGGTCTAAAGACAATAAATTAGAGGATATGTACAATAAGAAGAAACAATATTACAAATGGCACAGTTTATACACATATTTTTTTAGATATTCATAATTAGGCTCATTGTAAAACAATTTCAGAAAGGATTTTACACAGTTGGTAAATACTGCTCTTTGGGGTTTTAAGGTAGCTCTTACTCCTTGAACAAAATGTCAATAAGGCCATTTCACCATTTGTTACCAATATGGGATTCATCTCCACGCACTTACCCCTCAGCCCCACAACTCATTCATGGAGGTGGCTGCAAACTCTTCTGTTTCCCAGTCAGTTCTGTACAGCCTTAGGAGAAAGTCTGCAGGAAATCCTCCCCCTCCTCTTCCAGCTTTGGGTCACTCTCAGTCCACAAGCTGTAACGAGGTCTGTGGTCCTCAGGGCCCAAGCATTGGTCCTACCCTTCAAAATCAGGCTTCAGGGGCTGGCCCTGTGGAGTAGTGGTTAAGTGCTCGCGCTCCGCTGCTGGTGGCCCGGGATCGGATCCCGGGTGCGCACCGACACACCGCTTCTCCGGCTATGCTGTGGCGGCATCCCATGTAAAGTGGAGGAAGATGGGCACAGATGTTAGCCCAGGGCCAATCTTCCTCAGCAAAAAGAGGAGGATTAGCATGGATGTTAGCTCAGGGCTGATCTTCCTCACAAAAAGTAAATAAATAAATTAGTTAAAAATAAATAAATAAAAACAAAATCAGGCGTCAGCTCATCCCCAGCTGAGGATGGCGGGGGAAAGTTCACTGTCAAAGGTGGATGAGGTTAAAGACAATGAGAGACTAAATATCCATGGGGATAATAGATCATGTAGCATGTCATAATTACAGAAGCCATTACCACTGAGTAGATGGGAAGAAAGAGCTGGAGCCGAACACAGGGGCCAGAGATGTGAGACATTTGCCTACCTTATTAAAAACAAAGGACGGAAAATACTAGATTGTGCCAAATATGTGACGTTAAAGGAAGATGCTGAAGTTAGCACGCTGAAAGCTTTGCTCAGAGATTGGCAGACTCTGGGGTGGAGGATACAGCTGGCTGAGGGTGAGACTAATTGTGCTGTGGCCAAAGCTCCTCACCCCTCGTTTTACCCCATATGTTTGGGGCAAACCTAGAAGTGTAGCACCTCCATTCAGGCAAAAATAGAGACAGTGGGGAGAGGGTTTCTCCACAGGCTTCCCTCCATTGTCTGGTTACTGAGCACTCAGTTTCTCTGGGCTTCATTAGAAAAGTCAAAACATAGAGGCTACACCATAGTCCGGTCAGCAAAGAGCAGAATGAGCTGATCTGGTCTCTACCCTGCATCCCAGACTGTGTCCCTGCTTCTGGAGCTTTCCTCAGGGCTGGGAGGGCTGTTCTTCCTTTGCCTCATTTTCTCACATCATGAGGAATTAAGGGATAACATAGACTTTCTGCCTTTAAGGGTTGGCCAATACTTTAATTAGACTAGATCCCCTTGGCTCATGTTAAATTAGTAAATGGAAAAGTAGTTGAATGGCAAGTTAATCTCCTCTAGCTGTTTTACCCTTCTAGCAGATATTAGTCAAGGTTTTCGGGGGAAGGGGATGATTTTTGTAAACAACTGACACAAGAGATGTTTTAGGCAGACAAATTCACAGTACATTTTGGGCTACAGACATTATAAACCTCTGCTTGGGTTGATATGTCTATATTTCAGGTAAAAGTAGTTAGTCAAATGCCCCAAGCAAACAACCCAGTCAGTTAAAATTTTTTTTTTTTTTTTTACTTTTTATTTTCCTTGGGCGGCAAATTAATTGCCACCATCCTCCTCTAACCACCTCCCCACACTATCTTATCTCATTATTATTATTTAAATTTGGTGCATAATGATAAAGCAGCATCAAGGCATTTCAATCTTTTGACCTGACCAAAGCTCCCTGTTATTCCAAATGCAATAACATTTTCTAAACCATAGTCCTCTGATTGAGACTCTAAGGAAAGGACGCTCATTTTCCTGTACTTGTGATTCTGCAAAAATTTTTAGCTTCTGAGGTAGTTTTTCAACCATAAAATAAATATCTGATTTTAAACATTTCTGCTCCAGAATGAAATGAGAAGCAAAAAGCAGTATCCATTAATTTATAATTAAACTGGTTGGGAAAAGGGAAGCACATGCTAGCAGATTGGTCCTCGGTGACTGATATGCTCGCTGCTGCAGAGCCACTGCTGGAGGATGATTTATTATTTTCCCTAATGTTTCTCATTCTCATTTCAGCCGAGAAGGTCACCCACGAAAGACAGAATCCAGAAAAGAGGCGACACAGTTTGACTTTGGGTGGCTGCCTTTTTCTCCTTCCTTTCACTTAAATTTCAGTATTTACAGCTTACCAATCTTAAATTTGACACTCAGCAGACATAAACTGTATTCTTGAGAGGATTAAAGGATTATTCACTCACTAGCTTAATCAGATTAATCAGAGATTTTGAACAAGATATCTAATGCCATTCACAAGATGAGATGTGTGATCACTGCCTGCTAGATGAATTTGGCTTGAGCAGACAGACAGACAGACACGCACACGCATACACACACATGCATGCATACACATACGTACACTCACGCACACACACAAAAACATAAACATCCACACATTGTTATCCTTCACTTTATAATATTATTATTTAAAATACTTATTTTAAAATCATGATCAATTAACTTCTGATGCCTACTTTATCTAAGGACAGAGAAAGAAAAGGTTAGGTGCCTATATGTTTCCTAATGCTATTTAGATTTGAATTACTTGGTTCATTTTAGGTTTTTTGAATTTACTTTTAGAACTGCCTGTTTATTGTCATACCATTATTTAAAAAAAAATCTCTGGAACTTTTTAAAGAGAAATAATTATTTTCATTTTTTACATTCATATGAAGTAACCTTTGAAATCTGAATATTACTGAATTAAATTATAGTGCAAGAATAAAAAATATCCTGAAAAATAGATTGATTATTATTATTATATCAATTATTGCTGTTCCATTTCTATTAGGAGCTTAAATTCTATCCTACATTTATTTTAATAAGCTCCTTTTTCTGCAGAAACAGGAGGCAGCAAAGACCCTTTGTACTGCAGACATATTAAACCAGGATTGGGACCAACTGTCCCATTGTATGAACTCTTATTTTAAAGCAGCCTGAGTTAAGCAGATTTTGTTGGATTTACGTTCATTTGGGTCTTATGCTATTTGGGAGATAGACATTGTAATATTGGAAATATTCTCAAAGATAGGAAGAAGCAAAATTAAAATGTGAGCCCTCTTCGTCCACTCTATTAATCAGAATCACTTGATCCAGGAACTCCTGAGACCCTCCGGGAACAGAATTTAGAAATGTTTGCATATTGGCCTTGTGGTTCAGAACACAATGGATTTTGATGCTCTTGCTTTCCGACTAGAATCTAAGTTATTTCTTTTTTGTTTTTTTAAACAGTTTTATTTATTTATTTATTTTTTTGTGAGGAAGATCAGCCCTGAGGTAACATCCATGCTAATCCTTCTCCTTTTGCTGAGGAAGACTGGCTCTGAGCTAACATCTATTGCCAATCCTCCCCCTTTTTTTTCCCCAAAGCTCCAGTAGATAGTTGTATGTCATAGTTGCACATCCTTCTAGTTGCTGTACGTGGGACGCGGCCTCAGCATGGCCCGAGAAGCGGTGCGACGGTGGGTGCCTGGGATCCGAACCTGGGCGCCAGTAGCTGTGCGCGGGCACTTAACAGCTAAGCCACGGGGCCGGCCCTAAGTTATTTCTAACAGTTACACATTTATTATAATATCTTCATTGATCTGTTTATGATACTCATTAATGTTTGGTGATGATGCTGTCTTGGATAGATAATACCAATACTTGATATTTAAGCTTCTATAGTGTTTTATATTTCCCCAAGTCCTTTCACAGATTTGATCCTTACAGGTACCCCGTGAAATGAAAAGGCGTTCCAATATCTATTTTACAGATGCAGAGGGAGTAAGTGCTTTACCCAAGGTTAAGCAATAGAATTAGGGCCAATATTCAAGTCTTTTAATTTTGATCCAAAATAATACCACTCCTTTGCCTGTTGTCCTTTGAGGTGTTTTCCCAGTAACAGCTGTGAGTTTGGATAGTTCCAGCTACACCCGCCCTGCACAAGTACTGGAGTGTGTGTTTGTGTATGTGTGTGAGAGATGTAACACAGCTTAGTAAGTTTATAGGTATGGTTTGCAGCAATAAAATAAAATAAACAATAGTTCCAACTTAGTAAACAGTGAAAACCAAAAACAGCGAATAAAAGTGAACAATGAATTTTGGTCAGTTTCCTGGGCTTTTGAGCTGCAGTAAGATTTTATTGCTACACCGTAGCCAAAAGCTAGTAAAGGATGAAATCGTGGGCCACTATTTCACAGCCATAGAAGCACTCGAAACGCTGGCTAACTTTTATAATGCGTATGATTTGCCAGGCATGTCACATATATTATCTCATCTAATCCTAAGGTAGGTTCCTTATTATCACTTCCTTTTTCAGGTGAGAAACTGAAATACAGAGAATTTAAGCAACGTGTACAAGGTCACACAATTACCAGATGGCGGTTGGAGCCTAGAGCTGAATGCAGGGTCTCTATTCTTCATCACCATGCCCACTTCCGTGCCGTCAAATATGCGTTTACAATTCTGGCAGCTTTATAAAATATGATTTCTGCGTTGACACCTAATAATCTTAATTATTGCGTTGTATATGCGTTTGCAGCACCGTCTTTTAACAGAAATGGTAATGTTTGCTCTGTTTAATTTCAGTGGTAGCATGCTTTAAGGGCTTGGTACCTGCCAGATACATGTGAGATGTTTTCCCGTTCATCACAGTTAATCGTCACCGGGGAGACTAGAATTGTTTTGCTCACTGGCAGATAGAGAATATGAAGCTAGGAGAAAGTAAGCAGCCTGTCCAAGCACAGGGCCAAGTAAAAAGGTTGCGATTTAACCTCAGCCTGATTCCATGCCCTCCGGCCTCTCCTTGCACCCGGACACGAGGTCATAGCCGGGGGCACTGCCCTGAGCTTCTGATCCTAGCCTCACTAGAAGTGACATAACCAGAATTGGAAATAAACGTGCTCGACGTTTCAGATTTGCAGCATTATCTTCTCCCCACTTGGGGGCCAGGAAGGCTTCCTGTATCGTAGCACATTTCATTAACACTAAGTAATCAAATCCGGTGTCTCTTTCCTTTCCCTGGGCCTTAGTAATCTTTTTCACTTTATAAAACCGTGTTTTCATTTTTAATCAAATGCACTATATTGTTTCTGATTCTCTTCCCTCCTTTTGGAGAGGGTGAGCTGTATTTGGTGATTTGGTTTTCAGTGTGCATCCCTATAAATGTTTTTTCTCCAAAAGTAGAGAACAATGTGATGTTACAAAGTTCAGGATCATCTGTTTGGTTTTCAGTGATTTGGTTTTCAGTGTGCATCCCTATAAATGTTTTTTCTCCAAAAGTAGAGAACAATGTGATGTTACAAAGTTCAGGATCATCTGTTTAACTAGGTAGAGCTAATCCCAAACTTATTCCTATCTGTGCTGGGTAGAAAAATGATATACGTTGGGGAGAATGCTGATATTTTAAAAATCCATGTGCTTAGGTACAATCTATTTGAGGCTAATGTTCGGGGGCCAGGAATTATTTTTGGTAGGCATGTCTGTTTTTTTCTTGTTTGTGTCTTTAAATATACTTGCAAAATAGCTCAAGTACAGTGAGCACACAAGCTCATCATGTATATAAATCTCCTGCACACACCCACACATTCACACAGCATCATGGACACACATTCCCTGATGCCCCAATGTCAAAAAAAAGAGAAAAGACCAAGTTTAAGAGTGGGAGCTTATCCTAAATCTCTCGTTTAAAAACACGTTTGTGTTGAATTAAATTAAAACCACACTAAATTTCTTCCTCTAAAAATATTTGGTAGAGACTTTATTCTGTTAAGAGTAGTTGTTTTTTATTTCCTAGAAAATATAAACAAAGCAGTACTATCATGAAATTTGATGGTTTTAATGAGGTTTAAAAAAAAAAAGAAGTTGATCTGTTCAAGACATTATCATCTTCCACTCAAATACCCACTGGAAAGGTCCCTAATACAAGGAATAATTTTTGGACTCGTGTTTAGAAAGTGACTTGGACTTGATTACTTTATGAGGAAACGTGGAAAGGTAAGCGGCTTGTTAGTGTGTGTGTGTGTGTGTGTGTGTGTGTGTTCCCAGTGAGATTTCTTATAGTCATTTTCTCCACAACTATTCCTTTGTAGCTTATCTTGCACTCCCAACTAAGGCTGATACTTCTGGAAGGGCCAGTCCCTTGAGAAATGGTGTGTGAGAGATTGTGGACTTAGTATTTCCTGGATGGAGAAATCCCATGCCATTTTAACCTACACCGTAGGGGATTGTGTGACTGTGTTAGCAGGCACCGAGATCACTTAGATTTAGTGTCTGAGCAAAGATATTGGATTTTGGTAATTGCCACCATTGGGTTAACATGGCAGTTATTCTAAATGAATGACCCACGTAGGTGAGATTTCAAGGTTATGGGTCACTGGAAACCTTTCCCTGGTCTCTGCATGCAGCTGCTCACTGGTGGGGGCTTTCCAACATAGACCCAGGGTCTCTTGGTGGCAAAGTCCAAGCCCCTTTCTCTTTCCTCTGTGTATGTGTGTCTGTGTGTTTGTGTGTGTGTGTGCAAGAGAGAGAGAAAAAGAAGAGACTGCTAAGCTTGGGTATATTGCTCATGGAAAAAGCAGTGGAGGCAGCAAAGATGGGCTATGAGCATTTCTTTCTTTATTCTTTATCACAAGTCTGCTGGAGTTCTGGAAATGCCCTATGTCTTGACCCGGGTGGAGTATTTATATGTAAAAACCAGAATGTACATTTAAGATGTATCACTTTATTACGTGTAAGTTATACCTATGAAATCAAAAGGTGAGAATCACTTTCTTTACAACTAATGTGTGTTTATTTTTGCATGAGTTAACAGTTCCACTTAAGATTCTTTTAGACCCTGTATTAATCCCTAACAGTAAGTGACCGTGGTGGTTTGGGAGAAAACACACATTTTTACCAGCCGTCCCCTGGTCTGCTCAGTTGGTTCTCTGAGCTGTGCTTGCTCGGCTCTCCAGACCTGTTCCTAGCCCTCCACATTAGGTCTCTTTCCCTATGGAGAGTTTACCAGAAGGAATTTTTCTAGGGTTCCACTGTACTTGGGATTTTCCATTCTTGCTCACAGTTGCCCGCACCTACGTCCCTCCCTGGTCCCTTATGCTTTGACACACAGGTGGTCCTCCTCCTGGGATGATTGCAGAAAAACAACATAGAATTTTAAAATAGGTAAAATGAACCAAAAATCCTTAAATGGAAAAGAATGAGGCCAATACAATGGAAGCCATAATCCCAATAACAGAAAATGGGATCATGTCGCTTTATTTCCAAGCAGCGGCCCCTCCTGATCTCTTAAAAAATCACCACATTAATGATGCATTTGCAAACAAACTTGTTTTTACCTTGTGCTGACAGTCAGGCAAGTGGGGGGTTAGAGGAAAGGAAGACAGGCAAGGGGATAGCTTTGCTGTACGTCTTGGTTTCCCAGCCTCGGCTGATGGAATTATTGTTTATTTTTTTAATTTTCAGAGGTAGGCCGATGACAGCTGAAGAAGACTGTATTTGCTGAGGAGCAGCATGACGGTAGAGAGGAGCAGAGCTCCTGAGGGAGACCTAATGGTTCCTCTCCTTCCTGCACGGAGATAAAGACTTATAATAAGCGTGCATGTTCACCATCTGGCTCTGTGCATGTGGTCCTTATGGAGGGGAAAGCGCACAATCTGTAAATGATCAGGAGCCATGGCGCTCTCTCCAGAGAATCCACGATGCAATCAAGGTGACAGATGGCATGGCCACTGCTGTGGCCTCATGGAGAAGATCAAAATCACCTTCAATAAACTCTGACTGAAATGGGCATGAGCACCTCAAAAAAGTCAGTTTGTCAGTCAAACTGCCACAGCAAGCTGCATTGGGAAAACATAGCGGCCAGCTCTCTGCTTTCAATCCTTTCCGTCTGACTGGGCCTGAACTATGATCTTTCTCAAATTGTCCTTTCTGTTTAGCTGAAGCAGGCCAGCAAATTGCCAGATTCATTGCTTTATTGAAGAAAATTGAAAACACGATGTCCTCAATTCCGAGGACGCACGGCTGGCAGGTGCTGAGACGCCCAAGCGCGGAGGGTGGACCCCGTGTCTTCAGCCCAAGTTTGCTTAACTTCAGGCAGATTTTTGGATACAAAAATGAAATGCAAATGTGTGCCTGGCCTGAAAAGATCAGCTGGCAATGGATATGTAAAGGGTATTAGGTGTCCAATAAATGTGTGTAGAATAAATAAATGGTTGAAAAGAGAAGGAGGAAGGAAGGAAGAGAGAAAGGGAGGGAGAGAGGGAAGAAATGAACTCTCAGTATTGTTAGTACTACGTATTTTAATAGCATGCTGCTGCCTTTATGATGGATCGGATATCTGTTTCCATTTCTTTGCATATTTATCGTATATGGGTTTCTGTGAACTTGAAGCCTTGGACATAAGGTCAACGAAATACAGATAATTCTTTTATCCTAAACAAATTATATAGAATTTGTAGGAGTCAGCAAGTTTAGACAAATTTCCATTTTTGCCCTCCTCCACAACTGAAAATTTTTCAAAAGCTCCACCTGCTCATAAAGCTAGAGGGAAATGAGTAAAAGTTACCAATAGCGGGAGAAAAACAAACTATAGTCTTTTGAAAGGTAAGGGCGCTGATTTCGGGTCAAAGATGATGGCTCTCAATAAAAGAACTCTCCCCCTCCTTTTCTCTCC
The DNA here is from genome assembly GCF_020826845.1 of Diceros bicornis minor. Taxonomy (NCBI): domain Eukaryota; kingdom Metazoa; phylum Chordata; class Mammalia; order Perissodactyla; family Rhinocerotidae; genus Diceros; species Diceros bicornis. The sequence goes on along the minus strand of NC_080772.1, from coordinate 17,733,475 downwards.
TCCACGTTTGGCAGAGTTCCACTGTTGTTCTTCCTCCCATGCTCCAGGAAATGTAGATTTCAAGCAAAAGTCGACTTCACCAACCTTGTGGTTCCCCAAGTAGCCAGTGCCTGTCATCTGCTACCGATGTTTTATATTATAAGCCTGTGAGGAGACCTCAAAATTCCAACTTTCCATTGATTTTCCTGCTTGAAACGCTAATCTTCTGGTTTTGCATACTTGCTTTATTTAAAATCCAAATCTTGCCCCTGCCCCTGTCCCCATCCTCCACGTTGAGAATTATTTGTTTGACAGCTGAGAAGTATCTTATTGTTGAGTCCTGGACTCTCATAAAGTCTTTACTCCTCTCACAGGTGCTTCTGAATGCTAATGTCCTGGTCTAGAGATTTACAAACATTACTAAAGGGCTTCATCTCTAATGTGTGTACACAAAATAAGAGACACTATGAAAAAGGGCTCACATTTTGAGTAATAGGAATAGCGAGAACTTTGTCAACAGACAGGGACTCTGTAAGTACAGCAGACTTGTTACATATCACAGGTAAGTGGGGCCTCCTAGGAGGAGAGAATCAAATTTATTCAGGAGGAAATATCTATTGAGTGCTGAGCACTGACTATGAGCAGACTGTGCTAGGAGCTGATAAAGAAATCTTCAAGAAGGAAAAGGAGGTATCAAACGGCATTTCTACGGGCACTGCGCTCTGCCTGCCCCTTCTCTCCCCTGGCTCTCTGGTGAGCAGACATTGCATCCGTATCAATAATAGCTCTTGTGGAAGATGTGTGGGCTGGTGGGAGCATGCTGCCCTGTCCCAGGAGATGCTGTGTGTATTCTCCGTCCTGGCCTTTGGCTCTCTGGAATGACAGGCTCTGTAATAGACATGTTCATCAACATGGCCACCAGGAGGGGTGGCAGGATGGGTCATTTCTGTCTTTTGGCAGCAGTTCCTTCCCCCAGACTTCCCCCAGTTGCTGTAAGGAGTAATCCTTCAGAAAGGCAAATGGGTCTAACACTTAAGGGAAAATATCGTATGAGGAAATTCTGCAGGGGCCAGATGGTTAAGGTAGCTTACACTGGAACACGGATGTTCTGAGACATACACCTAGCATGGAATTTAGTAATCAGAGCTTGGCCTGAATTCAGATAATTATGTCCCAGTGCTCTCTGGCGTGGAGTATCCCCTGATTGTATGCAAGTTACATAACCACATATCATTATTCTCCTTTATGTCCTATCATTCCTAAATAATAAATTGCTTAGAGAAAGTTTCTTGTGGCAATTTTAAAATTTATGTCTGTCAGTGGAGCTTTTTCTTTATAATGCTGCGTATATGCTTCTGCTCTATCTACCTGTGGATGTGGCAGGTGAGAGGAAGCGCAGATCTTCAGATGCCACCAGCTCCTGATACTCACAAAGAGGCAGCCATAGGAGGATGGCGTGTGGTCAGAAGGACAGTAGTTCTAATATGGACTCAGTGATTTTCAATCATGGAGAATGCTTTTTATTTTTATTTTTTGGAAAGATAGATACAATGCTGAAAGAAGTGACACAAATTTAAAAACATCTGCGCATGAAAGTATGCAACCTTACTGAAAACTCAGATCTCGAAAGCGTACACTGGCCTGAAATGGCCTGACCATAAATAGTAATAGATGAAGGTTAGTTTCCCAGGCCCTTTATCCACCAGGCTTTGTGGACTTCCCTTCAAGAGGACTGCGCTGTCTTCTGTCACATGAGGGAGTGGATAGCTCACTACACATTTTCCTCACTACTGGTAAAACAGCTCAGACAGAGCTCTATTGATTTTGGAACAAAGAAATGGAACATCGTTTTGTGTGTGCAGGATGTCACCGTATGAGCACGCAACAGCTCTAAATTGGGTATTTGGAGTCTACTGCATTTTTGGGTCAGATTCCAGCTCAAACCCTCAATGTCTGCATTTTTTCCGTCCATGCATAGCTGAACAAGAATGATGGCAAAAGTGAGGATGCCACCCAGTGCACCTAATGCTTCCCAAGTTGCTGCTGTGTTTAGGTTCAGCTTTCATGATTTTTTATAACCAGATTGGTGACTTTTTAAAAAACCCTCTCAGCAAAATATTTCTGTTATAGCATGAGTTCTTGCTTAGAAAGATTGATAAATATTTACAGAACAGATTCATGTTGCATTCTACTGATTACTTGACACTCATTTTAATCTTCATCAGGCTAGCAGTGAGCAAATGGGTCCTGTTTCCCAGTAGATTCCTCCACCCTCTGAAATGAATGGGCTGTTGATTTGATTTCAGTGAATTCTCTTTGGTGAACAATCTACTATAACAAATACTTTCTTTGGCCATAAAATCATTTATCCCTCTCCCCATACAAAAATGCTATTTCTGGGGCATTTTGAGCTGGTGGTAAGGCATAGTTCTTTTCTTGGGGTTCTTATAGTCAGCAACTATCTACTTTCCTTTCTTCCCTATGACACTAAAAAATTCTTAAGGTAGTTTTTTCTAGCCGGCTCCATAAATACGTGAAGATTCTAAAAGCACACTGTCCAAAAGAAATATAATGCAAGATACAAATGTGAGCCACGTATATAATTTTTAATTTTATAACAGCCATATTTTTAAAAAATAAAAAGAAATAAGAAATAAATGAAATTAATTTTGGTAATAGACGTTATTTAACCCGTTGGATAAACAAAATGTTTTATATACATCGGGTGGAATATTATTCAGCCATAAAAGGAATGAAATTCTCATATATGCTACAACATGGATGAACTTGGAAAATATTATGCTGAATAAAATAAGCTAGGTGCGAAAGGACAAATATTGCATGATTCCACCTAAATGAGGTACCTAGTGTCATCAAATTCATAGAGGCAGAAGGTGGAACGGTGGTTACCAGAGGGTCAGGGGAAGGAGAAATGGGGAATTAGTGTTTAACAAGTACAGAGTTTCAGTTTGGGAAGATGAAAAAATTCTGGAGATGGATGGTGGTGATGGTTGCACAATAACGTGAATGTTCTTAGTGCCACTGAATTGTACACTTAAAAATGATTAAAATGACGTATTTTATATTATGTATATTTTACCATACACACACACAAAAAGGATCAGATCATGCCATTCGTTTGCTCAGAAGCCTTCCCATCACACTATGAACAACATCCAAGTGTCCTTTCCATGATCTTCGCATTCCTGTGATCTGGCATCTGATTCTCCAGATACCTTTTCTTGCCTTTTCTACATACAAACCATGAGACCTTCTGTAACCTTCTTAACCTGCTTATGCACTTTAGCTTCTTTAAATGTAAACTGGGGATAATTCTAGTATCTATCAGCTGCATGTGATTGGTGAGCATTAAATGAAATAATGCATGTTAATTGCTTAGCACAGTGCCTGGCAAACGGTAAAGTCTAAATAAAGACGAGCTATTAAAATTCAGAGTTGTTATGTGTATATTTATTTTCATATCAAATGTTTAACCCATTACATATAATACTTCCTTTATAATATCTGGAGAAAAGATACAGCAGGCAAATTACTGGTGTGTGAATAGAGATGGGGCAAGTATTTACTAACATGGTTCTTTGTTGTAGAATGGGCAATGTAAGCATACTGACGTGGGGAGTAGGAGAATTCAATCTAAAACTGCACTAAAACAAGCACATGGATGAAAATATAGCTTTCTCTAGATCAGATTATTCCCACAGAGCCAGCACTTCACAGTGATCATGTCCTGTTGATCTAGTTATGGGGCATTTTCAGGCTTTTTGCAGAGAACTCAACTGTTGGCAGAGAAAACTGAGCCGTATCAGAAGTATCAGATATTTTGACAGTTCAACACTTTCCTGCAAACAACATTTACAGAGAATCCATTGTTTCACAAAATTAATATACACAACTTGCATTCACAAAGAGCTATTCAGGAGGGAGGGTTCATTTGTTTGGGGCTGTTGGGGAAGAGGGAGAGTCCCCCTCTGCCCTTTCCCTTAAGGTTCTTATGGCTGGCCAAATAATTAAAAGACAAGTTAGCAGGAGAAAATAATACCAAGTTTAATAACATGTATACATGGGAGAAACCAGGGAAACTCAGATTCTCAACACAATAGCGGCGAGTCTCATCTTAAATAATATCTTTAGCTAAAGACAAAGGAGGATATTGGGGGTGGGGGGTTTGGGATTTCAGAAGAGAAGAAGACAATTCACATGAAGAGGGAAATGTAAATGTTTGTCAAACAATTCTTTACAGGGCCACCTATAGAGACTGTGGCCGGAGAGACAGAAATCACAGTAATCAAGAGTATGTAGATTTAAGTTCTCTTCTTCTGTCTTGATAAGAGTTTCCAGAGATATGGTCATCCCCCCCCTTCTTAGTATACAGAGGGAGATAGCTTTACAAGTGTAAATATTTGGTAAACAGAACTTTGAAAAGAATGGGCTTAGCAAGGACCCTGCCAGTCTGTCCATACCCAGGGTTAAATTCCTTTAGGCAGTTAGTGGGGGAGGTCAAATGTCCATCAGAGAAAATAATCAAGGTACAGAGATATATTTCAGGGTGGCCAACTTTTGGTCTCCCACAGGGCCCACCTCAGTGACCCTCCCTTCTCCCTCACCTGCAGCCAACAGGTAACACCACGGAATCCCCTGATCTGGGCCAGTGTGGAGGTGGCCAAACGGGTTTACCTCTGAATGTCACCAAATATTCTTGTTTTCGCTGAGATGAAAATTGGAATCAATAAGATGTGGTTACATTGTAGTTTTTTTCTTTTTTAAAAAAACTTAGAAGTGTTCTTTTGAAATATTTAAAGGGTAGTCACTTTGTTTACTACCATAAGCAGTAAATGCAGTCAACCCCTGAAGATCTAGAGTCTGGAGACCTTTGCTGTCAGTTTTCCAGGACTCCTTCTCTGCCTTCTCCCATTGTCCAGCATTTGACAGTTCCCTCTAGAGTTGGCCAGCAAATTACACAATGGAAAAACTCAAACTAGTTCAAATTAATTAACAGGTTTTGGGGAAAAGGTAAAAATATACTTAAAATGAAGTAAGTTTTATTTGTATGATCTATTTGAATCCTAGAAGTAGTATTGTGTCATTTAAAAAAAATCACTAGACAAAAAATGAAGAAAATGTACCTCCAGACCCTCTTCTAGCCAATTCTCTGGCCAATTCATTTCTCTGTGGGTCTTGGTTTCCTTCTGGGTTAATACTATCTCCAGTTCTATAACATAAGAAGGGCTAGCTGTACTGTAACTTTTATCACCTTATAACTAATTAGGAATCAAACACCCAGGAATGCAAGTTTGAAATTTTTTTCCCACTTATCCATTATTTTTACCATGAAAGGACGGGAACGTTATTTAATCTAAAGCATTACCATCCCATGAGACAACTGGAATAATGGATTTGCATGGGGGTGTAGTTGGGCACAATTTTACATTACATATTATTCTGACAACTGAAGTTTTAAGTAATTCTTTACTAGTAAGAAGCTGTCAAACACATAAAGGATTTGAAACTCTTTGAAAAATGTGAAGGAACAGTTGAGGGCTGAATTAGATGAACAAAGTGAGATCTATGTTTTGGCTATTCTATTGGTATTTCGCATCTGTGTCTCTTAAATTCAAGAATAACCACAAAAAAATTACTGATTCAGATTCTATTTTGCAGATAACAAAAGAGTTTCAAGATATAGCTTAAATTTTATTTATTCTGATTGCTATGTTGAAACAAAACTGTAGCCAATAAGCATTTTATCAAAGGGTATAATTTCCATAATTGTTAGGAGACTTCATTATCAGAAGATATGCTGTGTAGGCAGACGATATAGGGACGGTGTTTATGGAAACCTCGGATATAGAGAGTCAATTATAAAAAATTTATTTAATATAAAAATAAAACTCTAATACTGTTGGGCTTAAGAATATGAACATGTAACATTTTTGGTTTTTCATTTCAGTTGATCACTGGGTTTTACATTGGACTATAGACTAACAGAATAGTAAAATTTGTAGATTTCTTGAGGAAATTATTTGCTTTTTATTTTTGTCTTGTCAAAGGAAAAGGTGACTTCATGTCTGTTTTGCAAACAATGGGAAAGATGAGAATATGCACAAACATAAGAAAGGAAGCCATAGGGTCTAGAATTCAAACCTCAAGCTCAATTTTTAGGAAGATTTCTTTGTTAGGCTTCCCCTACCCAACAGACTCAGAGCCTTAGGGAAGGGACTACAGGATCCTGGCCCCCAAACTCTTCTCCCGTGGGGGTTGTGTCTCTGTGTCCATCTCTAGATGCACATTTAAAATTTGCGAAAGGCTTTCAGAAAAACAGCAACCATGACAACGTGCTCCTATTTTAAATATTTAGGTGTGTATCATATTCCGCTCCTCTGAGAGGGGTGCAACTGTTTCTACAGTTTCCTCCAGTGGCCAGTGCATGTGGGGCTCTTGAGTCATGTGTATCTCAGCCACAGTGTGGCAGAGAAGAAACACCTCTTTGTACAATAAAAGGCATTTTCTCCAGCAGACAATCCTTCTGTGTGCATATCACATGACCATTTCCGCTTGTCTCCAGGGGTGAACCAAGCAATATGGCAGCAAGAAGAGGATAAAAACAATATTTTCTCCAACCTTCATTCTCCTAACTTTACTCCGTTTCTTCTTTGAATACGTTAAACACAATTAGAAAGGAACTTATTTCACAAGAGTTTGCTTTATTCAATATGTTTCTTAGGATTTGGAGGAATGGATGTCTGAAGCCCATATAAGGCATATAATTTCCTCTTCCAGGATGGTACAAAAAGGAAAAGTTTGAATAATATGTGATGAGACATTTCTAGTGAGTTGAGGATAGCCCAAATATTTCTAGGTGATAGAAATCTTCATTCTTATTACTATTTGGTTAGTTCTTGATTGTTCAGTTATTTAATGTATTCATTTCAGAATGTTTCTTTATTAACCACTTTATTAGAGTGAGGAATATGCACCAGAAAAAATGCAACTAAGACAAAAAATTAAAACAAAAGTAGATAATGGCGTTAATAAATTCATAGCTTATATAGTATGTTACAAATTTTATGTTCTTACAGATTCTCTTTGTCTTGCAAACAATCATGAAGCAATATTATAAACATAAGTAAGGAAATGCAAAAGTGCGAAATCTTCAGACACACTATTATCCTATTTTAATTCCCCAACTTATTTTAGATTATTAGACTTCAAAATACATATCTGAGCTACATATACAATGAGTCTTCTTTTAAAAAGGACTAAGCTACTTTCTGATTCAGAGAATTTAAAAAGGCAGAATATTGAACTACTCAGTTGAATAATACGATAAATTTTGGAATTGTATAAAAAAAAACCTAAAGAATCAAAAGGCTAAATTTACATATGCACATTCTTTCCTCCATTTCTCAGTTTGCAACATTAGAAATCTAGTTTTCTTTCTTCCTCTGCTCCTTATCAAGACGAGAGGGTAAGGCGGTGGAGCAAGGACCCAAGAGGATGGGGATGAGAACTGATGTTAGTTAAGGACAGAGACCAAAAACAAGGTTTCCAAGTTCTAGTGCGGGCTCTCACCTGGACTGTCTGATCTTGTGGAGCTGCTCTCCCTTTTGTCTGTTGAGACAGCAGCAGGGAGAGAAGGAGCACAGGCATGAGAAATACACACAGCTGGAATCCTCATTTCAGCTCTTACCAGCCATGTGACCTTGACACAGGACTTAGTTTCTTTGAGACTCTGTTCTCTCATTTTTAAAATGTGGATATCAACAGCTACCCTCCAAGGTTATCCCGAGAATCCAATGAGATTATATTGAACACAGTACATGGTACATGTATATACCCAAGAAATATGGTACATGTATATACCCAAGAAATAGAGCTCTTCATTATCTTTGAAGGAAGTGGTTAGATCAATTCCCTTTGAGCTGCAGTATCCTGTGATTCAAGACTAGCACCCAAAATTTGGCTCAGCAACAAATAATTTGCTGACACTCTACCCTCATCATATATATGGTAGCCATGCAGCAGTAGAGTTCCCAGTCACACAGAGCGGGCCATGTTACAGGCGCAGACACTGGCTCGGGTTGGTTTTGTGCCCGGCACGGATGCAGGACACCTCAGAACTGTTTATACACTTGGTTGCCTGAGCCGTGTTTGAATCCTTTACCATGACTGAGTGACCTATGTTTTTTTTCTAAGGATGCTATAAAATCAGAGATGGAAGCTAGCACTGAATCAAAGCCCTGTGGTTCTCTGTCATATACACTCTCTTGATTTCTGTCCAACCTTATTTTAAATATCCCTAGGGATGGGCATTCATTACTTCTTGGAAGATTTTTCTTAAATAATAATTTTATCCGTCAGAAAGTTTTCTTTCCTGTTCAGGGTAAATTTTTTTTCCTTCCTTATATTCTTCTAGCTATCTTGTCCTAAATCTGACTAAATAATTCTTGCTCCTGTTCAGTATTACTCCTGTCAGATTTTTGTATTCAATTATTGGTCCCCCCTCAGCCATTACTTAGCAACACCAGACATAATCTTTATCTTTAATCATTTCTCATAATTCACTCCTCCATCACCACGATCATTATTCTCTCCTCTCTGAATTAATCCAGCTGCTCTTCTCAAGGTAACCTCAGTGTCTTAGGTTCATGTTCTCTTGGAAGCAAAATACATAAGCTTCTTTATTTTAAATTTTTATTAAAATAATATAATAGTACAGACAATTTTGAAATCAAAGAAAAAATTAACCTATTTTAACTTTTCAAGATATTTTAACACGATGGCAGTTGTTACTTTTGTCTTTTCCATTGTTATCTGTTCAGGTATAAACACCTTATGCCATTGAGTGGAAATTATGCGTCAGGCACTGTGCTAAATCCTGCGCATTCATGATCCCAGTTACCACCACAGAAGTCTTGTGAGATAGCTTTATAACCCCCATTTCACAGATGAGGAAACTAAGGTTCAGAAAAGTTAAGTAAGTTACCCAAAGTCTGGCTCCAGGGATCACTCTTAATTATTACATTATTCTGCCCACCTATCTTTTCCCATTTTGTGCCATAGTAATTATTTTAATGGCAGTACATCGGATAAAAAGTAATTTAGTTAACCATTCTCCATCAACGGTTCTTTAGAGGGATTCCAATCTTTCACTATTACGAACATCTCTGAAATAAAATTTTTGAGCACCAAATACCATAAATTTAGAAGATTGTCTTATTTTTCCCAACATTATACTTTCAAAAATTACTTAAATCAAGGAATCATAAAAGGAAATATTGATTTTATTATTGATATTGAAATCAATATTGAAATATTGATATAATAAAATATGGATTTTATTAATTATTGTTATTTTTTAACAACTGAGCTCTGACTGGCATAATACACCATGAATTAGACTCAAGACAAATGGCAAACTGCTTTCTAAGTTTGTGTGTGGTTGACGGGAGTGGGAGTGGAGTGTCCTAGAAGCTGACTTGAAAAGCACCATCATTCCTGTGGATGTACAAGGTCATTGACTCATTTTCTCAATCTTGCATTCATTCAACAATTATTTGCATTTTCCTAGGTGCTGGAAATGCAACAAAAACAAGACATACCCAGTTCCTCCATCATGGAGCTTACTTTCCAGTAGTAACTCAGAGGTAGATATGGGCTAAATTACTCTTCACAATTGAGTTGCGGGGTATGGATATGCAGGGAAACTGGTGACAGTGAAACTAGGCACAGTGTGAGGAAAGGATGGAAAAGCACTGGAGTGGGAGAGGGCTGGGAGAGGTTCTGGACAGGAAAACAGACAGGGTCAGACAGAGGTCACGTGCTGTTGGCGTGTGATGTGATCCCTTCCTGTACACACCAAATCTTCTTTTAAATCGTCCAAAAAATAAAAAAAATAAAAATTAAATGCTACCTGAGATTGCATTTCTTGTGGAAAGTGGTACAGGCCTGAGGTCTGCACTTCAACGGCCGTGAGAGTGGGAGGAGAGAGCAGCAGCGAGGGGAGGTGCACACCCCGGTGACATCCACCTCCATGTTGCATGTGCCTCTAGCGAGCTTAGAAAGAGTCCTTAAAATATTACCTGTTTATCTCTGGGCGTTTAGGGACAGTTTTCTCCATTATACTTTTCAGCATTTGTTTCATTTTTTTACGATTACCTTGTATTATCTCTACAAAGAGAAACAATATCTTAAAATTGTGTGTTTACAATTTTGCTTTCCATTACCTTAAGATTTCTATTTGTGGTTCTAATGCTCACCCCTCCCATCCCCCCTGTCCCCTTACTGAACTTTTGGATTTTGTAACTATTTCTCATTTAAGAATCGAGTATTCTGTTTGCATGTCACTTTGCTCTGTTTCCTCGTTTACTACCAGAGAGTTTTCCTAATTTACTTGTATGCGGAAGTTCAAAACTTTGCTGATTGCTGAGTAGAATTCGGTTTGGGGCGCCACAATTTAAGATGAGTTTGGAGATATTTTTTTTTAATCCAGAAAAATAATAAAAATGATTATGGGGTGAGGAAGTAAGAACTATACTGAAAAGAGGTGAGATCATTTCATCAAAAGATAGTAAAAGAGATACTAAAGGTTGTTTAATATATTGTGCCTCATATTTTGGTCTCCACTCTCAAGAAAGTCATCTGAATTTGGAACAATTCTCCTCAGAATTCTGGTTAGAGCTATTATTCTCACAGCCCCTCTTTTTAAAACTCTCGTTCCTCCATCCCTATTTATGTAACTCCAGTGCGTAAATATCCAACATGATAAGTTGTCTTGGATACAAATATGCAGTTTACATAAATAAATGAATGAATAATGACCCAAATGTCTTTATATTGAGAAAAGGCTGATAACCAGATGTTTTTAGTTTGTACTCATAAATAAATAGGAGGAAATTGCTCCAAATTGTAGCCTAAAATATTTTGGTTTTGTACAATGCGAAATTACCAACAGTTATGTTTGTTCAATATTAGAGTGGGGTCATCACCTTTCTGGAAGGAATCAGTGTGAGCCATTTAGTGTATCTCCCAAAGCTGCAAGTGACCTCTTGTGTGTTGCAGGAAACTGGTCTTTCTCTGCTGGTCTAACTCTGGTGTTTGTCCTGTGGAGAAAATTGTGAGGCCACTGCCCTTTTGCTATTTCTCTTTACACTTTTTAATGTGTTTTCCCCCAATATCTTTATCAATGTGCGTTTTTAAATTTTTATGAGAAGGGCATATTTTTGTGCACCTAAAAATCATTTAGAATTGCTTGCATTTTAAATTCATATTCAGTGTTTATTGAATCAGTATCTAGATTTTAATAATAAACTGAAAACGTTTATCTGTACTTTTTATCTGATTAAAGTTCAGTGAACAACAGGGACCCGAGCGAGTGAGAGACCTGAAGCTTAGGTTTCTTTGGCTTCATTGTTCACCCAGATGTGGTACCACTGATGGAGGCTGTAGAGAAGGACTTGGATATATGTCCTGGTTTGCCAGAAAGTCCCAGGTTATGCCTGTCATTCTTATTCAAATGTTAATAATTCCCTTTCATTCCAGAAAAAAGTCCTGGTTTTCATGATAAATTATATGGTCACCCCATTTATGTTGGATGCCTCTGTGACCACACAAGCTGTGCCCAGATGGGAAGCTTTCAGTTCTAACTTGAGCATCTTCATTGCCTTTCTGCCCTAGCTGGTCCTGGTAAAAATCTGTTTCCCAGTCTTAAAGTGGGGGTAATCACATTGACTTACTTATGGTGGGTTGCAAGGGAGATTCCTGTTGTGTGATTTTCTATCTTCTTACAAGTCATTGTTTTGGTATTATATAAATTAGGCCTAAAAAAAATTCAGTGAACAATGAACTAGAGTTGATGAGAGTAAACTTCCTGAAACCAGTCAATTTACAACTTAGTTACTTAAATTCCCTGAAACATTTAAATAAGTACCTTTCACTTCAAGACTACATATTTAAAACCAGTTATTCAATTACCTACTTTAAAATGGAATTACAAAGTAAATCTGTCAGAATCTCAATATGCAAAAATTTTTATCAATTTTGAATAAATTAATGTTGAATTTAAAACAGAATTTTAATACAATGAGTTGGTTTATTTCATCAATTGTTTACTTCTAAAACTTCTCAAGGTTGGAAATACCTTAGTAGGCAATAGTTTCATCTTTTCAAAAAGTTTAAAGGTATTATCCCAACAAGAGTGGAGTTTCCATCCTAGCAGAAGCAGGCAGATCTGCAAAATGGGTAGAGCTTGTTTTTCTGGATTTCAGTTACCTATGCTGGGTAACAAACTACCCCCACCTTAGTGGTATGAAAAAAACATTTTATTGTGCTCCCTGATTCTGTTGGTCAGGGGATGGCTTATCTCTGCTCGACAATATCACAATGTCTGGGACCTCAGCTCTGAGGACTAGAATGGCTGTAGGCAGGAATCACCTGGAGGCACGTTCACTCTCGTGTGAGTCTGGTCTGGGACAACTCTCAGGCTGGGTTCAGCTGGGATGGCTGATCGGAGTATTTACATATGGCCCCTTCATATGGCTTGGGCTTCTCTCAGCGTGGCAGTTGGATTCTGAGAGGAAGCGTCTTGAGGGGAGCAAGCATTCCAAAGGAAACAGAAGAGAGCTGCAGGGTCTTTTATGACGTAGCCTCAAACACTACATGACAGTAATTCATGACATTAATTCATGGTATTCTTTGACATTAATTCAAAGAAGTCACAACTTTGCCCAGATTCAAGGGAAAGAGGCACTGACCCCCATCTCTTAATGGCAGGAATGTCAAAGAATTTATAGCCATTTTTTAAAAAAATTCCATGTTCTGCCAGACGTTTTTGATAGAAATATGAGCCCTTGGACTACAGATATCCAGAACCACCCCTCTCCCACCCATATGGGAACATTGGGACCATTTTATAGTTGCTCTGAAAATAGGAGCCTCCAAGTCTATAATCTTTAGAGGGAGATTTCACAATCCTCTGAGTTCAAGGCAATCTCTTAAATGTTTTTCCATCAATTTTCAAAATTTTGCCTGATTTGGGCAAATGAAATTCAGTAATGTCTACCTGGATTGCTTCCTCACCTAACTGTACTGCTCTATTTTCTCTCTCACTATTGGTCATAGTATTAATGCAATCCTAATGATAGTATTTTTTGTGAGACAGTAGTTGCTAGAACTTTAACCTCCTTTGGTTTCTCCTTTTCCCTTTAATTACCTCTTTTCTATTATCTTAGATACATATTCATGGACAGCATCTTCATCAACATCCCCCAACCTACTTTTAAAAGTCCAAAGCACCTCTTGGGCTCCTTTCTCTTCTCCTTACATCTTCCTCTTTTCTTGTCTTGCTTCCCTTATTGTAAAAAGATGATTCCACATCATATATCCTTCATCACCATTAAAATCTGTGCCACCTAACACTTGAGCCAATTTTCAGCAGTGAGTTCTCCCCATGATTTCTCTCCTTTGTTAGAGTGAAACCAGGGAAGCATTTGGGACGCAAACGTCTGGACTGACCGTCACTCATGAGCTTTCCTAGCCCTGTGAGTCAAGAGTCATAAGAGGTTGTGTAATACTCACAAAAGTAATAGCCTACCCTTTCACAGAGATGTTTATTAAGGAGCAAATTACCGTCATCCCCAACTCATTTCATAATAGTTCTTAAGAGCATCATTTGGGGAGAAACAAAGTGAAATTGCAGTTAACTAAATGCTAGCTTAATTTTGTTTAATTGTTTCAAATCTACAAAATGTGGTGATTTGTAAAAATTCTCTGCTGTGATATACTGTTTATAAATCTCTGCAGCTGTAATCATGATTTTTAAATTAATTCCCTCATTTGTTTGTTTTTCCATAAACATTTATTAAATACTCATTAATTCACCAAGCACTGTACCTAGGTAGTGGGTTACAGAGATAAAATAATTAAAGGGACTTTTGTTGAACTATTTTACTTAAATACAAAATAAAGCTACTTAAATAAGGTAGCTCCTGAGGTTCCCCTTAATACATGTTGGGCCTTAGGTTTAGAGTCTTGATACTGAGAATAAGATAGATGTACCAGTCAGAGTTCAACCAGAGAAACAGACCAGGAGGAGACATACATTAAGAGATTTATTGTGAAGACTTGGTTCACATAATGTGGTGTCCGGCTAGGTAAGTCTGAAATCTGGCTGTCAGGCTGTCAGGAAGGCAGGCTGGAACTCTTCGGCATGGACGATAGTTGCTGTCATAGGCAGAATTTCTTCTTCAGGGAATATTGAGCTCTACTTTTAAGGCCTTTCAGTTGATTGAGTCAGGCCCACACAGATTATCTAGGGTAATCTCCCTTATTAAAGTCAACTGATTATGCACTTTAATCACATCTTATTCTTATTAATTCTGCACAATTCTTATTTCTGCAACTGGTCAGATAGTCGTAGCTGATATTTATAACTACCTTCTTCCATTACCCATTACATATTTCCTTTGTCTTTAGCAAGCACGTCAGCTGGCCATGGTTCTTTGCCTGGTGAGATGACCCTGACCTTCATTCCTGAAGGCTTTGGGTCATCACTAGTCTTGCCTGAATTAGGTTATTACAGTTTTCCATTCAGTTGAATGATAGGACACAGTAGTACTGAGAGATGCCCTAAGGGATCTCTTGAATTCCAGAGGTACTCTTCCTTACCTCTATTGCGTAGTAGCAACCCAATTTCCCCTTGGTAATTAGGTTTAGTCACCCCATTCAGTACAGTATCCTCCGTCTTTGCCTATTCATTCAAAGGCATGAAGAGCCCAAAGTGGCCAGATGGCAGTCTCAGCTTCCAGTTCAATAGAATCATTGTTGTATCTCCTGGTAGAAGCATTCTTCCTTTTGGAACTAAGACCTCTAGACAACCAGAGCCTAAAGTTGTGGTGACAGGAAGCAAAAATTCTGCTGGTGGATCACTGGGATTAATAATGAGGAGACCAACTCCCATTTCCACCCATTGATTCCTGGACTCAAGAACCTTGGCTATGGGAGAGACAGCACCATATACTGGACACTGATCTAGAGCATATACAGCCTCCTAGAGAACCTTGCCCCAGCTCTGCAAGGTTTTTCTACTTAGCTGGCACTGTAACTGGGTCTGTAAACTGGTTTAAGTCTGGGAATTGATTGAGGGGCCATGAATCTTTGTTATGGTGATTCAAGTTAGACTTCTGTTCACTAGACCTAGAACACTTCTGTTTATACAGCTCAAGTTAGAATTTAGTAGGCTGCCAAATATATATTTTCTAGGGAACACCTTGATCAACTAGTCAACACCATAGGTCTCTGCAAGTCAGACTGTTCTGCCCACCTTATCCTTGGTGATTAAGTGATGCCACTTGGCCCCTGCCATCCGGGGACCCCATTATCACCATTGCATTTAGGGATCTCGTTTCGAGTAGAAGTTCCCACTGTAATTTCTGGCCTACATAGAAGAGTGACCTCTTCAAGAACACTGGGGCTCCCCCTCAAATTTATTTCTCCTCTAGACACTCCCATGGGGGTACACATGTCTTACATGATAGGTCTGCTCTAAGTCCTCTTCCACCTGCTAGTTCTTTAAAAATCTTACGTCATTATTTACTTCACTTGTAGATGAACCAAGAGAGGTTACTGTAATTTTCACTGGAAAACTTTGGGAGTGAAATTATTGATCCCCAGTCAGCTAAAAAAAATTGTAGAATGACTTGACCTTCCTATACTAAAGTGACACGGCTAAATATTCCAACCTGTTACAATCCAAGGGAGGGAAAAAAAGAGAAAATAGTTGGGGAAAAGGAGGATATATTTATTGTTCCCTTTCCTTAATCACATGCTTTTATTTTTTTCTATCTAAGTTTTTTTCTAGAGAAGCAATTTTCTGGACCGTGAAGTATCTCATTTGAGAACTATGATTAGGTTCGTGATTGTTGCTAACTTTAGTTAATCTGATCTCTTACTCTTAAAAGGTAGCAGGGTTTTGTTTATACTTTTGAGATAGGACCTCATTATGTCCTTTTGGTATGTCCATCAGTATGATATAAAGTGATTTCTCAGATTAAACTGAATGTACTTTATGCTAGAAAATGAGTTAAATTGATACAGACAAAAAGGCTATCCATTAACAGCTTTTCACTGTAAAATTGGACCTATTTTATTTATTTGGATTTGCAAATATATTCACTCAGAGTTATATAATAAAAAGTTGCCATTTAACTTTAATTTCCTGACCTTTCTCACAAAATTTGTTTTTAAAATCAGAAATTATATTCTAAGCTCTAAATATATGAATTTGTGGAACTCTCTTTCTGCTCATGAGACAGGAGTGGGTACTACACTTAATAAAATGGTTTAGCTTCCCATGAGGCTAAACAAATGAAGACCACCTGCTTCCAATCTATTTGCTTTCCAGGCTGCACCAACAATACATCTGAGACAAATTACAACATTTTCCTGCTTAAATAACAAAATGGTACTTACAATAAGTGGAATTTCATCACCTTCTTATATTATTAAAATGTAGTAATATTAACAGAGGAAAATTCCTAAGTGCTCAAATAATTATATATTGTAAGCAAAAGTACACAAATGACTATGTAGGGTCTATACCAAGAATTCCCATTCCAAGAAAGATTTCAGGAATTTAAATTCAAATAAGATTAAAAGTATTAACCTTTGGGATAAATTACTAAGAAAAGTTATGGATTCTTTCTTATATAGAATAAATAACCATGGATCGTTTTTATCTATTTGAGATATCTGAAAATGGTGAAATGAATTATGTAAGTTTTCTCTTTCATAAATGACATATTTCATAGATTTAAAAAAAGTGACAAATAGTGGAGAAATGGGAAATATATAACAGAAAAAGTGAAAAAATAAGATCTATGGCAATCCCAATAACCAGAAATTAAACATTTGATATATTTTTCTCCAATCTTTTCTTTAAACTGTATATGTGTGTTAAATGTGTCTTACGCTCACACACACCCATTTAACACATAACTATATTTTTGCATAATTGGAATCATACTGTGTATATTCTCATTCTTGCATTTTTATTTATCGTATTATAAGTATTTTCTCATACTGTTGAATATTTTAAAAATGTAACAATAATGCCTACAAAAGGTTCCTTTTTATTGATGCATCTTAATTTCTTTGAGCATTTCTCTATTATTAGCATTTATGTCTATTTGTATTTCTGTCTTAAATATATTCCCTGTCCCAAATTTTATCATAATCATTTCCTTGCTTTCTTAAATACCTTTAACACATATGGATGCATCCCAAATACTGTGGTTTAGTTTTGCCTGATTTTGAACTTAATATGAGGGAATCATGCTATTTATATTACATATCTTGTGTAGGGCTTCTTCCACTAATTTTCCATTCTTCTGTATAGTTGCATATACTTTTAGTGCTTTCTTTGTCTTGGCTATAATGTATTCCATTGTAAGAATATGCCATATTGTATTTATGTGCTTCAAGCTCCTTATTCCAGCTTGTGGCTACTACAAACAGTTCTGCTGTGCATATCCTTGTGCATGTCTCTGAGTGCACGTATGCATACATTTCTCTTGGTTATGTAACTAGGGTGGGACCACCAGATCATACGGTAGTGTGTCTTCAACTTTAGTTGATAATGTCAAATTCTTCATCAAAGTGTTGATATCAACTGCTCTCACATCAGCAGGAGTTCCAATTGTTTTATATTCTCACCAATATTTGGTATCGTCAGTCATTTTCAATTTCCTCTCTTCTGTGACTATATAGTGAAATTTCATTATAGTTTTAATTTGCACGTCCTTGATTACTAATAAGATTTTATGACTATTTAGATATTCTTTTTTAAAATGTAAATGCGTCTTAAGTCTCTTTCCCACTTTAAATTTACTTAAATTTATTTTTGTTGAATTCCAGTTCTTTTTATCTCCTAGATACAAGCCCTTTGTCAGTTACACATGTTGCAAACTTTCATTGATGGAGAATATCTTAGTTGATATATAATTCTAAGTTGCAGTTATTTTATTTCATCACCTTGAAGCTTTTTGGCTTCATTGTTTCTTCTGAGAAGTCAATTGTCTATCTAATTTTTTTTTTGTAAGTAATATGTCTTTTTTCTCCCTTACTACACTTTCTAGTTGCTTTTGGATCTAATATAATGTGTTCAGGTATACTTTTCTTTTTATTTATCTAGCTTTGCATTTGATGATCACTAAATCTGTGGGTTGAGGCCTTTCTTAGTTTGGGGAGATTCTTAGCCTCTATCTCATCAAACCTTGTTTCTGTGGCAGTTTCTTTTCTGTCTTTCTGGGACTCCACTCACACGGATATTAAGCCTCCTCCCTGTGTATTTCATGTCTCATTTTTTATTCTGTATTTTTCTTTCTTTTTTTTTTTTTTGTGAGGAAGATCAGCCTTGAGCTAACATCCGTGCCAATCCTCCTCTTTTTGCTGAGGAAGACTAGCCGTGAGCTAACATTTGTGCCCATCTTCCTCCACTTTATATGGGACTCAGCTACAGCATGGCTTGACAAGCCGGGCGTCGGTGCGCGCCTGGGATCTGAACCGGCGGCCAACAGCGGAGCACAGGCACTTAACCGCTACGCCACGGGGCCGGCCCTTGTATTTTTCATTTTTTTGTTGCTCAGAGTTTCATTCTGAATAATTTCTTCTGGTCTTCTCCTTAAGCTGTGTTTAATATTCCATTCATTGTTATCTTAATTTCAGCTTTTCCTTTTAGCATTACTATTTTATTTTCTATCTGCAAAGTCAGTTTTCATAGTTTCCAGTTCTCTGTTGAAATTTTTATTCTTGAATATTACAGACACCCTAATATATGATAAAGAATATCATGTTCATTTTGTCTTATCTCCCTATGAGCCTGGTTATTTTTATGTTGAAACATTGAATTTGAAAATGTACTGATTTGATAACTAAGATGATGTTATCTTCCTCCCGAGAGGATTTTCATTTGTTTATTCCAGGTGCAAGGGGCACTGGCAATCCTGGATCATCTTAATCCAATTTTAGGAATTGCAGATGACATGAAGGTCAGATGAGGTCCATGAGAGGGTTAGTTCCTTTAATTCACCCTTACTCATAGGGTGCAGCCCTTTGGGTTCCCAACTCAATGAATGGGGGATTCCCGGGCCCCCATCGTTAGTTGGCCTGATACTTCAGCTCTTATTCTTTCAGCATCACGGGGCTGTCAAAAGTACTGCTCTGCTTCTTAGTATCCTCTTCTGCTTATCAGCAAATGGCCCCATGGAAACATGGCCCTAACTGTTAAGATCACTTCTCTAAAATCAGTCTTATCCTGGATAGCATCCCAGTGGTTCTTCACTACTTTTTAAAGTTTTTCATGACTTCAAGCACATTTCTTTTTAAAATTTTGTCCAGCTTTTCTCAACGTCCTCAATGGAAAGATTGGTTCAAATTACTTAGTCTCCCATTAATGAAAGAGGAAATTTTCTAATTGATTAATTAAACTCTGTCATTTTTCCCAATACATTTGTTGAAAATTTGATCCTTCCTCATTGGTCTCTGGTAATTTCCTTATCTATATTATAATATATATTATATATATGATAAAATCTATATAAATAATACACATATTTATGAATAATATATATTTATCACATATTTCTTCCCTGTGCATCAGATTGGCAGTTTGGTATAGAAGTTAAGCACAAAAATTTCTGCTACCAGATTGCCTAGGTTCAAATCTCAGCTGACGCACTTACTAACTGTGATGTAGAACATTTTGCTTAATGGCACTGTGCCTCCATTTTCTTATCTGGAAAATGACATAATAGTACTAGTACCTATACCACAGGGCTGCTTGTAGGTTCAAATGAGTAAAATATGTAAAAGCCCTTGGAAAAAATGCCTGGCACAAAATAAACTCTGTATAGTATTACATATTCTTATTTTTGTCTATTTTAGATTACGAAATACCATTTATTATTTCTTGAATGTGAACTAAATACAAGGTGCTTTTGATATATTGTTTTCTAATCATGCAAGGTAGACGTGGTTATTTAATTTTTCTCGGGGTTTAGAGTGGTCTAGTAGTCTGCTAAAATACAGAGCGATTAAGCAAATTAAATGACAGAGCTGAGAATCAAACTCAGTACAGGTTTCTTTCAAAATAAGAATTTGAAAGTTTTCAAAAACTTGGAAAAAGACTGATTGCTCTTTAGCTGTGGTAATAAGTAGCTACCAGAATTTATTTTAAACCTGTTCAATTTATCAGTGACAGCTCAATTCAGCAAACATGCTTTTGCAAGTCAGCCAATCAGCATCAATTTCTTGCTTCTGTAATTTAGTCAAGTAGAGATAGACTTGGTCTACAAAACACACCACTGAGTGCTCATCAGTCAAAAAGAGCCACACATGAGTCACTATGCTTCTACTGATAGTGTCAACCCACTTACACTTCTGCAAGTTCACCACACCCCACATTCCATGCTTCTCCAAAACTCAAATAAGATTAGCACTCTGCTCTGCTCAGAGGGAATATGCCTGAGCAACATTACCAGTGCTATGCTTACCAATATAGTAAGTTCTCCCCTACTATAGGAAGCAATAAATTCAGCTTTATTTTAGGAGTTAAATGGTGGTCTCATTTATTCTTTGACAATTCTGAAAGTGCCACTGACATAACTTTGAAGACCCCTGCAGAACAGCATCCCAGGCAACCCTCCGGTGTACTCACTGGGGCCTTTGTGCCCACCTCCACTCATCCTTCAAATCTGCTGCCAGGGATTCGAGTCCAGTAACGATCTGAGCTCTTGTTGCTGAATTAGTTTTGTTATCCTAGGATATGTAGCCAAGCAGACCTTTGTATAAGGCCATTAGACTCAGGTCTTTGTATAAGATAATTCGGTCTAGCTTTTTCTTTATTCAATAATCAGCTCTTTGAATCGGAAGTGCACCATTTGGTAATTAAGCCTACATCTTTGTACAAGGTGACTAGACTTTTCCTTTTGAAGATATGTATACCATTTGATAAATATATTTTCCATTAAACTACTTACTCCCCCACTGCTTACTTTGCTTTTGTTCATATATACAAAGTTTTGTTTCATGTGGTTTTGTTTTGTCCCGGAATGTCTTGTTTCTGTTGAATGTATGCGCAAGAGAGTATATTGAGGCATCTGTCTGCTAAGTCTCCAATCTAATCCAAGTAGTTTCTGAGTTTAGAGGTCCACTAAACCAGCAACAAATTGGTGGAAAAGAGAGTGGCCAAGCTTTGTGGGTCGCCTACAAAACTGTCATGTGTGTACTCCTTGTCCTGTCAACTTGTGAAAGAGGGTCACTTTCTTTAATTTGTAGTCCTTTATCAATCATACAGCCCATTCCTCATCCCTGCTTGGTCTGCAGACCTGAGTTATCATTACCAAGCACATATTGTTGATCAATTGTAGCGGCTCCTCTTTCTAGTTTGTCATTTATGTCATGATCTCAACCTTCTAGAAAAACTTCTACTTTCTACATAAAATTGCACTATAATCCCAACTATTGCACTTCAGTTGGTAAATAGCAAAAAAACATTTTAATTAAAAAAAATTACTTAAAATAACAATATCAAAATCACATTTGACATTTGAAATGTCAAAATCAGTAAATTAATATGTTTAAGAGGAGCTCTTAACACTAGTCAATAGTCAGATTTTTAATAAATATACTAAAACTTCTAAACAAAATTCTAACTCCAAGATAGTCTTTCTCCAAGACTTTGAAATCTTCTGACCCTTATCCTCCTTCCGTCTCTCTTTTTCTACTCAGCTTTACTTAACCTTCTATCTGAGTCACCTCTTCTTCAGGGTTTTCTAAGGAAAGAACACTCACACTGTAAACTTGTTGACAGAATGCACATCTACAAAAGCTGAATTAAAATCCTCTCTAGAGCCAAGTTAATGGCTATAATTAAGGCATTTCCTAAACCTCAAAAGGATAGGCAAAATTTCCTATAGAACTCAAGATTTTGCTAGATATTTATTATCCTGAACTAAAGATCTATACCAACTAATCAATTAATTGTTAACCCCTCAGTTGGTAAAATATTTAAGAGAAGCAGGGTCAGGGTCAAAAATTTTACAATTGTGTAAAATTTTTAAAATGAAGATAGAAAATTCCCTAAGCCTTTCTTTTAATAAAAGATTAAATTAAGATTCAAAATTTTCAAGTAAATAAAGATAAAAAATAGATTTAAGAAAACTTTCATGCTGTATTCTGGGGTAGACTCAAATAAAGGGAGCCTTGCCCTTTATTTTTATAAATGGCCTCAAATCTGAATTAGAGAATTTAATAAGAAAAAATAAAATGTGAAATTTCCAACTTAGAATATACTTGATAAGTGGTTAGACATTTCTAGACAGTCTTAAAAATAAACAAGCTATAAATCAATACAGCTAATGACTCTCTAGGTAAACTAACCAAAATGGTTGTTTTCTGTTTTCTAAGATTTTGGAATCTATAAAGCAGGACACCTGCAGATATTAGAAGCAGAAGGGCCATTGTAGGAACCAATCTTCAATATTGGCTAGTAAATAAAAGGACAGCTATCTACATCTATCCATTGATGCCACTCCAAAGGGTACATTAGTGCCAACATTTCCTTCTTCCTCTTAAACTCCTAAGGGGTGTTGTATTTACTTATGAAATAATACAGCTTTCTTTTTCATATGGGTGTAACAATATCTACCATTAATTCTATTCCTATAAAACATCAGATCCTTCAAAGCAAAATCTTAAAGTTGTCTGAAAAAAGAAAAGCAAATTGATTTGTAATAAGCAAAAATATTTCTTAAGAGAAAAATGTTATCTTAAAGTAAAAAATGACTGCTTGTGCCAGATGGTGAAAAAAGACAATAAAAGACAAATTTGAGCATGTATAGTAAATTGTATAAGGCTTAAGGGAAAATAAACTTCAATTTAACTTAGTTGGTTAGAATCACTCGAGTAGTGAAAATCTCTAACAATTCTATGACCTAATGTGGGATGGAGATTTGAAATCATTATCAAAGGAATACTTATTTATTCTTTGCGACACAACACCTACAAATTTAAAATGTAGAATCCACTTCCAGACAAAATGTTCTGAAGTTTCTCTATGTGATAAGATTATAGAATATGAACATTAATACACTTTCACTATATATGATTCAAGAAATTACCAAGAAATAGTTATGGTCTCAGAACCCTATGGGTAAAAGACACCACAAAGACAGATTAATTGGATCCAAATTAATTCCTCCTGGATTGTATAAACCTTTCTTTCTGCACACATGAGAAGGTTAAGCCATGCTCTGAGGTAATTAACTCAACAGCATGGCACACATCAAAGAATCCTCAACTATGAGGCCTATCTCTTAATTCAGTAGCCAGTGCTCAGACCCCTTGCCTCAGAACAATTACAGGTATCAACCAAATTAGTGAAAGTACCTTCAGAACTTATCCTAGGCCTTTAAATTTAATGTAACTGTATGTAGGAAATTCTTATTGCTATTGGAAACCATCCAGCATTTTGATACTAATTGTGAATTATTGTTACCCTCACCTGTATTACTATCCACTGGTTTAATGCTGTTATCCAGCAACCCCATAATCCTTACTCAATGGAGATGAATCCATCATTATATTTCTTTAATTAAGACGTGTCCATGCCAAGAACAGAATTTTTTGACACTCCAATATGAAATGCTGACTTAATATCATTTGCTGATGGATCTTATACTTATAATAAAAGAAGGACAATACTAGGCTTGATTTTTAAGTAGTAGTCATTTCTCTTGTAAAATTGAATTCCTTACCAGAGGCCAAGTAGTTCAAATGTCTGACCCCTCCGGCCTTCTCTATGGCATATGAAATTACTAAAATAAAATAGTAAATATAAAACTAGTAGCTGGTGTGTTTTAAAATAATCCCCTTATTTAAAATGCTACAAAAAATAGTTTTCAAAAGTTCCTTAGGTACTTTTTAATAATGAACAACAAATCTATTAATGAACAATGAATAGATGTCATGATGCTACCCAAAACAATTATTGTCAAAACTGGATTATCAGAAGTGTTCTAAGACTAGATTATGGTGACAGTTGCACAGAAATCTACTTAGAACCATTGAATTATATACTAAGAATGGATGAATTTTATGTGAATTAATACCTCATTAAAGCTGTTTTTAAAAGTAAAGATAAAAAAAATACTAAAGAAAGTAGTGTGTATACTCTAGATTTTATAAAATACTTCAAAAATACTATTTAAATACTTTAGAAAAAGGTAGAAATACTTGAAAAATACTATATATAAATACTTTAACCATCATGCTAAACAAACTGTTTTGAATGGAGTCCCTATACAAGGGCATCATTTCGAACAACAACAAAAATAATAAGTTCCTGGAGAAGTTCAAGGATTATTCCATCATAAATACACAGAATATTGCCTGCTAAACTCTGAAAAGAAACTCTAGAAATGATCAAGTTGTATGAATTATGAGTGTACTTGGTCTGGCAAAACCTGAAGAGCCACCTGGAAGCACCAAATAAAATCTCAAATATACACTTGAAGAAATTTTCCATGAAACAAAACATCACGTAAGGACAAATTTGCTACAATACTGAACACTGATTGGGACACTTTTGTAGGATAGCAGAGGACATAGCCAGTTCATGCTGTATCCGTAGCTAAATTAGTCTGGAAAAGCTGTACAGGTAGACCATGGACTGGGTCTGTGCCTAAAGCACCTGTGGATATTTCCAAATAGATTTTATGCAGTTGCCCTCCTCTATGAGTTCTAAATAAGTACTAATAATAGTAGACTTGTTTTTTCCTGAATGAATCCAAGCACTTTTCTGTTGAAAACCATGACACTCAACAAGAGCCAAAATGCTATCGGCTTTTGTGTTTCCTACTTAGACATTCCAACTAACTGGTCCAGTTAGTGAAATGGCATAAAGCAAACTTCTGGATGGCGGGGCAAACCTGTACAGTTATCGTTCCGTATCTGAGGGGGTGTGGTTCCAGGAAACCCCACTGATACCAAAATCTGCAGATGCTCAAGTCCCTTATATAAAATGGCATAGTACCCACCACCGATACAGAGGGCTGACTGTATCCCTGTATTTAAGTTACGCAAGGCTATGCTCCTTACTCAGAAATCTGTCTCCATCACTCTCAATGTTGTGGAAAAATGAAAGGAATTTAACAGATACGGAAAGTTACAACCATGAGAGAGCCTAATCAGGTTTCCAGAGTCTCTAGAAGTTGATGCTCCTCAGCGGTTGATGGCTGACAGGAGAACCTCGAAACAAGCTAATAATCACACGAAGTAGAAAGCTTCTGCCCAAGACCATTGGAACAAGATTCTTCTATATGCCACACTCGTCTTTGCGTACTCTTGTTTATTGTCCTTCTTGTCATTCTTCTTTGCTAGTTTAAGGTTATTGCACTTCTCACTTAGTCTACCACGTTCCCCTTGTTGATTATGACTTACCTAAGTCCAGGCTGTAAGTAAAATGTCTTTGCGTTAATATAGCTATTAGTTAGGTCAGGAGTTGGCAAATATTTTGTGTAAAGGGAAGACAGTAAATATTTCAGGCGTTGTGAACTGTAAACTGTCTCTGTCATATATTCTTCTTCTTTTTTTTTTTTTATTTTAACACCCTTTTAAAAATGTAAAAACAATCCATAGTTTGTGGTCTGGATTTGGCCTGCAGGCCACAGTTTGTCAACCCTTGAGTTAAGCCATTCCAGAGAATTGACTACACAGCCCTCACTGGACTGTATCTCTCTACAGAGAGTCCAAAAGGATAGAAACCCGCATCCCTCTTTTGGGGAAAAGATTCCTGATGATAGTGACTTCATCCTTAGGAGTTAATTTGAGGTGGGCATCAAAAATTTGTTCCCTTATATCGGCTGACATAGCAAATAGTACAGCCTGAAGATATAACAGACCAGTTTAAATTCCTTAAGTAAAGTAGTTATGGATAATAAAATATCTATAGATTTTGTTTTGGCCAACTAGGGCAGAATCCGTACCATTGCTGCCTGAATTAACACTACACATGAGAAAAAAACAGTCTATAGCTAAGCTAAAGAAAAGACAAGCTGGCTATTCCACATGGACGCAGGGAATTGTTGGGACTTATCTTTGCCCCTCTTTTTAAAATATAAAACTGCTGTTTATTTGTCTCACCGTTGTTCAATGTCTGTTGCATAGAATCTTAAACGCCTCTAGAGAGTCATTGTCCTGACAAATGATGCTACAAATGATTCAGGCAAAATCAGAATAAAATCACACTGATCAACTCTCAAACTAAAAACCAGACATCTGTAAACAAAGCCTTATCTTCAAGAAGAAGAATTCACCTGTGGTGGAGACCTGACCCTTCACTGATAATCTCGCACAGTTTGGCCTGAATGAAGACCAAAAGGGAAGCAAAATAAAACAGTTCCTGCAAACTTAGGAAAAGACTGATTGTTCTGTAGCCATGGTAACAAGTAGTCACCAAAGCCAGTTTTAAAGCTGTTCACTCAATCAACACCAATTTATAAGTGCATAGACTTTGCCAGCCAGCCTATAAATGTATACATTTAAGATATTCCAATTTACTGATCCCGTAACCCTTAACCGCTAGCTGCTTAATCTGATTTCTTTTTTGAGAATGTAAAAGTTGCCCAAATGTCTTTTCACAGAAATAAAAACTTTCCTCGTAGGTGATGAGGCAAATTTGGCTCATCTCCCCACTACCCCAACCCCTTCACAAGCTTTTAAAATTTTATCTGAGATTATAGCTCCATCACATTATTATACAACTTAATACCTCTCACTTTGAAGAGAGACTTTGACACTGGTATTCTGTTGTTATATATTTATAATAGCCATTTATAATTTACAGTCTGCATTTAATCCATTCCAGCGCTCAGCTCTTACGTAATCTGACTTTGCATTCTTGATTTACAGACATCTTTTGGATGCACTGGTACATTTCTTCTTCTGGTTGTCTGAGGGGGGTTCATTTTTTAAGTCCTTCCTCACCTGAGCACGTGCATGTTGGTTTTGCACGTGTGACAGCTTGACCTGATATCTAACTCTTTGATCAAAAATTTGCTCCTATTTGTGTTGAGAAGGAGAAGCCTGAGGAGAGCCTTATATTGGTTCCTTTGTAAAATGCCCAACATGATGCTCAGGATTCCTCTTTGTTCAGGGAAAGGGGAAGGAAGGCAGCAAGGAGGGAGACCCATGGGTGCTGACCCCAGCGGGTGTGCTGGGCAGAGTGAGGAGCATGCGGAGGACGGGGGCTTTCCTGGGGACTCCCGCAGGACACTGCCTCCTAGGTGGTCACTCCAAAGGAGGCACTTCCGCAGCACACAGAAGTCAGTGGTACAGTTTGGGCAGGAAGCAGAGATGTGAGTTCCAGTGAACTGGAACTGGAATCTGAAATTCCCACAGGTCAGTGGGAATAGTTGGGGGTGATCAGAATGTAACCAAGTTGAGATCCTGGGGCCTGCTGGGACAAAGGGTGAGAGGACAGGCAGAAAAGACTGGCCCTAGCAGCAGGCCTGGGAATTTGGGAGATTCTCTGGCTGAGGTGAGACCCAGGCAGCAGAGAAAACCAAGGGTCCCGGCCAGGCTAAGAGAAATCTAACCGTGCATTTCTTGGCCCCTAACTTCAGCCACACCACCAGCAGGGTAAAAGCAACCAGGCAGACAAAGCCTATCATTCCAGAGCTGGAAGGAATGACAGGAGACTAGGTGGATCTCGAAAGCCCTTCTCAGCCACAGGAACAAAGGAAGCCCCTGTTGAGGTAGCAGGTGGAGGGGTGGGAAAGGGAGGAATCTGGAAAGAATCTGTTTCAAAGTAAGTGAATTAAACCTAAAAAAGACTGTTCAACTAAGTGAATCAGATTCGCTTTTCACCAGATTGGACTAAATTTACTGTACTACATAGTGAATTGTGAGAAAGGGAAGATAATTTTAAAGAAATAAATGAGTCATATTTTCTTTGTAAAAACAACATTAAAAGGCAAGTTTGGCTGTATTCTGAGTGTGCTTTTTTCATTCATTTTTCTTGGGGCTCAGATCACTCTTTGGCTTGTAAATTCTTCTAGTGAGATATGAAGTCTGTGAATACCTATGCTGATCATTTCTGTGCCGATGGCACATATCCTTTCTCTGGTGGTTTTCTGTCCTGTAGAGCAATTACCTTCTCTCAGAGGCTTTTTTCTGTTTTAGTGTTTTCTTTTATTTTCTGGGTGAGTATCCCATGTTTGTCTTCTATCACTGATTTGATTTTCTGCAGTGTCAATTCTACACTTTCTTGCCTCCAAAGTATATTTTAATTCTGCTATTATTTTTGAACATTTTTAATGAAAATTTCCGAAATATTTTGAAAAAAAAGAATAGCACAATAATGTGTAATGGCTTACATACCAGTGACATAGCCAAGTTGGTGAGCTGCTTGGATCTTTGATGGAGAAGGAAC
Organism: Diceros bicornis minor; assembly: GCF_020826845.1. Classification (NCBI taxonomy): domain Eukaryota; kingdom Metazoa; phylum Chordata; class Mammalia; order Perissodactyla; family Rhinocerotidae; genus Diceros; species Diceros bicornis. The sequence goes on along the minus strand of NC_080772.1, from coordinate 17,704,992 downwards.
CTACACTTCAGCTGTGAGGAGAGCAGTTAGCTGAGTCTCCAGAGCAGCACGTTTGGGATTTGACACCGCAGCGGTGCCAAGATCCCTTTCCTCCCGGCCAGCCTCCAGCCAGTGAGTGAGCACAGGAAGGGCGTGAGGGCTTGGCCATTTCAGCCCAGTGCAGGACTCTTGAATGGGGGCTTACCAATTGGGTTGGCCGACACTGTCAGATCTGCGTCACGGTCTGAGGCTTTTCTGCTCAACTCTGCCCCCTAGTGGCTATTCTTTCACAGGTGGCAGATGTGTATCATGGCCCCAGTCTTTCCCTGACTAATCTTGCTTCCTCCTCCTTTATCTTTCACAGGAATTACTCCCAAGAAACATCTATCCTCCAACTCTACCTCAGCATCCACATTTGCACAACCTATCACTCATCTGCATCAATTTAGATTTCACCACATTCACGTCATGTGTCTATTTCTCTAATTTTTATTTCTTTGCAGAAGTATTTTAAAACAAATCCCAGGCATCATACCATTTCACCTCTTTGTACTTTGTTATACATCTCTTAAAAATATGACAAATTTATTATATGTTCATAGTGTACACATAACATTAACAATTACTCCTTAATATCATCCAATACCCAATACATAATCAAATTTTCCCAGTTATCTAAAAAAATTTATGAACCAAAGTCTACGTATTATATTTTTATGTATCTTAAGTCTTTTTCTGCTATTATATTTTAAGATCTGCATTAATACTTCAACTAGCTCACTTAAAATCTCTTTTTCATGACTTTTTTTCATTTATGGTTTCTTGTTTTTTTCCTACATCGTCCATAATCTCTTGTAATTTTTGGAGGACATTAATCAGATTTCTTCTAAAATTCTCATCTTTTTAAAAAAGAAAATAAGAATCAAATATGAGCCTCTTAACCATCAGAGCAATGACTCCTTTGCTGTGTCTCCACAAAGAGGGTAAGTTTTCTTTTCTGTTTATACATATTGAAAGGGAAAAGCTATATTTCTTTCTGGAGTTTCCAACAGACAGGGTAGAATAGTCTAAGTTCCTTTACTATAAACTTGTGCTAGAGTATTTTCCCCTCAGATTTAAACCTAGAGTCCAAGTTGGTGAAATTTACAATAGCCAGTTGGCGTTATTCTAATGCATCTCCTGGATTGAGGTTGGATCTTCTGATTCAGCTACAGAATTTTCTGATCCAGCTAGATAGCCAGACACAGTTTCCATTTCTTTGAACAATCTGGAGGCATGTCAAAATGGTTTTCCCCAACTCCTTCAAAGGCAACTGTTCTGCTTGATTCAGAGGCTAGACGATGTGATGGTCTCTAGTCCAGAACTGTGTTGATAAAGTCATCTTAATCAACATTGCAATTAGTGCACAATCCACCTGGACCTTGACGTGTCATCTTCTCTTATAACTAGTGTCTGATGCAGTTGCCAGTTTTTGTCTTTTTTGATATCTTCATGGGTATTTTAATGGGAGGTGGAGCAGAAATGTTTCAGGCGTTGTTCCATTTTTACCTGGATGTCTATAAATACCGTCATTACCATTTATTTGCAGGATTCTGCCAGAGAACAGAAAAGTAGTATGATAACTGAAATGCACAATTTAGAAGGAAAATCTATATACATTTGTATCTAGGAGGAAAAGGATAATACAGAGAAAAGAAAGAATATGATAGAAATAGGATCTGTTGCCTTCTCCATTACCTCTCATGAGAGAGGGGGGGAAAGCAAAATGTAAATATGTATCAGACACAAGTTTGTGACACATGCTAAGAATTCATCAAATATTTCAATTTGAAAAGTGTTCATGGCTATAAACTGATTAACTCTCACTGAAACTATGTATGTAATTTAGGTGCTGATTATATACCTCTAATTAGTTGGTAATTATGAAATGCCTTATGACAGTGTTTGTCAATGGATGACTTTCTCTAAAAGTGAACAGTGTTCTTTCTAAGCCCGTGATGCAGTTAAGCTTATCTTGAACAAAAGAAGAGATTTTAATGGAAATAATTGCATAAAATCACATATACAACTTTTCATGGGAATATTTGTAACTAGAATATATTACTATTTACTAATTTTTTATTTTACTAATATTTCAAAAAATAAAACAAGATTTAAGGAAGACATATATTTAACTATAACTTTTTTCTCTTTTAAATATGCTTTCTTTTGTTTTCAGAATTAATAAATGGTAACTTGAAGTTCCTGAAGTGTTTCTTTTAGGCTGTTTCTCTTTCTGTCTGTCTTTGCCTTTCCTGGCAATGGTATCAAAGCCTTTAACTATTTGCTTTATACTTGTTTTAAACTCTTGATTTTTTATTTTGAGAATTCTCAGTTGTGATGGCTCTTTTATGTATTTTTTTTACACAATTTAAAATGTCGTTTTGTTTCTCCACATGGTTTATCAGGACTAAATCCCTGTGCATTCCTCTTCTGCCTAAGCAAAATCAAAATGTGAAATAAAGTGACTCCGTCTGTATAATTTACCTATAATTGCTCCCCACTACATTAAAAAGGTAATGTTTTGGGAATAATTCTGCTGGATCACCTGCAGTTCTTTCTACTTTTTCCTACCAATACTCAACATTGATTAATAAATTCAGTTACAGAATTTCAAAGCTGCAAGTATATCTTTTATTTTAAAAGAGATGGAGAATTGTGATGATGGAAGTTTTATATAGCAAATGAAAATGCAAATTATGTGTTCATACACTTGTGTACACAGTGACATCTGTCTAAGGAGGTCAATATGTATTTTTAACACATGATTATACCTGAGCTACTTTATATTCATTTAATATCACGACTCAGCCAATTGTCTAACCTAATGGCTGGAACATAGGCTCTAAGAAACATTTAGAGTTGAGAGCTCTAAATCATTGCCCCAAATTAAAACAAATGCATACTTTCTAGCACCCCATGATTGCCAACACCCACAGACATTGCACGATAGTTGCCTTGAATTGACATGGTGAATATTTATCAGTGCTTTGTTAAAATTATATACATGTAAAATTCTTTAATATTTGTTACTATGATTTTAAGTTTTCCTGATTTTGTTTGGTCATTTGAGATTCTAAAACATAAACTCTATTTGGTTAAAATTGTTAAAATTGTCCTTTCTAGGGGGAAAGGTTTAGTTTGTTTTTTTAAATACGCTTTTTATTTTGAGTAAGTGTAGATTTGCATGCTGTTGTAAGAAATGATACAGAGAGATCCTATGTATCCTTTACCCCGTTTCCGGCCGTGGTAACACCTGCGAAATTATAGCCAAGATCACAACCAGGATGTTGACATTGATGCGGTCAAGATACAGAACAGTCCTGTCACCACAGGATCCCTCATTTTGCTCTTTTTTAGCCACATCCATTTCCCTTTCACCATCTCCTTAACTGGGTCACCACTAATCTGTTGTTGATGTCTATAGTTTTGTCATTTGAAGAATGTTACATAAATGGAATCATGCAGTTTGTAACTGAGATTGGCTTTTTTCATTTAGCATAGTACTCTCGGGATTCATCCAGGTTGTTGAGTCTGTCAATAGTCCATTCCTTTTTGCTGCTCAGTACTCTTCCATGGTGTGGATAAACTATAGTATGTGTAACCATTCACTTGTCGAAGGACATTTGGATTATTTGCATTTTTGGGCTATGAAGCATAAAGTTGCTACAAACATTTATGTATAGGTTTTGTGTTAACGTCTCCATTTTTTTTTTTTAATATTCAGGATTGCAATTACTGAGTCATATGGTAGGTACATATTTATTTCTTTTAAGAAACTGCCAAACTGTTTCCTAGCGTGGCTTTACCATCTTACTTTCTCTCCACCAATGTTTCTTCAGTTCTTCACATCCTTTCCAGCATTTGGTATTGTCACTATTTCTTATTTTATCCATTCTGATGAGTGTGTAGTTATGTATCACTGTGGCTTTAAGTTGCATTTGCCTAATGGCAAATGATTTTGAACGTCTTTTCATGTGCTAATTTTCCATCTGTATATCCTCCTTGGTGAAATGTCTCTTCACGTGTTTTGCCTATTCTGTAATTAGATTATTTGGTTTTTTACTGTTGAGTTTTGAGAGTTCTTTATATATTCTAGATGCTAGTCCTTTGTTGGATATGTGGCTTGCGGATATTTTCTCCCATGTCTTGCTTATCTTTTCATGTTCTTAACAGGATGTTTCACAGAACACAAGTTTTTATTTTTGATGAAGTCTAGTTTATCATTTTTTCCTTTTATGGATTGTGCTTTGGTATTAGTCCGCAAACTCTTTGTCTAGTCCTAAATCTCAAATATTTTCTCCAATTTTTTAAAAAAGATTTATGGCTTTATATTGTACATTAAATTTCATGATCCTTGTGAATTAGTTTTTGTATAAGGTGAGAGACTTAGATTGAGTTTCCATTTTTTTTCCTTATCTATTGGTGTCCTTTTGCTCCAGTGCCTCTATTGAAAGGCTTTCTTCCATTGAATTGCTTTTGCATCTTTGTCAAAAATCAGTTGGACATATTTGTGTGGGTCTCTTTCTGGGTTTTCTCTTTTTTTCCATTAATCTATGTGTCTATCCCTCCACCAATACAACATAGTCTTAATTACTATAGCTATATGATGTCTTAAAATCAGATAGACTGCCTTGTCCCACTTTATTCTTCTTTTTCAAAATTGTTTTAGCTATTTAGTTCCTTTGCCTTCCCATATAAATTTCAGAATAATCTTCTCTATATTCACAAAAAATCTTGCTCAGATGTTGGTAGAAATTGCATTAAATCTTATATCAGTTTGGGAGTAATTGACATCTTTACTATGTTGAGTCTTCCACTTCTGAACATGGTCTGTCTCTCCATTATTTAGATCTTCTTTGATTTCTTTCATCCAGTGTTGTGTAGGTTTCAGCATTCAAGTCCTATAACTGTTTTGGTAGATTCATACCTAAATGTCTCATTTTTATTAGCAATTAAAAATGGTATTACATTGTTAGTATATAGAGATGCAATTGATTTTTATATGTTGATCTTCTATCTTGTGACTTTCTAACTCACTTATTAGTTCTAAGAGTTTTTGTAGATACCTTGTAATTTTCTATGTGGACAATTATGTCATCTACAAATAGGTACAGTTTTCTTTCTTGATTTGTGTACCTTTTCCTTTCTTTTCTTGCCTTTAATGTACTGGCTAGAACTTCCAGCATTATGTTGAAAAAAGGAGGTGAGAGCAGACATTCTTGCCTTGTTCCTGATCTTAGGAAGAAAGTCTCCAATCTTTTACCATTAAGTTTAATGTTAGCTGTATGTATCTCAAAGATGCTCTTAATGAAGATGAGGAAGTTCTCCACTATTTCTATTTTTCTGAGGGTTTTTATCATGAATAGATTTTTTATTTTGTCAAATTATTTATTTGCTCAGTTGATATGATCACGAGATTTTTCTTCTTCAGCATGTTAATATAGTGGATTATATTGATTGTTTTTCAAATACTGAACTAGCCTAACATTTCTGGAATAAATCCTACTTTGTCATGGTATATACTTCTTTTTATAAATCACTGAATTATATTTGCTAACATTTTTTAAAAACACTTGTTCAATATTCGTGAAGGATATTGGTTTGTGGTTTTCTTTTTTTGTACTGTCTTTATCTGGTTTTAGTATCAGGTAATAATAACCTCATAAAATGCGTTGGGAAGTATTTCCTCCTCTTCTATTTTCTGGGAGAAATTGTGTAGAATTGGCATTAACTCTTCTTTAAATGTTTGGTAGAATTCTCCAGCTAAGCCATCTGGGTCTGGAGATTTCTCTTCTGGGAGATTTTAAATTATAAATTCAATTTCCTGAATAGTTACAAAGCTATTCAAATTATCAGTTTCAAATTGGGTGAGTTATGGTAGTTTGTTTTTTAAGGAATTGGTTCATTTCATCTAAATTGTCAAATTTATGTGTTTAGAGTTGTTCACAATTTTTCCTTATAATCCTTTTGATGGCTGCACATTCTTAGTGACAGCCCCTGTTCGCTTCCTAATATTGGTACATTGGTGCATGTCAATACATTGGTATATTTGTGTCTCCTCTCTTTTTTTCTTTGTCAGTCTTGCTAGATATATGTCGATTTTATTCATCCTTTCAAAGTGAGTTTCTTGTAGAAAGCATGTAGCTGGCTCATGTTTTTAATCCACATTGCCAATATATGGCTTTTAATTGGTGTATTTAGACCACTTATGTTGAATATAAATATTGATAAATTAGGGCTTAAGTCAGTGAATTTCTTTTTTTCTGTTTTACTTTTTCTCTCTGCTTTTCATTTCTCTTGTCTTTGTTTTTGCCTTCCCATTGGCCTACTTAAACATTTTTCATAGTTCTCTTTTTATTTATTATAGTGTTTTTGATTCTCTCTATTTGTATAGCTCTTTTAGTGTTTGCTCTAGATACTACATTATATATACATAACTTATCCTAGTCTATTGGTGTCATCATTTTACCAGTTTGAGTGAAGTATAGAAACCTTACTTCCCTATATTCACCCTCCCCCATTCAGAATATAATTGTTTTAAATATTTCCTCTACACATATTTATAACCACATCAGATGGTGTTATAATTTTTGCATCAACCATCAAACATAATTCAGAAGATTTAAGGGGAGAAGGCAAGCTTACTTATTTACTCACATTTTTGCTTACTACATTCTTTCTTTCTTCCCGATGTTCCAAGATTTCTTATTTATCATTCACATTGTGTTTAGAGAACTTTCTCTAGCCCTTCTTTTAGGGTGGGTTTCCTGGTGATGAATCATCTTAGTTTTCCTTAATTTGATAATGTCTGGATTTCCCCTTCATTCCTGAAGGTTATCATCTCTGGATATAGAATTGGAAGTTGACAATTCTTTTCTTTTAGCACTTGAAAATGTCTTACCACTTCCTTCTAGTCTCCATGATTTCTGATGAGAAATTTTCATTTATTTGAATTGCTTTTATCTTGTAGGTAAGTTGCCATTTCTATCTTGCTGCTATCAAGATTTTTTTCTTTGTCTCTAGTTCTCAGATGTTTGACTATGATGTAGGTTGGTGTGGATTCCTTGGATTCATCTTGTTTTGGGATTTTTCTCAGATTCTTGAATCTCTGGGTTTATATTTTTTCCAAATTTGGAAAGGTTTCACCCATTATATCTTTGATATGTACTTTTTCAGCCTGTCCTCTTTCACCACTCTTTCTAGAATGTTAAATCTTTTGTTATGGTCCCACTGGTCCCTGTTCATTCTTTTTTAGTCTATTTTTTTGTGTTGTTCAGATTAGGAAATTTCTATTTTTCTATCTCCTAGGTCACTGATTTTTTTTTTTTTTTTGCTCTGTCCCCTCCATTCCGCATTTGTGTCCATCCACTGAGGTTTTTATTTCAGTTATTGTTTTTGAGGTTCTAAAATTTCCATTTAGTTATTTTTATATCGACTATTCCTTTGTTGTAATTTTCTAGTTCTTAGTTGAGAATCTATTTTTTCACTGGTTTCAAGCATGTTCCTAATAGTTTGATAAAGCATATTTATCATGGCTGCTTTAAAATCTTTGTCAGATAATTCTAACGTCTCTGTCATCTCACATTGGCATCTATTGATTGTCTTTTTTCATTCAATTTGAGATCTTCCTGGTTCTTGGTATGACCAGTGATTTTGATGGAAATGTGGAAATTTAGTATGTTGTATAATAAGGCTCTGGATCTAATTTAAATATTTCAGCTTGCTTCCTCCATCACCGCTCTGGCAGGGGAAGTAGGGGAGGGGCACTGCCTCATGATTGCCATGTAGGGCTAGGAGTCCAGGTTCTCCACTTGGCCTCCATTGACGCTCAAGAGTGTAGGCTTCTCCTTACTGCTGAGTCAGCATGAGAGTTCCGGGCCCCGCTAGACCTCTACTGACACCTCCGTGGCAGGGAGAGGTAAGAGTGCCTCATCGCCGCTCCCCATGTGGCCTCGACTCACACCAGGGGAAGGGGTGGCCTCATTACTGAGTGAGAGCAAAGTCCACGCTCAGTGACACTGTGGGGGGTGAGACTGTTACTGCATGGTGGGGAGGACAGTCCTGGTTTCCCATTCAGCCTTCAGCAGGGGCTTTGGGTAACTTGTTACAGTGGGCAAGGGTAAAAGGCTAGGCTCTCCACTCAGTTAATCCTTATTGAATGTATGCTATGTGTCAAGCATGGTTCTAAGAGCTTTATTTATATACAACAACCCAGTGAGGTAGTTAATATTATTTTAACCCAGAGAAGTTAAGTAACTTGCCCAAGGTCAGTTCTGTGGGGGAATACCAGGCTGCAGACAATCACACCAAGCAGAAAGTCAGTGAGATTTCTCCTAGGAGTGGCAATCAGGAGCCCTAGGAAACGGAATAATGCAGTCAAACTGTGTGCCTTGATAAAGCCTGCCCCTCCCACCTGAGAAATAGCGCAGATATGGGAAGATGATCTACGCCTCTGGTGCAACTGCTACGCTAAACATAGAAAATCCAGAAATCCTGCAACCTTTATATATAAGGCTCCTTTTCCCACTCATCTCAAATTGCTAGATCACTGAACTGATAATGGAAATTTACCTCAAATTGCCTTCCAGCTTGAGATCTGAGAGAAGGATTCCAATAGCATTCCAAGGGTGAGTAAGGAGGTCTAAGAGAGATTCACTCACCCTCTTCCTATGTAATACCAGACCAAGATAGAGTGCTCATCATATGCTCATCATTCAAAACCAATTTGCTAAACACATGTGCACACTCACACACACACACACACACCCTGAGAAACTGGGTCTACAAAAAGATTCAGCAACACAAAAAGAAAAAAACATAGCATTTAAGTACCAAAGAAGAACACTTTCAAACAAATGCACAGTGAGAAACATGTAACATTTAGAAAGCACTACTTTGTGTACTTAATAAAATTCAAGAAAACATGATCCCTTCACAACAAGAAATGAAAGATGAGATGATAGGACAGCCAACTGACGTGAAAATGCAGACTGACTAAAACAAGCAGAAATACAAAGGGAGCTGGATGATTACATTGAAAAGATGACTGTAAGGAGAGACGGTATTGAAACTGAAAATAGCAGAAATAATACGGTAGTTGAAGTAGTGAAGAGCCAAACTGACACTCCTTAATATTTCATCAATGATGAAATTTACCTTGATTAAGTCTTCCAGAATAGAAAATAAAAAGAAAAAGAGACAAAAATGAAGACAAGAAGATGCTTAATATGGAGAAAAAATGATTAAAAGCCAACAAACTGTCAATATGTATAATAGAGGGAACTCTCTGGAGATGAAAGAATGTCCTAACCCTCCAGGCTGGCAGGGTTGACTATAAACTGTGCAAAATCCCAGTATCTGAATATGTCCAAGCATACTGCTTCGACTTTTAAGGACAAAGAAGTTTAATTACAAACACACCAAAAAAAAAGATGCCTCCCAAAAAGAAATCGCTCTGACCATAGGAATTCTTTAGAAGATAATATGTAGGGTAATATCGTTACACTTTAGGTAAAATATCTGTTACCCAAGAATTCTACATTCAGCATGTTTTTTGTGTAATTTATGTGTAATGGTATCTAATGGACACCCTTAGCTATTCAAGGGCTCAGAAAATATACCACTTATATTATTTTAAGATATACTCTTGCAACCAAGATATGAATCACACTTGGGGAAATCATGGCAGGAAAGACATGGTTGATAGCACTGAAAACATTTAAATATTAATTAGTCCAAAAATGTCATAAGTATGTTTAGAAAGTAGAATATAGTTACCATAAATGGAGCTTGAAGAGAAGATACATAATGTAAAGAGCAATTTGGCAATAATACCTGAGCCTTAAATTTCAGCATGCCAAACATATCAAGAAGCATGAAAAGGGAACTGGAAGAAAGGAAAAATACAATAGGCTCATTTTCTGTTATATATGGGGTAGTCAGTAATATTTTACTATTGATATTAAAAATTGGAGCAATATATGTTCAAATATTTTAAAGCAATGATGTATACTAATATAATTTAAAGCCTATGTTTTTTCTAATTACTAAAAAAGAAAAATATTCTATGTAGAAAATGACAGAAAACAAGTGAAATAGAATATAAGCCAAAAATACCTAGAAATCACAAAATAAGATTAAGTAATATGATGCCTGTGAATGTAAACAGGTCAAACTCTTTTTGCAGAGGCCAGCTGTGTTCACATTGTGTGAAAAAAACAAAATCTGTGTGCAATATATAAGAGATGCATCTAAGATACAGTGATTCCAAGTGGCTAATGTTAAAATCATGGGCAAATATACCTCGGTAAAATGTATTGAAAATTCTCCAGTGCTCAAAGGGCTCAAGCAGAATTCAAGGGAAACATTAAATAGAACAAGAGAGTCTTTTTTTAAATTGGTGAAAGCATAAGCCATAAACAAGGTAAAAGTCTCAAAACTTTTTATGATGAAAAATATCACCAACATCTATCAAAATCAGTTTTAAATGTATTCCAAATTAATCAAAAACCAAAAATTGTGAGGAATTTTGATGCTTTTCAAGATTTAGTAGGTAATTAGTAAATAAGAATATGGAGGAATGGAATAAAATAGTTAATAGTGTTGGTTTAATATAATTTATATAATTTTGAACCATGCAAAATGAGAATATATATTTTCTTTACTTGCCTGCTTTGCAAAAGTTGGTTATATGTTAAGCCACAGGAAATGTAAACAATTCTAAGAGTAAAAAAATTATATAATTTTAAATAACTCAGCAATAAAACCAGAACGAAGTAGTACAATTTCAAACATGCAGCAATTTTAAAACTTTCTTATTCATAGATTAAAGAAGAAATTAAGTGGCCAGCCCAGTTGCATAGCAGTTAAGTGCTCGCACTCCAATACAGCGCCCCGGGGTTCAGATCCCAGTGTGCACCAATGCACTGCTTGTCAAGCCATGCTGTGGCGGCATCCCATATAAAGTGGAGGAAGATGGGCACAGATGTTAGCCCAGGGCCAGTCTTCCTCAGCAAAAACAGGAGGATTGGCAACAGATGTTAGCTCAGGGCTCATCTTCCTCACAAAAAGAAAAAAAAGAAGAAATGAGAACTTTTGTGATTATGATTTGCTTAGAAATAATTTAAATGAGTCATACTTACAAATCTTATAGAGATTATTAAAAATGCAGTTAGAGGTAATTCCATAACATTAATACAGAGGAAAGAATTAAAATGAATGAATTTATAATTTAATTGAAATAGCTAGTAAATATTCCATATATCTATAAAAATATAGATATATGAAAGTCAAGATGAAGGAATTAATAAATATACAAGTAGAAATTAATGAATCAGAAAAATGCAAGGTAATTCAATATTAAATTAAGAAAACAATTTGCCATGATCACATGATCAAGTAAGATTTATTTTAAAGATGTAAAAATGTTCCAATATTAGGACATTTGTTATTATAATTAATAACATCAATAGGTCAAAGGAGAAAATTTGGTCAAATTTAGAAAGATAGAGAACATCTATCACCATTGTGATAGATGACAAAAATTAATTGAATAAAAACTGTTGTTGTTTGTGTTAGATATTCCTCAGTGAAGCAGGAATAGAAAGACACTTCTTTAACTTCTTTAAAAGTCTATCTTAATTCCACAGCAAAATTATACTCAGTATTGAAACATTAAAACTGGAAAAACAATGATGCCCACCATCACCACTATCATGTAACAATGTTCTAGATGTTCTGATAAATATGAAAAGATAATACAATAACAAGAAACATATGTTACCACTAATTGTAGATGATACATCTGACCTACCCGGATAGTCAAAGAGTTCCTGAAAACACTAATAGCACTTAAAAGGAAATTCAATATAATTCATTCAATAAATTCAATATAATCATTGGTTAGAAAAAATATATGTACAGTATATGCATATATATACATTTATACATATATCAGCTAATTCCATATATATCAATATGGTTAAATCACGGTAGCATAGAGGAATAAAAACCCCATTCATATTAGCAACCAAAAATATTAAATATCTTGCAAAAAACTTAACAACAAATATTCTGGTCTTCTCTGAAGAAAACTTCAATAGAGTAATTGAGGTACATAAAAGAAAACTTAGATAAATAAAGAAAAACAAAAGTATACTCTAAGAAGAGAAAACTCAATATTGTAAATATATTTATTATTCACATATCATTTATAAATTCAATGTAATTACAATATACCACAAATTTTTCTATTATTATATGTGTAAAATGATTATAAACATTATCTGTAGAATAATCAAGAAATTTTGAAAAAGAAAAATGAGAAATAATTACTTTGCTAGTTAAAATTTTAAAATATTGCAAAGGTACACTTGTTTTAACAGTGTGATGTGGTTCAAGAATAGACAGACCAAAATGAGGAAAGTGCAGTATATATACGGCAGAATTAAGATGTTACTATGTAAAGGGTTTTTACAAATTATTGATATAAAAATAAATGTCTCAAGAAAAAAATGAACAAAGAACATTAATAAATATTTACAGAAAAATGAAACTCAGGTGAGAAGCAAAAATACGTTGAAACTAACAATCAAGAAAACGCAAATTTATAAATTCTATGCCATTTTATTTTGTAAAATTGGCAATATGAAAAATGATAACACTTCGGGGTAAGGTATGGTGATATAATTAAGCATGAACATTGGTAGAATTTCTTAGGAGTAATTGGGCAATATATATCAAAAAACTTAAACATTACCTTTGTTATTGACCAAGTAATTCTGGTTCTAGAAATTTACCTGAAAGAAACAATCAAATGCATGCCCTCTAACATAGTTTTAAGATGAATTAAGTATTTAAAAGTTAAAAAATTAAAAGCTATGCAATTACTATGATTGAATATAAATAACTGATTTTTGTAAAAGAAAATTTGCAGTTTAAGTTTCTTTTAAGAGCAATTTGGAAAAAATAAGTTAGTATTTTTTATAAAATAGAATACTATATAGCCACTGAAAATCATACTTTTAGAAGGTTGTTTAATAATGTATGAAATTCTTAATGAAACATATTGGTTTAAAAAGAGTAAGCTCTAGTCAATAAATAATTTTACAAAATAACTATCTTCCCAGGAAAATAATCTAAAAGTATATCAAAAAATTCTTCAATACGTTTATCTATTCCTGTTCAAATTAGAGAGGATGCTATTTTCTGTTTCTTACAAAATAGTCAATATTATTTCGTTGATAATGTTGAAAATTAGAGCAACATATGTTCAAAAAATTTTTAAATAACGATATATAAAATTTGGCTAAAAGTGTGGTTCATTTGTTTATTGTATTCTTCTCACTTTTCCAGGACTTCTACAGTTACACATTATTTTTGCTCCCAGAAGAAATGTTAGTTATAAAACCTGACTGACCTGAGACAGAATAACAATTAATCTGAATTACTGGTGTTAGTTATGTTTGTCAGGCACTGTTCTAGGAGCTCTCATGCATGCTCTCATTTAATCCTCAAAACAAATTTATTTGATAAGAATTGTTGTCACCCTATTTTATGGATGAGAAGATCAAGGTTGAGAGACTGAGTATCTTTCCCCAGGTGACAGCAATCAAAAATGATGGAGTTGGGGGTCTAAACCCCATGACTAGCTTCCTACATGGTACCAAATGCCTTTTCCCTCAGAGGAGTTACCTTTAGAAACACTGAGACAGTCCTATTTAATTCACCATTTAGTGTGGACAAGAGAAAGATCTTAATCTTCAGTTACAATAAAGCCTTATTCATTTAGATAAGCCAAAGCCAAAGCCAAAGCCAAAGCCAAAAAAAAAAAAAAAAAATCCTCACAAATAGAGGGAAGGAAATTATTGAATTTTTTCAGGAAACGACATTATGTTATGAAATCATTAAGGTCCCCACTAATGATTTCTCATAAAACAGATTTCCTTAAGACACCCGTTTTGTTGAATGATAAGAATGTTTCGGAATGAATGTATCAATTGCCTGAAAGTAAAATGTTTCTCTTGTGCTTAAAATCAGTTTGTCCTCTAAGAAATTGTTAATAATCCCATCATAATTTTGTTTATAGAATTTGCAATACTCCATCTGTGAAGAAAGAGTGTGCTAAAAGAAGTTTAATCTCAGTCTAGACTTTATACAAAATTCCAAATAGTCTGAATTATTTAAGAATGAATTTATGAAATGTTACCTAAGATATAGTGATTGGCAAATGAGAGTGTGTGAGTAAAAGGATGTTCTAAATGCCTGTGTGCAGTATGGATTCTTCTACTGAAAGAGATTAGGAACTGGTTTTAATTTGCATGTAGCACAGAGGTCTCCTTTGTTCTGTATCCCTCCTGCACTGTATTCTTCATGCAAACATTGTTCATTAACAATTTCAGAAGTGAGTGGATAAGTGTGAGTTCCTTGAGAACAAGTTCTTTGTGTCTTATTCATCTTTGTATTTCAACACCTAAAAGTTGCTTGGCATCTAGTGGTTACTCAGTATTTTTTCTGCTAAATTAAATTTAACTGATTGCAAATTTCATGTTAATTTCTTTAATGTCCCTATCTCCATCTTATCCTTTACTGTAATCAGACAGAAGAGAATTCTTCTAAAAAGATATTGTTTATAAAGTGACCATTTGGTTGAGGACAAGCTTAAAATGAGTGTGGGAATAATGTGTAGCTAGCCATGCCATCCTTCTTTCTCTTGTTTAGGAAAAAGGAAATGGGAACACATCTAAACTCTTCTTTCTAAGATATAAGAATTTTATAATAATTTAATACTCTATGATAATAGTTTTGCAATTGCTATATTTGAATTCGAGTTACTCAGAAATTGGAGAGAGCTTGATGTTCTGTCAAAATTATGACCAGTACCAAAAAACTCAAAAAGAATTAGTCTTTTTTTTTGCCTCTCGAAATGTTGTAGATGTTTTGATCTAATTGTGGATGTTCATTTGTTTGAACATTCAGGATAAGTTTTTTAAAAGATCATTGTGACTATAGGCTTCAGTATGAATTCAGTTTAAATTCGAATGTATTTCTCTTTGCTTTGGGGATACATTTATGTAAACATTGCTTTGTGAAAAAAAATTGGCAGTGGTGTGTTTATAATGCAAATAATTCATTATATTTATTGAAATCATATCTTCTGTAATGGCAACATCCTTAGGGAGGGGATGGAAGATAGTACTCATTAGATACTTTTCTTCATTTGTGAGCCAGACAGTATATTAGTTTTATCCAATTGCCATCTGCCATCCGTTTTATATACAGTATGCCTAAAGAGCTCACTCCATATAAGGGTCTAGAAGATAAAGGTAGACCATATTGTATTTATATTTGTAAATACTGTATGCATTAAATTACAAATATTTATGTGCCATTAAGGTTTGAATAAAGGAAATACAGAGTTGAAACAGACATGCCTTTCTTGCTCAAAGCTGGGGGTTGAGGATAAAGTTTGGCTAGAAATGTGGTTCATTTGTGCATAGAGTTGCATTTGTCGTAACTATTTGAATGTGTCACTTTGATTTCATTTTCCATTTACTTTGCTCAGTTCCACTTGCAAAGTAATAGCAAAGAATTTCTACATAAATTGAGTTGATTTAAAAGAGTGCCCTGTTGAAATATGCATGTGTAAACTTAATGATTCAATAGACCTAATGAGGGAACACATTTAATAAATTTTTTAAACATTTAAAGAATTAATTTTTTATTATGTGAAATTATGTAATGATATTACACAATAGCTAAAGCAATAGATTCTTTAAACACAGTGGCACATATCAGTCTCGAAATGGGAAGAACAAAACTGTTTAATTTTTTGTAGTTGTATGCTTTCAATCATACATAGAAATATTAGTTTTTAGTATAAAATATTTGCCACAAAATCCATTTCCGGGAAACCAAATTTTGAAAAAATAATCGCCAGAGTGAAAAATGAGTCCTAATCGAAAACATTCAAAAAAAACTATTTTTGCTCGAAAGAATCTATGAAGACTCACAAGAAAATTCTTACTTAGTTTGAAATTTTGAAAATAAAAACCTCAAGGTTAGATGTTAATTGATGAATTATTAGGAATCTCTGCAGAGGCAGGAATAAGGTCATTTTAATGGACCTACTGGGATGGAGTAGATTATAGCAGTGCTATTATAATACGACAAAGGAGTGTGTGTGTGTCGCCCACATGCATGTGGTGTACATGCGTACAGGCAACATGGCACTCAAGAAAATCAAAGGAAATGAGCCAGAAACGTCTCACGTTCTGTTGGCATCTGTGGAGCGTCGCCATATGAGAACCATATGACTGCTGGCAGAGTGGCATGTCAGCTCAGGCGTGCAAAACTTGACCGCTCTGAGCTCTGGGTTTATCAGTTTATCACAGGAATATTGATACAATTTTAACTGCACTCTTTTTGTGCAAGGATGTTTTATCCTTTCCCAATGCCTCTAATCCCAACTCCGCTCTTTGAAACCATCTCTAAGCAGAAATAAGGCATATGTATTTTTCCAATGGCATTTAAAATGAAAATGAGCTGCTGAAAACAGCAGCAACGTTTATGTGGTAAAATGGCTGTTCCCCCCATGTGTCAGCGAGTGCTGATCCCCACGTTCCGTCATGCGGCAGAGACAAGTTTTAAAAGCAAATTGTTTTAACATGATTACTAAAGCAGGACTAGAAAGTGGGACCAAAAACCTTCCAAACTGGGTAGAGGAGGCCTATGTTGGTGTCATCTATGTTTTCCACAAGTGGAAACTCTTGGTAAATTGTGTCTTCACTATCTTTGGACAGAAGGAAGATGGTGTCAATTATTGATATTTGCGGGGTAAGACAATAGTGGATCTAATAGTTTCTATTATCTACATTGTTCAAAAGGAAATTGCCTTCTGTTGGAACAGTCTTAACTGGTCTGCTTTTTAATGAGTGGTTATTTTGAAATAGAATGATCTATTTAATTTTCGTAGCCAGGAAAGAGAGAACAGAGATGCCATTAATCTGTTTTTCTTGGGGTCTTCTAAAATCAGGATCTTTCTGGTTATTAGGATGAATTAAAAATAGAGACGACAAAACCTAGGCCTAGTTCTTGACAAAACTGTCAAGTGGGCAGATCTGGCACGGTCTTGCGGAGCTCCAGGCCTCCTCTCCTCAGGTGGCCTCGGTTCAGAACTTGGTGGCAGACAGCTTCGTGTACTGGGTCCCATATCAAGTATAACTACTTGGTCTCTTTGCTTTGCATCCTTGGAGCTTTCTCCAGAGCCCAATCACCACTGAAATCTAAGCGAAGTTAACACCTTGGGGGCGTTCTCAAACACTGGGGCATGGAGGTGAGTGGGTAAATGCTCCCGTCTTCCT
This sequence comes from Diceros bicornis minor, assembly GCF_020826845.1. Taxonomy (NCBI): domain Eukaryota; kingdom Metazoa; phylum Chordata; class Mammalia; order Perissodactyla; family Rhinocerotidae; genus Diceros; species Diceros bicornis. The sequence goes on along the minus strand of NC_080772.1, from coordinate 17,687,611 downwards.
GTCCTTGGGTGGAACAATCTCGAGACCCCTTCTTTATCCTTCCTCAAAGGGCCCCCGGAGATACTGAGCTCTAGTTGCCCTGAGCAGTAACTGGTTCATTAGCACACATTTTATTGGCTTTTTGCCATTCCCTATCTCATTGTCCCTACTACATCACTACCACTTCCTGGGATCAACTCAAACAAACTACTTGTACCCAAGATTTTATCTCAGGCTCTGCTTTTGGGAGAATCCAAACTAAGACAGAAAGTGTGTCTTGTGCATCCTGTCTCTTTTTATATTCTCTTTGGGAGTATCAATCACCAAATGTGACTTTCATCCCTTGACCAACATGAATTTTGGCTCCATATCCTGCTATCTTTAGTCATCCCTGACCTCTGGACTTTGCCCAATTCTTTCACACTTTATAGAAACTTCTCTCTTTTTTTAGTTTAATTCCCTTAGAGATCCTGAGTTCTCCTGGATAAAAGGTCCTTTAAGCATGTGCTCAAATGGCATGGATAGGCTGTTTGATTTATGGCACTAGATATATCACATGGATATTTTATCAAAGCCTTAACCCAAAGCAGTGAGTCCACTGGTAGGAATTTGGGTTCCCTCCAACTCTTGTCAAAGAGGCTAACACCAATGCTGCTGACACAGGGAATGTGCCCTGCCAACACCGTTCTGCAAAACACCCATCCCCAAACGTGTGAGTCAAATGGGAAACTGGGGAGCATAATGAAATGCATGATTCAAGCATCATTGTGTGAGTTATGTTTATTCAAGAAAATCCTGTTAGAATTATTGACTAGAGCACCTGATACAGGAAAATACAAAGTTATGAACCTGGCTAAGCCATAGTTCTACTCATTACAAAGAAGTTTCTGTGCTTTACAAAGCATTTCCCATTGTATGGCTCTCTTTACAACATAAATATACAATATACTATTTCTTGGAGTTATTTCCCCCAAAACTGAATGCTCCTTGAGGTCTGGGGATCATCTTGTCCATTTTTTATTTCTATCACCTAATCCCTTGCTTGGATCAAACACCCAGCAAACATTTATGGACATGAACACGTGAAATACCTAAGCACTTCTGTTATTTATATAGAACTAACTACAGAGCAAATTCCATTCAGGGTTGGATGAGTGATCTCATAGGGAAAATTAAAATAGTATTAGATGGTACAGTCAGCTGAAGAGCACTGAGAAATAACCCATTATTTTTTGAGCTGGAATAGAGGAAGGACGTGTTAAGCCTCACATAGTATCTGGAACACTGGCTTAGAAGCCAGGCAGATGTGGGTTTCAGTCCCGGTTCGGCCAATTAGAGCTGGGGGACCTTGGACAACACACCTAACATCTCCAAACCTCATCATAAAAATGGGATAATAATACTTATTTCATAGTTTTTTTGATAAAAGTTAAAGGAGATAAAGCACATAAAGCCCTTAAAACATGTCCACCCTTAGTCCATGCTAATTGGTCCCCAGCATTACTGTCTGTATCACTGTTATTTAATTTCCCTGGCACCATACAATGGGTGAGTGATAGATCTAGGACAAGAATCTGGCTTCATGATTTTCAAACCATTGTTCTTTTCATTGTAAAACACTGAGTCAAAACAAACATTTCTGAAATTACAGTTTTAGTTGGTGAGAACAGAGGATATGATACATTGGTATGTTTCTGAGACACAACTATGACCTAAAGTGTCCTCTGATTGATCAAGTCCATTAAGATACCCACAACTACTAGGTGAGGTAAATGACAACCTTCAGGTTTCCATTTGGGGGCTCAAGTAACCAATTTGTACCCTTTACCTCATAATAATGAGGTCACTAGATACTTCTTCCCTTAAGAAAGTACTAGTCCTGAGGAGGACAAAAAGATACACTTGGCCCAGCTGCTCGTGGCCAGGGCCACAGGCATTGTAGTCCATGGTGATGAGCTGAGATAGTAACTGTTATATGGCAGCCCTTTGTACCATGTCTCATAATCGATTGCACCAGGCCCAGGATCTGCTAACATCAGAGCTAAGTTTCACATTGCTATTTGCCCCAACTAAGAAGAGGGGGTAATCACTTCTCAATCTGAGCTAGACTTTAGTTTTTTCTATCTAATTAAGGTTTGCTGTTGGCATAAAATCTGTAGCTGGAGCAGTTAAGGTCTGTTCTGACAATGAAATATTAACAGAAATCCTGAGTCAAATGTTTAAAAAGTATCTCTATGACAGTGGGTCTCAGGCTGCTTGCACATTAGAATCAGACGGGGACCTATTAAAAACTCCTGATGCCCAGGCCCTACTCAGACCTATTAAATCAGAATCTCTGGGGCTGAAGCCCAGGCACTTGTTGTCTTGTTAAAGCTCCCCCATGTGTGCACTCAGGGCTCAGAACCAGTGCTCTGGAGAAGGACTTGACATCACCTTTCCTCTCCCTGCCATGCCAAGGGACAGGAAGCCATGGTAGTGTGGCCGTAGGGAGTTCCACCTCAAAGCACTCCAAGTGCTGGGCTTTCAGATTCCAATTTGCTTTGGCAGGTGAGTTGCAGCAATCAGAGAAGAATCCAGGCCAAGTGGACTTTTAATTTATTTATTTACTTTTAGAAAAGCAAACCCATCTGTACACTCAGTGCTTAGAGCTGCAAAACACTCAGAGTTGCAAAACCTTCCACATGTAACAGGAATTTTGACTTGGCTTGCAGAATTATGTGTACCAGAAACATGTTGGAGAAAGCCTGATACTTTAGTTAATTTTTTTAAACATGCCATCAAGAATAATTGTATAAATCCAAAATATCTTTGGAAACTTTTCTGCCCACCTCCCACCCTGGCTTCTCTCTGGCATGAAGATGCTCTTTTCCCTACCCGCAGTAGAAACAATAAGGACATCTGTGAATTCAGTTCATTCTCTTCTAAGCTGTACATAATAATTGAGCCACCTTGTTTGTGCATATTTACCCACTCCTTCCTCTGAATAGCTTCAAGGGCTTTCTTTATGCTTCCTTGTTGGCAAATTACCCAGACTGAGGATTCTCTGTCCGCTCTCACGAAACCCAGCAAAACAGACATGTCCCTGCTCTTTCCATTGACTATGGTTGGTCTAAATCTGTAAGAGATAGGCTCTCGCAGCCTTCTGTATTAAAGGGATGGGTTTTGTGAGTAAACCCATTCAGAAAGATCAAGATACCTCCTTTTGGAAGAAAGATAAAGTCATATTGCAACAAAAATCTGCCTCTAAAAAAGCTATTTCTAAAAAATCTGTTCAATATGTATCAAAGAATCAAATTACACCCATCTGGAGAGATGCATGTGAAAAAAAAAAAACTGCATTAAACAGCAAACCACATCTATAGAGCTTCTTACAGCAAACAAAGAAATGCTGGGTGTATCAACAGGCAGGGTCTCTTTTGATTAAAAAGTACTTACGGGAAGAGAACAAATCAAGCGCTTAGCCCTTCTGGTCCTTTTCATAAGGTGAGGACTGGGGGGCGGGGGGCAGCTGCACATTCTAAGTAATTCATACAAGAAAAAAAATCATTTTCAGCATCCTGTGGATGGCTTTGAGTGAGAGCAGATTTCCATGCAGAAATGATCTATGGGCCAGGGATTACACCCCTTTTTGCTCACACAAGGACTGATTGCACGGCCCACAGCTGGAGCTAATCCAGATATCTGTTTAATTAAATAGGAGCTGTCATTCTGTTGCATTACATCAAAGCCCGGGAAGGTGACACGGAGGTGAGATGGCAAATGTAAATTTTTAGTCCTTCATTTCTTATATAATGAAGGGAGAAAATTTCTGGTTTTCAGCAGGGTTTGTTTGTGAGAAAAGAATAGAAATATAATTGAGACATCTGTGACTGTTTCATTTTCCCATCAGGATCATCTTTCCTAAAATCATATATTTTTCTGGGGAAGGGTAAATCTAAAAAGATATCAGTGAAGCAATGCTTTCCTTCAAGAAAAATCCACTGAGTGCCTCCTATAGAAATGACATTGCAGGGAACATAATGGACCCAGCCAAGAAGAAGATTTGCTTAAAAAGCACACTGTAAGAGCCCTGTTTACATGGCTGAACAATTTTGGGTACCAGAATGTTTATCATTCTTGCTATTTAGAGTTCAGATATTTATCAAAACCAGTACTTGAATGAATGTGTTTACATTTAAATTCAAACAAACAAAAGATGATTTCATTAAGAGAATGAAATCAACATTTTAAAATAAGGTCTATCTACAATTTAGTAAATTAGCTTTAACAAGATATACATACATCAAGTATATTGAACAGAAACTTCTATATATGATTCTGAGATTAACTCTATTCCCACTAAGTGATTATAAAAACCCTTCCCCAGGCGAGGCTAAGAGAAACCTTTCTGTTAGAGCAATTTCTCTAAGAGGCTCTCCAGTCCTTTTGCTGTCTGTGTTCTCCTATCTCCATGCCATGTGTATACTGTACCATTTATGATGGAATAATCACTTTCATATCACTAGGTCTTTACTATTAGCTTGAGAAAATTTTCAAACTCAGTCTGCATTTGCTCAAATTTCTGACTTTAATTACAGTCTTCATGAACTCTAGTAACAGCAGATTTGTGCAATGATTGCAATTTAGGTTTCTTTTCTTTGAATGTACAAGTTTCCCCCACTATCTGAAAGTTTGCTTTACACCACTTGGCTTTTATGAAAGACCTACATTAGTGCAGTAGTCCCCTCTTATCTGCAGGGATGCGTTTCAAGACCCCCAGTGGATACCTGAACTACAGATAGCATTGAACCCTATATACACTATGTTTTTTCCCATATATACATACCTATGATAAAGTTTAATTTATAAAGTAAGCACAGTAAGAGATCAACAACAATGACTAATAATAAATAGAACAATTATAACAATACACTGTAATAAAAGTTACCATAGATCTTAGCAACCTCAGCATACGATTTTTATTCTTTCCTTATTAAGTCAAGAACTTTCACCTTTTCACTTAAAAGAAGCACTTCATGGCTTCTCTTTGGCATATCCGAATTGCCAGCATCACTACTCTTGCACTTTGGGGCTATTATTAAGTAAAATAAGAGTTACCTGAACACAAGCACTGCAATACCACCACAGTCAATCTGATAACCTAGATGGCTACTAAGTGACTAATAGGTAGGTATACAGCGTGGATACGCTGGACAAAGGGTGTGAGATTTTATCACGCTACTCAGAACGCAGGCAACTTAAAACTTATGAATTGTTTACTTCTGGAATTTTCCTTTTAATATTTTCAGACCACAGTTGACCACGGGTAACTGAAAACGTGGAAAGTAAAACCATGGATATGGGAGGACTATTGTACCTGTTTTCACTACCCAAAAGAAATCTGAAGGAGATTTTCGCTTTTACAAAGAGGTGACAATAGCATTCAGCGTTTGTTTGTTTTGCAGCGAGCTGTTGTATTTCACTTGCACTTCAGCCACCTCAGACAATGAACCTGGACCTTCGACAGACATCGAGGCAGACAGACATAGAAGAAGGTGTAGACGTTAGTGACCTGCCTGTCCTGATGGGTTCAGACAAGGATGAGATGTCAATAGATGTTAATAGATCTCTTCCTTTCTCTTTTACACCGCAGTCTCCGGTACCTCCCACCACCCCAATCTCAGATGACTCAGCCTAACATGCCATCATCACCACCACCAGCTCTCAGCCTTCCCATGTGCTCGCTGTCTTCCGGATTCTGGTAAGTGAAACTACGCTGTACATACATTGTTTCTACTTTATATAGGCTGTGTATTTATCATGTCACTCCTGCTTTTACTATACGTTAGTGTTAAGTTTTATGTGTTATTTGGTATGATTTAGCAGATTATTTTTTGGGCCTGGGAACGCTCAAAAATTTTTCCCATAAAGTTAGTAATTGTTTCTTCGCTTTATGCCATTTTGGCTTAAGAAAGCTTTCATAGGAACACTCTACCTGCAAATAGCGGGCAAACCTGTACACTGCAAAATGGCCTCTCCATTGGATTGCTTCATCCAAGGGTCTCTGCACCACACTGTAGATATTTGCTTGTTTTCTCTGATCTGAAAACTGTAATCATCACTACACTTGAACAATGAGTAGAAATATTTCTTCTTCCCAGTTTTATTGGGGAAAAGAAAACACAAAACCAGGCTAAATCACCCATGACAAAACCACAGGCAGTGTGATAGTCCTTGGTGACACTATTACTTGCTGTCTATCTCCCAGAGTAGTCAAGAGTGTGCATTCTAAAGCCCACAGGCCTGGGTTCATTTCCAGTCACACCATTTACTTGCTGCATGACCTTGGACAAGTCACTTAACCTCTTTGAACCTCAGTTTCTTCTTTTGTACAATAGGTGAGATAATAGCTGCAATTACCTGAGAAGAAAGGGATTAACAGCAGGTCTGTAAATCAGTTCCTCCCTCCTTCAGAGATGCCTCAGGTAATCCATACCTGACCATATAAAACATACAAATGGTTCTTTATAGTTGAAAGACAACAAGAGGGGCTGTTAGCATCTACTCTCTTCTAAGTTCTTATCTAAAAAGGCTTTTAGGAGGATATATCTAATCTGTGTATATTTCTTACCAGAAATTCATCTGTAAATTATAGATTATAGTCACAGCTCCACTGGGGAATAGAAATTGGTAACTAACACAGACTGTGTGATTGACATGGAGCTCTGTGATTAAGGAGACATAACAATGGGAACATCCCCAAAATATGCAGCTTCCATGGGCTTACTTGTACGTCACACACAGTGATTATCTGTTACTTCAAAACCAAAGTGTATCTCAGTCCAGAAAAAGGAAGCTCCATCTCACAGTTCAGGGATCCCAGATACTGGCATTGTATTTCTGGTTGCCTTTCTCATTACTTTCACTGGTCATTAGCGAAGCTCCGTGTTGGGTAAGACTGGACTTAATGTGATTCTGTTTGGGTGAGTGTATTTCCTAATAGGGGTGTTGCAAGGAGTAGATGAGTTGATATATGAAAAGCCCTTAGAATGGTGTCTAGCACAAACGTGCTATGCAAGTGTCATCTATTAACAGTATTATAGTTTAATGATTTTGTAAAACAATATGTATAGGTTACTCTAGATACTGGGTGTGAGTGTTAGAGATGCAAATAGTCTCTTTCCACAAGTAATTTAAATTACGGAGAAAGGCGTATATAACAACAACGATGACATGAGTAAGTGCTGTAGGAGTTCCCACGTTATTTCTTCACTGTCTTAATTTGGATTCTCCCAGGAGCAGACTCAGAGACAAAGAAGTGGATGTAAGCTTATTTTGGAGGCAATACTAGGAAACAGCAGTAGGGGAGTGGAGAAGTGAGACAGGGAAAGCAAAAGCAGCCAATAATGGGTGAGTTATCAAGAAAATTTTCATAGTGAATAATTGAGACATTCCCACTGGGCAGTTCTTGGAGCCAGTGCAGAACATGCACCTCAGAGTTAGGAGGAAACTGGTGTATGTATATACCACCTCCTATCAGTTCTTGGTTGAAGGAGGAGTTAGTTGTCTGGTACTTAAGCCTTCCCAGGCAGGGCAGCTTGAGCTCAGAGATGCCCTCAGGCAGCGAGGCGCAGAAGCTGACAGCTGGCGGTTGGCCAGCACCTCTACCACAATGGTAAGGCTGGAAGGCACGCCCAGGCCATGGACTGAGGCTGCTGTACTCCGCAACTGTGGGCATTTTATTCCTAAAAGTAGGAGAATCGTCCCCATTTAAAAAGTTTAAGACCTGATTAAAGCAAAAATAGGGAGAGTGAAACTTAAGTCAGGAGAGCATATATGAAAGTTCTTATAAGTAACTGTTTCTGGAAACAAAATAATAAAAATGTTACACCAAATAAAGACAATATAAATACTTTATACATTTTATATTAGCATGATTAGTAATTCTGTGCTCAGTAATATTAATTTCCATTTATAGGCACTGTTGAATGGGGACTATTTGGATCTTCATCTATGGTCTCAATTAAGTGTTCATTTTGGTTTATTATTACTTTATTATCAATTATATGCACAGTTATTCTACTCTTGCATCTGGTCTCCCATCCAAATGTTGAAAGCATTTCTGATTGTATGACCTGGCAGTTGTCTCCTGCCTCAGGGATCCTCCTCATGTCTTGGGGATCAACTTCCTGTCTCCTGAGTTTCACTTCTTAAAACCACAGGTCATTCCCCTCATCTTCCACCTTTCTGATCCCATCTCAGTACCGGTATCCATGTCGTTGTAGCTTCAGACATTCCAGACTCTACATCACCACAAAAATATCTTCTTCCTTACTCCCATTTCACAGCACTTTCCTACCTCAAATACCAGTTTTAAATGTATATAATTATGCAAAGTGGAGCCTGATTTTATAAATGCCTTCTCTTAAGCACTGAGTGTTGTAGAGGACAAATTCTTGATTAAAATAGACAAAACAAGCCCTGCTCTCATAAAGCTTAACATTTATTGAAGAGAAAGCCATTGAACGAACCATCACAAAAATTAATCTATATTTGAAAACTGTAATAAGTACTGTAATGTAAAAGGCTATGAGAGCAAGTAATGTCACAATCTAACCCTGTCTGTGTGTGCGTATGAGTATGTGAAGGTGTCAGAGAGGATTCTCAGAAAACGTCCTTGACATTTGACCTGCGATCTGAAGGATGAATAGAGATGAATGCTCCATACAGAGAGAACAGAGTGTGCATGGTTTCTAGAGTGGAGAAAAGCCTGGTGTTTGGGAAGAACTGCAAGGCTGGCGTGGCTGGAGCCTAGAGGACAAGTGCAGAGGTGGTAGGAGGTAAAGCTCAAGGGCAGGCAGGGACTAGAGCTGGCTGAGAAACATGGGTGTTGGTCTTTATCCAAAGACCAAGGAGAAGCCATTAAAGAACTTTAAATAAAGGGGTGGTCTGATTGGAATTTTGTTTTAAAATGAGTGCTCCTGTATTAGGAATGGTTTGGAGGAGTACAAGAGTGAAAACAGAGAGGCTTGTTGAGAGGGTTTGTTGCAATGATCCATGTGTGAGATGATAGTATCTTAGTCTAGCCTGGTGGACAGAAATGGAGCGACACAGATGTCTTCAGGAGATATTTAGATTAAACCCACAGAAATGAAGACATCATCCTAAATACCAAAATTTGTACAGAAGAAGAGTCTGAACTCTTTCATGCTTTATGATATAAATTGTGTCGCCTTTTTAATTTTTCAAGTTAAATAAAAACTAAGTGAAAACCTCAGATACTTTGTTGGCAAGAAGTCTATTATCACACTCTTGGGTTAACCTGGATCACTGAAAGACCCTTACGGGGACCAAAAATGAGGTACACGAGTCAGCCACATTCAAGTGGGAAATTTGATGTTGCCATGGCTACCTTAGCTCCTCACTGCACCACAAGGTGCTGTCTGATGAATCTTGTGCTGCTAGTTCTTGCTCTAGGGAACCCCTAGGGGGCTGTCCCTCCATCCTTAGTGCCCTCATGACCCTTAGTGCCTGGAACTTCCAGGTATATGTATTCCTATTCTTCTCCAAAGTCCTGCTAATTCAAACGTGCTTGGCCTGAGTGAATTTTAGGCTTCTGTCCTTTGAGAAGCATGCAAACACTAACCCTTTTGCTCATCCCAGGCAGCCACCCAGGGAGTTGGCTGCTTTCCTTCATCAATCCACAAAACACAAAGGGTTTATTCAATAAATTCCTTCTACAAAGAGCTTGATTTCCCTTCAGGAAGCCTGCAGCCATTCAAAATATATAAAAACATGAAAAGGCTGTTTACTCTCCTTGAAGTAGGAAGGATGGAGGAATAGTCTTATTTCTTTCTGAACCTCCACATTTTCACCCCTACATCCCCCAAAGACAGAGATGCGATTTCCTTGTACTTTCCTGCAGAAGTAACGCAAAACAAACCATAATTTAATTCTCAGGTCACTGAGAATACAATGGATTGTGTGTATGTTCAGAATTCACTTGCTGGTAGTTGAGGAGTTAATACGTATAAATAAATTGCTGTGGAGTTCAGAAGAAGGAGCAACGGACTACCCTTGGGGTGGGTGGGGGGTTAAGGGACTAAGAGTACCTTGCAGAGAATAGAATTTGAGTTTGACCTTGCAGGCTGAATAAGAGATTGCTATAAGCAGAAGGAGAAGCAAAATAGGCAAGCAGAGGTAACAAATTGTACGAGGGAATTGAGACATAGTGAGTAATCTGCCACGGCAAGAACATAAGATGATGTGTGACTGGGATTCAGAGTGTCAGAGATGATTCTAGAAGGGTAGGTAGCAACCATGTTATGGGAGGGCTTTATAATGGCATATTTAAGAGTTCAGACTTTTTTTCCTTAGGCAATGGAAAAATATTGTAAAATGTTTTTCTATTTTTATTTAAAAGCAGATTTGCATTTCAGAGAGTTGGCTTGAGGAAAAACTTGCGGGATAAAATGCAAGAGAGAACACCTGAGTGAAAGAAATCCATTAGAGGCTATTGCAGTTGTCTTAATGAGGCATTTATTTAGCATCTCCTGTGAACCAGAAACTACGCTAGGTGCTTAGCATAGGCAGTAGAGCATAGTGATTGAGAGTGTGGTTGTTGAGTGACTCTAGAGCCAGTCTGCCTAGACTCAAATCCTGACTCCTCCCTTACTAGCTTGGTGGCCTTAGGCAAGTTACTTAACTTACTAGTGCCACAGTTTCTTTGTCTATAAAATGGTGATAATAATATACATATATTGGGATTGTTTTAAAGATCAAATCTGAGAGTACATTTAAAGCACTGGATATATGGTACTTATTTTTACCTCTTTTATCCAAAATCATCCCTTGAGGTAAAAAATAATTATTCTCACTTTACAGATGAGCAAACTGAGTCTCAAAAAGGTTATGTGGTTGACTCAAGTCATAGAGGAAGTAAGGAAAAGCTTTAGCTGGTACTTGAGACCGGTTCTCTTTGATTCCAAAGTTCATGATGCTCTCATGTTACTCTCTTTTTTTGCGGGATCCATATGAGACAACAGTCTGGGAGTGGGGAGAGGCTAATGAATTTAAGTGATGTTTTGAGGATAGAATCTATAGAAAGAGAGATCGCTTTTGCAGTTACTCAAATAATGAAAGAGAGAAAGCTCAAAGTTTAAGAGATCTTTTGGCAGCACAACATGTTCTCTCTAAACTCCAGGCTGGAGTGTTTCTGCACGTAGACTAGTCTGGATATAGGCCAGGAACACGTTATCTGTCTCAGACACACTTTGTCCATATCGGGTTTAGTTATCAGATTACAGGATACAGTACATACTCTTAGAAAAGAATAATACATCATCCATCAGGCTCAGGCTTCAAGCTAATAGAGGCTGCATCAAATACATTCCTGAACTTAGTGCTACAGGACCAGAACAGAGTCTGTTTCCAGATTACTCCAAGAATCTTGCTGGCAAGCCCACCTACAAGGTTTATCCATCTTGACTTCAACAAAATGAAATATTTGCGAGTTTCAGATCTGGGAAAATCATCGAGTACATATTTTTGGAAAGGGTGGTCTTTCATTGTCCCTCAAAAGAGACATAATATAATTAATGCCGCAGTCATTATGTGCCCAAGACCAACAGACAAGATATTCAGACAGGGAGTCATTAGATATTTGGACACTGGAAGCTGCCAGTAGAGGTTGCCATAGTTAGCAGGTCACCACCCATCAAGATCTAGTTCTAAGTTTTGCACATTCAAAAGCTGAATGTTATCATTCTGTCCGATTATAGGAAATAGATTCTTGCTGGCCATATTCATAAGGAGGAAATGAATTATATACTAACATCTGTAGTTTACAATGAGATACCAACTTAGGTGATAGATAATACCACAGACTTGTAACTCCTGAGTAGGTAGGTGCACTCAGGGGATCGTTACAAATCTAAACATTGCTTCATTATCCTGGAATTAGAGAGGAGGGTGTATATTGTCTTAGGGCATACTTTTTCTGGATAAATTACTCTTTTTTATTCTAGAGGTAACCTACCTCTGTCTTGGACCATGCTGAAATCATAAACCCTTAGCCTGACAGAAGATGGGTTAGAGTTGGAAAGCCGGTAGACCAGTAGAAGGCATTATAGTAATGCAGATGAGAGATAGGTTGAAGTAAGATTCTACTCTTGGGGAAGAAGAAGGGCAGATTTCAGTGATATTTGAGAGGCAGACAATAGAATATAGTGATGGATTACATGTGGGAGGTGAGGCAAAAGAAGAAGTTGAGGCTGATTTTTAGATTTCTTGCTTTGGGCATGTGAAGTTACAGCTATGAGAGATCCACATGGAGGGAACAAGTAATGTATCTCCTTAGAAGAGATTTGAGCTAGAGAGGAAGATGTGCAAATCATCACTATATCATCTCCCTGTGTAAGGAGGAGATTTCCCAGGAAGTGTGCGTAGAATGGGAGGAGCGGAAGGTAACGTGTAGAACTTTGTGGCACACCAACATTCAAAGGGCAGATGGAAGAAGAGAAGCCCATAAAGGAGACTGAGAAAAGGATGGCCAGAGAGAAGAAAAATCAGGGAAGAATAATGCCACGTAAGACAAATTGGAGATATTTTTCAATAAAGAAAGAATTTTCTTTTTAAAGCTCTTCCAAAAGTTTTCTTTTAAAGCCAGATGCTACAAAGTGGCCAAATAAGAAAAGGACCAAAAAATGTGGCTATTGTATATAACAAACTGGGAGGTCCTCCATCGTTTTCTGTGTGGTGAGGCCAGAAGTCAGATTGTAATGAGTAGAAAAGTGAGTGGGGTAAAGAAGTCAAGGCATTAATTTTAGGCTACTCTTTCAGGAAGGTTGGCTGTGAAAGCAAGCAAGTTAGGCAGTTAGTTTGGGGTTGCATGATGGGCTTTACAAGATGGTGAGGTTTGTGCATGTTTATTTGCTGATTAGAAAAATGCTAGCAGAGAGAAAGATGTTGCATAGACAGAATGGAAAGGACATAATTGATAGAACAAGGAGCGATTCTTGTCTCATTATTTCTTAGAGAGGATATCTTTTCTAAAAGATAACTACTATCTTATATTTAATTTTAATTAATTTAATTAATTAAATTTAATTAATTAATTTATTTATTTATAAATTTAATATTTATATTGAGTATACGATTTTCTATTTCTGAGAGTGACATTTGCAGATTCGTCCAATTCTGCAAAACTTCTATTTTGGTGTCTGACTGAAAGTAGGGATCTACTCCCTACTAATGCATCTTATTAACTGTGCTCTTGGTAGGAGTGACGTTGACAATACAGCATAAAGAAAATTTCTGTTCCAACTGAATGACCTGTTGAGTGAGCAGCAGGTTTGGGGTAATACTCATAGAGACAGGACAGGCAGGACCTATGAGTGCATATTAACCACTAATCTCCAAACTATTGTTCATCCATTTGCAAATATTTTTTGGAGGCCAGACACTATGGTAAGTGGTAGGGAACAATGGTGACCAAGCTGTTATGGCCCCTACTCTGCAGGAGAGTATAATCTGATGCTGGCAATAAACATTAACCAAATAAATGTTTTGCATTTCCCTTGAGAAAGTCATTTCAGCTGTATATCACTAAACAATGATGAAAGTTTAATTAACCAAAATGGATGTGGAAAACCCACTTCTGGTAGAGAGAGAATAGTATATGCCAAGGCTTTGGAGTAAGAGGCATCTATCTGTTAACATCTTACCGATACCTTCTTTTTTCCCTCCATTTTCCTTTAACCTATCCATTTGCTTTATTTTGAGGACAGAGGAGGAGAGGTGAAAGTTTTACAAAAATAACAGGTTTAATTTTGCAAAATAATTTTTAAGGAAGAATTGATTTCACAGATGGGATAAAAAGTCGGGACTTGGAAATGCAGAGTGCTTCGTGATTATGAGTTTTTTTATTTAAACCACACGTGTAATTCTCATTATATAGAGTTCTCTTTATCTTAATTTAAAAAGGAAATGTTTCTAACAAGTTCCCAAGTGCTGCTGCTGCTGCAGGTGATGGTCCTGGGAGCACACATGGAGAACTGCCGTTTAGGGGAAAGATTAATCAGTTGCAAAGCCACTGATGGGACTATTTAAAGTGCTCCCCTATGGGCCGGCCCCGTGGCTTAGCGGTTAAGTGCGTGCGCTCCACCTCCACTACTGGCGGCCCGGGTTTGGATCCCGGCCATGCTGAGGCGGAGTCCCACATACAGCAACTAGAAGGATGTGCAGGTATGACATACGTCTATCTACTGGGGCTTTGGGGGGAAAAAAAGGAGGAGGATTAGAAATAGATGTTAGCTCAGAGCCGGTCTTCCTCAGGAAAAAGAGGAGGATTAGCATGGATGTTAGCTCAGGGCTGATCTTCCTCACAAAAATAAATAGATAAATAAATAAAGTGCTCCCTTAAAACAGAATTCTATTTTCTGTCTTGGTCCTTTTAGAGAATTTTCTTTGGCATAATAAGGAAGCTATCTTTCCTTTTTCTCTCTTTTTCCCTCTTATTTCCTTAGATCAGTGGCAAAAATTGCAAAGGTGATTTTAGTCTTGAACTTGATGCACTAAGGGACAAAACAAGTGTGCTTAAAATTTCAAAGCTGGGGGAAGACAATAAGATGGTAAACTGGAGTTACGGTTGGCGCCCTGTTAATTTTTTCATATAGCAAATGTCCTTAAGTCCCAAACCTAAAATTTAAAAGGAAAGGAAACAAGACATGAATAACACTGTCTTTGCAAATCACTTTCTGCCCTCTTATTCTTTTATTCTGATATATTTTCATATTGATTTCTCTCTATTCTAATTTTCCCTTGAGACTTTTTTGTCCCCCTTCCCCTCTTCCTTCCTTTTTTCTTGTTTTGCTATATGTAATTAGAATAAAGGATGGCAAATGTGATGTGATCTAAATTTCAATATATTTAAATTTCTAATTTCACAATGTGTACAATGGGGGCAAAATAACAACAAGTGCATTCAGACAAGAAGAATAATGGGAGGCTAAAATATACTTTTCCAATAAATGAAGTTTCACAGTAGAGAGTCATGAGTTGCTGTGTAACCTCTTTAGCAACAAAATGTGAAATTCCAAAAGCTAGTATTAAAGGTTGTTAAAGGTAGTTCTGAACCTGAAATTAAAATTTTAGGGATGGGACAGATGGAGGTAAACTATATGAGAAAATGTGACTAATATAATTAAATATGATTAAGTTGACTAGTTTCCATATTTAATTAGGATATATAAATCTAAAATATGAAATATAAATCTAATATGCATCTAAAATATAAATAAAAAAGAATATTGCAACATTGTCTGAATTCATTCATTCATTCAACAAACGTTTATTGAACATCCACTCCATGTCTGTCTTGGTCTGGGGATTTACAGCTGGTTAACAGACAAGAATTCCTGCCCTCATGATATTTATATTCTAGTTTGAATGCTATTTTTGTGGGAAAAAAACCTTGCTTTGATATGTCAAATGATACAATATGCTGCTTTTCTGAAATAACTTCTTTTTTTAATACTTTAAAAAATGTTTAAATGTTAACTATTTTAAATAATGCAAAATATGTATTTCATTTCTTAAATATATTGTCAATCAGGTGGAAAGATTTTTCAAAGCACATGCTTGTGTGCACTTACGGGTAGAAGAGAATTGACAAGGAAATTGTAGAAGAGAATTGACAAGGAAATTATTTGGAAAGGTAATGAAGAGTTAGAAAGAGAAAGCAGAGCATGCCTTTGCGAGATAGAAGAATCACTATAGTGGAAAAGATTTACCAGCGTACTGTCCTTAGTATTTTTTCAAGTTCATCAATTCAACATTTTCTTTATGATTAAATTCTTAAATTTTGTGCTAGACTTTTGGTTAAATCTAAGAAGTGTTAAACTCCAAGGGAGTATTTCTGACTACAAAGAATATTAAAATTACTTTTTCGTAAAATAATAAAAGCATTGAGATTATAATTAGGATGTCCTAATTAAGCAATAATGATGCTTCTCTAGAGTGGCCTTCTACTTTGTTGAAGTTATACATCTTTTCAACCCACCATGAAAACATGTTATAATGTCTCATTTCACATTTTCTTCATATTTTCAAACCACTCACATTTTGAAAAAAAAAAAGTAGCATTGTAAAAATGTTTGTCACTTCATTGGAAGCAAAGTGTTTTGTGCACACCAAAATAAAGGTTTTATAATGAGAAAGACCTGAAATGTGGAATAATGACTCCGCAATTTAGAATGTAAGAGCACTGGCCAGGGAAATTATGTAAAACACCATGCTTAGCAAGGTATCCTGATGCATTGTGGGAGCTCAGGTAATGAAAAATAGCAAATGATGATAATTTAGAAACTCACGATAACTCAATGGTATTTTCACATCCAGAATTGCTAAACTACACAGGAATTTAGGAGTACGTTTAGAAAGGAAAATACAAGTTGAATGTATTTCTTTTACAACTGTTTATACCTATTGATTCTGGTCAAGATCTTTTCTCTCTTAAGAAATTAAGAAGTTGATTATATGGTTTATATCACTTATAAGGAGTTAATGAATGTGATCTTATTAATTACATTTTAGCTTTTTTAAGTGATTAAGTCCTAAGCTTGGCTTATTTTCAAGAAAAAAACGAAAAGTCACACAAACCTGGGTCTACTTTGTAAGAAGAGATAACTGCCATTCTTGAAGAGATGGTTGATCAGCAGCTAGTCTGGTTATTCAGTTGAATAGATTAGCAAATATTAACTGAAAAGTAATGCTTATCACCTGTCTAGTTTAGCACTAAGCAACTTAGCCAAAATGGCCTTTGAAAACAAACTGGCCATCCCTCTATTCCACTGCCAGCAGGGTTATATGTGGCCTCGTGGAAACGATGTGCACTGTGAGGAGAGCCAGCAGAGGTTCCTCCAAGTAGTAGAGCTGGAGGTGAAAGGTCATGACTTACCTAGGCAGAGCCAGGCACTCCGTCATTTTAATAGCTCACTAATTCCAAAGAGTTTCAACACTATGGCCTTGAAGCTTAATTACTCTCATTTATCTTCCTAATAAGTGATGCCAGAGCTTAGAAATGCAAGAGAAATACCCATGGTAAGTCAATAAGTGAATTTGGGGCATGACTATATTGGAACACCAGACCTGCGCATGACTTAGATCGCCCTGATGCCAAAATAGTCAGTAACCGGAACACTCATCTCAGAATTCACTGTACCTGTCGGATGATTGCCACTGTTTCAACCAATTTCTCAAGACAGTTGGATTAGACTACACCCTCTGCCACAATGTAATTTCAGTACTTAAATAAACATATACAGAGATGAATAAGATGAATCAATCAGTGAAATAATTCCAAGAATGAGAGGTGCAGACAGATTTGGTTTTAGCTGTTTCCACTGAAATTTAATAGAAATAGATACAGAAATTGAAAAGAACTAGCAGTTAATAGAGGTCCCAAAGTAAAAAACGGATTAAGTGGAAGGAGTTTTAGAGATTATGTAGATCAATGACCAGCTCAAGTCAAGGGGAAAGAAGTCCAAGAAACAAGAAAGATTTACTCTGCTTGGAAATGCAAACTGATGAAGCAGAATATGAAAATATTCACTTTGTAAACTAATGTGATGCCCTACTCTGTCTGAAAAACGATTAGTTCATTAAAATGGCAGTGAAATATTAAAATACTTATTAAAATTAAACCCATATTGCAGATATCTTCTGCACAGACACTCAAGTTTTTCTCTTAATCATGTTTCTATTTTCAGGCACTAGAGGAAAGACACACACTTACATATGGTGAGCATTAGCTTGAAGTGGTCTGTTAGCTTTTGTTAAGCCATCTCATTAAATTCCTTGGATGGATTCCTATCCAGCTTATTCTACCAAATCTAAAGTTTGTTCAGGTGTCGAGAGTGAAGAATTTTAAAAGTAAATAAATAGCCTCATGTGCTGTCACTAAAGCATAAGAACCAGACAGAAGCCTCATGTGTTCTATATGGAGGTTGGAGGAGAAAAATAGTCAACAAAGGCTGAACAGCGAGAAGTGTGAAAGACACAATGAGAAAGACTATTGCGAAAAGGCCTGCCAGAGAATGGTGCTCGCTAGCATTTTACTGAGCTCTGAAAACCCAAATTCTAGCACAGAGCCTGGGATATTTTGTTGATAACTAATAATAGTTACATTTGTTGAACATTTTCTCTATCAAGCACTTTTCTAAGGGCTCGGTGTGTATTAATTCATTTTTTTTTTTGGTGAGAAATATTGGCCCTGAGCTAACATCTGTGCCCATCTTCCTCTATTTTGTATGTGGGATGCTGCCACCGCATGGCTTGATGAGCGGTGCATAAGTCCGTGCCCAGGATTTGAACCTGTGAAGCCCAGGCCGCCAAAGCAGAGCCTGCAAACTTAACCACTACATCACCAGGCTGGATCCTGTATTAACCCATTGTATCTTTACAACAACCCCAGTTGGCAGAAACTCTTAATATCCTCCCTTTACAGATAAAATGATTGAGGCAAAGGGATGCAACGTCATTTGTCCAAAGCAACACAACTAGTAAGAGGCAGAGCTGGGATTGGTAACGAGGAATAGGTGATACCCATTACATAGTAACTCACTCCGGGGAGTGACCCACCAAGATGGAAGGTTTTCTGTGCAGCAATTGGTGTTGGAAAAGCGAGGCAGTCTCTTTTCTGAAGCTCGATGCAGGGCATACAAGAGTTTTGTCCAAATTCTGCCAATTCAATTCCATAATATTTACTACGCCCCTACTGTATGTAAGGGACACTGTGCTAAGTATGGAGGATACAAAGATGAATCATTTGATAGATTCCACTTTTGGAGCTCACAATCTAAGGTTCTGAGTAAAGCAATCGGGAGTGTATGACAAATAAAAAGTAACCATGAGGATTAGAACAAGAATGGCTGCCTCTTAGTGAGCACCCACTATGAACAAGGCATTACGCTTGGTACTTAGCATCCTTTATTTCCTGTACTCTTCATAGCAATCAATGCTATGGTATAGATATAACAGTGCTTATTTTACAGATGAGGAAATAAGACTCAGGTAGGTTAAAGTAACTTAGTCAACCTTATACAGGTAGTTGATGACTGAGCCAGGATTTGAACACCAAGCAGAGTACGTACAAATGGATCTTGAGAGCTTGTGTGGAGGTTCCAGCAGGGGAGTGAAGCGACTCTTGTACCCATGACCAAAGGTCCTTCTTTGTCTGGGAATTTCTTACTCTTAAATGGAGTGGGCAACTCTCAGAAGAAAGCATTTAACACTGTTGGAAGGGAGGGGACATCCACCTGGGTATCATATCAGCTAAGAAGTGGGCACAGGAGATTCGTTACTTGTATTCAGTGGCAGTGAACAGTCGGGAAAATGAAATGTGTCAGAGGCAGATTTAGTGATAAGCTGGTATGGTGTTAAGTGTCAGGGCCTCTCTCTTCCACAAGCTCTTTCTAGGCTCTGAGAGGTCCCCCAGCAATTTGTCCCCAAAGTCGTGTGATACGTTTTCGTAGACTTTGCCAGAACAAACTGCGTTGATCATGATCTGTGAAGGCCATGTCTCTTTCACTGCAAATTCCCCTCAGTACTTCCCTTCTGCTTCGTGGCCTGGAGGGCGACAAGGATTCTGGGGATAGAGCTAAGGAGAAGTTGGATTAGGGATACATTTAAGTTAGGTTTAGTGGGATATATATATGATTTTTTTGTGTGTGGTCACTTCTGTTAAGTTTAAATTATTCCTACCTGTCCCCATACAGGAAGAACTTCCCAGAACATAACTACAGCCCACTATGCCCAATCATGTGGTGTTGTGATGTAAATGTGCAGGCCCATCTTGACATAAGTGTGTCCTGGATAACACAAATGTGAGTCACAGCAGATGAATAAGACTCGAAATACATGGAGCAAGAAGCTAGTCTGTGGAAGACGCTTCCAGTGATTAGATACGTAAAGTTGTGAGTGGAATATTTGCTTCTCACTGCTCCTTAGTCAACAAAATTGTTCTCTCCTTTTAGGAATATGTTCAAAATTCAGTGAATACAGTTATAAACATGCCATACATTCTTTTACTTTTTTGATGGAAATCATTTGATGTAGAATTTAACAAAAGTTCTTTGTTTATAGGGCAAAGATCTGAAGCAGTACTCTAAACACTATGTTGTGTATAAAGTTGCATGTTTGATTCACCCCAAATACCAATAATAAAACACGTTCTGATCAATCATACTAGAGAGACTGACTTATTTCTGTTCTCTCTGTGGAAAATGATATAAAATTTTTATTGTAGGAAGAGGCGATCAAGGAGTATGCATGTAAAATTGAAGGGAAAATGAAGTTTTAGAGGTATACTAGGCAGTTAATATATAATATAGTAATATAAATATTATATAGTTTTATGTATAAATGATATAGATAATATATGATAAAAATATATGTTAATGAAATAAACATGTAATGATTTTTCCGAATGTTGTAAAGTTTACAGTACCTGGCAGCTTTTAAAATATTATTACTTATAAATTATTTAAAATTTATTACTTTTTATTAATTTTCTAATTCTAAAATATTTAATTATTAATTAATTATTCATTTCTTATTTTATTTTTAGATAAAATTCATATACCATAAAATTGGCTATTTTAGCCATTTAAAAATGTACAATACAGTGGTGTTTAGAATATTCAAAATGCTGAGAAACCACCACCGTTATCTAATTCTGGAATATTTCCTTCACCCCAGAAAAGAAATCCTCTGCTTCCAAGTTTTCCCTCCTCGATTCCCTGGTAACTGCGAATCTACTTTGTGTCACTATGCGTTTGCCTGTTCTGGACATTTCAGATAAGTGGAATCATACAATATGTGGTCTTCTGTGTCTGACTTCTTTCATGTAGCATAATGTTTGCGAGGCTCAGACATGCTGTGGCATGTGTCAGTACTTCCTTCCTTTTTATGGCTGAATAATAGTCTATTGTATGACTGTACCACATTTTGCTTATTCATTCATCAATTGATAGACATTTGAGTTTTTCCATGTTTTGGCTATTATGAATAACGGTGCTATGAACAAGTGGTGTACAAGTTTTTTGTGTGAACATATGTTTTCAATTGTCTTAAGTATATACCCATGAGTGCAACTGCTCATATGGTAACTCTATGTTTAACTTTTGGAGGAACTGTGAAACTCTTTTCCATAGTGTCTGCAACATTTTACAGTCCCGCCAATAATGTTTGAGGGTTCAAATTTCTTCAGTCCTTGCCAACACTTGTTATTTTCATTTTTTAAAATGATAACCGTCCTAGTGGGTGTGAAGTGGTATCTTATTGTGGTTTTGATTTGCATTTCCCTAATGGCTAATGATATTTAGCATCTTTTCATGTGCTTATTGGCAATTTGTATATCTTCTTTGGAGAAACTAGGTCTATTCAAATTCTTTGACCATTTTTTAATTGGGTTGTTTCTCTTTTTATTACACATCTGTAATAGTTCTTTATATATTTTGGGCACTGAGCCCTTACCAAATACATGATTTGCAAATATTTTCTTTTATTCTGTTGGTTGTCTTTTCACCTTTACAGTGTTCTTTGATGCATAAAAATTTTTAATATTTTTTCTTACGTTGTTTGTGTTTTTAGTGTCATATTTAAGAAAGAATTGCCTAATCAAAGGTCACCAAGATATACACTTATGTTTCTTTCCAAGAGTTTTATAGTTTTAGGTCTTAGGTATAGGTCCATGATACATTTGGAGTTAATTTTTCTATATAGTATGAGGTAGGGGGTCCAAATTCATTCTTCTGCATGTGGATGTCCAGTTGTCCAGGCACCATTTGTTGAAAGATTATTCTTTCCCCATTGTCAAGGATGGCTTGACATCCTTGTTAAAATCAATTGACCATAGTTGTATGGGCTTGTTTTTGGCTCTCAGTTATACTCCATTGATCTATATGTTCATGATTGTTTTGGCTGTATCCTTATGCCAGTACTGCAATGTATTGATTACTGTAGTACTGTGGTAGTATAGTTTTTCCAACTTTGTTTTGTTTTTTCAAGGTTGCTTTGGTTATTATGTGTCCCTTGCATTTTCACCCAAATTTTAAGATAAGCTTCTTAGTTCCTGTCAGAAAGTCAGTTGGGATTTTGATAGGGATTATATAAAATCTATACAACAATTTGGAGAAGTATTGCCATCATAACAATATTAAGCATTCCAATCCATGAACATGAGATTGATTTCCATTTATTTAGGTCTTCTTTAATGTTCAGTAATGTTTTACAGTTTTCAGTGTATAAGACTTGCATTTCCTTGGTTAAGTTTATTCCTGTTTTATTCTTTTTGATGTTACTGTAAATGAAATCATTTTCTTAATTTCATTTTTGGATTGTTCATTGCAAGTGTATAGAAATACAACTGATTTTTAAATATTGATTTTATATCCTTCAACTTTTATGAACTCATTTATTAGCTCTAATAGTTGTGTGTGTGTGTTTGTGTGTGTATGCTTTAGAGTTTTCTTAAAATGTCAGATTATGCCATCTGCAAATAGAGATTATTTTCCTTTCCAATCTGGATTTTTTAAATTTCATTTTATTGCTGAATTTCTCTGGCTAAGATTCCCAGTACGATATTGAATAGAAGTGTCAAGAGTAAACACACCAGGCTTGTTCCTGTTCTTAGTAGGGTGGGGAGCTCTCAGTCCTTTGTGATTAAGAATTGTTACCTGTGGTGAATTTTTTCAGTTTGAGGAAGTTCCCTTCTAGTTGTGTTTGGTTGAGTGTTTTTATAAGAAAGGGTGTTTGATTTTGTCAAATGCTTTTTCTGCATCAGTTGAGATGATCATGTGGATTTTTTCCTTTTAGTCTATTAACGTGGTATGTTACATGGATTGACTTTTGTATTTTGAACCAACTTTGCATTCCTAGGACAAATCTCATTTGGTTATGGTGTATAGTCTTTTTAATGTGCTGCTGGATTTCAGTTGCTAATATTTTGTTGAGAATTTTTACACCAATATTTATAAGGTATATTTATCTGTAGTTTCCTTTTCTTGTGATATCTTTATCTGGCTTTGATATCAGGATAATATTGGGTTCATAGAATGAATTAGGAAGTGTTTCCACTTTTATTTTTTTGGAAGAATTGGAGAAGAATTAGTGTAAACTCTTCTTTAAACATTTGGTAAAATTCACCAGTGAAGCTATCTGGTCATGAACTTTTCTTTGTTGGAATTTTTAAAACATACTGCCTCATTAGCTCTTAACTTGTTATATGTCTGTTTTATTTTCTATTTTTTCTTGGGTCAGTTTTGGCAGCTTGTCTCTTGCTAGGAATTTGTCCATTTTATTTAGGTTATCTGATTTGTTGGCTTACAATTGTTCATAACGTTCTCTAATAGTCTTTTTTATTTCTGTAAGGTCGGTGGTGATGCCCTGTTTTATTCTTGATTTTAGTAATTTGAGTCCTCTCTTTTTTATTCTTCTTCAGTTTAACAAAAGATTTGTCAATTCAGTTGATGTTTTCAAAGAAGCAACGTTTGGTTTGGTTGATCTTCTGTATTGTTTTTTATTCTCTATTTTCTTTCTTTCTGCTTTAATCTTTATGATTTCTTTCCTTCTTACTTTGGGTTTAGTTTTCCTTTTATACAGTTTCTTAGGGTAGAAGGTTAGGTTATTGATTTGAAATCTTTCTTCTTTTTTAATGTTGGTGTTTATAGCTATACATTTCTCTTTCTGCACTGCTTTCACTGCATTCCATAAGTTTTGGTATATTGTGTTTTAATTTTTGTTCATCTCAAATTATTTTCTAATTTCCAAATTAATTTCTCTATTGATTTCTCACTTCATTCCCTTGTGGTCAGACAACATAATTTGTATGATTTCAATATTATTTTATTTATTAAGATTTGTTTTGTGGCCTAACACATGATCTATTATAAAAAATGTTCCATGTACTTTCAAGAAAATTTGTATTCTATTGTAATTGGGTGTAGTGTTCCATAGAAGCCTTTTAAGTCTACTTGGTTTATAGTGATATTCAAGTCTTCTATTTCCTTGTTTATCTTCTGTCTAGTTGTACTATGCATTATTGAAAGTAGGGTATTGAGTTTTCCAACTATTATCTTTGAACATTATATTTCTCCCTTCATTTCCTTCTTTCTATAATGTCCTTCTTTGTGTATCCTAATAATGTTTGCCTTAAAGTCTTTTTTGTCTGATATTTGTATTGCTGTTCCAGCTTTCTTTTGATTACTATTTGCACTGAACACCTGTTTCCATCCTTTTACTTTCAAGCTATTTGTATATTTGAATCTAAAATGTGGCTCTTATAGAGAGCATATAGTTAGACCATTTTTAAAAATCCATTCTGTCAATCTCTGCCTTTTAGTTGAAGAGTTTAATCTAATTATATTTAATGTAATTACTGCTAAGGAAGATCTTAAGTTTGACACTTTCTATATTTGTTTTCTCTTCCTCTTTGTTCCTCAATTTTTCCATTCTGCCTTCTTTTGTGTTAAATAAATATTTTCTTGTGTGCCATTGTAATGTCTTCATTATTTCTTTTATTGTACATTTTTAAGTTATTTTCAAGGTGGTTACCCTGGGGATTACAATTAACATTTTAATTTATAAAAATTTAGTTCAGATTAATACCAAGTTAATTTCAATAGTATACAAAACTTTGGCTCTATATAGCTCCATTCTTTTCCTTCTTCATGTTAATATCACAATGTATTGCATCTGTACATTTTGAGTGTCCATCAACATAGATTTATAATTGTTGCTTTATGCATTTGTCTTTTAAGTCAGATATGAAAAAAGAAGAGTTAAAACAAACAAAAAAATCCTATTAATACTGTTTTTTATATTTTCCTGTAGAGTTATCTTTACCAATGTTCTTTATTCCTTCATGTGGATTCCAGTTTCTGTCTAGTATCCTATCATTTTTAGCCTGAGGGACCTCCTTTAACATTTTTTGTAGGGCAGGTTTGCTAGTTTGATTATCTGGGAAAATTTTATTTTCTTTTTCATAGTTTTGCCAGATATAGAATTCTTGGTTGACAGTTTTTTTCCTTTCAACACTTTGACTATGTTATCCACTGGCTTTTGGCTTCCATGGTTTCTGATGAGAAATAAGCTGTTAATCTTTTTGAAGTTTTCTAGAATGTGATGAGCCACTTCTCTCATGCTGTTTTCAAGATTTCACAGATAAATCTCGATTGATCTATCTTTGAGTTTGGTGTTTATTTCTTTTGTCCAAATCTGCTATTGAGCCCTAGTAAACTTCTCATTTCAGTTATTGTACTTGTCAACTCCAGCATTTCTAATTGGTTCCTCTTTTATAATTTCTGTCTCTTTATTGATATTCTCTACTTGGTGAGACATCATTTTCATGCTTTCCTTTTATTATTTAGACATGGTTTCCTTTAGCTCTTTGAAGATACCTAAAATAGGTGATTTAAAGTCTTTGTCTAGTAAATTCAACATCTGTACTTCCTCAGGAAATGTATCTATTGATTGCTTTTTATCCTGTCTCTAGGTCATACTTACTTGTGTCTTTGCATGCTTCATAATTTTTTGATGAAAACGAGAGATTTTGAATATTATAATGTGACAACTTCGGAATTCAAATTCTTCCCCCTTCCCAAGGTTTGTTGTTCCTTGTCGCAGTTGTTGATTGTTTGTTTAGTGATTTTTCTGAAATGATTTTATAAAGTATTTGTCTTGTGTGACCACTGAAATCTCTGTTCCATTTGCTCAGTGGTCAGCTAATGATTGGATAGAGATTTCCTTAAGTGCTTTGAACCCAGAATATCTCCTAGTCTTTGCAGAGGGTCTTTGTGTTTATTGGGGTATGCATTCAACACTTCTCCAAGCAGTTTACAACTTTTCCTTAGCCTTCACTTTCTTTCTATTTTGCACATAGCCCCAAGGTCAGCCAGATGTGAGGGCTTAAAATCTTATCAGGTCTTTTCTGAGCAAGCACATACTCCTGGGCACGTGTGTTGCCTTCTCGATTCTTAGGAACATTTCAGAGCCTTTCAAAGCTGTTACTTTCAAAAACATCTCATTAAAGCCCTAGCCATTCCTTCTAAGCTTTTTGGTTAGTCTATTGTTTGCTTGAACAGTTATCTATTGCCTCAGACAAGAGCAACTAAATCATTTGCTGTTAATGTTTTCAACAAATGCACCAACGTCAACCTCCTGCCCCTACCCACCACCCATTGCAGCTTTAGCACCAGGCATGTTCTGAGTTAGGTGAGACAAAGACAAGCCTTTTGAACCAGATTGGTCACAACAAATAATAACAATTCTTTGCAAATAAAGTCCATTCTTCTCCCTACAGTACCAGTACTGGGAATGGGAATGTGGGCTGTTATTTTGAAGTCTACCACTGAGCTAAGGAGCTGGGGATAAGACTAGAGCACAGATATACCTTATTTTATTGAGCTTTGCTTTATTGCACTTCACAGATATTGAGTTTTTTGCAAGACCTCCACCAGCAAAAAGATCATGAGTCACCAAAGGCTCAGATGATGGTTAGCATTTTTAAGCAATAACGTATTTTTTAATTAAGGTATATACATTGTTTTTTTAGACATAATGCTATTGCACATTTAATAGACTACAGTATACTGTAAACATAACTTTTATACACACTGGGAAACCGAAAAATTTGTGTGACTCACTTTATTGTGATATTTGCTTTATTGCAGTGGTCTGGAACCAAACCCACAACATCTCTGAGGTGTGCCTGTAAATTAAAATGCCACAAAGCTCATTGTTCTTCCCAAGAATCAGCCATTTTCTTGAATAAGCACTCCCTGGATTGCTACAAGCTTTTGGTTAGCTTCCAAAGTTCAAAAAATGTTGATTCTGCCATTTTTTTTTCCAGTTTTTGGTGTTATGAAGGGGTAGGCTTTTGGATTTCCTTACTTAACCATTTACACTGATGACACCCCAAAACATTCCCTTTTGTACCTGTATTAGTATCTGTAATTTCATATTCTTTTTCCTGGAGAGGATCCCCCAAATTATGTAAGCATGAAGCCCCAAGAAACTTGAATCTGTCCTTATACATGACAGTAGGCTATTGTGAATGGAGTCTTTCAGAAGAAGAAGGCAGTATTACAGAAGGGAGAAAATATTTTGAGATGAAGGGATTAAAGAAGGGCTTTAAAGTGAGCCTTCATGGAAGAATTATATTTTCCCAGGTACAGATGGAGAAATGGTGTGGAGAAGCTGAAAAAATATCCTAGGCAAGTAAAGCAGAAAATTTAGGTTGTGGGAAAGCTGTCATATTTGAGGAAAAGCATATTTGAGGAAAAGCAATGAGTCCTCTTTGACTTGGGTGAAGAATGTTTGGTGAGTTGTGAGGGAGATAAGGCTGAGGAGGTAGATTGAAGCCTCAAATGCCCAGAATAGAGGGTTTTATAACAAGCCTCATTATAAAAAAATAATAATAATTTTTCATCCTACATGTGATTTTACCCTCAGGTTAGAATCTCACAGTCTATTCTGTACAAAGCAATGTGATTTATCCTATCATGTACCTCTGTTATCATCTGTAGGCTATGTATTACATAGTATTCTGTACCCTTAGATAACACAGTTGTGAATGAATTATGGGACCTTGTTGAACTTAAACGTAATTTTCAAACTCTTATGTCTAAGGGAGATCACATTTCAGAGGCTCATTCGTCACCTCTCTGGATAAACTTTTAAGTACTGTCCATCCTGATTCTGGACTTGAAACAGACCATGACTAGAAGAAAAGAAAGAGGTGTGTGTGACAGAATTAGAGGAAGCAACAGAGATAATTACTCAGAGCCAAAAGGAAACACAATATTCTAAGGTCTAATATTTGGAACTGGTGAGGCTTTATAATAGCTATTCAGTTCTAATCATCCTCAAATAATAAATGAATAAAACAGTCAATGCTATTAGAATAATTTACCATTCGTCAAGAATAATAAATGAGGGGAAGATGTTGTTATTCAAATTTCTCTAAAAATAGCAAAGAAGAAGGAAGAAGGAGGAGAACTACTACTGTTTTTCAGTCTGGCAACAACTTATGCAGTGGTGGCAGGATTGCTGGGGCACCAAGGGTGGCAGAGGAGGAGATGGAGCCAAATGTGCTTATAGTCGGTGCCTCTGGCTTGGCCAGACACCAAAGTCAGCTGAAACAATGATGAATCCTCCTGGTAATTCCAGCTCCCAAAAGCAAAAGACCTTCCTGCTTTACTAATGCTTTGCCCCCAGTGGGTTGCCTCTTCCTTTCATTAATCTTTACTTTATGAACACTCTTGGCAAGAGGCACACAAATCATCCACAAATCACAGACAGAGGTAGATGGTATTGACAGCCCCTGGACAATATGGCTGTTCACTCATCGGCAGTAGTTCTGAATCAGCATCCACCTCTATATCACTAGTTTAGCCACACAATACTGTTGTGATACAGTTGTGTTCTTCATCCACAACTCAGTTCCAAATACTTTCAATGAAAATAAGAGGTGGGGATGAGCACTGGGGCACAAAGTTGGGCATGAGAAGAGAGGGTAAGAAGTCTAGACTGGTCTCCCATCAGTTCACCAACAGGTCTTCAATTGCCTTTAGCACCATCACTTGGCTGTTGGTGGCAGTCTGCTCGTGTCACTGAACACCAAGCTGAAGCCCGAGCAAGGAACTATTCTAAATGCATCCTTTGCTGCCATTAGTGAGGATCTTGAGAATTCACACAGTCTAGGGGAGAGTGTGTCAAGAGAACCTAGAATCTGCATTCATCCCACTCTTGGAACTAGGCTTTGCTGATGGGTCCAGATCATCAGGCCAGGTTCCATCAACATTGATGGTAAGTTTCCTATCAGGGTCTCAGTTGTGTTTTTCTACAGCCCAGTCTGATGGGCTGGGCCACCCCAGACAGTCACTTTTTAAAAAAATTTTTTAAATAATTAAACTCCCCATGGGATTAATGAAGTTCTCTGGAGCGCAATCCTTTTACACCCAATAGGCTCCTCCACACAATGTAATTCAGTAGATGTAATTTATGGGGAAGAAATGCTACCCAGCTCTCTCCAGCAACATTCAAGACTCACAGGCAGGAGGTTTGTTGGGAATGGGGTGTAGCTAGCTTAAGGTATCTGTAAATGTCATGTTACTGAAGTGAAATTTATATATGGTTTGCACTAGCTTGAAATATCTGTGGTTGAATATTTTTAAAAGTAGGTAACAATTCATCTTTCTAGCATAAAGGGGAAGAGTTATCAGATAAAATACAGGATTCCCAATTAAATTTAAAATTCAGATAAACAATAAATAATTTTTTGGTATAAGTATGTCTCCAATATTACATTAGACATACTTATACTAAAAATTTATTCATTGTCTATCTGAAGATTAAATTTAACTTGGCATCCTGTATTTTAATTTGCTAGATCTAGCAAGCCTACAAAGGAGACTGTATCATACAAGTATCTGCTCAACTGTGGAAGAAACGTTGCTTTGTATATATGATTAGGAGCCCTTCATAAATATGTGTACCGTGTGGAGTTACTTGTTATTGAGCATGTGAAAAGGCAATGCTCTAAAGCCTGTTAAACTGTTATTAACATGTGACTTATATTGGGAATAAAACACCAATAAATATGTATTATGCTAAAATAAATAGCATACACAAATGGTTCCAAATACAATATCACTTGATACTCAATGCCATAATCAAAATGGTTTAATGCAAATGAAATGGCTCTGGTAGTTATCAGTGTAATAATGTTGTGAAACAGCCCTACTGTCAGGTAACCTTATCTTTTATGTACTTTTCAAAATGCCTAAAATGTCACAGCAAAGCACTTTTAAAATTAAATAATGCCTTGCTGTTTCTGAGGTGAGATGCCTGCTGAGTTTAAATCATTTAAAAAAAAAATAAAGAAATGCTAGTAATTTTTCAGCAAAATTAGGTAGTTAGTTATCTGATTCCGTGAAAGAAATACATTAACATGATTTGCGTTAAAGTAAACATTTTGGTAAATGTTTTGTTACAGCAATCAATATTTCCAAATAAAATGATCATTCCAAAGACGATTCAAAAGGTTGAGCTACAGAGGCTGTCTCTCTGTATACATATCCAGGAGGTCTTAAAATAAACTGAGAGTAACAACTACTCACTGAAGAGTTTTCTACTCTTTTTTGTTCAGCCATACCGATGTTTTCCTGTCAGGCTCTAACTCCTTGAATCTATTACCCACTTCATCCTCCATCTGGGGCTACTTGACGTCTTCTTGCTGGGTGCACCCCACATCAATCTCAAGAACCACAACCCCACTCTAAGGCAGCAGAAAATTAAGAAAATCTGGCCAATAGTGGTGATTTTGCATCCCATCACCATCACAGCCTGTCCATCCCTTATCTTGTGCCCCAGTAACAATAATAATGACTGATTTGGCCCCCAGAAATGAAACTCAAAGTAGGTGTCCACCCACACCCTATTAATGGGTGGTTCCATGAGGAACATTCAAAGTGATCTCTTCTAATCAATTACCTCTTCCTCTATTCAAATGAAGTTCCTACAATTTAGAGTAAGATGACAATACCATGGGGTGGTAAAGAGAAGCCCCACATAGTAATAGAGGTGAGGAAGTTTTTGTAGCTCTAGCCTTTCCTCATTATAATACATTGGATTAAAAGATTAGCTGGTTGAAACTTGATGTATACAAGAGAGAGAACCAAAGTAAAAAAGAATACTATAAAGACAGATCAAGTGAGTTCAGTTGGATATAGAGGAAGAGAAAGAAGAGAGAACACTGCTGTGTGGAGCTCTGACCGCTATGAAGCTGAGGGGTATGTTGCAAGCTTAGTAGGCTTTGAGATACGGGATTCCACTGAATGTGCAGGAAGAATGCACCAAAGCCGTTTTTCTCATTTACACATATTGCTTTGAACTAGCTGATCTTTTTCATGGTTACAGGTCACATTTTCCTACTTCTTTGCAAGTATAGTACTTTTTAAAAATTAGACAGTAGATATTATAAATGTTACAATATCCAGTGTTTGGATTTTGTTGTCCAGATTTTGTGTCTGGATTCTGTTGTGTTCCTTGAAAGAGTGTTAAGAGTTGTGTGTCAGGGCATGAATTTGCTTACAAATTAGCTTGATGCTTTTAGGTCTTGTTTTCAAGCTTTGTTTAGGCAAGTTGGAGTTGCATTTCCTCATGGGCTAATTTGGCACTACTCCTAAAATATGACTTTTGTTGGGTCTCTATTGAGAGCTCCTGGTCTTTAAGGAGGTCTCTCCACTCTGGTTGGTCGGGACAGTCGTGTGTAAGCTCGGCTACTTTTCTAGCTTATAGCTCTCAAGTAGTTGTTCTTTCCCTGGTATTTGTTGTTTCCTCAGCTTCATTGAATCTTACCTTATACATGTCACAGTTTAGTATTTGGTGGAAGACTTAAGAGTATCCCTATCCAGGTTTTTGGAACTCTTTCTCTTATACTCTTCCATGCAAATTCTAGTCATCTCTGCCTCCCCAATCTTTGATCTGCCTCATCTGCCTAGAAGCATTCATTCATTCATCTAGCCAACAAATTTTGATTTTGTACCTACTATATGCTAGGCATATTGTTCTAGAAGCTT
Source organism: Diceros bicornis minor (assembly GCF_020826845.1). Lineage (NCBI taxonomy): Eukaryota > Metazoa > Chordata > Mammalia > Perissodactyla > Rhinocerotidae > Diceros > Diceros bicornis. Next base: position 17,656,013 of record NC_080772.1, on the reverse strand, counting down.
GGAAATATTAATGCAAAAAATATACAAATCCCTAATTTTAGAGGGAGATTACATTTGCATATGTAAGAGACAATCAGTAGAATAAAAACAGAATAAACAAATAATAAAAATGTAAATCATACAGTATGTTAGAAGATGATAAGCTCTATAGAAAACAAAAGAGCAGATTAGGAGGCAGCAGGATATGGAAGATTGCAATTTTAAATAGATGGTCAGGGTAGACTTCATTAAAAATGTGATTTTTGGACAGTGACTTAAATGAGGTTAGGAAATTAGCATGTGAATATCTAAGAGAAAAGCTGAGGGAAGAGAAGAGTGTTCCTAGAGTTTTGAAGGATCAGCAAAGAGGTCACTGTGTCTAGAACTGAGTGAGCTGTGTAAGGCCCTGTTAGCCATTACATGGACTTTGGCTTCTACTATGAGTAAAATACGGAGCCATTGCAGGATTTTTAGCAGATGAATGATGCAATTTGATTTACATTTTAAAAGAAGTACTCTTGCTGCTCTGTTCTAAATGGACAGTAGAGGCACAAACAGGGAATCAGGGAAACCTGTTATAAGGCTATTGCAGTAATCATGATCAATAGACAAGTGTGGTGGCAATGGAGATAGCAAGAAGTGGTCAGATTCTGGGTAAATATTTTCAAGGCAAAGGACGTAGAATCCCGTAAAATAATTATTGTAAGCATGAAAGAGAGATAAAGAGGAATCTTAGATAACTCAAAGGTTTTGGGCTGAGAAACTGGAAGATAGAGCACTTCAGTGCAGATAGAGAAGGCTATGCATAAAGTCAATTAGTTGTTAGAATACCAGGAGTTCAGTTTTAGACTGAAGTATTAGATTCTTAGTAGATATTCAAATGAAGATGTCAAGTAAGCAGGGGAAAACAGGAGTCTGTATTTCAGAAAAAATGTCTGAACTAGAGATATAAATTTGAAAGTCATTTGTATAGAGATTATATTTAAAACCATGAGATTCAATTATATCACCAGGCATGAGGCTATAGATAGAGATGAGAAGAAGAAGAACTAAGTCCTCACTACGGTCATAACCTTAAGAGGTCAAGGAGAAGAATAATAATCAGCAAAGGAGACTGAGAAGGAGGATCTAGTGAAATGGTAAAACCAGAAGAGTATGATGTCCTGGAAGCTAAACAATGCAAGTATATCACGGAGGAAGAAGTGCTCAACTCTGCTAAATGCTGCTGATTGGTCAAGTATAAAAGGACTAAGAAGTGACCATTTTATTTAGAAATGTAAAGGCCTTTGGAGGCTTGATAAGAAGAGTTTTGATGGGGTGAGTGGGGGCCAAAGCCTGATTGGAGTTGATTCAAGAGGGAATGAGAGACGAGGAACAGGAAGCACTAGTTCAGTAAATTTCATCAAGCAGTTCATCAATTAAGGGAAGGAGAAGGAAGGGATGGTAGCTGAAGGCAAAAGAAGAATCAGGAAAGAATTTTAAGATGGGAAAAATAACAGTAAGATGTTATGTTGTTGAGGTAGCCCCAGAAGAAAGGGCAAATTGACAATGTAGGAGAGAAAGGAGATTTGAAGCAATATCCCCATATAGAAAGAATGAGATCTACTTACTGCATATGTGGAGAGGTTGACTGTAGATAGGAGCATAGACAGTTGATCCATATAAACAATTTATGCAGGCATATGCAGGGTACAATGTAGGTATGAAAGTAAATATTATAGATGTGTGTCATGCCCCAAATCTCCAATATGTGTTCCTAACCTTACCATACTCACTCGCAGCTGATAACTTTGCTACCTATTTCATTGAGAAAAACTGGAGCAATCAGAAGAGAACTTCCACAGTCTCCAAGAATAGGATTGCATTTAGGAAGGGTATGGAGGTTTAAGAGAGATAAGAGGGTGGTCTAGGAGAGTGAGAGAATAAAGGGACTGAGGAAAATGACATAACTGCCAGGCAACATTATGGGTGCACCAGAAGTTCATGGTCATAAATTTAAATGGAGGCCGTTAGAGTAATGATAAGTATTTCTCCATTCACATACTGTCCAAATGTAGGCAAGAACTTGGTAGAGATATGGATTGAAGCCTCAACCATGGTTTCGCCATAAAGAGTTGGGATGGAATTATAATGATAGAGCATGGATTAAGCTGGGAAGGAGGTTCAAGAGTTTGGAGGATTAATAGATTGCAGGTCCCAGGCAGGGAGTTGTCCAGCCACAGCACAAAGTCAGACTTGGGTGAGCACCACTCCCATCTGGGCTAATGCTGGTGCTTTAGAAATCCAATCTAGGGAGAAACACATGGCAGCCCTTATCCAGATAGCAGAGAAAAATGAACAAATGGGTCAGCAAGTGGCTGTCCAGGGCACCAGTTTCTCAGTCATTAACACATTTTTGAGGTACTAAAACTTCATTGGAGGTGGAAAAAAATGAAAAAAGAACAAAAAAAGGTGTTCCCCAAACTCTTCACAAAGGGGTTCTACTGCGGCTGGAAAAAAATACTCTTCTCATTCCTGGACTTCACTTTGCCCATGCAGCTTCAGCCTGTATATTCTTGAACTGCAATACTTGGTTTCTTACTACTCATTTTATGATTTTGCTTTTTAATATTATCTCTATCAGGGCTGCTTAGGAATATATGGAGTTTTGAAGCCTGGATATTTTAGTCAGAGCTCATTGTTTACAAAGATCCAAAATTCATTTTAGCTAACTCTGAAAAAGGGTTTTTTGCAATAAAAAAGCCATCTCAGGGATACGGTAAGGACTCAGCCAGGCCTCATGGGAAGTGGGAGGGGAAGACACTGAAACTGAACGTTCTCTCTTGTCTATCTAATCTCATAGCCAAGCAGCTGCAACCATCTCTGCTTCTTCCTGTCTATTCTTCCTTTCAGCAAACTTCCTTTGTTTGCAAATGAACCAAGATGGCCTCCAGTACTGGCCTATTGTCCTCACAGATCCAGTATGAACCTCATCAGTAACCAGGTCTCCGTGTCTCTACATCAACATTTTCAAGAGGGGTTCTGTCTCTCGGGGTTACTGGTCCATTAATAGGTTGAACTGGATAGATGTCACTAAAGGCTAATCAATCAGCTGTAATCAGGGAAAGCTGAGGTTACACACCCATAGGTGCCATAAGCAATGATCCTTTCCGGAACAAAGGACTGTAGATGGATAAGCATGCCTCTAACAAGAAAAACATGTGTATCACAGGAAAAATCACAGGACTCCTTTTAAATACACTTTCTATCAATGATAATTTCATGTTTTCGATTAAATAAGCAGGGAAGAATGTAAGAGCCTTAATGATTTCACCCCTGGCCACCTCCCATCCCCTTACTTAGGGATGAGTTTTTAAAATTAGATTTTTTTGTTAGTTACCTCTGTATACAGACTCTTTATTAAAGTTGCAGCTGATAAAGGCAGAGTTAAAATGAAACTGAGTTTTACCAAAAAGTTAAAAGAGTAACAAGGAACCCATGCAGGAAGAGGGAGAAAAGGGCCTGAGTGAATATTTTAATTAACTCACATGCAATTTTAATTAAAAACATAATGTGTCAGGAAAATGAGTAATGCCTTAGGGCAATAAAATAGCTGGGTTTCTTGCTTAATCTTCTGCTTCATCTCTCTCATGGCACGTGTATATTATTGTTAAGAAAAGATTTTCTTCTTCCTCTGTTTCATAGTCAAAGAGAACCCCTGCTGACAAAATGAGTTGAACAAAATTAGAAAGTTGTCGAAAAATACCCTGTGTGAGGGCTCTCATTTTCTTTCTTAAGCAAGAGTCCCTGATTTCCTTTGGCTTGGTCCCTTTCTTTCTCAGAGCATATCCTTTCCAGGAAAGCTGATAGCTGGATTAAATCAAAGCCTCTGAACTCATTCTGGTCAAAATTTATTATCTTTTTGCAATTAGGGTTATAATGAAAGGCCAACAATCTCTTCCCTCCCCTTAGATGTTAAGTGTCCAAGACTGCCTGGTTCCCTATGGGGTACAACGATAACCCTGACTTGGAGTTGTGGGAGATCAAGATTTGGCCACCCTGAAATCTATCTCTTTACCTTGGTTGTTTTCTCTAGGGACATTTGACCTCCCCCACTAACTGCCTAAAGAATTTGACATGGTGGCTCCTTCCTGGAACAGATCTATCATGATGGCTATAAAGATAACGTAGGGTAAATGTTACAATAGGAAAGGCACCAACAAGCCCCTCTTATCAGAAGTTCTGTCTCTCTGGCCACATTCTCTGGATAACCCTGCGAGGAGTTGCCAGACAATCATTTACATTTATAAGGGAAATCTCCATTTGTAAAGGTATCTCCCTCTCTGTTTTGAGAAGAGAGGGGGATGAGGTCATTTCTAGTGACTTATCAATGTGGAAGGTGAGGCCTTGGGGCTGCATAATAAACCTTACTCTTGTTTACTGTGCTTTAGTGGTAATCTCCTGTAACTGACTCCCCCAACCCCCAAAATCCTCCTTTGTCATTGGCTGAACATGGTATTTAAGAAGAGAATTTCTGCTATTGTGGAGAAACACAGTGTCCCTGCTTTCTCCCATGTATACATGTTATTAAACTTGGTATTATTTTCTCCTGCTAACCTGTCTTGTTGATTATTTGGCCAGCCATAAGAACCTTAAGGGAAAAGGCAGAGGGAGATTCTCCCTCTTCCCCCGACAGAGTCATATGATTTGAGTTTTATTTCACCTCTTTTTGCAAACTAACTGTAGAGCTTTCTGGACTTCAGTTCTGTCACCCATAAACTAGGGAGAATAATGCCTGCCTCCTAGGGCTGCAAAGAGGAATAATTGGTACATGTGCATGGAAGTGGCACTTCTTCCTAAGGATTTTATTCTGGTATAATAGAAATGTTTTGTTGCTGTTGTTGTATAACTCACCATTGCCTTCTAAGGGGGGTTGGTGTTGGTAACTGCATAACAAATAGGAGAGGATGGGAACCCAGCAGAAGGAGCCTGGATACTATGGGATGGAAGCACAGAGAGGAAAATTTCTGTGGGTCCAAGTAAGGAAAGTGAAAGTTTAGAAAACAAATATGTCCAATGAGCATTTTTAAATGATTCACTGTTGATGTCTGTTGTAAGTTCCCTTTTATATCTCCCTGATAAAATCTCCAAAAAATTCCACATTGCTCACTCCTGATTTGTGGGCTGGTGAGATTTTAATGGAGACTGCATAGAGCTACAAATTCTTGCCCCCAGGTGTCTGGTTGAGGGGACAGCTCACTTCTAAGTTTCACTAGAATTGTCACAACAGCCTGGCCCTTCTAACAGAAAGGGCTCACTATCATGATCCTCTGTCTGCTAATCCCAGTGACAGCTCCAGTTGGCCAGGGCCAAAAGAGAGGCTGTCCCTTAAAGTCTTGCCTTTTAGAATGATTCTTGGTTCCTGGAAAACCGAGGCCCTATCTTCCATCACCTCTGGAGGCCAAATGACTGAAAGTATGATACTCAGCATTAATAATGGCCATTGTATTACCCAACTTGTCTCTAGAACTTGCCCAAAGCCTTGTGGTTAAGCTAGGAGGACAAATCTATGTCATATCTGTGCAACTCTCCTTCTTCAGTAATGGCTGGATTCTGAGTCTAGAGTAGGGTGAGCTTACCTAAAACTACAGAGGATGCCAGTACAGAAGAAGTGGACAAGATCAAAAGTTGGGCAGGAGTATTAAGGCCAAGAAATCGGAAGCGGTGTCCACATATGATGAAGGCCAAGAAACCCGGCAGCCGGTAGCAAGTCAGGTCACTTAGTCAGCAATAGAGGTCCCAGAAGGGTGCACTCCCTAGGGTTCACAGTTGTATATTCCTTTATGAATCAACCATGGAATAGCCTCTGGGTGGATTGGCCTTATATAAAGGACCAGCAGTAAAGAGTCAACTATGCCCTACAATGTTTTACTTGTAGCCACCTGGTCACGTCTCTTACTGTGCACTGAGGAAGACAACAGATCTACTGACTCTTCCTGGGCTCAAGGAGTGCTCCTATAGTCTGGGGGATGCTCCCTGTTCCTTACTCCTCCTCTACCTCTCACAGAGTAGTGAGTCATCACTCTAGCATACCCATGAGACTTGATAAAGGCCCCTCCTTATTCCTTTCCATGTTATCCATAAGCACTTGCTCAAATTAGTTCCCTGAACAATCCTAGGTACCTTAAACTCAAACAATATATACTAAATCCTAATACTTTTTACAAATTTCCCTAAGGAAAGCATATTCTATCTTTAATGAGATTTTGAGGCTTCTTGCTCACTGTTGCGATTCCATTGTAATTATATTTTCATCCAGATGTATTGGACAGGTAACAAATAAGAATAGACAGATACCCTGGGGACTTATTTGTATGAATTTCCCAAATAAATCGCAAATTAGAGATAAAAGTGCAGACTTGAACTGGTTGAGTGCTGAAAAGATAGGATCAAATTTTATATTACAGTTCCTGCTATTGTAATCATTCGCCCCAGATTTCCTCCTCCTGCTGCTCAGGCTGCTATCCTGAGATCAAGTGGAAGTTCATTCTAAGAACTGTTAATTCGGCACCAGCTCAGCATCCTCTGGGCTAAAGATAAAAAAATAAGAGCACAAAAGAGTCATTAGTCACACTTTCTAAAGTGTGTTTTCCTAAAGTAGCCAATTTACAGTCTTGGGATTTATACCTTTTTGGTTCCCAATCCAAGTCTCTAATTTTCAAGTTCACTCCCTAGAACAAGAGGTTTTCACTGAATGTTAAAAGTCACCAGTCATGGTAAAGAAAAACCATGAAGTTTCAAAGTGTCCTTCATAGAAATAAGAGCAATGCTTTCCTGCCAGCATGGTGACTGTGTACCACGCAAGTCCACACACATATGGGAACCAATTCACAATGTGTCCTTTGTGAGAGAGAAAGATTCTGAGCCCTCTAGATTTTTGCGTGGTTGCCTTAAGCCCCAGAGCCTCAGGTGACCTATGACCTCTTCCTTCACGTCTGTTTCCTGTAGCAGGCCAGAAAAGCAGAGGAGAGATCAACAGAGTAATTCTGCTGACCTTCCCGTTCCAGAACCGGTCTGCTTTTCTTTGCCTTCATCTGGGGCCTGTCCAAGTCTTCTTTTGAAAAGAACTCTATTCTGCCCCAATAAGAGGTAGATTTTTTGTTTTAAATGTGGAAATTTCTATTTTTAAGACCAAAATCGCCCTTAAATCATTCTGGCCTCATGTTAATCTGAAGTATAAAGCGATTTAGAATATGGCACAGTCTCAACATTGCAGCAAACATCAACAAAGGACGCACTTTGGCATTAGTGTTGAGATGCTTCTTTCGTGTTCACAGTTTCTACAAAATCCTTATTTCCAGAAATCATCTGGTTTTTCTCCTATGCCTTCTTTCTATACCCCAAATTTCAATAGGGTCCCCATCACTTCTAAAATAATCAGTAAAAAAATACATTTCTGCTTCCAAAATTCATTCTTTCTACTAAGTTTCCATCAATACTTTCGGGAAGAAGTAGACAAGAATAACGACATACACTCCATTGTGTAGTAATCCGGGCCCTGGAAACTTGACAGATAAATGAGACAGGTGAATGCGTATGAGCCTATGTCACCTACACTTGACTACATGCCCCAGTTTCCTCCAGGGGATATTTAATCGTTTAGCTTGGAGGGATTTGATGCTGGTTACAATGCAAATAACCCTTAGTTTTCAGTCTCTACCTTACACTGTAACTAAATTCCTGAAAATTTCCTGAGCTCAGCTTTTGGTAGAAGAACAAGAGTAAAGTGTGCGAGGCTCAGCTGAGACAGAATGAGTGGAGTGTGTCATGAAGAGAAGGGGTCAGAACTGTGAGGCTGGGGATGATGTGACTTCACATTCATCACAACTTTGACCATGGCAAGCCTGAAATCAGGGTTTCCCCAGGAAACTGCCAGTTCAGAGAGGGCTCGGAGTTTCCTTAGCAACTGCTTTGGGCTGTCTGGGACAACAAAAGCCCAGGACGGTCCTTCAGGACATCCATAGCTTCATCTGGTCTCCTAAGACAGACAAAGCACTATCGTTTACTAAGGATCTGATCTCTTTTCCCATTGCCAAAGATGATGTTGGTGAGTAGATAAGTGTCTTTCTCTTGAAGCCATGAAAACAAGTGAACTGTCCCGACTGCCAGAGACAACTTTGGAGAAAGGGACAGTAGAAGAGAAAAATCTAAGGTATAGAGATTCAGAATATTCAGGCTGCCTTGGGGGTGGATTCTTGTCACTTCAATCCTATCACTGCCATGCAATAGAAACAAAATCATTTTCCAACACACAGGAGACTTTCAAGTTTCACTAGATGTAAAGTAATTTTTATTAGATTATTATCATTTTAATAGGTACTAATCAGCTGGTAAACATACGGGCAAAGCTTATATCAACACCTGTTCTCCATTGGAAAGGAGATCTCTTTGCAGCATTTCACATACATCGGCTTAGTTCATTAAATACTAAATACAGTATTAATAATTGACTTCCTTGGAAACAAATTGGCCCCAATGCTGTGTGTTCTGTTTTAATTTTCCTTGTAGAGGCACAAAAAACATAGAAAGCTTCTCATACGAGGTATTTTAACGAAGTAGTCACAATTATTACTGAAAACAACAGTTTTGATGCTTTTTTGCTGGTTTCCAGGGACTTGTGAAAAATTCTTCTTTTTTCCCTTTGCAAGACTATTCATTTCATTTAGCTTTTAAAGGCTATTTCTATCCTGTCTCAACTGCAATATCTCGCTTTCTGAAGCCAAAGCGCAACCAGCTCTTTTTTGGTTAGGCAAATAAGAAGAAATCAGAATCTTATCTACTTAGCGTGATTTACTGAATAGATGTCTGCAATTTAGATTCAACATTATTTTTTAAAACAATTTTCAGCTCTTCATTTGATTTTTTTTTTTTTTTTTTTTGGGGAGGAAGATGGGCCCTGAGCTAACATCTGTTGCCAATCTTCCTCTTTTTGCTTGAGGAAGATTGTCCCTGAGCTAACATCTGCACCAGTCTTCCTCTATTTTGTATATGGGACACCACCACAGCATGGGTTGATGAGTGGTGTGTAGGTCCATGCCTGAGATCTGAACCTGCAACCCCGAGCCACCAGGGTAGAGCACATGATCTTAACCACTATGCCACCAGGCCGGCCCCATTTGATATCCATTTGATCTGTAAGGAAAAGGATAAGATGAGGAAACCAAAACATAGAAATAACGGCTAGTAAATATAGGGTAAACTCATTTTTTAACCAGCAAGTTGCAGTAAATATGTTCCACCTGGGCTCCCATTGGGAGGCTTAATATAATATTAACAATGCCAATGATAATGATCATCTATTTAGTGACTACTATGTGATACACACTATGCCACATGCATTAAGTGAAAAAAAGCCTGTAAGTTAGCTATAATTATCTCCATTTTTAAGAGGGGTACATTGAGGTTCAGTGAGCTTAAATTCTCTAAGCTAATGAGTGCTGAAGTCTAGATTTAACCTAAGGCTTAATTCCATTTTCTTCTACTATTCTATGCTACTTTTTCTCCCTGAAATGATAGTTACCTTTAATAAGCATCTACTATGTGTGCTAGGCATTGTACACTTATCATTTCTAATCTTCAAACAACCCTGTCTGATAGCTGTTTTAATCTGCCTGTAACAGGAAAAGAAATCGAGGTGCAGAGAGATCCAATTTCTTGTCCAGATCTGCACAGTCAGGAAGGGACAGAACAAGATTTCAAATTCGGATTTACCTGACACGAAAATCGGGCTTCTTTCCATTTGGCATCACCACCTTATCAGAAATCAGTGGTGGCTTGACGGGGAAGAAGAACGCATTTCTCAAGAATGACGTTGCAGCTCATTGTCAATGATAAATTAAAGCATTAAGACATATTTTAGTATTTCTCTATCTCTTTCTATCTATAGGATACCTGGTTTATCTGATTTTCACAGGTCTAGTAAATTAATCATCAGAGCTTTGCAGCTTATGGAAAGAGCAAAATGTACCCAACATCTTACAACTACTTGAGATGCTCAAACCTTCTGTTTCATTTTTCTGCCAGCTCTGTTGACCTTAGTGTTGTTCACTACCTGCTAGGATATTGGGTAACTTACTAAACATCACAAAATGAGTAGAGAAGCTCAATTTCAAACCTGGGGTTCTTGATTCTCAGGATCAACTGGTTCTACAGGGCAATTAACCTTCTCTATTAGCTATTTGGTCTTTCATGTTTCAAGAACAAAATGCACATAATTAATGCTCTAGAAATATGGAAACCAATCTCTACCCTTTACGATACATTTTTTGAAGGAGATGTGTATCACAGGATTATGTTTTAACTCTGGAGATATTAAACAATAACGACATAGTTCTGTTTTCTAATTTTGTTCTCATGAGAAGACTGGTGATGCTGTGTGTGGGGGAGGTGGGAAGCATAGAAGATTAGATCTTCCTTAACAGGTGTGTAGCATTCTAGCTACATGAACTCCATGATGTCAGTCCCTACCTCATTTCCCAAGCCTCTGACTCACAATCAGAATGTGCAGTTCTGCCCAGTTCCCAGAGGCAATCATGATGTGCAGAGAACCTCAGCTCTCCACTGTGGGATGCAGGGCAGCCACCAAATCAAGGTATCCTAGTGATAACCAGTGGTCTTCCCACTGCCTTTTCATTCAGTCCCAGCTCTCCCCGCCACAGGTACCCAATGGCAAGGCTTGCAGCTTTAGTCTCACTTTTGTTTGAACAGCTCGGGTCTGTCCTTGAGCACTCATTGAGTAACTGGAGCCTGCTGCTCTTTGGGTGAATCTGAATGGTGACTGCCTCCTACTGATTCTCAGCCATGGGCCACGCTTCCTTGTTGTTGTGACCTTGCTGCAGCTTCTCCACACGGCAGTGCTACTTGTCGCCTGAATCACTACCGAGCTTGCCGTCTCCCTTGCCACTTTCTTTGGCCCCTCAGTAGAACCTCTGCAGTCATCTGTCAAACCTGTTCAGTTCTAGTGAGGCTCATTCACTGTCTCTATCTGCCCAAGAATGCCCCAATGGCGCATCACGTCTCAGTCTCAAGATGGAAAAATAATGCTGTCTTCTCATTCTATCAGCCCTGAGCAACTACACCACCAGTATGAGTCCCATTGTAGTTATTTTTTAAAAATACAATTCCTTTTCTTCTTTTCTATTAGCCTCAGTTTTCCCCGATGTTATTTGTCAAAATGAAAATGAACCAGTTAAAATCTCTGAAGAGAGACTCTACATTTTAAACCTGATATAGCAGCTTAGTTCTCTACTTACACTTCCGTGGAAGAAACTCGCATCCAAGTACTGAATGTGTAACAGCACCCACCCCAGAGAATTATAATGGGCTGAGGCTGCCAATTTACTGCTACTGATAAGAAGGTGTGAGCGAGTTGCTGCCCCTGTAGGCTAGAGCCCAATGAACAAAATAATCTTCCTCTGTGTCTTCACAGAACTTGTGTGGCTGGCAATATTCTATTTATTTAATTAACTTTCAGTTAGTATTTCTCAGGGGTAGATAGAGATGAAAGCCCTGCAGTTTTCTTGTAAGATGTGAATAATTTCTGGCAAAAACATTTAAACAGTAAGAAGAAAAAAACATAACTTTTGTATTTCATAACTTTACTTGTCAGTTCAGTATTTGCCCCGTCAAATCAAACTCACAGCTGTTTGATGACCACTCACTATGTGCAAGGAATTGTGTTAAATGCTGAGAAAGACCTGCACCATGTGTAGGAAGAGCAATGTTACACCGACTTGTAACACAGTCCACCAAAAAGAAAGTCAACTTCAAATCACAGTCATGAGATGACTTAATATGGTGTGTGTGTTTGTGTTTTCTCAGTGGGATTGCAAACCTCTTGAAGGAAGAACTTCTATCTTCTATTTTTGACACCCTGCTATCTCCAATGCCAAGTATGGTACTTCACAAACACTAGAGAATGTTGGTGACGTGAACTGGAGGTTCCACTAAGGGTCAGCTGAAGACATCACTGTTTTGGACGGTGACCCTAAGATAAGTAATGGTGTGCACATCTCACACACATGGTGTCCCCAACCTGCCCATGGATTGGAAATCCTCTTTAGGACCACAAGTTATCTCTGAAGTTAATAACAGGCTACCTCATGCCTTTAAGAATTACTTTCAATCATAGATTCTACCCTATTTCATGCTGATATGACTAATTAATGCAATAGACTTATATGAAACCTAAGGCTTTGTCACCAACTGGTATGAGCTGCATTTCTAAAACATTCACCAAAGTAGTCCCTGCATGATCTGAAATCTACAGATTTGATCTTATGAAAAAGGCACTAGAGAAAAACCGCCCTTGAGCCTCAATGAAAAAGAAATTAGCGGGTACTGTTAACAACTAATACAACAGTAAAACTCCAAAGTGTTGATCACTGGAGTAATGTTTATCAATTTAAAGACATACATCACTTCCTCCTTACTATTGGACATCAATTCCATAAGGGATCTTAAACTGAGGATTCTTAGGAATTCTCTCAAGTGACAACTACATAAGTAGACAACTCCCACCCAAAACTTTGTAAGAAGCTAGTGATTGCAAAAGTAGACAGGTTCCATGCAAGACCATGAAATAAAATAAATTTTCTGATTCTTTAGCACCCTTTTTCCTACCCTTTGTTCCATCACTAATGCTGCTCATTATTACACTTTGACATCCTTTATTAACTAACTAAAAAATTTCTCAATGATATCTTCCTTATCTTTGTCTTTTAACTTCTTATCGTCTTTTGCCACTTAAATCAAAAGCATGCTTTTGACATGCTTTTCGAAATTAATAGTTACTGTTCTGAATTTGATGCATTGCCAACAAAATTTATTAATTATTAAACGCTTCAGAAGATAGATTCCGTTTTGCAGTCTCCTCTGATAGTTAAGTATACCTCACATTAATCCCAACATTGCATTGTTATAAAAATTGGACCTTGACCTCATGGCAACTAAAGGCTCCTGTTGAAGTCATTATAATCCTATCAGCAAAACCCAGCCCATCATAAATGAAAATTAATATTGGGGCTATCCTTAGTATAATAGTTGGTTTGTTCTCCTTGGAGATGCTCCAGCGTGCTTTGAAAGAACTCAAGAAATTTTACACCCTTGACAAACGAAAATGGTTCACTCCTGTTATCTTAAATGTTATTCTTACTTCCAATATAGTCCATGCCCCACTGGGGCTCTACTTATTATATGAACATTAAACTTATATGCATTTGCTACACACTGACTTATTCTATGTATTCATTCTAATTGTTAGCTACTATGTGAGCTACAATGATCACACAGAGGGGATAGTACAACTGTAAAAGATGGCCTAAAACTTGCCTCTGATCCTAGCAAATGTCAACTTTAAAATACAATAGCCAGTTAGTTTACGAGCAAAATGAGTTTATTTTGGAATAGCAAAGGAATTGCAATTTGGGACATGCAAACTATGGCAAACCACAGGCAAGTCCAGAGAACAAAGGAGGGGAGCTTGCTGTTATAGAGAAAAGGGGAGATTTGGGAGGGGCTGTTCTAAATGAAAGTTCATTGGAGGAGAGCGAGAGTTCAGGGGTGGCGACAGCTCCTCATTGGCTAAGCCGCAGTGTTTTCCATTGGCTGAGCTTGTTGTCAGGCAAGAAGAAAATCTTCCTTTCTCTTCCTGGGGTAGTAAAGTAATAGGCAATTTCCTCTTGCAGATGCAGGATACCCTTTTCCTATTTGGGCCAATTGACTGTGAATGGTAGGGCATGAGAGCTCCCTCTACAGGTCTTCTCTACTCTAATTTTAGTTGAGGTTTCCTTTATTAATTTTCACACAAACATCATAAATAACACAAATTCTGCACTGGAAAACCAACAAATAATTTTAAATTTACTACCCAGCATTGTCACTGTTCTTCCTCTTTGAAACAGCAATAAACTCAACCTTAACTATCAGTGTGTTCTTGGTGGTCTTTGGCTGGAGGATGTTGATAGTTAGTCAGTGCAATACAGTTCCAAATTTAAGAAGCATGCAATCCAATGTAGGGACAGACAACTATTTGTCAATATCCATTATATAAAATGATAGATAATTAATGTCACAAGGCAGTATCATTACAGAAACGAAAGTACGGCTTGTTCTGTTGCGGGAGTAGGAGCTATAACAGTTTCATAAGGGAGGCAGTGTTTAAAATGGACTTTGAAGGATGAAGAGAAAAAAAACAGCAGAATGAAGGATAATGCTAATAAAGAGGAGGAACATATCAACAGAGGGGGATAAACATTGCAGTGTGAAAGTTGATGGGTTTTTCAGTGACATCAAATAGTCAGGGGCAATGCAACCAGACTTGGAACAGGAAACGGTGGAATATGAACTCTAGCATGTATATGGCTAGGAGAAATTAAAGGCACTGAGCAAAGCCGTATATAATCAGAGTGCACTTTAGCAAGATAACCCTCAAGAGAGAGTGAGAGAATAGAGTACCCTAGGGGAGAGACTGATGACATTATAAAACTATTGCACATGTCCTCAACTCAGGCAGGCAATGGGAAGAGAACTGAGAGGAAAGATTCAAGATGAAACATTTTTGAATTTCAATACTACTGAACTCAGTGACCAAAAGGACATGTGGTTTGAAGATACAGAGAGGACCCAAAGATGACTCTAGCATGAAATGTGGGGAAGATAGAAATCCCAATTTGAATCTGTTAAGATTGCTATACATGTGGAACATTCAGATGGAAGTATGACAAGACTTCTGGAGATACAGATGTGGAATTTAGAAGAGAAGTCTAGTCTTGAGAAAGAGATATGAAGGTCAGAATGAAGATGAGGCTTCAGAGATGGTAAAAAGAGTAGAAGATTGAGGATTAAAATCTGGAATTCTGAAGAATCCCATCAGTTAAGGGGCAGACAGAGATGAAATAGAATGTTCAGAGAGATGAGACCAGAGCAAAGAGATAAAAGGATACCTAAAACTGTATGGAATGTAGTAAGCCCACAGTAAATATTTTCTGAATGAATAAGTGAGTTATAATTTCCAACTACAATTTTTTCTATCAAAATATCCCTTATTTCTCTACTTTTGGTAAAATTTTCTCTATTGTGATTTTTCTGCTACCATTGTTTAATCTAAAAATCTTGCCATGATCAACGTTAAACTCTTGGACTTCCCCTCTCTGAGAAACACTGGCAAAGCAAATATACTCAATCCTATTTATATTTCTTAAATTACTTTGCCTGCATTGTACTGCCTGAGTAGTCAAGAGGCCCCAGAATATTTGAAATACGTAAACAAAGAGGCAGGAAATAGTTAATGGCTGCTTCTGCAGCAGCTCAGTAAATTAGAATAATCAAATGCATCTTGGAGTAAACTCATGTGCACATAGCTGTAAACAGTAATCTCCATTCTTTTAAAAGTGCAAATCATTTATTACGACAATTCATAATCATTCTCATTTCAAGTTCTAGATGAGAATAAGTCATAATGAGAGAATTTGTGCTTTCTAATTAGAGTTGATTTTTTAAGGCAGAGAAATGAAATAGTGAATTACTACAAAGGAGAGGAAGTCTATAGTCAATTAATTAAAGAATAAGAAAGAGAATTTAAAAATGTCCAAATCAAATAGAGATTAAAAAGTTTCAATCATTCAGGGAAATCTACAAAGCACATATCCTTTCTCCTAGAATCCCAAAGAGCTTTGTGTAGTAAGGTAAGACAGTATGGTGAGTTGCTGTGGAAGAGGAATTTGGTGGGTTGGCCATGCTTTGAAAAGGCCTCCATTTTGGATGTGTGCCAGGTTTCCTGAGCACCCACTGCACACAATTACTGCATTTGCATGTGTAAATTGGGTAATGGCGTGCCTAACTATCAGATTTGTATGTGAAAATGCTATCAGCATATGCACTATTGGTTGTGTGCCCACTAAAAGAGGACTTTTAATGGGGTTGCATTAGTCGGGGAGCAAAATTTCTAAGAATTTGAGACCAGGTTCTACATCCCTGGATCCAGTAGATGCCCCTATGGATAATTGGCACCCCTGATAATTACTTTGTTGTTATATATCCTCTCAAGTTCTATCTAGGGGAGGAAATTCATCAGAGGACCATTTGACCAACTCTAATTAGCACAGAGCAAAATTGTACTCAAGTTACTCTTGGCAGTGCCTATCTGAGCCAAATGAACAGACTGCGGCACAACCAATCCATTCATCTTGGCCATCTTAACGATCAACGCGGATCTATGCAAAATTGACTTCATTTTTTTTTCCTCTCTGACACAGTATTCCTCACATATCTTTTTTTTCACATCATTTTACTTTTCTGAAGACTTCAGTTTTTCTCAATTGCATCATAGAAGGAATAGACAAAACTATTGTCTCTCCACCCAAAAGGTAACTATCATTCTTTCACTTTACCTCAGCGGATTTCTATCTTCTAGAAGTTTCCACGCTTATTTATTTGTACCTTACAATGTAAACCATAGTCTGAGAATTTGCCCAAGAAACAGAGTGACTGTATTTCCTGAATCAAAAATTGGTATACATGGTATAGTGATAATGGAACTGAATATTTCAAATTGGAATTCGCTAAAAAATCTGGGATGTTTGGCAGTTGTAGCCAAAAGGTGCCTTATTCTGGGCAGCTCCCTTCTTTGATAACCCTTATTTTCCCTGCACCCCTCCCCAGAAAAACACCTCAGTGTAAAACAACTGTCATAATACCTCCCTCTAGAACTTTGCTTTCTGCTGTCTAACGGGACAGTTTGTGGACAAATTGCTCATCCAAATTCAGGATTTAATCTCTTCATATAATCTTTGTCAAACTGCTAAAAACAAACTGTCTATGTATCACTTGGTCTTCTTTTGACCCATTCATCTTTCCAGCAGTCTTTCTCAAAGTTTGTTCTGGGAAACATTTAATAAGAAATACTTAGAGAACTTATGAGAAATGCAGATTCCATGCCTCATTCCAGACCTACTGAATTAGAATTTAGGGGAGTGAGACGAAGGAATCTGTATTTTAACAAGTTCCTCAGGTGATATTTGCAGACTAAAGTGTACATGTTGCTCACAGTTTTATCTTAGTTTTGTTATTTGACTTCTTCCATTTAGCTCCAAGGGTTCTCCGTATTGAGTTGCAACCTAACTATTAAAGGCATGCATTGCATACCACTCTCTTTAATACAGACAGGATCATCATACTGGTTTGTAGTTATAAGAATAAAATCTTAGCAAGAAAATATAACATGAATATTCAAAATAAATGTCATAACATAAAACACGCACACGTCTGTCCAGGGAGATCACTGCCTTACTCAATCTGCCTGCTTCGCCTACAGATATTTTTGAGAAATGGCAACCTGAAAGACCCACGATCATCTCCACTTAAGATTTGCCATGTAATGGGCATCTTTCAAGTAGTTATTCCTTCCCCAAGAATGCATGCAGTAGGTGATAAGAATAGACTGATTTATGATCACTCAATATCGGAAAGGTGTAACATTCCATTTCACAAACAGTATTCTGCTAGATTAGAAAATATCATAAACACATTGGAGAATCCTCAGCCCAGGAACCATAAACCACTGTATTTTTCCCCCACATTTTAATTTAGCTATCTGTTTTGGATTACATAAATAAAAATGAGCCTGTATTTTCTTTATAAAATAAATCAGTCTCTCTACATAGAAATCACTAGTTAGATTGAACATTAGGGCATATATAAAATTGCATCCTTAAACGACATGAAAACATTTCTCAATGAGAAAGAAGCTGCTCTCGGTGACCTTCATGTTGAACAGTGGGGGGTCAGCACTGGCTCTAAATCATTTTGATTCACAGATGAGATCAACATATTCATATTTGTTTGCCAAATGTGTATTTTAATTTAAGCTTTCTCTGATTGATGCGTGTAATTTATGCTGCCCAGAACTAAGGCGTCATATTTTTCTTTTTTCCTAACTAACAGGGGGAGACTTTCTTGGAAACAGATAAAGGAAAGAGTCCAGTAATTTGTAGCAATGTGACTACAGCCACACATGTCCTAGAATTAATGTTCTTCATTAGGGTGAGTAGGATCAGCTGTATGTATACATCAGGTTTTTAATTAACTCAGTCCCCACAACAGGATTCATGATTCAAACTGTTAGCATTTTTTTCTTAAATCACAAAATAAAAAAATTGGGTGGCACATCTTTTTCACACGCAAAAAAAGGAGGGGGATACTCAGAGGAATGAAAGGCTCTTTGTATTATACTGAGCGTGCTCAGAAGATCTGTATAATCCTGTGTTAATCAGATAAAGGAGAGCTTGGCATTGAACGATTCCGAAGAGATGCTGAAAACCCAACCATTGTGATGGTTTTCTCTCTGTATACTAGATATGATTTCAGCTTATTAGTATTGATGTCTTTAAACTAACATTTGGAATTTGTTAGATATTTTTAACTGCCTTGTTCTTGCAGAACTGACCTGATGATATTTTAATAAGATACTACCAATTTAAGGAAACTTCACTGAGGCAACATGAGGAGCTTAAGCGAGGGGTGAGGGGAGAAACTTTTTATAGAAGCTTCATTCTCTGAGATCATATTAACATAAATTTGACAGTTAATCTCCATATTGCAAAAAGGCTGCCCAGACTTATTTAATTAAACTTAGAACAAATATGCTTCTTTATTTGCCAGGTACAGCTTTTATCTTAAAATATCCACTTCCAATTATGATGCAAGACTATGGTTTAGGGCAAGAGTATGGGGCAGTGGGGATGACAAAACCAGAGCAGATGGAGGATATGCAGCTAAGGAGAGAGCCTGGCTGCTGATGTAGTGCTCCTGGTTCCATGCTCCTGAAGAAATTCCGTGAAAGATGCTGATGATTTGAAAAAGTTCTTTCTTTACTTTAGATTTTAAGTGACAGAACTAAATTGGATAGAGATATTTTTCTCAAATACATTTAAAATCTATTCTTCAATTAATATTTGTTGAATCATAAATGTCCAAACTGTTTATCCAAAGAACTATCTCAAAGAATGTACATGAAAAGAACTACGGAGGAATGAGCAAAGCCTTTGAGGATGAGCATGAGGATGAGAATGAGCAAAGCAGGAGGCTTTGAATTTATACTTTGGATCTATTCCACACCGAACTGAAAATAATTTAACCTCTACGATCCTCAGGTTCCTCTTCTGCTAACTGAGGTTAATAGTATCTCATAATTTTTGGTGAAGATGAAACATAATCACTCATTCATTCAATAAATATTTGTAGGACACTTTCTTTGTGCCAGTCTCTCTTCTAGGCAACAGTGAACAAAATAATGGTCCTGGCTTCTTGGAGCTTACAATCCAGTGAAGGAAACAGGAACAGATAAACAGAGTCTACAATGTCAGGCAGTTTTAAGTTTTATGAAGCAACACCACAGAATAAGAGAATAAAGGTGGAGGCAGTGAGAAGGGGATATTTAGATAGGGGGTGGGCAAAGGTCTCTCCAAGGGAGTGACATTTGAGCAGACTGGAATGAAGTGAGAAAGCAAAGCCTGAGAATTATGGGGGAAGAGAGTTCCAGGTAGAGAGAGCGGTAAGCTCACAATTGCTGAACGGGATCTGACGGCTTCCTGAAGTAACAGCAGGCCAGCAGAAGGCGAGGCTCCATGGGAGGAAATGAGGCCTCCCAAAGCTGGCTCTGGGTTGACTTCCTCAGCTCACTGTCTGCTATCAAACCTCTTAGAATTCACCGGCGCCTAAAGGCTTCAATCTGACTCTGTGATGGGATGCCATGAAGGATTGATGGCAGGGAAGTGACAGGATCTGGTTTGCATTTTGTAAACATCACTCTGGCTGCTCTGTGGAACATAGACTATATCAAGGTAGAGGGAGAACAGGAAAGATGTAAGAGACACTTGCTGCTTTCTAGGTAAGACGTTATAAGACGTTACGATACCTCGGACTGTGGTAATAAGGATGGAGGAGATAAAAGTGGGCAGATTCAGGATTAATTTTGCAGGTAGAACTGACAGGATTGCTAATAGATCAGACCCTGTTCCTCTTGGACAAACTAAACAAATACAGAATATGTTTACTCAAGGTCACTCTACTACAAAATAAATCAATAAGAAAGTCAAATGTTTTCAGAAATGCAACAAACAAGCAAGCCTTCTCAAGAGACGCAACAGGACTTACCACAACACTGCAGTTGTGTAAAGGGGATAGGAACCCTCAGCCTTTGTAAACTTATGTTAAAATCCCAAAGTACAATGAGACATTTGAGCAATCCAGGCAGGGGTTCCTATGCATGCACACGCCCGTTGCTGTAACATATGTAGAACTCCACCCTGGACAAACAAAAGCATCCATCTAAAAGTAGAGACAATGGCGTGAAATACACATGATGGTAGAAGTACTCTTCTCTACTACTGAGGTAGAAATAAGAGGTCAGACCAACTCAATGGAATTTTCACACTAATAGAGGGTAATCCTCCATATTGTAAATTCCAGGAGGACAAGACTGTGCATTCTTCTTCATATCATCAAGGCCCAGTTCATGCTAGATGACCATTTAATATTTGTTGCAATGAACAGAAGTAAAAAATATAAGGGTGTTTTAGGAATAGCTCATAAAAACAACTGTCAGATATCTAGCCTCTACAAGCAACGTTTTTGGTCATCATGAGACTTGAGGTAATCACCATTTATCAGTTACAGATACAAAATGTTTGTGGTCTGTCTATTCCTCTCAATAAAACATCTGTCATATCATAGCCTGGGTGCTTGCATAATTTGGAACCGTTGCCAATCAACTTAGATGCCTAGTTTTCACCTTTCACTATGGTCAAAAGCCAATGCAAGTGTCACTTGCCCATGGAGTATCTTGAACATCTATACCACAAACACCTCCAGCACTTGGTTTCCATTATAATAATCCTGGTCATCTGTCAAAAGTGAAGAGCAGGAGGTTGTAACCCTGTGAAGAGAAGACAGACTGGGGAGGTGAGTGTTTCCTTTCATGACATGACTAGGGTGGTCATGAACTTGGCTGCCACACATGTGCATCTCAGGTTCATTGGCCAGTCTTCCTACCTTGGAAACAGCCTGGCAAAGGCAACTCTTGCTGAGTTGTAGATTTTCTGCTCCTTGTTCCCCATACAGTGTACCCCAACTTTTGACGTTCTTCCATATTGAGTTTCAAGCTCCCAGGAACACTTTAGTTTCTCCATCACACAGCAGAATGGCTGAGTAATTTTCTGGGAATTTCCTAGCCTCCTTCAGAGAAACTGGGAGGAATAAAAAGAGAGAATTTTCTCCTTTTCCTTGAACAGATTTGAGCCATTGTATCTTGGGAATATAGAAGAAAATAGCAGAATATAAGAATCAGGTATAAATTAACTTTTCTCCTTAAAATAACATTCAAAATAGTATATTTATTAGTTTCTCACCAAGTGGTGAGATATGAAGTCAAAATAATTATCATACTGTGGGAAAACAATACCTTTCACTTCTATAGCATAAACCACTTTACATTTGACAAAGTAATTTTGCCTCCCTCTACTTGTTTGATAAAGGTAAGTGGGAGAGAAATTGTTTCTGCAATTTTATAGATATAAAATATGCTCATCAAGGTTAAGTGACATATCCAAGGAGACAGAGTATATAATGAGCAAGGACGCTGATGTGGGTTCTTATCAGAACTTCAGGCCAACACTTGACTAGGTACAGAAACTTCGCAGGTCTTTGTAACATCTGTTTACTGAAATGACTATATCAGTCAGGGTTCATAGTAGCCAAAATAGGTTTTGGCTGATTTAAGCAGAAAGCCAATTGATTTAAAGGCTCTTGGGTGGTTCTCACTGCCAAGAAGACTGAGAAATGGTACCATTTATGTGCCCAAAATCTTCAATGAAAGAGACTTTTGTCACATCCATTAGTAGTCACACTACCTGGTCATTAAATATCCACTTAAGGAATGCTTTGTTCACAAAAATATTTAACTTTTACTCATGAGCTAATAGCCTAGCATAGTCTGTCTTTTCTCTTCCTTCCCTCAGTAGTACTTGGTGAACTAGAGGCAGAAGAACTCAACAATATGTCTTTTCCCTTTAACTCCTGCATATCAGTCTACAAAGAGCAAAAGATTAGGTGCCGTTAGATCCGGCTTTGAGTCCCAGATAAACATTTATGCCCATGTGACTTTGATTCTCAAATTCCTTACCTTTTCTATTGACCTCAAAGAATTGATTGTTCATTCATTCAGGAAGTAGCTATTGAAGGGCTGAGATTAATACTTTGTAAGTGATTTGTAGCCTATAAAGTTCAATAACAATTGTTGTTACCACACAATTTAGTGCTTAATTATATCCTGGCACTTATTTATAACTGTTTCATATTTCCGGTCTTTTCTCCTGGACTGCAAGATTCTTTACCATAGTCCATTCTCTTTTCACTATGCAAGGAGACTGC
This sequence comes from Diceros bicornis minor, assembly GCF_020826845.1. Lineage (NCBI taxonomy): Eukaryota > Metazoa > Chordata > Mammalia > Perissodactyla > Rhinocerotidae > Diceros > Diceros bicornis. The sequence continues at coordinate 17,633,570 of NC_080772.1, read as the reverse complement.
TAGTCCATAGTAGCCTCAAACTATGCTCCACACTGAAGTCCCAGATTGATCTGCCAAAGTGCAGCTCTGATCTTGATTCTCAGCTGTGAAAAGCCATCTAACATTTTCATTGCTCAGTCACATCTGAACTCCTTCGATCATCACTCAGGACCCTTCATGATCTGGACTTAACTTACCTGTCTTTTTTCACTTGCTCTCTTTCACCAAATTTCACCTTTCTCTGGGCAATTAACTTCAAACTCCTCACCCTTGCAAATGCCCTGGGGTCTTCTGCCATTAAGCTTGTCCTACTTGGATGCCGTTTCTTTCCTGTGAGAACACCTTCTTCCTGTTGAATTTCCACATTTCAAAGCCGAGCTCAAATTTTAACTCCTAAATTACTTTAAGCAGGCACAATGTCTTTGTCTTCTGAACAAACAGCAATTTTTGTGTCTATAATATTTTTACTATAAGAAGTCATTATTCACTGGGTGTCTTAGTCATCTCACGGAGATAAGCATTCCAGGAAGTTGCATCTCCTGTGTCAGGATACCAGAAGGTCCAGGACAAACTCATGAATGAGGAACTGCAGAGGTTATTAATATCTGAGGGTTCTATAGATTTTTAGCTCTCAAAGCTTGCTGTATTTCTTATTATGACAACTTTTTGATGCATTATTACTTACTTTTCATAGAAAAGTCAAATTTAGGCTGTAATAAAATTGGGTAGTAATGATGGAAACGGGATTAGAAGCCAGGTCCCTTGGATGTGAACTTTATATTGCTCATATTCAGGTTTTGTCTACATTTATTCCTATAAATTAAAATAATAATAATTGCAGATAAATTAATATCCACAGTTGATCTGGTTTGTAAGTGACTGTATATCTCCAAGGGATTTCTTTCCTTCCTGACGTGGTATGGTATGTTTTCTAGCCAATCAGATTTCAAACTATACTTTGCTATGGGCACTGACTCTGAGAAGCAGGTCACATTTTTTGAATGAAAAGGAGCATTCCAAGCAGCTAAAGTAAAGTATTTTGCTACACAAACTGCAGGTAATTAAGTCCTTCTGATATGGGCAAGAGGGAGGCGGGAGTGGATCATAGAACACTTACTGGGCCTTTGTGGAAATTTTACTTTTGAACTGATAAAAAGGGGATTATGAATCTCTCACGTTCCTGTTCCTGATCATCAGGGGAGAAATAATCCTTGATACTCATGCCCGACACAGTAAAATAAGATGCTCCGGTAAATCTACCTTACACCTAGAGACTGTGCCTTGAAGTCCTGCTTGCAACTGAAAACTGGGCTATGTATTTCCTTTGTTTAAGAAAGTTAGAGACTCCATTTTCAGCCATCAAAACAGATATGATCAACACAAGTATGGGAAAAGGATTATCATTTTGGAACTATGATTTCATATATGTTTCTAGTCACCAATACTAGGGAATGTTGTCAAATATTTCTGAGAAAGCTCACACTGTCTCCGTAGGTTGATTAGATGAGCTTTCGTACATTGGAAACCTGACTACTTTCCAACAACTTGATTTCACATATGGAAAAACAGCATCTGTTTTCCTGCAGCTTCACATATGGCGATCATTGTTGCTAAGATGAGCTGAAGCAGGTAGCCTGTGTGACAGGGCCCCTCTGGAGTGCTACAGTCTCCTGGGACCAGATAACACTGGTCTGCTGTGAGGGGCTCTGGCTCCCCAGGCAGTGGAAAGTGCATATTTAATCAACATATGCAAAGCATCCGTATGAACAGCAAATTACAGAAAAAATGATCAAATGCAATATTTAGAACCTCTCTGTTTGTATTTGCAGTGGCTAATTTGGATAGGTGTACTTCATGCCACACTCTCCCAGTATGAGTACTTAAAAAAATCAGCCAGTGGCTTGCAGAGGCAAGGAGTTGAAATGCTTGTACATATGCAAGAAGGAGGGTGGTACTTGTTATGAGGGAAGACGACTTTGTCACATTAGTCAGCAACAAAGAATGAAAAAACAGAATCAACGTTGGACAGATATGGGAAATATGTTTTACATATTAAAAACTAGACCCCTCTAGAGTTTCATTAAGGGGGTCTCTGTCTCTCCAGAAGCTCTGATTGTGTTTTAAAATCTTCAATGTATATTATATATAAGATTCTCTAATCAGTAGCCCATTTGGGGGAAAAAATGTCATGAAACTGAACAACAAAATCCTTTTTTTTCCACGATCATTGTTTGTGTTTTGAAGGAGAAGAGATTGGCTGCTGTAGAAATTAAGTTCTAGAATACATCCACCAGCCAGGTATATTGCAAGCAGATGCTCTTTTTCTGAAATTGCCCCACCAGTGGCCTTAACCCTGATTTGGAAGGACAACTCAATCAACCACAGAAAGAAGGGACTTAAGTGATTCGGGGGCAGTCTTGGACTTCTTCTGAATATCACTATCATTGAACAAATTGTTGTTTATCGGGAGCCTTTTCTCCAGCAGATCTCTATCACAGGCTCGTAATAGGTTGGAATTGGAAAATTTGAAAGCGCTCAATCTTTAATTATTAAAATAAAAGCCAAGATTCCTAACTGGCCCATCCATTTTTTTGTTTTTAGATCAACTTTATTCAGAAAAATATCTAGTGAGGCATTGATAAATTTGGAACATTTTGTAAGGTTAAACAGTAACTTTCTTTTGACAGATGAGAACCAAGAAGATACAGGGAAAAGGTAGAAATTGAAGGTAAGTTAGAAAGAGCATATCAGGTTAAAGGCTAAAAGGAGCACACAGGTTAAAAAATGTCAGAAAGAAGAAAATTAGATTCCTTTTTTGCAGATCAAAAGGAAGGATACCTATCTAGAAACCTATCAGTATCCTGCACGTATTTTTTTTTTAATCACCAGGTAAATTGTACTGCAGGCACTTAATACAATTCAATAGGGCCGGCCCCGTGGCTTAGCGGTTAAGTGCACGTGCTCCGCTACTGGCGGCCCGGGTTCGGATCCCAGACGTGCACCGACGCACCGCTTCTCTGGCCATGCTGAGGCCGTGTCCCACATACAGCAACTAGAAGGATGTGCAGCTATGACATACAACTATCTACTGGGGCTTTGGGGGAAATAAGTAAATAAAAATTATTTAAAAAAAAAAAACAATTCAATAAACACTGTGGAGCTCCTGTTTTATACTAACACCTTCTTGTTTCTGGGGACTCAGAGACGAGTTAGGCATTCTTTAACAGATCCAGTGGTTGAATGTTGACAGGATGAAAAGATTAATATAACTAAAAGAAGAAGGAAACCTCAGACCTAATTTTAGCAAAGTTGATGTGAGATATAGATTGGCAACTTGCATGACAGTGTAATGTATTTTATTGGTTATCCAAGTTTCGATGGACATTAAAACCCTCATAAGATTGGCTATACTAATTTTGCTTGAGGAAATTTTTCTTTCTTGGCCTTTTCAAACTTAGTAAAGTCCTAAGTGTTTTATCTCACCCTCCAAAAGAATAACCTTCATGGCTGAGACTATGAAGTGGTACCTGACCATAGCTACTCACAGAATTTGTGAATAAGTTGGGGAGAAGATTTGGTATTTACAGTGTCTGCAGGCTGCTGCACTATTTCCCTGTGGTTGCTCTTGAACTCAGCCTCGAAGCACCCTCTGAACAACAGTCAGTCCAAATGTCTGCTGGCCCATTCGGGTAGCTATCACTGCATCACTAAGCATACATGCAAGGAAAGCTTATCGGTTCCATAAAGTCCTGATGGTCTACTTGTTTTTCAGCCAAATAACTCCCAGAAACAATATTGTATACTGATATAAAAGCATAGCCTCTGAAGCCAAACTATTCTTCAAATTCTAATTCTTCCCTATTTCCTAATGTGAGAAGTAGAGATAATGATAGTACCTAAGCGAGAGGCTGTTTGAGGATACAATAGATGTAAAACACTTAGAATGTTATTGTGCTTAAGAGAGTTTCAGCAGCAGCAGCTACTACTATTATTATCAAAATGTTTTTAAAAATCTCAGTGAACTCAATAAAAGGCATGATGTCTATGTAGAAGGCTTTTCATACCTGCCTTAGGAATATGCTGAAACAACTGTGGAGTTCTCTGGGTGAAAAGTGATCTTTCCAGAGTGGGAAAAAGCAAGGGCTGGGAGTCAATATACCCGAGTATTGGCCTACTTCTACCATGCCCAAGAATCCCCAGAGATACTCTAAAATGCAGACTACAAGGCCCCATTTCATACCTACAGAGTCAGAGTCTCTAGAGTTGGAGCCCAGGAGGTTCTTACACACAACAGAGACTTATGTACATTCAGCCACCCAGGGTTTGTGCACCAGCTCTGCCATTTACCAGCTTCTAGCCTGTGACCTTGGGCCTGTTACTTGATCTCCTCAAAATCTTAGTTTCCTCACTTACAAAATGAGGCTAATTGCTCACAAACACATTGTGGAAAATAAATGGGACAATGCATGGAAAATGCTCAGCTGGTCTGGCACAGAGGAAATGTTTGACACATGATAGGTATTAGCTCCTTTAAGCTTTGTGCTTGTATTGAGTTAAATCATCTGAAAGCATAGAAAAAATATTTGGACAAGACTAATGTATGCATTGAATTCCAAAGGGAAGTGAGTACCCAGATAACTTTTTTTGCTGAACCATGAATCTTTCCTGTGGCAGGATTGGAGGTGGGCTGGAGGACACCCATCCTTCTGCAATAAACAAAGCATAGTAACTGGTGAGGGGGACAGCCTGTTGAATCCCTTTGCTGTGTTAAGGCAGAAAAACAAAAGGTTGAGTACCACTGCACTACATGGACTTGTAGGATTTTTTTTTTCAGACAGTATCATCCAACTCCTTACCCTCAACTCAGTCTTTGCTTTCATCTTCCACTCTCAGGAAACTTGGTGCCGAGTTATAGTAACTCACTCATCCCAGATCCCTGGTTCATTTCTCTCTTCCCTTTCTCTAACATCTTTTAATCTTGATTGAAATTTTAAATTTTGGACTGTCTTATTTCGTATTTATGTTAGGAATTTAAATCACATCAATTTATTTAAGGATGAATGAAATGGATAAGAAATGAAGTCATAAAATGTGTAGAAAATATATCCATGTTCCCTATTTAGGAAAGCTGAAATGAGAGTAAGAAGAATCAAAACATTGATGGAAATAAATTTAGGTCAAAGCTCAACAGTCAAAGAGAAATGAAGCTTGTAATTTAACAATCAGGAAAAAAATATATCGACAAAAAGCTTTTGTTAATAGAGTACAAAATACCAAAGAAAAGGTAATTACTAGTCAGACCAGTCTTTTCTTGTAATGATGATTATATCTAAATATTGCCAAATATATAAATAAAAATAGAAAAATGTAGTTAATGATTTCTAATTACTCTTTTCTAAGTGATGCCAAATCTATATTAACAAATAGCTGAATGATTGACTGAATGTTTTGGTTTTCATCTGTATGTTTGGTGTCATGTAGATAAATACGCCATCTAAAGAGTATCGTATTAGCAAATTGAAAAGCAAAGCAGCAACTCACTGAAGAAATGATGAAGAATTTTTAGTCCTTGTTTTGCTGATAAATACCATGGAGAAATTTCCAGATAAAAACTCCAATATGCACCTGTTAGCATCATTTTTAACTCTTGGTTGTGCCTTTTTTCGCATCGATGAATCTTTCTTGAACACTCAATATTCCTATTTCACTACTATTTAAATATCAATGTTATAAGGTATATTTGTTAATCAAATAAACTCCAAATGGAGCTTTAATAAACACCCGTTTATAAAGAGGCTTGTATACATGGCTTCTATAAAAATGGGGTTTCTTTTTTAGCAAAGCATAAATAGCAAAATAACTCAACAATTTACTGATAAGGGCTGCCAAAAAAAAAAAAGATATTATTTACATATACCATGAATCTAGGAAGGATGGCTGGTCCCATATTGATGTTCCAAGCTGAATATACATATGCATGAATATTAGGGTTGGCATGTCTATATTTGAAGCAGCGAGGTTTTCTTTTGGGGGAAAAAAGGGAAGCTCGGGGAAAAATAGTAAAATTCCTCTTTTGTCTTTCCCTTATGTCTATTTCTCTCCCTTTCTCATTCTTTCTACCATCACAGCATGCTACATGCACAGTACATAGAATGTCAGGTGTAGATCAGTGGGTGTCACTGTGGCAGAGGGTGAGGGGTCTCCTCATCACTTCTCAGTGCTTGGTGTCATGCACACATTTTTTGGTCCAGGGATATTGAGGATCAACATATGCGTGTGCATGTGAACTTTTCCCCATCAATTAAACCAGAGCAATGAGAATGTTTTTTTAGTGTATTCGAATGTTGTTCTGAAGAAAAGAGTATCCAGACACTTAACTGGCACAGAACTTCAAAACTAAAGAGAATTCGTATGCATTAGGCAACAATATGCAGAGAGTCAATTCCCAATCCTCTGTGCCCAGGGATGATGCAGACTATCACACACTGTGGATGATCTAACAGCCATTTGTGCTTGGCATTGATATGCTTTTGTGATTTAGTTTTGCCAGACATTTTTCTTTTAGTTTAGGCAAAAATGAAAATGTACTTTTTCTTGAGCATACAGGAATGGTGCATATGAATAACAGGTTGAGGGAGAATGATTTAAAGCATATAATCTGGTCACTGTTAGAAGTAAATTATTTAATCTTTGATGAAAGGAGATAGATAGGAAGCCAGCAGTTATTGGATTCTGTTATACCATGTATTTTACACTCAATATATAAGAAAATCCACAAGATAACCCTAGGTAATATTAACCCATTTTGTAGATGAGAAACCTGATCCTCAAAAAGGTCAATTAACTTACTTCTACAATTTTTCAGACCTTATGTCAATGAGATTTTTTTTAGTTTTGTTTTGTTTTTGGGTTATTGTTGTTGTTTGCATGTATTGCTTACTTACAAGGTGTTGATCTCTATGCCTTTACCTTCTATATCCTTTTGTCTTTCAGGTTCAACATTGTCTCAGATGAGGCCCTGTGAAACCCCAAGGGCTCCAAGGAGCAGAGTTGAAAACCACTCCACCAGGCCATTCTGCTTCTCTCATAAAAATATTTCTACCACTACTCTTAAAACTTGTTTTTAGGATTTTAATTTTTAAGAGCCGTTTTAGGTTTACAACAAAATTGAGAGAGAGGTACAGAGATTTCCCACATACCCCCTGTCCCACACGTGCATAGCTTCCCCCATGAACAACATCACTCTCCAGAATGGTACTTTTTTTTATTTTTATTTTTTTACCAAGGATGAATCTACACATCATAATCACCCAAAGTCCATAGTTTATATTAGGGTTCACTGTTGGTGTTGTATGTTCTATGGGTTTGGACAAATGTATAATGACATATATCCATCATTATAATATCATACAGAGTATTTATGCCCTAAAAATCCTTTATGCTTTGCTTATTCATCTCTACCGCCTGGTTCTCCCTGGCAACCACTGATCTTTTTATTTTCTCCATAGGTCTGCCTTTTCCAGAATGCCATATAGCTGGAATGATACAGTCTGCAGCCTTTTCAGACTGGCTTCTTTCACTTAGTAATATGCACTGAAGGTTCCTCCATGTCTTCTCATGCTTGCTAGTTCATTTCTTTTTAGTGCTGAATAATATCCCATTATCTGGATGTACCCCAGTTTATTTATCCATGCACCTACTGAAAGAAATCTTGGTGGCTTCCAAGTTTTGGCAATTATGAATAAAGCTGCTGTAAATATCCTCATGCAGGTTTTTGTGTGAACATGTTTTCAACTCCTTTGGGTAAATACCAAGGAGCACCATTGCTGGATCGTATGATAAGGGTGGTTTAGTTTTATAAGACACCGCCAAATTGTCTTCCAAAGTAGCTATACCATTTTTCATTCCCACCAGAAATGTATGAGAATTTCTGTTGCACCACAACCTCGCCAGCAATTGGTGGTATCAATGTTTTGGATTTTGGCCATTCAAAAAAGTGTTTAGTGTATCTCATAGTTGTGTTAATTTGCAGTTCTCAGCTACCACTGCTCTGTTTATATGTTTATTTTCCTGATATAAAATAATACACAATTTAAGTAGTTTTACTCTCATTTTATATGACTCTCTTGTAAAAGATATATAATAAGTATAATCCTTAATAACAATGCTAACTAATCTTTGCTGAGCACTGGCTATGCTCCAGAAAGTAATCCTATGATTCACTCACTTAATTCTCATTTTACATATGAGAACCTGAAGTGCAAAGAACTGTCTAAACTTAGAGTTTGTATTTTAAACACTAATATATTTTTTATTCAATTTATAAACTTTGTGTTTTAAAAAAGGAGTTAGCCAGGGGCCAGCCCGATGATGCAGCAGTTAAGCGTGCGCGCTCTGCTTCGGGGCCGGGGTTCGCAGGTTCGGATCCCAGGCGCGCACTGAGGCACTGCTTGTCAAGCCATGCTGTGGCCGCGTCCCATATAAAGCAGAGGAAGATGGGCACGGATGTTAGCCCAGGGCCAGTCTTCCTCAGCAAAAAGGGAGAGGATTGGCATTGGATGTTAGCTCAGGGCTAGTCTTCCTCACACAAAAAATAAATTAAATAAATAAATAAATAAAAGGGAGTTAGCCTATTTATATTTTTTATAATAGTGGGTGTGTTTGGTTTTACTTTTGTCATACTGTTTTTTGCTTCTGTTTGTTTTTTGTGCTTGTCTTGTGTTACTTCTCCAGTCTGCCCTTTGCTAAGTTAATTTTTCTAGATATATCTGTTCGGTTTGGTTTGATTATGTTTTCTTTGATATTTTCATCTTTACTTTGTTCTTCTCTTATGATTTATAAGAAATAAGTTCTGTCTTGAATTAAACTAGATTACCGTTTGATATTAAAAAACACACTTTAAAAAAAATATCAGTATAAAGAGAATAATCTTCCCTTTCAGCTCATCCTAACACTCCTTTATCTACTTCTGATTTCTTGTAGATATAATCTGAGACTTTTTAAAAGCAGAAATTAATCATTTTTAAAAATTACATATTGTATCTTTCAAGTATATATTTAACTTTTGAATTAAGTTTTAAATTATATTTACAATAATTATTTATACAACATGCTTAACTTTTTTTACATTCAATTCTGAGGGTTTTTTGTTTGCCACAACTCTATTTTTATTATGTACTTTTTATTCATATTTGGGTAAGTTGGAGGGTACCTTCACATAATATTTGTAAGAAGAGAATGTGGATTTTTTTTTTTTGAATTCATGTATACCTGATAAAGTTTTTGCTGCTATATATGTTTATTTAATTCATAGAGTTAACTTTTCCCTACCAACACTCTATAAATATCTGTTGATTTTCTTCCCACCCATATTTTGCAGATGAGGTTTGAGGCTAATTTGATTTAGTTGTTCTACAGATAAGCTGTTTTTACTGCAAGAGTCCTTAGAGAATATTTTCACTTTCCTTGCAGTCCAAAATTTTCAGTAGGAAATATTTTGGTATATGTCACTTCTCATTAATTTTACCTGTTTCATGATAGGAACTTTCCATGTGCTTAGAAAAGATGTTCCTTTAGCTCAGAAAACTTCCAATATTAGGCTATAATTACTGATATTTAGTTCATCTTTTCTTCTTCAGAAACATTTGTATATTGAATTTCCAGGCTATGTCTTAAAAAATTATCCCATCAGTTTTATTTTTTTGGACTCCTTCTCTGAGTTCTGAGAAAGCTTTTCAATTTATCCTCCATATTACTGGGTCTACTTTCAGCATTGTCAATTTTGCTTTGCATTGGCCTGAGTGATTTTGCATTTCTTCACCTTAATCACTACTTTAAAAATAAATTTATACAATTTGCATATAAATTTAGCAATATGTTATAGTTATTATATAGCATTATATATGCTATATAATAAAATTATATAGCAACACATATAATTTATACATTTTAAACTATTTTTAAAAATTTTCCAGGCTCTGATTGATCTCAGCCCCTGCAGTTCACTGGCTAGTTTCCTTTGCAGCTCAACCCATTGACTGCTCAGTTCTAATTTTACTTATTTGTTGTTAGATAATTTATTGCAGTACAGAGACGGGTTAAGAAAATGGATACAAATGAACCTACTTAAATTAATGCAAGTGACAGAAGGAGCTGTTTGGAGTCAAATGTTGCTCAGTCTTTATAAGACAACTGAAGAATCCCTTGTATTCTGGCTAATGGTAAAGTTAATTGAGGAGGAAGAGAAGAGAAAAATGGCATTAAAGGCTTTTAAAGAACTGTACAAGAACACAAAACCAGAAAGTGAAAACCTAGATCATGCCTTGACAATAGAAATTGATGTGGATGTGACCAATATCCCATAAATAATCTAGAGCAACTCTACAGAGACGGGATCCTAAAGTTAGTCTAATGGGGTCACCATGCAGACAGAACTTGGACATTAATGTAAATGTGACATCATTTGTATCATAGGTTGGCAGGAGCTAAGGGTATAAGTGTTGTACCAGTAATCTGGACACCAGAACATATCTATTAAATTATCCCAAACACTCTTACTGTGATGCTTTAGCAACTCTAACATCAAAATCCCCAACCTCCCTCTCTTCATTGAGATCAGCTAGGCCTGGAATGGGCTTTGAAATTTGAACTGCAGCCTCCACCATAGCCACTAGGCCCACAGCTGGGTGATTATCCAAGTTTCAAAAATATCCATTTCAGCTCATTCCCCTTTCTATGTTTATTGCTCTTCTACGTGGGAAACTGGACAAATACGTAAAGTAAACCTCAAGGTTCTTGTCTTTCTCCCTCTGCTTATACCCACCATTGTGTTCCTTCTGGAGTAAATATTGTTGAATCTGAGCTGGGAGTTAAAACAACTGGAAGCACCCATAGCCTCTGCAAGTTATTGACTTTCTCCTTTTCCATCACATTCTTGTTCCTGTTTACATTACTCTGATACTGGGAAGCAAGGAAATGAATCACTTCTCTGGAACTTTCACAGCTACAGTGCCCCCTTGTGCAACTTGATAAGGGCCAGGATGGCAGAGATCCAAGAAAAAGAAAAAAGGCTAAAATAGGGATTATTTTAGGGGTTTTGTTTCCAAATATATAGAGGAGCCAAAATGCATTCTCACACACAGCAGTCTTTTCCTCCATTGCCTATGTAAAGGAAAACACTTTGTTTTTAAAAAGGGGAAATCCACCTCTGAAATTGTGGAACACTGACACAGCATCATTCATCTTGGCAAAAGTTGACTGAGCAGATGATGTAGATCCACTTAACTTGGACTGAATCAAAGGTTTTGCTATTTTCATTTCACAGGCCAGATGTAGCTCATCATCGGTTGGAATTGATTCCAGAAGAGGTGTTAGAGAGTCTGTTGGTCCAAGAGAAAGTCTGATCCAGGCACCAAAAAGAGCCATGAGGAAAACGGATACTCTTTCCACTGATTCCCCAACAATGTGGTTAGTCCAGTCCTCAGTTCAGAGTAAGCAGTGGGATAACCTAGAAGGGAAGCCATTTTAGTTATAAGTTATTAAATCCATAGTCATTGTGAATTCATCTCCCATGTCCTATTTCTGTAAATACAATGTCATACCTGAATAGATAGGAAAACTGAATAGTAATACACACACTCGGGTTTCCAATAAATAGGAAAAGCTAGAAACCAATTACATGCTAGGGTATATTTAATTGGGCTACTTGAGTCATCTGTGTTGACTTGAATCTGACCACCAAATGCTCTATAATTTGTTACTGCAGCTCCTACATTTCAAATGAAAACAAATGCTTTATTAAATAGAATGCGATGAATAATTATTATCTGGTGGAAATAAATTTAAAAAGAAGTTTGGAATCTTTATATTAATCTTAATATATGTTGCAAATAGAGATTTCTCATTCCTATAAGATAACACTGGGCACTCAAATTTGAATTTCTCCACACATCCTTCAAAAATCATACAGATCAATAAAAAGAACAAATAAGATCAACCACAACTCATGCTTACAGCATGAAATAGAGAGTACTATAAACTTCAATTTCTATACGTGTGTGGGAAAAGTTCAGAAATCAACAAGTCCACCTTGGAACATAACATTATGTGAAAGATAGGAGAGTCCAACACAGTATTAACAATAGTGCAATGCAGACAATGTTACCTAGAGTTCAGCCCCAGAAGGAAAGTTTCCTAATCTGAACGGGAAAATAACACCCCCCACCCACCCCCAAAAAATCTGAGATATTGTGAGTACCATCTACTGGTGTTATGGGTTGAATTTTGTCCCCCCAAAAGATGTTGAAGTCCTGACTTCTAATGCATATGAATATGACCTTATTTGGAAACAGGGTCTTTGGAGATGAGTAAGTTAAGATGTCATTAAGTTGGACCCTAACGCAATAGGACTAATATCCTCATAAAAAGGGGAAATTGGGACAAAACTAACACACAGAGAGAACACAAGATGAAGATTGGAGTTATGTTGCCATAAGCCAAGTAACTATCAGAAGCTAGGAGAGAGGCCTGGAATAAATCTTCCCTAGTGCCTTCAGATATAGTATGGCCCTGATGATAGCTAGATCTCAGATTTCTAGCCTCCAGAACTGTGAGAAAATAGATTTCTGTTGTTTAAGCCACTCAAGTTTGTGGTGCTTTGTTATGGCAGCCCTAGCAAACTAATACAACTAGAAAATTAAAAAGAAGGTTTTTGAAAGTGTGCAGGAGCAGAGGTGGTTGTGCTTCTTGGCTGGAGGAGGACAACTTGGAAAAGAGATGAATCTTTTGGAGAGTTAGTGGATGAGGGGTAATAAATAAGTAAAACTAAGCAGATAGTTTTGTTTCTATGGAAACAAAAGAATATCACAACATGGGAAGACATACAGACTCACTTCCCAAAGGTGCTATTTATTAAAGAGTAAACCCTGTACTATATCAACAAAAGAGAACATTCTGGAATTATGAAATTGTTACCCAAACTTCTCACTTATTATTGCTGATGAAATACAACTCAACTCACATGAATAGAAAATAATAACCAACACCAACATGAAGCTACTATAAGAAGAAATCTGAAAGTGAGAATCAAAATCTTTCAGTTTATGAAAATAATTTTCAATAATAAAATGCATGAAGTTGAGGAAAATATAATACTTGAAAACAAGTTAAATATTATTAAACAAAATGTTGTAATATAAAAGAACATCATAAATCATAAACTCAAAACTCAGACAATAGATAGACCAAAAAAAAAAAAAAAAGGAAGACGTGAAATGAGAGTTACTATACTTAGGAAGGAAAATAGAGAAAAAGAATAGAAAATGAAGAAAAATCATTGCAGAAATGAAGATTAGAGACCAAAGGTAGAATGGACTCACCAAAAGTATAATAAAGAACATTGACAAAAGGAAGAAAAACAACTAAGAGAATGAAAATAAAATAAGAAGTAAAGATGACTAGAAAGAAAGTATTTAGAAAAGAAGATAGACAACAAAAATCCCACATATGTATTTATGTATGGTTGGGACCCCTGAAGAAGAAGAAAAACAATGGAATAAAACTAGTATTTAAAATTATAATCCAAAAAAAAACCTTTCCCCAAATAAAAAAGGTCTGAATACACACACACACACAATTATTGATATGACTCCTAAGTTCAAGATATCTCACTATGTACCTGGAAAAATTGCCCACAGGACACATCATACTCAATGTTGAAAAACTGAAAGCTTTCCTTCAAAATCAGGAACAAAACAAGATGCCCACTCTCACCACTTCTATTCAACATAGTACTGAAAGTTATAGCCAAAGTAATTAGGCAAGAAAGAGAAATAAAAGACATTCAAACTGGAAAGGAAGAAGTAAAATTATCTGTTTTCTGATGACAGATCTTATATGTAGAAAATTCATAAGATTCCACACAAAAACCCTGTTAGAAATAATAAACAAATATAGTAAAGTTGCAGGATACAAAATCAACATACAAAAATCAGTCACATTTCTATATGTTAACAATGAACTCTCCAAAAAGGAAATTAGGAAATAAATCTCATTTACAATAGCATCAAAAAGAATAAAATACTTAGGTATAAACTTAACAAAGGCGGTAAAAGATATGTCTTAGAAACTACAAATCACTGATGAAAGAAATTAAAGAAGACACAAATAAATGGAAAGACATCTTGTGTTCTTGGGTTGGAAGTCTTAATATTGTTAAAATGTCCATATTGTTCAAAGTGATCTACAGATTCAATGCAATCCCTATCAAAATCCAAATGGCATTTTTTACAGAAATAGACAAAAAAAAAATCCTAAAATTTGTATGGAACTACAAAAGATCCCAAATAGCCAAAGCAATCTTGAGAAATCTTGAGGCATCACACTTTCTGATTTTTAAATATACTACAAAGCTACACTAATTAAAACAGTATATTACTGGCATAAAAATAGAAACAGACCAGAACAGAATAGATAACCAAAACAGAGTGGAACAGAATAGAGAGCCCCAAAATAAACTCTTGCATATATTGTCAACTGATCTTCAACAAGAGTGCCAAGAATACACAATGGACAGTCTCTTCAACAAATGGTGCTGGGAAAACTGGATATCCACATGCAAAAGAATGAAATTGGACCTTTATCTTACAACATACGCAAAAATCAATGCAAAATGCATTAAAGACTTAAACGTAAGACCTGGAACTGTAAAACTTCTAGAGGAAAACAGGAGAGATTTTTCATGGCATTGGGCTTCGTGATAATTTTTTGGACGTGACATCAAAAGCACAAGCAACAAAAACAAAATTAGACAAGTGGGACTACATCAAATTAAAGAGCTTCTGCACAGCAAGGGAAACAACAGAGCGAAAGACAACCTATGGAATGGGAGAAAATATTTGTAAACCATATATCTGATAACGAATTAATATATAAAATATACAAGGAAGTTCTACAACTCAATTGCAAAAGAAACAATCCATTTAAAAAATGGGCAAAGGACTTTAATAGACATTTCTCCAAAAAAGACATACAAATGGCCAACAGGTATGTGAAAAGATGCTCAACACCACTAATTATTAGGGGAATGCAAACCAAAACCACAATGAGATATTACCTCACACCTGTTAGGATGACTATAATAATAACAATAAAAGATAGGTGTTAGTGAGGGTATGGAATAATTGGCAACTTTGTACACTGTTGGTGGAAATGTAAAATGGTGCAGCCATTATGGAAAACAGTATGACGATTCCTCAAAAAAATAAAAATAGAATTACCATATGATCTAGCAATCCCACTTTTGGGCATATATCCAAAACAACTGAAATCAGGATCACGAAGAGATACCTACATTCTCATGTTATTGCATTATTCACAATAGCCAAGATATAGAAACAACCTAATAGTCCATTGACAGATTAATGGATAAAGAAAATGTGATACACACACACACACACACGCACACACACACACACACAAACACGCGCACAGGAATATTTTTGGCCTTAAAAAAGAAGGAAATTCTGGGGACGGCCCAGTGGCACAAGTGGTTGGGTGCGCGTGCTCCGCCGTGGCAGTTTTCCTCAGCAAAAAGAGGAGGATTGGCAGATGTTAGCTCAGGGCCGATCTTCCTCACACACAAAAAAAAAAAGAAGAAGAAGGAAATTTTGCCTTATTGACAACATGGGTGGAAATGGAGGACATTATGCTAAGTGAAATAAGCCAGTGACAGAGGGTCCAATACTGCATGATTCTACTTATATGAGGTAACTAAAAATCATCAAACTCTTAGAAACAGAGTAGAATGGTGGTTGCCAGGGGTTGGTGGAGGGAGATATGGGAGTTGCTGTTTAATGGGTATAAAGTTTCAGTTACACAAGATGAACAAGTTCTAGAGATCTGCTGTACAACGTTGTGCCAATAGTTAACAATACTGTATTGTGCACTTAAAAATTGAAGAGGGTAGGTCTCATTAAGTGTTCTTACCATAAATTTAAAAAACCTAAAGAACATAAATAAGTCTTGAATAAATAAAAAGGCAAGCCCTGTTCTTGAATGTAAGGATTCGATATTGTAAAAGTGTCAAATGACCCTAAATAAATTGTAAAATTATATGCAATTCAAATAAAAATACCAACAGGATAATGTTAGGAACTAGATAGGCTAATTCTTAATTTCATAAAAATAAATATGTGAGAAAAGCCAAGAAAACTCTAAAAATAAAAAATAATGAGCAGGCAAACCAGACCTGAAAGATATTAAAATATATTATATTATAAAGCTATAGGGAGGAAAGGAATTTGATATTAGTACATAAATAGGTAAGAAGATCAATAAAACAAAAGTGAGTCCAGAAACGTATCAAATATATAATGGAAATTTGGCATTGTTTCATATAAATGGTATCAAGATATATTAATAAGTAAAAGGTACTTATTAATACTTTAAAATACTTTAATTAACACTTTTAGCACATTAAAGATAAAATAGGATACCTCTTCATAAATAAAAATAAATTTTGGATCAGTTAAAATTTTAAACATAAAAATTAAAATTCAAAACTGCATTAAAAAATCATGGGAGTCAGCATGGCCTTTTGAGCCAGACACACTCTCCAGAAGCTGGAAATGAGAATTTCCATTAAAACGTCTGCATTAAAAGTAAAATCTCCTGCATTGAAATAGTAACAACTTCAAAAAACCAGTGACAAACTATAAAAAATCTTTGTCATACAGGACAAGAATCTTTAGTGTAAGAAAATGTCTTATAAATTATTAGGTTAAAACTAAAAAATCAAGAGAAAAATAGAGAATCCTCAGTGCAATGAAACAGAACATAGATGATTTAAAAACATGAAGATATGCTTGACTCCTATTTAAATAAATGTAAATTTAAAAAAACTGTTACCATTTTGTCACCTAACAGGTTAGCAACGATAAAAGATGTATTAAAACAGTGTTAGAGAAGTAATTAGCACTATAAACTAATATAATGATTGGACTTTATATGACATATACTTGCCTGTGTGAATAAAACTGTATTTATAATGGGACCTCTATCTCTACTTAGGAGGTGGAAAGTTGCAAGAAACCATTGCTCTCATAATAACAATCACAATAAGCTGGAAAACCAAAAAAAAATCCCATAAATTTTGTATATGTCCAAAAGAACTGAGAACACAAATAAACCTGAATGAGTTAAATCCCAGAAAAGAATGACCACTTCAGGGGAAAAGAAATATCCATTACTGTTCTTATCTCGGGCAGAATAGCGGGAGAAGGAAGGATCTACCATAATTGAGAATAAAGAGAAAAGAGCTGAACTGTTAATGAACTTTTAACAGCTGCATGTAGGGTGGCAAAACATTGAAATTCTAGCCATAGAACAAGTCTGCACCTCCATCCAACTATTCCCTAGATCTCTACTGAGGGCTCAAAGATAGTATGCCAAAGGCTGGGGGCAGGGCAAGAGAGCTAAGAGAAATCCATTCAAAGCATTTTAAGCTTTTAGCTATGATCGACTGGGAGCAGAGCAAAGAAAAAGATACCCCAGCCACTCCCCACCCAATCTAGAAGCCTGAAAGGAAAAGGACTGTGAAGCAAGAAAATGTTATGTATGGTCAAGAGAGAAAAGAGTCGATAGAAGATGAATCAGACATGACCCAGATGTTAGAATAAGAATGCAGGAACTGTAATTTAACTACAATATAAATCTTTAAAGATCTATAAGGAAAAGATGGACCACATATGTGAAGAGGTGAGGAATTTCAGCAAAGACTTAGAATCCATAATGAAGATCCAAATGGAAAAACTAGAAATATAAGATGAAATATCAAAAATGAAGAATTTATTAAATGGACTTTACAGCAGACTGGATTCATACAGGCAAGAATAAGTGAATTTGAAGACAGATCAATAGAATGTATCCAAATTAAAACACAAAGAGGAAGAGTGAAAAAAAAATCCAGAAGAGAGTTCTTAAATATGTGGGATAATATCAAATAGTCTAATATGCATGTAAGATGGAGTCTCAGAAAGAGAAGAGAGAGAGAATGAGAGAGAAGAAATATGTAAAGAAATAATGAATGAGAACTTTCCATAACTGATGAAAGACATCAATTCACTGATATAGAAAGCTCAGTGAAAACTCTTGGTTAAATAAACAAGAAGAAAACCTCATCTGGGCATATCTTAACCAAAGTGCTCAAAAAACAATAACAAAGAAGAAATCTTACAGTCTTCCAAAAAAAAAAAGACACAGAATAACAAGAATGACAGTTAACTTCTCACCAGAAGCAAAGGAGATCAGAAGACAATACAATACCATCTCTAAAGTGTTCAAATTTAAAAACTGTCAACCTACAATTCTAAAACCAACGAAAAACCTTTCACCAAGTGTCCATCAGTGGATGAATGGATAAAGGAGATGTGGTACATATATTCAATGGAATACTATTCAGCCATCAAAAAGATGAAATCTTGCCATTTGCAACAACATAGATGGACCTTGAGGGCATTATGCTAAGTGAAATAAGTCAGACAGAGAAAGCCAGATACCATATGATTTCATTCATATGTGGAAGGTAAAAAACAACAACGACAACCAAACACATAGACACAGAGAATAGATTGGTGGTTACCAGAGGGGGATGAGAAGAGGGGAGGGCAAAAGGAGTACAAGGGCACATAAAAAAAAAAGGAGGGGGAGATTTTTGTAGGATTCGGTATTATTTTTTGCTTCACATTCACTAATAAAGCATTAGATTTCAAATTAAAAAAAAAACTTGCAAAAGTCAAAATTAAATAAAAACATTTCAGAGAGACAAAAACTTTGACTCCAACAGAGTTGCATTACAATATGTACTAGAGGTTTCCAGAGTGAAGGGACATGATATCAGATGGAACCCTGGATCTACAGGAAAAAATAAGGAGCACCAGAAATCATAATATCTGCATAAATGTAAAGTCTGTTATATATATTTACAAAGTCTTCAAAATAATATTAACTGTTTAAAGCAATATTTGTATATGTTGGTTCTCACAATATATGTTTCTGTGTATTTATCCTTTTAAAAATTATAACACATTTTTACTTTACAACTCTATAACATACATTTATAAATGTAATATGTATATCACAATATTGTGGAATATTTATATATTTACATGTGCAATGTATTATATCATATAAAAATAATGGTGTACAAATATTGCACTAGAAGATATAAATATATTAATATTAATTTATAATATAGTGTTTTGCATGTTTTATAGAATGTTAAATAGAAAAACATAAAAAATGATACTATTTGAAGGTGAAATATGATAATTTAATGTTGAGTGACCATGAAAAAAGACAAGAGGTATAGCTAAGACGTCACTATAGAAGATAACCATGAATACTACAAAATTTATCACTCGAAAAAAGAAAGTGGGAACAGAGGAATAAAGAACAAATGGGAAAAATAGAAAATTAGTGCCAAATAGACTTAAATCCAATCTATTGATAATAACATTAAATGTAAATGGATGAAACAGCTCAATTACAAGTCAGAAATGATAACAAATCAATACCATTCTATATATTATTTAAAAGAAATACACTTTAAATGGGACAACACAGAATATCAAAGGGCAAAAGAATAAAGATATGCAAACTTAGATCATAGCAAAGCATGGCTATACCAACATCACGTAAATCAGACTTTAAGGTGAAGAATTGCCAGAGATAAGGAGGAAAATAGCATAATGAGAGCAGGGAACAATTAATCCAGAAAGCAAACCGTCCAAAGCATATATACTACTAACAGCAGAGCTTCAACATACATTAAGCAAAAATTTAAAAAACTAATTGGAGAAATAAAAAGTCAACAGCCATAGCTGGACATTTTAGCACTCTTTTCTCAGTAACTGACAGAACAAGTAGCCAAAGAAATCAGTCAACAACATGGAAGATCTGAACAATCTTCACTTCCTTGAACTGACATTTATACATACTCTATCTAACAATATCTACTACACATTTGTTACAAAATTACATGAAACATTCAAAAAATAGACCATATGTTAGGTCATAAAATAAGTCTCATTAAATATCAAAGGATTAAATTACACACACGATCTTCTCTGACATAACAATGTTAAATTAGAAGTCAATTAACAGATAAGATACTCAGAAATATTCCCAAGTACTTGAAAATTAAACACTATACATCAAAATAATTCATAAAGCATATGGGAAACTAGAACTGTTTTGAACTCAATGATAATGAAAGTATAAAATGTCAAAATTTGTGGAGCTAAAGTAGTACCTAACAAAGCATCAGGGCACAGGTGGGCATCACACCTGCTAACTCTTGTCAAAGGGAAATTATCATCAGAAGTCAGGTAGAAGGACAGTTATCATAACCTGGGTTCAGGCTATATAAGTACCTGGTCAAATAGAAACTTGCCAATCTGTGGACTGTCAGCTTATGGATACCACTGACTGAAAACATTTACTCAAGCTAGCAGATACTGGGTTGTTCGCAAAAAAAGACTTGACCTTGGTTCCTGCTGGCTCCTTAGGGTGTTTTATTAATTCATCTGCTCTCCGCAAAGCCCATATGGGTTTGTTCCCTGGTCCAAACACTATTTAGCTGTCCTCATCATTTCCATAATCCTCCCTTTCACTATCTTCCCAGTCTAGAGAGTTTTTAAACCTCAGAGAGCAGAATAGTCTTGCTCTTATTCATAAGATTGTCTCCAAAATTCTAAGGACTTTTTCAGAGATAGAATCCTTTAATTCTGCTTATTATTGTTATACCACTTTACTGAAGCAGAGGAAACAGCTGACAGAACTGGCTTGGGGGAATGACAGGAAAAAATAAAGGAAATGTCAAACCAGGTTTCTAACTCAGGGTTGTCTAAATTAGACATCATGGTTTTAAACACTGCATTAGTCAAGATAGGATAGGGTGAGCTGAAGTAAGAAACAACTACTAAATATCAGTGCCTTTACCCAGCAAATATTTACTTCTCACTCAGTCTGCTGTAGATTGGGTAACTGTGACCCCCATGAAATGACTCAGCGAACCAACATGTTTCAGTTTTGGGCTCTGCTATGTCAAAACATGCACTCTAAGTTTATCATCCAACAGGGCAAAAGAAACTAAAAAACATTCAGGAGCTTTCCACCGGCTCAGCTTAGAAGTATTGTAGATCACTTCTGTTCCCATTTCCTTGGCCAGAAATAGTCATGTGGCCTTTATTACCTGAGTCCCAAAAGGAACAGAGAAAGAGAAAGGGGCAGAAAGTTTATTTAAATAATAATGGCAAAAAACTTTCCAAAGCTGAGAATGAAATTGAACATCAGGATCCATGATGCCCAAAGAATCCCAAATAGGCTGAATATCAACAGGTCTCACCAAGACACAATACAATCAAATTGTCAAAAGTCAAAGACAAAGAGAATTTTGAAAGCTGCAAGAGAAAAGCAACTCATCTTATATAAGGGAACCCCCATAAGACTATCAGTGGATAGCTCAGCAGTAACTTCGCAGGCTAGGAGATAGTGAGATGATGTATTCAAAGTGCTGAAGAGAAAAAACTGCCAACCAACAACCAAGAATACTATACCTGGCAAAGCTGAACTTCAGAAATGAAGGAGCAATAAAGACTTCTGTAGACAAACAAAAGCTGAGGGAGTCCCTCACCGCTTGACCTGCCTTACAAGAAATGCTCAAGGGAGTTCTTTAACTTGAAACAAAAAGACACTAATTAACAACACGAAACTTATGAAGGTATAAAACTCACTTGTAAAGGTAAGTATACAATCAAATACAGAATACTTTAATACTGTAAAGGTGATGAATAAATAACTTTTAATTCTAGCATAAAAGTCAAAAGACAGAAGTATTAAAAATAACTATAGCTACAATAATTTATTAATGGATATGTGATATAAAAAGATGGAAATTGTGACAGCAATAACATAAAATGCAGGGAAGGAAGAAGTAAAAGTGTAGAGTTTTGTTTGCAGTCGAAACTAAATTGATATCAGCTTAAAACAGACTCTTATAACTACAAATACTTTATGTAAGCCTCATGGTAAACACAAAGAAAAACACAAAATATAAAAAGAAAGGAATCAAAATATGCCACTACAAAAAAAAAAATCATCAAATCACAAAGGAAGACAATAAGAGACAAAGAAAGGAAGAAAGAACTACGAAACAGTCAGACAGCAATTAACAAGATGGCATTAGTAAGTCCTTAACTATCAATCATTACTTGAAGTGTAAATGGATTAACTTCTCCAATCAAAAGACACAGAATGGCTGAATGGATAAAAAAATCAAGACCCAACTATATGTTGCCTACAAAAGACTCACTTCAGCTTTAAGGACACACACAGAATGAAATTGAAGGGATGGAAAAAGATTTTCCATGAAAATTGTAACCAAAAGAGAACAGGGTGGCTAAATTTATATCAGACAAAATAGACTTGAAGTCAAAAATTGTAATAAGAGACAAAGAAAGTCATTATATAATGATAAAGGGGTCAATTCATCCAGGATAAGACAATTGTAAATATATATGCACTCAACATTGGATCACCTAAATACATTAATCAAATACTAAAAGAAATAGACAACAATACAATAATAGTAGGGGACTTCATTATCCCACTTTCAACAATAGATAGAACAGCCAGACAGAAAAACAATAATGAAACAGGGGACTTGAACCACACTGCAAACTAAATGGATCTAACAGACATATAGAGAACATTCCATCCAACAGTATCAGTATATAGAATTTTCTAAAGCATATGCAGAACATCTCTAGGATAGATTATATGTGAGGTAACAAAACAAATCTTGATAAATTTAAGAAAGTTGAAAGCATATCAAGTATCTTTTCTGGCCACAATAGTATAAAGCTAGAAATCAATAACATGAGGAAAACTGGAAAATTCACAAACATGTGGACGTTAAACAACATACTCCTGAAAAACCAGTGGGTCAAAGGACAAATCAGAAACTATCTTGAGACAAATGAAAATTGAAACACAACATACTAAAACTTACAGGATGCCATAATCATGGTTCTAAGAGGAAAGTCTGTAGTGATAAACACCTACATTAAGAAAAAAGATCTTAAATAAATAACTTCACACCTCAAGGAACTAGAAAAGAACAATCTAACCTCGAACTTAGTAGAAGGAAGGAAATAATCAAGGTTTAGAGCAGAAATAAAGGAAACAGGGACTTAAAAAACGATAGAAATGATCAATAAAACTAAGAGTTGGTTTTTTGGGGAAAAAACACAAAATTCACAAACCTTTAGCTCGCTAAAACTTCCAAACTCATTTTAGGAGACCAGTATTACCCTGATACCAAAGCCAGACAAGGGCACTGAAAGAAAAGAAAATTACAGGCCAGTACCCCTGGTGACTACAGACACAAAAATCTTCAAAAAATACTAGCAAACAGAAATGTGATACACCACATTAACAGAATGAAAGATAAAAATCATATGATCATCTAAATAGATGAAAAAAAAAACATTTGACAAATTTCGCCATCCTTCCATGATAAAAAGTCTCAATAAATTAGGTCTAGAAGGAATGTAGCCTGATATAACAGAGGCCATATATGACAAGCCAGCGCCTAACATCATACTCAATGGCGAAAAGCTGAAAGCTTTTCCTGTAAGATCAGGAACATAGCAAGTGTGCCCACTCTTGCCACTTCTAACCAACTCATTTTGACTAATACAATGTTGGAAAATATGATGCGAGCAGAGGCTTGAAAAGTGCTTTCGCAATTGAGTTTTCTCTTTGCTCTTGCACCTCTGCTATTGCTGTGGAACATGCTTGGGCTATCCAGCTGGAGGATGAAAGGCACAAGAAGCAGAACTAACTTACTTCAGTGGAACCAGCTGAGCCCAGCCTAGATCAGCCTGCAGCCAACTAATTGCTAGATATGAGTGATCCCAGCCTCAATCAGCAGAGCCATGGAGCCAACTCTCCATGTATATACACACATTTATATTTACGTATACTGTATATATTAATACAAAAAACCCTTATGAAGTCACTGTGCCTGGAAATTCCTAAAGATAGTCTGTAAATTCAGACTACCATTGGCATTTAGAAAAAATAAAGTATGGAGTGGATTTAAATAATCCCTAGGAAATATCCTGGAGAATGAGTGTCTTTCAGGTTAAATTTCTTGTTTTCTCATAATGATAATTTTTATTTATTTTAAGGGAAAAATTTACAATAGACAATTAAAAATTTGTTAGACACTTGTATTACTTAGTCTTCTAGATTAATTTATAAATTAATTAATAATAACTTGCTAACTTCAAAACAATCAAAAATATACAAGATATAATTTTTTTTCTATTTCACATTGTATTTTGCTACAGACCATCTTTACTCCCAAAGAAAAAAATCAAATGTTTTGATTCATCTGGCTTGCATACATACAATACAAAGATCAAAATTTGTACATTTATTATTCCAATGACTGGGGAATTACAATCAACTTATAAACCTAAGATCCCTTGATGTTTTTTCCTAATAAATATGTTATTGTGAAATGTTTAAATCTGAGAAGATAATCTGAATAACTAGTCCTGTTACCATCTTATCTTCCTTTGCTTTTATTTCCTTCATAAACAATGCTGCATACAATGGAAAAGACAGTCTTAAAACATGAAATCTTCTTTCCTTCAACCAGTCAATTATTCAAACTTCTAAATTTAAAATAATTATAGGAAAAATGGCAAATTTTAATTATACTCTCTAGTTAGTCACTATTTTGAATATCTTAGAAAATAGACTTCAGAATGTATGGTTTTTCTGTAGGAAAAAAATACATGTATAACCAAATACGTGAACTTAATGCTACCAATAATAAATTGTAGAGTAATAAATCCAATTTTATTCAAAGACAAGTTCAAGGATAATGTATTTTAGATGACAAAAAATATATAATTTAAGATCTTATCTAATGATCTTTGAATATTAATTATACATGTATCAAATCCCTCCTTACACCTACCTCAGATCTTGCATAGAGTGTTGCAGCTGCTTCAAACAAGAAGCACTACGGAAGGGAAAAATAGGTGTTAATATAGCAGTTCAATAATGTAGACTTGATACTCTACTTAAAAACTGAAGTAGACATGCACCCATAATAGCAACACTATAGGACACTCCCCTCACAACCAATCTTTCAATATAGCTGGGCATTGATCACAAAGTGCCACATCCAGAAGACAGACCCACTGACAGTTATTCGAAAGAATAGAGTAAAGAACTCAATGACATGTTCATGTTTTAGCCACAATCCACATTCAAGAGAGTTTCTTAATTCCTAATGATGAAACTAGAACATAACAGGACCCCGAATTGGGACTGGCTTTGATTCCTGAAAGCATGACTAGGCAGTGTGGCAGATTTAAGCCACAAAAAAGTAAGCCATAACCTTACAAAAAGAGACCCTGAAAACCAGCCATAGTTGGTAACTATTAGACAGAGTTTCCTATAAAGAAAATGTGGTGTGTGTGTGTATATATATATATATATATATATATATATATATAAGGAAATATTAATCAGCCATAAAAAGGAAAGAAATCTTGCGATTTGCGACAAAATGGATGAACCTTGAAGGCATTATGCTAGGTGAAATAAGTCAGAGAAAGACAAATACTATATGGTCTTACTTTTAAGTGGAATCTAAAAAAGCTGAACTCATAGAAACAGAAGATTGGTAGTTGCTAGGGTCTAGGGGTTGGGGGAAATGGGGAGATGTCGGTCAAAGGGTTATAAGGTAAATAAGCTCTGAGGATCTAATGTACAGCACGGTGACTATAGTCAACAATACTGTATTGTATACTTGAAAGTTGCTAAGAGAGTAGATCTTAAATGTTCTCACCACACACACACACAAAAGTAATTTTGTGAGGTGATGGATGTGTTAACTAACCTTATTGTGGTAATCTTTTCACGATACAGTCACCCCTCAGTATCCACAGGGGTTGGTTCCAGAACCCCCCTGCAGATACCAAAATCCACAGATGCTCAAGTCCCTTAGTCAGCCCTCAATATCCACAGGTTCTACATCCACAGATACCAAGGGATGACTGTATATACATATATCAAATCATTACACTGTATTACATTACATTAAACTTACACAATGTTATATGTCAATTATATCTTAATAAGACTCAAAAATAAAAGAGTTTCCTAATCAATTAAAACAAATTTATAAAAGCCCACTAGGTAGTTTCATTGGGAGGGATGTTTCCAGGAAAATAAAAAGTAACTCATATGTACCCTGAAGGAGCTGACATCTACTTGTGGAGAATAAAAGTGTGTGTGAAATATTAAATATGTCTGTTAAATTGAGTGTTAGTGGTGTGGTAGGCATTTGGGAGGAAAAGCAAATAGTCAGGCAAGACTTGTTGGACAAAGTGACATTTCCCGTGGGCTCTGAAGTTAGCAAGGATCTGGGCAGGCAGCCTTATTATTCTAGGCTCTAAATTAACTCCATGAGTTGCTGTGGCCCACAAATGATGAGCCATGGACATTGGTAGACTGGGAGTAGAGTACGCCCTAGTCTTTCAATCCAACTATTAATAGATACAACCTTTGTGGCAACCTTTGAACAACACATTATTAGCTAAGGAAAATTTGGTCTGGTTGTAGACGTACATTGTATTTTTTATAGATACAAAGATTTCATATTGCACAAAGCGTCATCAGACAAACATGACATCAAATGATACCCAACTACATTGGAAAGATCACCTATCTCACACTACTGAGCAGACTGACCTCATAGAGTGAATCTACTCCCCATCATATCACGTCTAAGAGTAGTTTCCACTTATTGTTATAGTAGGAATGCTAATTAGGGACTCCAGAAATCCTGGTTCTATTATCGTCCAATTATGTCAATTTAAGATGGACTGGCTTGTGCTCCTGCATCTCTTTGTCCATTTGGTCCATTGGATCTTTTTCATAATGACTTCTGGAGTCAATTTGGTGTCATTTTCTTCTTCTTGGAAATGAGGAAGGTGTATTGATGAATATTAATAGTAATGATGATAGTTAACCCTTATTGAGTGCTGTGTGATTGGCACTGTTACAAGTGCTTTCACATATTTAATCCACACAATAAATCTATATGGCAGGTGCTATTATTATTTTCCTTATACTGATGCAGAAAATTAGGTATTGAGAGGTTAACTAACTTGCTGAGAACACACACTAATAAATGGTGTGGATGTGATATGCATTAGATGATCTGACTCCAGTGTCCAATTTCTTAACCACTATGCTATACTATCTCTCCAAGGCATATATGGAGTCACTAGCAAGTAAAGACTGACTAGATGGTAAGACTTTCAGACCAAGTCTATAATCATTCAAGCAATTCTTAGGAGCCTACTACGTAAAAGATGCTATAGTATGTGCTGAGAAGAATATAAATAATGAAATATAGACTATTAGACTAGAATGGCATGGTCTATGCCTTGGGAGAATAACTAACCATACAGGGGTAGACAAGACAAGAAGAGCAACAGAAGTTTAGAGGAAGGAATAAACAATCTGGATATCACTACAGAAGGGTTCACAGGAGGCCTGGACTCCCATGAAAGATGAATTGGGTTGCAAAATATGAACTGAGAAGCAGTTCTCAATAACTGGCTATTCTACCCTACTGCCCTACAGACATACACAGCATTTGGGAATGAAGCAAGAGATTTTACTGATCCCACTGAGAGAAAAATGGTAAAATTTTTTTTAGAGAGAAAAATTTACTATTTTTCTTTGAGTTTCTTTAGGCTAGAATAGAGACAGCAACCAATAAAGTAGCTTCATTTACTCACTAATCAAATGGATTCTCCCAAAATTGGAAGTCAAAATCTGAAAGATAACTGTGGATGGGAATCCAGAGACTAGGAAAAGACAGTGAAAATCTCCAATTCTTCCGTATGTCTCCTATTCAGTTGAGCTGTACCTACACTCAAGAAAGTAAAACAACTTACTCTCACCCATCAAGTCCTTGAGTTTCATTATCTCCTTGAGGTTCAATGGCCCTAAAATAATTTAAACTGCTATTTGTTCCCAATACACATGAGCAAAATCAGTTGCTTATTTATTTTAAAGCATGATTTTAAAATTAAATTTTATTTATTTGTTATTCATTTTAAAGTATGATTTACATTCATACTTACATTATTTGCTCTTCTTTATATGTTCTTCTCTTTCACCTGACTCTGAACTTCTAAGGTAGGGACTGTGTTGTATTCATCTCTGTATCCCTTGTGATGAGAATAGTGCCTGGCCTATAATAGGTACTAAATGATTGTTGGTTAACAAATGTGTAAATGAATGTAACAGATTAATTATAGTAACAATATTTTGCATATTTACCAATAAAATTTTAACGACCTGTTCACATTTTGATGTACAAATCTTTATTCGTTTTAGTTACATCATAGGACTTATGAAGTCCTATGAATGAATGATGACAAGACTATTACATTATTCTGTTCAGTAATTTCTTACAAGAAACAGGGAAAATTGTGTTTAGCTGAAAAAACAATTACAAAACATATATATTCTTTGGTGAGTAAAAAATGAGTTTAGAATCATTTGTTTCTTGACCAAAACTTTAAAGTTAGAAGCTCTTGAGTCAGCATCATAAGAAATAGTTAAAATTAAAATCAATGAATGCAATACACTAAATCAATATAATAAAGGACCAAACCCATATGATCATCTCAACAGGCATAGAAAAAGAATTTGAAAAAAATTCAACATTTCTCCATGATAAAAATATTAAACAAACTAGAAATAGAAGGGAAGTCCTCAACTTTAAATAAAGAACATCTAGAAAAAACCCACAACTAACATGATACTTAATGGTTAAAGACTGAATGCTTTTTCCCTGAGATTAGGGACAGGAAAAGGATATCCACTACCATGACTCATATTCAATGTTGTACTGGAGACTCTAAACAGGACAATTAGGCAAGAAAAAGAAATAAAAGGCATTCAGATTGTAAAAGAAGAAGTAAAACTATTGCTGAAGATGATATAATCTTGCATATAGAAAACCCTAAGGAATATGCTAAAAACTATTAGAATAATCAAGTCCAGCAAGTTTGCAGGATTTAAGATCTATATAAGATATCAGTTATATTTCTATACAGTAGCAATGAGCAAACTGAAAATGAAATTAAGAACACAGTTTTATTTACGATGGAAAATTGGAAAAATGAATAAACAACTTAGGAATTAAGTTAGCAAAAGTAATACAGAACTTCTGCACTATAAACTACAAAACACTTATGAAAGAAATTAAAGAAGACTTAAATAAATAAAAGATATTTATGTTCATAGATTGAAAGGTTTGATATTGTTAAATGCGTGTTACCCAAATTGATCTACAGATTCAACACAATCCCCACCAAAATCCCAATTGTCTGCTTTGCAGAAATTGATAAACTGACCTGAAATCATATGCAAATACAAGGAACCCAGAATAGGCAAAACATTCTTGAAAGAAAAACAGAGCTGGAAGACTCACACTTACTTATTTCAAAATTTACTACAAAGCTGCAGTAGTCAAGACAATGCAGTACTGGCATAAGGATAAGACATATAGATCAACAGAATAGAATCAAGAGTCCAGAAATATTTCATATTTACAGTCAATTGATTTTCAACAAGAGTGCCAAGACAAATAAATGGGGACAAACTAGTCTTCAACAAACGGTGCTGGGACAACTGGATATCCACATGCAAAAAAACGAAGCTGTACTCCTACCTCACACTATGAGGTATGTACACTATGCATATCCCAACATGGAGGAACCTTGAAAACATTATGGTAAGTGAAATAGCCACAAAGGACCACATGTGATTGATTCTATTTATCTGAAATGTCCAGAATAGGTAAATCTATATAAAAACAGTTGATTAGTGGTTGCCTATGGCTAGGGGAACTGGAGGGATTGGGGATGACAACTAAGGGCAACAGGTGTCTTTTTGGGGTAATTAAAGTGTTTTAAAATTGATTGCAATGATGGATGTGTAACTCTGTGGACGTACTAAAAGTCATTTAATTGTATAAAAACAAATAAACAAACAAAAAACAAAGGAAAAAAAAGATCTAGCTGTGAACTGGGCCTTGGGAAGCTAAGTAGAGAGATCTCAAGATCAAATAGCTATCAAAATAATTTGAATCAAATTTGAGGTTGCCCCAACACTATTATTTTCCATTTGACATTAGCCTTAACCAAGGTCCTTTTGGTCGCCTTAAATTTTAGCTCACTTTAGGAATATTTATCTGGGGCTTGAAGTTAACTACCTGGCTCATTAGCATGCTATATAGAGAGAAAAACAACACTAACAAATTAAATTTAAAATTGGGTCAGGGTTCTCCCTGAAAGCTGTGTACTACTATCCAATTTTGTACCTCCTAAAACTACTAAAAAGCAAAGATATTTCCACAAAAAACTTATTGGCAAAAGCAACAGGCCATATTTAATGAACACACTCAGATTCACTCCTTGGGTCATCCAGGAGTTTCAGTGAATGAATTTATCTTCAGAAGAGGAGAGTACTCCTGGAGAAGGAAATAGGCAATAAATTTAGCTTGAAGAAAATAGTGTGCATGATCTAGCTAAGAACAAAAGCTTCCCAGGCAAGATGGTTTTGTACTCAATAACAAGACAAATAACCCAATTTAAAAAATAGGCAAGAGATTTAAATAGACACTTCAACAAAGAGAATATACAACTGTCATATAAGTATCTGAAAAGATTCTCAATATCATTAATTATTAGGGAATGAGATACCATTTAACACAGATTAGAAAGGCTATAATAAAAAAGACATACAATAACAAATGTTGATGAGAATGCAGAGGAAGAGGAACTCGCATACATTGCTAATTTGAATGTAAAATGGACCAGCCACTTTGGAAAACATTTTAAAGTTTCTTAAAATCACCCATACATTTTCCATAGGACCCAGCAATTCCTACGTATCTACTCAAAAGAATGAAAACATATGTTCACACAAAGACCTATATACGAGAATGTTCATTACAGCACTATTCATAATAGCCCCAAACTGGAAACAATGTAAACTTCAATCAACTAGTGAGTGGATAAACAAAATGCAATATATCTATTACAATGGAATCCACAACAAAAAGGAACAAACGATGCACGAGAAAATCATTGATTAAAGTCAAAAACATTATGCTAAATGAAAAAAAAAACAGAACCTAAAGACTACATTTTTAATTATTACATTAATATGATATTTCTTAAAGAGCTAAAATTCTAAGAGACAGAAATTGGATCATTAGTTACTTGGGAAGGCAATAGGATCAGGGGTTAATGCAACTGGGTACGAGGCAGCTTTTTGGAGAGAGGAAATGTCCTAAAACTGGATTGGGATGATAATTACACAACAGTAAAATTACTAAGACTCATCAACTGTACCCTTAAAATGGGTAAATTTTATTGTATGTAAATTGTATCTCAATAAAACTGCTAAATATATATATATATATATTTTTTTTTTTTTGCTGAGAAAGATTAGCTCTGAGCTAACATCTGTGCCAATCTTCACCGCCATAGCATGGCTGATGAGTGGTGTAGGTCTGCGCCTGGGATCCAAACCTGTGAACCCAGGGCACCGAAGCAGAGCATGCGGAACTTAACCACCATGCCATGGGGCTGGCCCCAAAACTGCTAAATATTTTTTTATTGGCATTTTAAATTCATACTTTAAATCCCTAATCTCCCCTGTACAAACATCTAGTAATAACAGATAAAACATAAAAAAAGATTTAAAAAAATCATTGCTCTTAAAATAAGGCAATTCTGTAGACCAGAAATAAAACAGCAACAGGAAGCAGCAAGTGGGGCTGAAATTGGGGACTGGTGAGGTCTGGATTCTAGAACAGGTGATGCTGACCAGGAACTTTACCTTCTACCGAGTAGCAAGCAACAGCAGTGAACTACATAAGACAGGGAACTAAAGCCATGCTCACTTCTCAAAATCAGGAAGTCCAGTGAGGTTTCCCTGCTTATGAGTAGAGGCCAAGGTTGGGGAGAGGGGCATGTGTCAGGGAGCTGCTATTGACCACTACCTGGGACTATCGTTTGTATATAAAGCTCTATGCTTTGACAGCATAAGCCATGCTACTCACTAATACATGGATTGGATCATCGTTATATTCAATATTGACACAAGGTAGAAGCCCTGTGCAGCCATGATAAGATCTAGTTATGAACTGGGACCTTAGAAGCCAAGTGGGCATTACCACAAAATCTCTGAAGAAAAAAAAAGTATGTGGGAGAGGGATGGGGAACAAAATTGCCAACTCAAGAAAAATCTCCAAAATAATCACTTGTCCCAAATGTTAAAAGTTGTGGTTAAAAAGAAAGCCCAACTAAATACAATCTTGGGAGAAGAATACATCACACAAATGAAAATAATAACAGTATCTTTATAACGGACTTTCAAATACATAGAAATTTAAAAGAGTTATGAAAAAGTCAATAGCCATTAAAAATAATTAAAAGTTATGAAACTAAAATTGCTAGAAATAAAACAAATGAGTAGATATGGGAAAAAAAAATTAAAAATTTTTGAAATAAAAAATAATAAATTTAATCAACTTTCACTGGGAACAGTTGAGAGAGAAGATAATATTAAGAACCTCTCCTATAATACAGCATAGGGAGAAAAATGAGATTAAAAACTTAAAAGAGCGGTTAAAAGATGTAGAGTTAGCTTGAGAAGATACGATCTATATTCCCCTGGGATTTCCAGATGAAGAAAATGCAGAGAATGACAGAAAAATGATATTCAAAAGTTGACAGCATACATTGTAGTGAACAAAAGTAACTATTACCATATCTCCTATTCAGCATTATAACCAAAGGTTCTAGCTAGTAGAATAAGACAAGAAAGTGCAGGCTAAATGGGAAACTTTCATGAAAAACATAACATCATCTGACCTAAGGAAAAAAGTCAAAATAATATTATGACCATTAAAAAGATGAAATCAATGGTTAAACTTTATCCATTAAAAAAAAATACACCTTGGGCCTGCCAGGTGGCGCAAGTGGTTAAGTGTGTGTACTCTGCTGCAGCGGCCTGGGGTTCGCTGGTACGGATCCTGGGCGTGCATCGATGCACCACTTGTCAAGCCATGCTGTGGCGGCGTCCCATATAAGGTGGAGGAAGATGGGCACGGATGTTAGCCCAGGGCCAGTCTTCCTCAGCAAAAAGAGGAGGATTGGCAGAAGTTAGCTCAGGGCCGATCTTCCTCACACACACACAAAAAAATACACCTTACCCCAGTAGTTGCACAGATATTTTCTACCAAATGTTCAAGGAACACATAAATCTATCTCATCTTATGAGGCCTATGAAAAACACATTATGGGTTCCATTTATATGAAATTTGATAGCAGTCAAAGTTAATCTACAGTGATTGAAGGCAGAACAATTGTTGGTAGGAGCTGGAAATGGAGAAGAATGATATGCCAGGAGTAAGGGCATAAGAAAAATTTCTAGGCTTATGAAAACGTTCTAAAACTGTTATTTCAGGACATATTTTGATGTATTTTTCTGTCTGCATGATATGTTTTATCATAAAAAAAATACTATTAAATGCACTTCCAGAATAGCAGTCTGAGGAGCTCCATGGACCCTCTCTGCAGCAAAATAACCATAACTGGTAAAAACTATATTAAAATAACAAACACACAATTTATAGTCTCTAGAAATTATCCTAAGTGTATATAGAAAATGGATATAAACTTATTCAAGAAAAAGCACTAAATCTCAATAAGATCAATGAAAGTTTGTGGCACTTGAGCCATCACCTGCCCTTCTTCCCCACTCACACAGCTCAGAATGCTGTAATCTCTGCTCCTCACTGATGTGGCCAAGAAGGCATGGTTCTCTTCCATCCCAGTCTAGCACAATAATTTCTCCCCAGGATGAGTAGGACAACAGGATTTCTCATTCCTCAGGCTCCATCTTGCAGAAACTATAAAGTAGACAAGAATGGCCAAGATGTCTGGGGCTTCCTACTCCACCCAGTTGCCATTTGTAGGACAGAAACTCTACTCTAGATATAGTAGAACAAGAATACTAAGCCTTGATTGCCATTGTCCCAGCTCACTCATAGGGCCGAGGTTCCATGCCACAGAGCCAGGCAGAGAAAACCAGGGACTACTATTCCAACTCAGTATAACACTTGTAGAGCAGAGGTGTCTGAGAGAAGTGGATTCTGTCCTCACCCTCAGACTCAAAGATAAAGAGAAAAATCTTGAAAGTAGCAAGAGAACACTGAATCATGTACAAGAAAACCTCAATAAGATTAACATCTGACATCTCATCAGAAACAATGGAGGACAGAAGTCAGTGGCGAGATATGCTCAAAGTGCTGAAAGAAAAAAAATACCTGTCAATTAAGAATTATATATCCAACAAAACTAACCTTAAAAAAGGAAGATGAAATAAAGTCATCACCAAATAAATAAAAACTGAAATATTTCATTTTTAGCAGACTCATCTTACAAGAGATACAAAAGGAAGTTCTTTAGAGTGAGAACAAATTATACCAGACAGCAATCCAACTCAGATAAAAAACAAACAGCACTGGCAAAGATAATTCAGTAATTATAAAAGGTATAAATGTGTATTTCTTCTCTTTTCTTATCCTAAACAAATTAAAATAAATCACATAAGACAATATGCATATAATTTTGTATATAAAGCATATAATTATATATATTGTTGGGATTATAACACATAGAAATGTAAGATATTTGAAAATATATTACCTTCCCACAAAGAAAGTAGGTAAAGCAAAGTTGGCTTGAACTAAGGAAACAACAACAGATGGTAATTCAAATCCACAGAAACAAATAAAGAAAACCAGAAATGATAAATAAAAAGGTTAATTTTAAAAACTATAAATCTATATTTGCTCTTCTTTCTTCTCTCAGGTTCTTTTAAAATTATAACATTATATAAAGTAATAATTATAACAATATGCTGCTGGGTTTCTAACATATAGACATAATACGTATAACAATAATAGCACAAAGAAAGTGAGGAGAGAATAGAGCTATGCAGGAGTAACATTTCTATATCTCACTGGAAATAAGTTACTATAAATCTGAAGTAGATTCTAACGAATTAGGATGTAAGTTATTGTAAGTCCTAAAGCAACTACTAAGAAAAAAGTAAAAAAAAAATTAATAATCTTTAAAGGAATTAAAATATTCACTTAATGCAAAATAAAATAGTAAAGGAGGAAGAGAGGAACAATGATAAAAAAAAATGAGATGAAACAAAAAATAATATGGCAGACAGAAATGCAACTATACCAATGAGATCATTAAATGTGAATGGATTAAAAATCTAATCAAAAGGCAGAGATTGTCTTACTGGATTAAAAAAGCAAGATTCAATTATGTGCTATCTACAGGAAACACATTTTAGGTACAAAGATACAAATAGGTTTGAAAGTAAAGGATGGAAAAATATGTGAACAACAAACATCAGAGAGCTAGAGTGGCCACAGTAATATCACAAAATAGACTTTAATGAAAAAAAGGTATAGGAGCTGAACAGCCACATTTTATAGTGAGAAAAGTGTCCATTCATCAAAAAGATTCAACAATATAAACATACGCACCAAAAACAGCCCCAAATGCATGAAGCAAAATCTGACATAATGAAGAGAGAAACAGACAATTTAATAATAATAGAGACCTCATTACTGCATTCTCAATAATAAATAGAACAGGGCCGGCCACGTGGCTTAGCAGTTAAGGGCGCGTGCTTAGCTACTGGCAGCCCGGGTTCGGATCCCGGGTGTGCATTGACGCACCGCTTCTCCAGCCATGCTGAGGCTGAGTGCCACATACAGCAACTAGAAGGATGTGCAACTATGACATACAACTATCTACTGGGGCTTTGGGGAAAAAAAAGGAGGAGGATTGGCAATAGATGTTAGCTCAGAGCCAGTCTTCCTCAGCAAAAGAGAAGGATTAGCATGGATGTTAGCTCAGGGTTGATCTTCCTCACAAAAATTATAAATAAATAAATTTGAAAAGAAAAAAAAAGTTTTAAAAAAATAATAATAATAAATAGAACAACTAGGCATACATCAATAACAATATAGAAGACTTGAACAATGTTATAAACTAACTACACCAAATAAGCTTTTATAGAACATTCCATCTAACTATAGAAGAATACACATTCTTCTGACTCTTCTCAAGTGCACATGGAATATTCTCCAGAACAGAACATATGCTAGGCCATAAAATAAACCTCAATAAATTTAAAAGGATTGAAATCATATGAAGTATTTTCTCTTACCATGATAGAATGAATTTAGAATCCAAAACAGAAGGAATCTACTTCCATTTTCTGGGCCAGCATGTAAGGAGCTTGGAAGTTGTCATTCCCTCTTAACAACAAGTAAAAAGCTAAACAAACTGAAAACCAATAACACTTCTTAGATGTTGAAATTATCAGACTGGAAATTTAAAATAAATATGATTAATACAACATAAGCAGAGAGATGGAAATTCTAAAAATGGATCAAAAAGAAATGCTATAAATAAAAATATACCATAATAGAAACGAAGAATGCCTTTGATGGCCTTATTAGTAGACTGGACATGGCTGAAGAAAGAATCAGTGAGTTTGAGGATATATCAATGGAAACTTCTAAAACTGAAAAGAAAAAAAAAAAAACACAAAAAATGGAACAGAATATTTAAGTACTGTGGGCAATTACAGAAGATGTAATGTAGGCATAATGGAAATACCAGAAGGAAAAGAAAGGGGAAAGGAACATAAAAATGATTTGAAGCAATAATAACCGAGAATTTCCCAAAATTAATGTCAGGCTCCAAACCACAGATACAGGAAGCTCAGAGAACAGGATAAGCTACACATAAGCTACACATAGACATGTCCCATTCAAATTGCAGAAAATAAGAGATAAAGAAAAAAATCTTGAAAGAATCAGAAGAAAACAAATACCTTACCTATAGAGGAACGAGGATAAGAAATACATTGGACTTCTCCTTAGAAACCATGCAAGCAAGAAGAGAGTTGAGTAAAATAGTTAAAGTATTGAAAGAAAACCCCCCTCCCAAATCCTGTATTTTATGAAATTATCCTTCAAAAGTGAAGGACAAATAAAGACTTTCTCAGAAAAACAAAAATTGAAGGAAGTTGTTGCCAGTAGACTTGACTTATAAGAACTATTAAAAGAAGTTTGTCAGAGAGAAGAAATTATGTAAGTCAGAAACTCAGATCTACATAAAGAAAGAAAAAGCATTAGAAGGAATAAGTGAAGATAAAATTAAAACTTCTATTTTTATTACTTTTAATCGGTCTAACAGTTAATTGTTCAAAATAATAAAGCAAAAATGCTCTATAATACAGTATTATATGTTGCTACATTATTATATAATGCTATATAATATAATATAGTATACAATGATTAAAGCTTATGGATCATTGAAATGGATGACAGCAATGATATAAGGGAAGCGGGGGGAAGAATCAGGAACACTTTGTTATCATAAAGAAACTTGCACTATCTTTGAAATGTTATAGTGTCATTTAAAGTGGAATTGAATTAGCTCTAAATTTATATTGCAAATTCTAGGGCAACTACTAAAAAAAGTACAAAAAGAAAAAAGAGGCATAATAAATATGCTAGAAGAGGAGAAAAAATGGAATCATTTAAAATGCCCAATTAAATCACAAAAGGCAGAAAAAGAGTGAAAGACAATATCAGGGACAAAGAACGAGAGCAACAAATAGAAAATGGTTAACAAATATGGTAGATATTAATGCAACTATATAAAAAAATCACCCTAAATGTCAGTGTTCTAAATACACCAACTAAAGAGCAGAGATCGTCAGAATGTACCAAAAAAAACAAGACCCAACCATATGTTGTTTAAAAGAAAACTCCTTTAAATATAAAGACACTATAGATTAAAAATAAAGATATGGAGAAAGACATACAATGTTAATACTAATCAAAAGAAAGCTGGAGTTGCTATGGTAACCCACACGTCCACAGGCTATAGTAGAAAAATGACATGATCACATCCATAGAGGCAAAAAAGGCATGTGACAAAATTAACACCCATCCATGATAAAAAATTCTCAGCAAACTAGGGAAATAGGGGAATAATAAAACTCTCTTTATTTGCAAATGACATGCTTATCTATGTAGAACATTCAAAAGAATTGGGGAGAAGAAAAAAAAAGACAACTCTTGGGACTAATAAGTGATTATAGCAAGGTTTTAGGATGCAAGGTCAACATACAAAAGTCAAATACTTTCCTATATACCAGTAATAAACAAATGAAATTTCAAATTAAAAACAATATCATTTCCATTAGCACTCCAAAAATGAAATACTTAAGTATAAATCTAGCAAAATGTGTACACGATCTAGATGAGGAAAAGTACAAAACTCTGGTGAAAGAAATCAAAGAAGAACTCAACAAATGGAGAAATATTCCATGTTCGTGGAGAGGAAGACTCAACATTGTCAAAATATCAGTTCTTCCCAATTTGGTCTACAGATTCAATACAATCTCAATAAAAATCCCATTAAGTTATTTTGTGGATATTGACAAATTGATCCTAAAATCTGTATAGTGAGACAAAAGACTCAGAATAGCCAATGCAATATTGAAGGAGAAGAACAAAGTTGGAAGACTGACACTACCCGACTTTAAGACTTCCTATAATGTGACAGTAACCAACATATTGTGGTATTAATGAAAGAGTAGGCAGATCAATAGAACAGAATAGAGAGCTCAGAAATAGACCCACACAAATATAGTCAACTGGTCTTTGACAAAGGAGCATAGGCAATACAATGGAGAAAAGCCAGTCTTTTCTATAAATGGTGCTGGCATAACTGGATATGACAAGTAAAAAAAAAAAAAAATTGAATATAGACAAAGACTTTACACCTTTCACAAAAATTAACTCAAAATTTATTATACACCTAAAGAGAAAATACAAAACCATAAAATTTCTAAAAGATAACATAGAGACAGTCTAGAAGACCCTGGGTTTGGTGATGGCATGCTAGATAAAACACCAAAGGCATGATCCATGAAAGAAATAATTGATAAGTTGGACTTCACTAAAATTAAAAAACTTCTGCTTTGTGAAAGGCACTGTCAAGAGAGTGAGAAAACAGACCACAGATTTGGAGAAAATATTTGCAAAAAACATACCTGGTAAAGGCCTGGTATCCAAAATATACAAAGAATGCTTAAAACTCAACAATAACGAAATGAACAACATGATTGAAAAATGGGAAAGATCTGATCAGAGACCTCATCAAAAAAGATATACAGATGGCAAACATATGAAAAGATGTTCAACATCATATGTCATTAGGAAATTTCAAGTTAGAACAACAGTAAGAAGCCGTTAGAGATACCATTAGACTATCTTTAGAATGGCTAAAGTCCAAGACACTGACTCACCAAATGCTGGTAAGGACATGGAGCAACAGGAATTCTCATTCTTTTATAGTAGGAATGCAAAATAATACAGCCACTTTGGAAGACAGTTCGACAGTTTCTTACAAAACTAAATTCTTCCCATATGATCAAGCAACGATGCTCTTTGATACTCAACCAAATGAGCTGAAAAGTTATGTCCATACAAAGCCTGCACATGGATGTTTATAACAGCTTTGTTCATGATTGCCAAAATTTGTAAGCAGTCAAGGTGTCCTTCAAAAGGAGAATGGATACATGGACTGTGGTACATCCATACAACGAAATATTTTTCAGTGCTAAAAAGAAATGAGTTATCAAACCATGAAAAGACATGGAGGAACCTTACATACTTATTACTAAGTGAAAGAAGCTGTTCAGAAAAGGTTATGTACTATTACGACATTCTGGAAAAGGCAAAATACGGAGACTGTAAAGAGATCACTGGTTGTCAGGGATTATGAGAGAGAAAGGAATGAATAAACAGAGCACAGAGGATTTTTAAAGCAGTTAAACTGTTCTATAAGATACTATAATGGTGAATACGTCATTACACATTTGTCAATCCCATAGAATGAGTTTTCAACACCAAGAGTGAATCTAAATACCAAAACTAGACAAATACATCACAAGAAAACTATAAGACAACATCAATTATGAATATGGATGCAAAAAAATCCTCAACAAAATGCTAGCACAATGAATCCAGCAACATATAAAAAGAATTATACACCATGCACATATGCATGGTG
This sequence comes from Diceros bicornis minor, assembly GCF_020826845.1. Taxonomy (NCBI): domain Eukaryota; kingdom Metazoa; phylum Chordata; class Mammalia; order Perissodactyla; family Rhinocerotidae; genus Diceros; species Diceros bicornis. Next base: position 17,593,221 of record NC_080772.1, on the reverse strand, counting down.
ATAGATAAAAACTAGACTATTGGTGGTGAGCACAATGCAGCCTATACAGAAACTGAAATATAATTATGTCCACTTGAAATTTACCCAATGTTGTAAGCCAATATGACCTCATACGTTCATCTCAATAGAGGTAAAAAAAAAAAGCATTTGACAATATCCAATCTTCTTTCATGATGAAAACTCTCAACAACCTAGGAATAAAAGGAAACACCCTCAACCTGATAAAGAACATCTCTGAAAAGCACACAGCTAACATCATACTTAGTAGCGAAAGACTGAACACTTCCCCTTAACATCAGTAACAAGACAAAGATGCTAACTCTCACCATTTCTATTCAGTATTGCACTGGAAGTTCTAACCAGGGCAATTAGGCAAGAAAAAAAAGTAAATGTCATCCAGATTAGAAAGAAAGACTTAAACTACCTCTATTTGAATATTACATGATATTGTATATAGAAAATCCTAAGGAATCCATTAAAATTATTAGAATTAATAAACGACTTTGCAAAGTAGCAGGATACAAGATTAATATACAAAAATCCATTGTATTCCTATACACTAGGAATAAACTATCTGAAGATGATATTAAGAAAAATTTCCATTTATAATAGCATCAAAATGAATAATATACTTAGGAATAAATTTAATTAAAAAGTGCAGGGGCCGGCCCAGTGGCATAGTGGCTGAGTTCACGCATTCCACTTTGGCAGCCCAGGGTTCACAGGTTTGGATTCTGGGAGCAGACCTACGCACTGCTCATCAAGCCATACTGTGGCAGCATCTCACATACAAAAATAGAGGAAGATGGGCACAAATGTTAGCTCAGGGCTAACTTTCGTCAGGCAAAAGAGGAAGATTGGCAACAGATGTTAGCTTAGGGCCAATCTTCCTCACCAAAAAAAAAAAAAGTGCAAAACTTACACTCTGAAAACTACAAAACATTATTTAAACAAATCAAAGATCTAAATAAACAGAAAGATATAGATTAAAATATTTAATATTTTTTAGATGGCAGTATTCTCGAGTTGATCTATAGATTTAACACACTCCCTACCAAAATCCCATCTGGCTTCTTTGCAGAGATTAATAAACTGATCCTAAAATTCATATAAAATTACCAGGGACCCCAAATAGCCAAAACGATCTTGAAAAAGAAGAACAAAGTTGCACTCACGGTTTCTGATTTCAAAACATACCACAAACCTTCTGGAATCAAAACAGTGTGGTGCTGGCATAAAGACAGACATGTAGACAAATGGAATAGAATTGAGAATCTAGAAATAAACCCATACATCTATCTTCAGTTAATTTTCAACAAGAGTGCCAAGATGGGGGCCGGACCCGTGGCATAGCGGTTAAGTGCGCACGCTTTGCTGCTGGCGGCCTGGGTTCGGATCCGGGCGTGCACCAACGCACCACTTGTCAGGCCATGCTGTGGCGGCGTCCCATATAAATTGGAGGAAGATGGGCACAGATGTTAGCCCAGGGCCAGTCTTCCTCAGCAAAAAGAGGAGGATTGGCGTGGATGTTAGCTCAGGGCTGATCTTCCTCACCAAAAAAAAAAAAAAAAAAAGTGCCAAGACCATTTACTGGGGGAAAGAATAGTCTCTTCAACAATGTTGCTGGGTGAAGTGGATAACCATATGCAAAAGAGTGAATTTGGACCCTTATACCATACCACATATAAAAGTTAACTCAAAATGGATCAAATACCTAAATAAAAGAGCTAAAAATATAAGATCTTTAGAAAAATCACAGGAGTAAAATTTATGACCCTGGATTTGGCAAACGACAAAAGAAAAAATAGATACATTGGACTTCACCAAAATTAAAAACTTTTGCACAAAGGACACTATCAAGAAAGTGAAAAGACAATCTACAAAATGGGAGAAAATATTTGCAAATCATGTATCTGATAAGAGTTTAGTATCCAGAATATATAAGGAACTCTTATAATGCAGAAGCAAAAAGTCAAAAGCCCATTAAACAAAGGGCAATGGACTTAAATAAACATTTATCCAAAGAAGATATACAAAAGCTCAACAAGCACACGAAAAGATGTCCAACATCACTAGTTATTAGGAAAATACAAATCAAAACCACGATGTGATACCACTTCACACTCACCAGAATGCTTCCAATTTTTAAAAAATGTAAAAAAAATATAACAAGCGTTGGCAAGTATAGGGAGAAACTAGGACACTTGCACAATGTAACTGGGAGTCTAAAATGTACAGCCACTATGGAAAAGAGTTTGGCAGTACATAAAAATGTTAAACATAGAATTACTATATGACCTGACAATTACCACTTTCAGTTATACACTCAAGAGAAAGGAAAACATACATCCATATAAAAACTTGCACACAAATATTCATATCGGCATTATTCATAATAGTCAAAAAGTAGAAATAACCCAAATGTACATAAACTGATGAATAGATAAATAAAATATGATATATCCATAAAATGAAATATTACTCATCCATAAAAAAAAATGAAGTACTGATACATGCTATAACATGGATGACCCTCAGAAACAGTATGCTAAATGAAAGAAACCAGATGCAAAAGATCACATATTATACAATTCCTTTTATATAAATATCCAGAATTGGTATATCCATAAGACAGAAAGCAGATTAGTAGCTGCCACGGGCTGGAAGGGGCTTGGGGAATGACTGCTTAATGGGCAGTGGGTCTCCTTTAGGGGTCTAGGAAATGTTTTGGAATAGAGGCAATGGCTGCACAACATTTTGAACATGCTGAATGCCCTGAATTATATACTTTCAAATAGTTAATTTTATGTTATGTGATTTTCACTTCAGTTTTTGTTTAAAAAAAGAAAAAAATGTTTCATGGACCTAAATGTAAGAGGTAAAAGTATAAAACTTTTAGAAAAAACATAGGAGCAAATCTTTATGAGGTTGGGTTAGAAAAAGTCTTCTTAGATACAACACCAAAATTATAAGTGACAAAGGAAAAAAAATGATCAATTGGACTTCATAAAAATTAAAAAGTTTGTGCTGCAAATAATACTATCAAGAAAGTAAAAAGACAACTGACAGAATAAGAAATAATATTTACAAATCATATACGTGATAAAAGACTTTTATTCAGAACATATAAGACATTAACAATTCAATAAACAAAATAATCAGATTTTACAATGGATAAAGAATCTAATATATAATTCTCCCAACAGATGTACAAGCAGTCAAAAAGCCTATAAAAATATGCTTAACATTATTCACTAGGGAAGTGCAAATCAAAACCACAATAAGATATCACTGCACACCCATTATGATGATTATAATGAAAAAGACCAAATATAACAAGTGCTAAAGAGGATATAGAGAAATTGGAACCTTCATACATTGCTAAAGGGATTGGAAAATAATGTGGCAGTTCCTCAAATGGTTAAACATCGAGTTGCCATATGATCCAGCAGTATATACCCAAGAGAAATGAAACCACGTCTGTACAAAAACTGATACATGAATGTTCATATCAGCATTGTTCATAATAGCCAAAGCGTAGAAATAACCCAAATGCCCTTCAACTGATGAATGGATAAATAAAATGTGGTATATCCATACAATGTAATACTATTCAGCAATAAAAAAAACAAAGTACTGATACACACTACAGCATGGATGAAACTTGCAAATATTCTTGCTAAGTGAAAGAAGCCAATCACAGACAATGACGTAGTACATAAATTCATTTATATGAAATGTTCAGAATAAGCAAATCTACAGAGATAGAAAGTAGATTAGTGGTTGCCTAGCTCTGAGAGAGTTTTTGGGGCCATGAGAGGTCTGGGAGAAATGATAGCTAAGGGCTGTAGGGTTTCTTTTGGGGATGATGGAAAATGTTCTAAAATTAGATTGTGGTGATAGCTGCACAACTATACGAGTATACTAAAAACCACCGAACTGCACACTTTAAATGGGTAAATTACATGGTATGTGAATTATATCTTAATAAAGCTGTTAAAAAAAAAAAAACTCTTACAGTTTAATTACATAGCTTTTTGATGATTCTAGCTTAATCCAAGAATAAAATTTAGAGGATCTATAACAGTGGTTCTCAACTGGGGTCAATTTTGTCCCCAAGGTACATTTAACAATGTCTGGAGACATCTTTGTTTGTCACAAATTGGAGGGCAGGGGATTCTACTGGCGTCTAGTGGGTAGAGGACAAAGATGCTGCTTAATACCCTGCAATGCACAGTACAGTCCTCTGCAAGAAAGAATTATCTGCCCAAAATGTCAATTGTGCTGAGGTTGAGAAACCCTGGTCTAGAGAAATGAAAGGACAATATGTCATTGACACCACTCCCTGTAACCATTATTCCTGAAAAGTAGCTTAGATAAAAAGTCAGAAAATATCAGCCCACATATCTAAAGGGTGTAGGGAGTACTGGGTGCCCATGTGGTAGCCATGGTCTAGTCTTCTAGGGCCTGGTAGCCCTGTAGAAAATAGTACAGGGAAGGGCATTACTACAGCTTCACAAGAATTATCTTTTAAGGTAGTAAGTAAAGTGTTGACAAGTCCTCTCCAACAGTCTAATAGTTTAAAAATCAGTAAGCCCATAGCTCTGGCTTCTTCAATCTGGCAGATTCCTCTCTTTAACATGTGTGTCCTAAGGAAGAATTAGGGAGACACCAAAGGCCTGAATCCATTTCCTTATTTGTGTCCCTATCACATATGTTAGTTGCACTCCTTGTTTGCTGACTTAATATTAAACCAAAGTGAGAGCAAACAAACAAACAAATAAATAAACAAACTTGTCTAACTCACAAGAATCTTGCAAATACTAAATAAAATATATAGCTAAAGAGCCTGGAATTTGCTAGGAGTCAAAAAAAAATGCTAGCTACTTTTACCATTAAAAAATATCATTTAGACAACCTAACAATTGGGAGAAGATATTTGCAAACCATACATCTGATAAGGGGTTAATCTCCAAAATATATAAAGAACTCATGCATCTCAACAACAAAAAAACTAACAACCCAATTAAAAAATGGGCAAAAGACCTGAACAGACATTTCTCCAAAGAAGATGTACAGACGGCCAACAGGCACATGAAAAGATGTTCAACATCATTAACTATCAGAGAAATGCAAATCAAAAGTACAATGAGATATCATTTCACGTCCTTCAGAATGGCTATAAATAACAAGACAGGAAACAACAAGTGTTGGAGAGGATGTGAAGAGAAGGGAAGTCTCATACACTGCTGGTGGGAGTGCAAACTGGTGCAGCCAATATGGAAAACAGTGTGGAGATTCCTCAAAAAATCAAGGATAGAACTACCATACGATCCAGCTATTCCACTGCTGGGTGTTTATCCAAAGAACTTGAAAACACCAATGCGTAAAGATACATGCAGTGTTCATTGTAGTGTTATTCACAATAGCCAAGACTTGGAAGCAACCTAAGTGCCCATCAAGGGACGAATGGATAAAGAAGATGTGGTATATATAAACAATGGAATACTACTCAGCCATGAGAAATGATAAAATCCAGCCATTTGTGACAACATGGATGGACATTGAGGGTATTATGCAAAGTGAAATAAGTCAGAGGGAGAAGGTCAAATACCATATGATCTCACTCATTAAGTAGTAGATAATAACAACAACAAACAAACACATAGAGACAGAGATTGGATTGGTGGTTACCAAAGGGGAAGGGGGGAGGGAGGAGGGCAAAAGGGATAATTTGGCACATGTGTATGGTGATGGGTTATAATTAGTATTTGGGTGGTGAACATGATGTAATCTATGCAGAAATAGAAGTATAATGATGTACACCTGAAATTTATACAATGTTATAAACCAATGTTACTGCAATAAGCAAAAAATTAAAAAAAAATTGATGAAGAACAGTAAATAATAATAATGATGATTTTCATAACTAACATTAATTTAATTTTATGTAATTGTTATTCTTTGCCTTTACTGTGAACAGTGGAATGTTTCTCAACCTTTTGTTAAGTGTGAATAAAAGCGTCTTCAAAAAAAAAAAATCATTTAAAATTTTAGCATAAAAATAAAAGGCATCTGGGGAAAAGTCTAACAAAGATGTATGAGATATTTATGTTTATAAACATTATTGAAAAGCATTAAAGAAGACTTACAAATGGAGAGAGATATCTAGTTCATGAGTAGGAAGATTTGATATTTAAATCAATTCTTCTCAAGTAATCAGTACATTTAATCCAGTTCCAATCAAAATCCCAGTAGGGAATTTTCGGAACTTGACAACCAGATTCCAAAATGTATATGGAAGAGTAAAGGATTAAAAACAACCAAGAACATTTTCAAGGCGGAATATAGCAAAAGGACTATGTTCTATGAGATATCACAAAGCTGTAATAATTGAAACACTGTGGTATCGGCACAGGAACAGGCAAATAGCCTGCTTTAGCTTGGGTTCCTCAGGTAGCAGCACCAGAGGCAAAAGACGATTTGTAACTACTTTTGAAGGAGGGTAACCCAAGGGAAGCAGGAAAGATTGAAAAAAGCAGTGAGGCAGGGAAGGAGAGAGTCGCTGCGAGATGCCCTGCTGAGCTGACCACCATCGTACAGAGCGCTAATATTGCAGAACTGTCTCCCGAGAGGCTGGATGAACTACTGTGTCTCAAGACAGTCTCTCCAGGACAGGAAGAAGAATGTATCCCCAGGTCCCGGTCTCCACTGACCAGGGCCTCACCGGGCACTAATTCCTCTGCACTCCTGGGTTCTACAGAGTTGGGGAAATCCAATGGCATCTCAGGCCTCAGCATCAACAGGGAAGTCCCAGAGGCGAGAGATGTGCAGTGTGGGCAAGAGGTGAGGTGCTGTTAGGTTTTGCCTAATGAAGTTGTTCAGAGCCCACACAGAGCTGATCACCCCAGCAACTGCAGATACAAGTGGATAAAGTCTCCCATGCAAGAGAGGAAAAAGAGGATCCGGAGTGGCACAAATAGAGTGACCATTTGTCTCAGTTTACTTGCCAGTGTTCCAGTTTATGCCCATTGGCCTAGTATAATTGTTAACTGCCTCTCTTTCACTCTCAGAAGTGTCCCACTTCGGATGATAATTATGTGGCCACCCTCTATATAAGAGAAGTCTGATACATAAAGCTGATGGAACAGAATTGAGGACGCAGATACAGACCCAGGAATATAAGGAAACTGTGACAGAGGTAGTATTACAAATCAGGTCAAAATAAAGTTCTGGTAAGAGCGTCTATCCACATGGGGGCAGGGGAGAAAGTATTCCCTTCTCATCTCATATACAAAAGTAGTCTAGACATGGAAAGCCAAACTGTAACACTTTTCAAAGAAGATACAGGAGACTATGTTTATGACAACCAGGCAGGGAAATTGTCTCTGGACAGGAAAATACAAATGACAAAGAAAATAGATGACAAATTTGATTACACTAAAACACATCATTTTATAAAAATGAAAGCATAGGAAGAGATGTGTACAATGCATTAATTGACAAAGATTTTCTAGAATATAAAAAGAACTTCAATGTACCAATAAGAAAAGGAGTAAAGGGTATGAATAGGCCAATCACAGAAGAGGACACAGGGATGGTCAATAAACGCATGAAAAGGTGTTTAACTTAACTAATAATCAGGGAAATACAAATTAAATTCCAAAATGAAACACCATCTCATACTCATCAGATTAGCAAAATTTAAAAGTTTAAAAATAGCAGATGTGAAAGACTGGGAACTCGCATGTACTGCTGACCAGATGTAAACTGGTCCAATCACTCTGCAGAACAAATTGACCCCATATCTAGCAAAAATGAAGATGCTCAATCCAGGAATTCCTCTTCAAGCAAAAGAAATTAAATAATGAGACATATATGGAGAATTATTGTACCTATGTCTTAAATAGTAATAATGATATAGTAATAAGTAGTAATAACAGTACTAATAGTGTTATTATAAATGGAAAAAATATGAATGCCCATCAGCAGAGGAAATAGGAAAATTTAAAATAATGTATTTATGGAATAGAATACTATACAGCAGTTAAAATATATATACCAGAGCTCCCAGTATTAATATAGATACTTCTAAAAAAACTTAATGGAGTGAGAAGACAAAATAAATCAAGAATTAGAAAGATAGAGTATACTACCATTTATGCAAAATTTTAAGCACACAAATAACACCACATCATTTTGGATACATACATGCATGAGTAGTAAAAAGAGAAAAATAAGGCCACGAAATATACGCAACCACCTCAGGGTAGTGGTTGGGGAAGGCGATGCACTGCCTTAAACACCATTTTAACTCGTATAATATTATTACATTATCTTTCTTTTAGTCGGTATTTATCTGATAAATCTTTCTCAATTAATTTTCAAACATTCTTTGTTCTTTTTGAAAATGATTTCTCTTCTAAGTGGTATATAGCTAGATTTTGTTGTTATTTTAAACTAATTTGATGATTTCTATCAAATAAAGCCCAAGACCACCCAGACGCCCAGGCCTCCGCAGGGTGGCCTCAACTGCTCATGAGGCTGCCTGGGGAGCCAGATGGGGGTCCTTGGGATTGTTACCCACAGCTGGCTCTCTGGGGTCAGGAGGGCATTATCGCATGATGCTTTCCATCCCTAGGACACCAATGGGGGATGGGATCACAAAACTCCCACCACATACTTGGGAGAAGACATGCTTTGAAAAAAAAATAAATAACGGCATAAAGAGAAATCTATTATAATCCCAACTGTATATTTAATCGTAAAACATATGATTGTCCTTTAACAAAGTGCATGTCTTTTTCCATAATGTGGAAAGAATGATACATAGCGTTATCTAACACAACATTTATTCACTCAGCACATATTTACTTAGTACTTACTGGATGCACAACACTGTACGAGCCACTAAGGTGATAGCACTAAGACTGACTTGACTGTGATCTTCAGGAGTTTACAGCTGATCAGAGAGATAAGGTGCACAAATATCTCACACATCTTAAGTTTGTATTGCACTGTTGAGTTCATTAAGGGCTTTCCCATTATTCCACTTAATCTTCATCGCAGTCTATGAGATAATTCTTATTTCTCAAGAAAAGTGGGCATCAAATAAATTACATGGCTAGTAAGTTGCAGAGAGATTTAAGCCTGCACTGATCTCTCTTCAAATCTCAATCCCAAGTGCCGCTGGGCGGCAAGATGCCCCCTTTGTAGTGACACAAGATGGCTCACCAGCCCCTAAGCAGCCCGTTCATGGCTCTCCCTCTGCTTCCATGCTCTGTCAACCTCTTGGCTTATTTCCCTACAACACCTAACTCGCACTCCTCTTCAAGCCCAACTATGAAAAGCACCCAGATGTCATGGGTGAGAATCAGTTGCTACCCTCTCTGATTTTTAACAGCTTTTTTGACACTCCTCATGGGTTACTGATTCAGTTCCAGGGAGAAGAGAATAAATTATTATCCAGCTTTACTAAAAGTCAGCACACAATAATGTTGTGAGGTATTCTTATTATCATGCCGAAGATAATATAGAGCAGTGATTTAACATTTAAGTTCTAGAAACAATCTTCCCATGTTCTAGTCCTGGCTCCACTTAATAGTCATGTTGAGTTACCCTCAGTAAGATGGGCTTTTGTAAGGGTTAAATCAAATATGCATGTTAGCATTACTAGCTAACATAGGAAGAAACTGAGGCTAGTAAAGGTTAAGTAAAGGTTATTCAACCCTCCCAAATAAGTGCTGGAGACTGGATTGAAAACAGATCAATCTAGCTGCAGCCTTGGAGTTATGCTCCTTACTTGAGAGCAACTATACCCAAACTTTTAAGTTACATACTCATATCAGTAGGAAAAAAAAGAGTATGTACTCCAAATATTTATTGTAAATTTTATCTGCAATATTCTAATGATGTGTTATGTACATTATAAATATCACAAAAATAGAAATCAAAGAAAGGCTATAAAAGTAGAAATACAAGTTACACTAAACTTTCTCACTTCAGATTATTATTCTTATTACCACTAGGTGGGTGTTTGTCTAATTTTAGTTTGTATTCCTAACTCTACTGTAAAATATAATATCTTGCCCATAGCAGATGCTCAATAAATGTTGTGAATAAAATAGTATGAAGTTTTACTCTATGCTGTCATACTCTATACTTACCGCCGTAATATGTAATATGCTGACATATTTGAACGCAAATGTGCTCAAGCAGCGTCCTTGAATTGATTTTTAATATATCTGCTGGCTTTCAGCTGCAAAGGTCAAGCTTCAGTCATCTTCCTCAGAGCGTTAGTTAAGAGAGAGTTTGTTACATAGCATGAACAGCTGGTATCCCAAAAGGGACATTTGCAAGGAGGAGGAGGAAGGTCCTCAAAGGCATGCATGTCCCATTCAAAATTGTTTGCTTCATGCTCCTATCTGCAATCCTACAGAAAATAAATGCTACTGTTGTCTCTTTAAAAATCCCAGATCTGCTGGGGAATTTGTGATTGTTTAATAACCATGGCTCTCAATTTTCTTCAATGAATGGAATAAACTATAGATGTAGATCTTCAACCTGGAGGTGATTGCCTGTGGACTGCATGGAAGTGTGTGTTTTATTTCCTTCTCCACCAGATGAGAGGGTATAAAAGCAGTCACCTGTCAACCCACTCCAGCAATGAAATTCAGCAGCCTATTGTCCCAATCACTGCTCTCAATCACGCTAAACGGCCTCCAGAGGCCATCATTATTATAGGACATGTTCCTAACAGTAGATAAATGGAACTCCACCTGCCAGCCTGCATAGGGATAGATGGACATTCTTGGCCAAAAATGTGAAAGGGCCTGGAGCTTTATTGACATTTACATCAAAAATAGTTAGCGATGAAAGCAGCTGTTGTGGCCTGCTTTCACCACGACGTGTTTGGAATATGCTGTGAATTGAAATACAGACCTCCTGACAAGCAATTTACCTTCTGTCAGTCTCCATGTGCTTGCAGCATTACTGGGTACTCGCTGTGATAGGCCACTTAAAGCTGCACATGTGTACAGTTTGGATGAAAGATTAACTACAATTTGAGGCGGGAAGTAACGAATTGTGGAGTGTCATTCATAATGGCCTACATTGTCATCTGCAGGGTGACACCATAGCAAGAAGGTGCCTCTGTTGTGACTGCCTTATGGAATCAGATGTCATTCATTCTAATGAAGATCTGACTACAATTCTAATAAGCAGAGTGCAAGACAGCCCAGGACTGGAAGCATTAATCTGCCTTGTTTGTTGACATTACAGTGATGACTAAAATGCCATTACGCAAGAAATTTTTTCAGAAGTGACTCAACAGGGGCGATTGTAACACAATGTATAACAGCCCAGAACAAAGGATGTGCCAGGAGTTAATTTCTGTATTTATTCTTCTCAGTTGATTCAGTACATTGACTTCTCTCTCCCTTAAAAATTTTCTACTAGATGAAATATTATGATGTCTCATGAGAAAAGTACTGATTTCTTTGTCTAAGCAAGAGCTAGACTTCCAGTTTCTTTGATGCAAAATTCTGCACCACGTTTTGGGGGCACTTTCAGAAAGCATGTAGCATGTATTACAAATAAGAGTAGATTAATCACTTAGCTGCTCTTTCCCGAGAACTGTTGCCCTGAACCACGCTATCTGCAGCTCTAGAAACAATAGTTGGTCAAATCTAAAGAGAAATAAATAACTCATGTAGTTTTTCCTCCTTTGGCTAAGGAGTTCATTATTTTCAATCTGATATGCTGTTCAACAGTGTAGGGTCAAGGGGCAACTGCCAAAGCTGATATTTCTATAGAAATCGACCAACTTATGAGTCCCAATCAACTTTATGAGTCATTACACATTTCTTTTGAAAAGAGGACAGAGGGTTTTGCTTTCCTCACTAAGTGTTGAGAAGCTGCTCTCTGTCCCTTCTCTTTTACTAACATTTGATTCTTTGAGTTCCTTGGGATAGTGGCTGATGAGGAAATGATTCACAACAGCTTAATTTTTCACAACTCCAGTAGGAAGAAGGCATTTAGTACAATATCCTCAAATGTCCAGTGCCAGGGCCAGACCCGTGGCCTAGTGGTTAAGTTCAACATGCTCCCCTTTGGTGGCCTGGGTTTGGTTCCCAGGCGCAGACCTACACTACTGATCGGCTACCACGCAAAAAATTAGAGAAAGATTGGCACAGGTGTTAGCTCAGAGCGAATCTTCCTCAGCAAAAAAAAGAAAAAAAGAAAATGTCCAGTGCACTTGCCCTTATGATTGTGTACCAAGATCCCCACAGTTTGTTGTCAATCCTTGACCCATCCCAGTGTCTAATTCGGTGATCTTTAGCTCCCTTCACCACTAGAATCACAGACTGTGTGTGTCCAGCATTCCTACTTCTGCTTCAGACCAAAGTGTGGTCTAAAGGCCTTAACAAGCTTGAGAATCTAGGCTTTCAATTTCCTCACGCTAGTGAAACTGCTTTGAGAATCTAAAACTGCCAGCAAAAACAAGTGTTTTTTAAACTTTACCTTGTCAAAAAAGAAAAAAAAGAGAGAGAGGGAAATTATCGCTAGTCTCTGGTGTATGCGGAAAGGTTTAACTAAACTTACTTTGGAAGCGTATTCCTGTTAATAACAATTCCAAACATGTTCCTATGAGTATAAATATACACATGTATTTCAGAGACCGTAAATTCACAAATCATTTGTTGTGATTGGCTCTTGGGTGTTTGGCAGCTCATGCTGGCTCAGCCCGGAAAATTTCTGTGAGGTGAGTTCTAACAGGCCCGTGTGTGTCAAAGCAGAGGCAATACTGCGGACGACTTTCACTTTCAGTGACACTTATCTTTTGGTAACTTCCAGCCAATAAATAGTTGAAGGAAATCACTGGGAGCTGGAAGGCAGCCATGGAAATTAGCACATTTCTGGAGCCCCTTCCAGAAAACAAATGGGCTGTAAACACCAAAGTTTCTATGGAATGACTTACTTTTGCCTTTTTATTAACTCAGGCCTAGTCCTAATTCCTCACCCTATTTCTAGTGCTGCTATGATAATTTACCACACGTTTAGTGGCTTAAAACAAAACAGATTTGTTCCTTTACAGTTCTGCAGGTCAGAATGCAAAATGGGCCTTACATGCCTGAAGCCAAGGAGTCAGCAGAATCATGTTCCTTCTGGAAGCTCTAGGGCAGAATCTGTTCCCTGCCTTATCCGGTTTCTAGAGATGGTCTGCAAACTTCGGCTTGTGGCCTCTTCCTGCGTCTTCAATGCCAGCAATTCAAGACTCCTCTAACCCTGACCCTCCTGCCTCCCTCTCTCTCCTATAAGGACGCCTGTGATTACATCGGGCCCATCTGGATAACTCCCCATCCAAAACCCTCAACCTAATCACATTTGCAGTCTCCTTTGCCATGTAAGGTAACATAATCACAGTTCTGGGGATTAGGATGTGGACATCTTTGAGGGGCCATTATTCTGCCTCCCACACCTACTTTACAGGAATGCTTTCTGTGTTCCTTGTCTTTTTTCCCCTTACAATCTACAGAGGGAGTCATGGCAGGGAGGGCTCTCATTCCCACAAGTGAGAGAGGGCCCAGAAACGTTCATGACTTGCCCAACTCCACACTGCTTTAGTCAGAATCGCATGTCTGGGGTTGTAAAAGGAGTGTAAAACTCAACACTTTTTTTTTTTTTTTTAACTCTCACTTATGTACCCGAATAAGAACTGGGCTACCACAAAGGCACACAGAGAGGACCTGGTTCCACTTGATGATATTGCATCCTAGCCCTAGTTCTTTCCTATGCGAGCATCTCGCAGTTTGAGTCTCTGCTTTCTTTGGACTTTGAAGCTGGGTTCATCAGAGAACAAATCTTTCACTTCGCTTTCTTAACCCTCCTATCCGCTCTTCCTCTTAGGCCTATCCTCCCGGAAGAACCCATGCTGTTAAAGAATCCTTCACTTCAATTAGATCAAGAAATATCTAAAACTAAATATTATTTATGGGATACTGCATTAGATTGAGCTTTTTGGCAGACTGGAGGTAAACAGTCAACATTACAATTCCATAGTGCAGTAGTGAGACTAGCATTCAAATCTCAATAAATTCTTTCCAATCCAGGTGACCTTGCCTAGATTACTTTGTGCTTCTCTGAACCTCAATGTCTCCTTCTTTAAAAAGGTGATAACATGGCACAGTTGTTAATGATTAAAAATGGTGACATATGATAGTACCATGCTGGTATGTGGAATGTTTAACATGCCTGTACCTTCTCCTTCTCTTTTATTGCCCAAGAGAAAGAGGACAGCTGAATCACGGACCCAAATTAGGGGTATTTGCACATTAAAAAAACAGGAGGGGAAATTTTTATTTGGCAATATTTAACATATGTAGTAAAACCAAAAGTTTGGCCTATCAAGTAGTATGGCAGGTGCAGAGGTCTTTCTAAGTGAGCACTTTCCAGCTATTTGTCAAATATCATCATATAAATGTAGATCCCAGATTTCAGGGAATTATAGCCATTCTAATAAATTACATGGGAGATTACTTCAGATATATGATAAAAAATGACTGGGTAATACAAATCTATTTCCTTAACACAAGAGGATCATGGGGAAGTGAAAAAAGAGTAAAATAAAAGTTCTTGTCCTAGCTCCTTCCTTCCATCCAAGCTCATTCATTCATGATTTGCCCATGTATTCATTTATTTGATATTTCTTGAACATTTCTGTGTGCCACTTGCATGAACCTAGGAATACCATAATTAATAAAACTTGACTGTCCTTCAAGATGGCATAGACAAGCAGTAACAATTGAGGAAAATGAGTACTATGATAAAAGTATGCCAAGATGCTTTAGGAGCAAAGTGAAAGGGCATCTATTCTAGTCCCTAAGGTAAGGGAGTCAGGGATGTCTTTCTGTGAAGGGAATATCTAACATACGAACTGAATAATAAATAGGAAATACCCACGTAAGGAGAGAGAGGAGCAAGAGTATTCTAGGCAAAAGCAGAACATATGCAAAGATGAAGAAGAGAGTACATGGCATATTTAGGGGACTATAAGATGTTTGTGTGGCAGGAGCACTTTGTAAAATGTTAGGAAATTAGGAAATGTGCTATCCCTCTCTGCCTTCTCCACCCCAATAACTCAGTTGAATAGAAAATGTGGACAC
Source organism: Diceros bicornis minor (assembly GCF_020826845.1). Classification (NCBI taxonomy): domain Eukaryota; kingdom Metazoa; phylum Chordata; class Mammalia; order Perissodactyla; family Rhinocerotidae; genus Diceros; species Diceros bicornis. The sequence continues at coordinate 17,578,057 of NC_080772.1, read as the reverse complement.
CTTCCCTCTCCTCCCCTCACCCACACTCTTCCAGGAAGAGGACACATGACTGTCTTTCTATTAGAGAAGTTTCCCCAGGTTTTTTCCAACTCATCTAAAATGTTTCCCTCAAAAGCACTGACCACTTTTCCACACATCTGAAACTATATTTTTTGGGAAATAGCCTCACGCTTCAGACCTTATTAGAGTGACTACAACCTTATTCTATAAGGCTAGAAAATAGGGATTGAAAAAATGCAATGGGCAGCCCACCAAAAATTGCTACCTGAAATTAAGCAGAAAGTGCTCCAACTGTTGCTGACTTGGGCCTCCCAGACTTGGAAATGCAAAGTATGATCCAGTCAGGAGGGAGAGTGGCTATACATCTACTGAATGGATGGGAATCAGCCTGAAAACTGCTCCCCTTCCCCTGTCACCATCAATACTTCTTTTTCTATAGTAGAAGTAGATTTATAAGTAGAAGCCAATGTGCTATAAAACAATCATACAAGAAGCAGAAAGTAGGCATTATAGGTGATCCCCTTTTAACCCAAGGAAATTTATTCCCCACAAACAGGTGGAAAAAGAGAAAGAAGACCCCAGATAGTGGTACATACTGGAGTTTGAGTTTTCATGTGCTGGGGGACCAAAAAGCAGGAAGAGTTGGAGAGCTTTCTGCTTAATTTAAGGTCTGTCTGTTCATATGGTCTGTCTGTCGAGAGTATGAGAGCCAACAGAGTAGAATACAAGGTCCCATCTCCTTGCAACAGAGCCATATTAATTTTTTTTTTGAGGCAGATTGGTCCTGTGTTAACATGTGTTGCCAATCTTTCTCTTTGTCTTTTTTCTCCCTAAAGCCCCAGTACGTAGTTGTGTATCATAGTTGTAGAGTTGTAGATCTTCTGTGTGGGATGCGCCTCAGCATGGCTCAATGAGCAGTGAGTAGATCTGTGCCCAGGATCTGACCCAGTGAACCCCAGGATGCCAAAGCAGTATGTGCAAACTTAATCCCTATGCCACCAGGCCAACCCCTTTTTCTTTTTTTAAGGAGTGAACTCCAGCAATAATCTTGTAATGTATGCAAATAGCTCAGTCATCACGTTTCACAACCAGCTTGGGATATGGGGCTGGGAAGGTGCATTACTCAATGTTGCATAGTTGTGACAGACCTCACCTTTGTGTGATGGCTTCCAGCTGATGAAGAGGCTCTGGTTTTGACCTCACACAGCATCTTCCACACTGGGCTGTGCCCGGACCTCAAGTGGGTCACTTTCTGAAGCGCAAGGTTATGGTGCCGCAACAGAGCCATATTAGATGAAAGCGTGGTGAGCTCTGGGACTTAAGTGGTCTAGAGGCTGGATCTGCTGTCCAACAATAGATCTGAGAATTGGAGTTAACGAATCCCCAAATGGACAGGGAACAAAATTATTATAAGCCTAGCTAATCAATTTCTTATTGGTAAAATCAGACCTCTATAGTTATCTCCAGTATGAGTGAAAAAGAGAATATTAAACACACACACACACAGAATAAAGTGAACTAAACAAAGCAAAGGAAAGGGGTTGAAAATAGCTCCATAGAACAAGGGGAATGGAAAGACTCAGAGGAAAAAGAGAACTCCAAAAATGATTTCTATAGTATGAGAAAAAAAAAATCACAAAACTTCTTGAAAACTCAGTAGGATACAAGAAAATATAGCCTTTACAAAATGGGAATTTATACATAGAGAATAAAGAGGAAAGAAAAAAGAATGAAATGAAAATGATATGAGTACACTAAGGAAAAACAGAACTAAACTAAAATGCTTTACTAAATTACAACAAAAAGTACAGTTGATGCTACATAAAATCAAATCATCAATAAGCAAGACAAACAAGATTGTCTTTCAGAAAGAAGGATAAAATAAAAAAGGACTAAATAAAGACAGACAAGTGATGGTGGACCAGAAATAGCAACACAGTCTCAAAGTTATATTAGTGCTTAAGGAATGAACCAGCACAACTGTAACAAGAGCAAAAATCCAAGACAAAATCTCAGAAAATTTTGATGAGCTTATAAAAGACCCGAAGATGCAGATTTTGAAATGCATACAAGTTCTTTGCAAAAATAATGAGAAGACATCAACTCATGGTACATACTAGTATACTTTAGTCACAAGCATAAAGAAGAAATCCAGACTTAACTAACGTAGAGACAAAACTATCCATCTTTAAACAAATAAAAAGCTATATTAATTTTGCAATTTAGAAAATACCTAGATAATCATGAAAACAGGAAATAGAATGGCATGAGTAACATCAGCAAGATGGTAGAATAAGAAGCCCTACATTCTGTCCCCTCTCTCCAGCGTACTGATGCAATAGCAATACAGGGATCAATTCCCTTTGTGAGAAATCCAGAAACTTGAAAGACTGCTGCAGCTTGGGTGAGTGCAAATCCAGTCACATTGAAACTTGTAGGAAAAACAGAGATGCCCCCTTGTCATAGCCCCCACCCTTGGCACAGCTATACAATCAGAAGTAAACTCCCAGATACCAGCTTCTCCCTGAGGAGTGAAGGAGTTGGACTGTACATCTCTTGTCCCAACTTTTCCAGCTCCTACCTGAGGGGCTGGCTTCTATCTCACTTGTCTTGGAGAGCTGACAAGACCTAGTATACTAGTGCTCTAGGGCCTACAGGGAACAAAGTGTGGCAGGCAATTACCACAACTCCTCCCCCTGGCTTGGTGCAAAGTGAATGGGTGATAAACCCCAGCTCCCAGGTTCTCCCTGGGGAGAGAAAGAGTTGGACTATGTGTCCAACGTTTCAAAGGGATGTTCAAAGGACTGACATCTGTATTGCCTGTCTTGTTGCACTAACCAGACCTGGCATACTCTAGCTGCCTAAGGGAGCTTTGTGGTTTGATCTAGCACTCAACTACTTGCCACAGTCTCTCCCCCTGGTTTAGTGCAGAGAAAACAGGTGAAAAATCTCAGATCCCAGCTTCTTCCTGGGGAGGGAAAGAGTTGAAATACTATCTAAAGATCCAACTTTTCTGGAGGCCACCTGAGGAACTGTCTTTAATCTCACTTGTTTTGGAATACCGACAGGACCTAGCATACCCTAGACACCTAGGAGCCACTAAGAACAAAGAAAGCAGGTTGAACTAACACAAAAGCTTAAGAGGCTCCAGAATCTTTGGCCAGGCTGATTGGTCAGGGTATTCTTTTGTATGAGGTCAGTCTATGAATCTTGGGAGAGGTGGCTGTTTTGTCTAATGAACAGACACCAGCACAAAAAGTTGAGGAAAATGAAGAAATAGAGAAATATATTTCAAACAAAGGAACAAGATAAATCTCCAGAAACTAACTTTAACCAAATGGAGATATATGATTTATTTGACAGAGAATTCAAAATAACCTTCATAAAGGTGCTCACTAAGGCCAAGAGAACAATGCATGAACAAGGTGAGAATTTTCAACAAAGAGAATATATAACAAAGTACCAAACAGAAATCATGACACCGAAGAATACAATAACTGCACTGAAAAACTCACTAGGGGAGTTCAACAATAGACTAGATCAAGCAGAAAAAAGAATCAGCAAACTCAAAGATAGAGTCGGTGAAAATTATTCAGTCAGATGAGCAAAAAGAAACAAGAGTGAAGAAAGCTTAAGGGATTTATGGGACCATCAAGCAGACCAATGTACACATTATAGGAGTCCCTGAAAGAGAAGAGAGAGAGAAAGGATCAGAAAGCTTATTCAAAGAAATAATGGATAAAAATTTCTCCAAGCTGGGAAAGAAAATGAAGATCCATATCCAAGAAGCCCAAAGAATCCCAAATAAGATGAGAAATCCACACAAGATACATTATAATCAAATGACCAAAAGTCAAAGACAAAGAGAAGTTTGAAAGCAGCAAGAAAAAAGCAACTTGTCACATACAAGGGAACCCATGTAAGACAATCAACAGATTTTTCAGGAGAAGCATGGCAGCTCAGAAGAGAGTGAGATGATATATTCAAAGTGCTGAAAGAAAAAAAAAACTGTCAACCAAGAATACTATACCTGGCAAAACTATCCTTCAAAAATTAAGGAGAGAGAAAGACTTTCCTAGACAAAGAAAAGCTGAGGAAGTCCATCATCACTAGATCTGCCTTACAGGAAATGTTAAAGGAAGTTCCTCAACTTGAAACAAAACGATGCTAAACAGCAGCACAATAGCATCAGAGAGTATAAAAATCATTAATAAAGGTAAATATATAGACAAATACAGAATATTGTATTACTGTAACAGTGGTGGGTATATTGCTTTTAATTTTAGTGTAAAAGTTTTAAAAAGTGTTAAAAATGACTATAAAAATGTGTTAATGGAGGGGCCGGCCCGGTGGCGCAAGCGGTTGGGTGCGCGCGCTCCGCTGCGGCGGCCCGGGGTTCGCTGGTTCGGATCCTGGGCGCGCACCGACGCACTGCTTGGTAAGCCATGCTGTGGCGGCGTCCCATATAAAGTGGAGGAAGATGGGCACCGATGTTAGCCCAGGGCCGTCTTCCTCAGCAAAAAAAAAGAGGAGGATTGGCGGATGTTAGCTCAGGGCCGATCTCCTCACAAAAAAAAAAAAAAAAAAAAAGTAAAAAAAAAAAAAAATGTGTTAATGGATACACAATATAAATAGATGGAAAATGTGACATAAATAATATAAAATGTAGGAAGCAAGGAAGTAAAAGTGTACAGTTTTTGTATGTAATTGAAGTTTTTTTTTTTTTTTGGCTGAGGAAGATTTGCCCTGAGCTAACATCTGTTGCCAAGCTTCCTCTTTTTTGGTTGAGGAAGATTAGCCCTGAGCTGATATCTGTGCCAGTCTTCCTCCATCTTGTATGTGGTCACCGCCATGGCATGGCTGACGAGTGGTATACGTCCGTGCCTGGGATCTGAACCAACAACCCCAGGCCGCCAAAGTGGAGTGCACTGAACTCAACCACTGTGCCACAGAGTGGTCCCTGAAGTTAAGTTTTTATCAGCTTAGAATAAACTGTTATAATTAGGAGATACTTTATGTAAGCCTTATCACAACCACAAAGAAATACCTATAGAAGTTACACAAAAGAAAAAGAGAAAGGAATCAAAGCATATCAATGGCAGGAAAAAAAAAAAAAGGAAAAGAGCAGGAGAGGAAAAGTGGGGCAAAAAAACTACAAAACAAACAGAAAATAACAAAATGGAAATAGTAAATCCTTCCCTATAAGTAATTATTTTAAATGTAGATGGATTAAACTCCCCAGTTAAAAGACATAGAGCAGCCAAATAGATAAAAAACAAGATCAAACTATATGCTGTCTATAAGAGACTCAATTTAGATTTAAGGACATACATGGGCTGAAAATAAAGGGATAGAAAAAGATATTCTATGCAAATGGTAGCCAAAAGAGGTATGGATATACTATATCAGACAAACAGACTTCAAATGAAAAAACTGTTAAAAGAGACAAAGAACATTATATAATAATAAAAGGATCAATCTACCAGGAAGATGTAATAATTACAAATATATATGCACTCAACATCAGAGCACCTAAATATATAAAGCAAACATTGACAGAACTGACAGAAATAGACAGCAATACAATAATAGTAGGGGACCTCAATACCCCAGTTTCAATAATGGATAGAAAAAACAGACAGAAAATCTACAAAGAAACAGCTAACTTGAACAACACTGTGGACCAAACAGACCTAACAGACATATACAGAACAATCAACACAACAGCAGAATACACATTTTTCTCAAGTGCACATGGAACATCCTCTAGGATAGATCACATATTATGCCAAAAATAGGTCTTAACAAATTTAAGAAAATTGAAATCATACCAACTATCTTTTGCAGCCACAACAGAATGAAACTAGAAATAAACAGCAGAAGGACAACTAGAAAATTTACAAATACATGGAAATTAAACAATAAATTTTGACTAACCAATAAGTCAAAGCAGAAATCAAAATGTAAGTTAGAACATATCTCTAAACAAATGAAAATAAAAATGCAACATACCATAACTTAGGGGATGCAGTTAACAACAGTTCTAAGAGGGAAGTTTATTGTGATACACACTTACATTTAAAAGAAAGAAAGATCTCAAATGCCATATACACATGATGAAATATTATTCAGCCTTAAAAAAAGATATCTTGCCATATGCGACAACATGGATGAACCAGAGGATATTATGCTAAGTGAATTAAGCCAGTCACAGGACAAATACTGCATGATTCCACTTACATGAGGTATGTAAGGTAGTCAAACTCAGGGTAGCAAAGAATATAATGGTGGTTGCCAGGGGCCGGGGAGAGAGAGAAAGGAGAAAGGTGCTAATCAATGGGTACAAAATTTCAGTTATACAAGGTGAATAAGTTCTAGCGATCTGCTGTACAATGTTATATCTATAGATAATGATTCTGTATTGTACACTTAAAAATCTGTTAAGAGGTTAGATCTCATGTTAAGTGTTCTTACTACAATGAAAAAAAAACTAAAATCTGAAAAATATCTGTACCTGAGCTAGTAGTACTGTGCCAATGTCCGTAGCCTGGGTTTGCCAAAGTACCACAGCTATGTAGCATACAGTATTATCACTAGGGGAAGCTGGAAGGAAGGGGACACAGAATCTCTACTGTTTTTGCAATTTGTTGTGAATCTTTAGATATTCCAAAGTGAAGTTATAATTTTTTTAAAAAGACAGAAAGAAAGGACATGCCACAGTGGCAGGAATGCATGAGAAATTCTAAGTCAAAGCAACAGGAACTCACACTGAATGACTCTCTGGGCATCACGTGCTCACGGGAACTGATCAAGTACCAGATCTAACTATCAGTTTACAGGAAAATTAGTGACCCATAAACACGGTAAACACAACAGGGATGCCATTAGGAAACTTGACTATGAGAAACTATAGGAAAACTACCTGGTTTCTTTCGTAAATAAATTGCAAAAAGGGGGAGTGGGGCTGAACAACAATAATAAATTAAAAGATACTTAAGAGAATATCAAACAAAAACTATCTATGTTCTTATTTGGATTCTCACTTTACTTGACAAATAAACTGTTGGATCTTGGCCTCAGAGTTGGGAGCTGCGGGTTTTCACAAGCCCGTGTGAATCAGCGAGGTGGAGCTGAGCATCTTGCACAGTCAGGAACCACAAAAAGCCCTCTGGTCAGCAACAGGAACAGGAAATGCCACTCTAAACGTGGGAAATGGTGAGGGAGCTGGGTAATTGGGGGGGTAGGGTGGGGATGTGTTAAAAACAAAGTAGATCAAAAATACTCTGAAAGAATATCAGAAGATGAGTGTGGGATAATCATTTAAAAGGAGAATAGAAATATTGATCAACTTTAGACTGTCTGCATATTAAAACTTACAGGCAACTACTGAGAGAATGAAAGATTAATGAATAATTTCCAAAGAGGAGGAAGCTTTCTAGTAGAGGAAAGTAAATGGAACATAGAAAATTCCAAGAGTCTAATAACAGGCAGGAAAAAAGGAAGCAAAGAAAAATCATGGTTAATAGAAAACTTTAAAAAAAAGATATAAGTAAATGTTTTAAAAGCACAGACGCAGATAGAAATACAAAAAAGAAACCGAAATCCTGCTGTAAGTTTTTATAGTATGTATAAAACGTAAGTAAGTATGTGGAATATTTGAGAGAAAAGGGATAGACTAAGGTATACCAGGCAAATACTAAATAAAAGGAAACTGATTGGTTGATGACATCAGAACTAATAGAATTTAATAAATTATAATTTTGATAAAATATATATTTCACCAAGAAAATAGCAATCATATCCTGCATTCCTTGCAACCTTGTCTCCTATACAAATCGAAAATCGTCAAAATAACAAGGAGAAATCAGCAAATCTACAATCATAGAGGTAGATTTTAACATATAACCAGAGCCAAAATCAGTAAGGGTGTAGATTTGAACAGCCTAATTAACAAATTTAATCCAATGGATTATTCCAAAGACACGGCTGTACTCCCAAAATAAAGATAACACTTTTTTCAAGCAGAGTTGGAATAATGACAAAAATTGACCCTGTATAAGACTCCAAAATGATGTCACAAAATTCTAAAAAACTAGAAATCAATAATGAAAATATATTCTCTCAAATTCATATATTTGGAAACTAAAGCAAATCAAAATAACTCAGAGTTAAGGGAAAAATATAATGGAAATTTCATAATATTTAGATTCTACTAATTGATCACAAAGGAAGATAAAACTATGTCAGTGTACATGGTTATTTTAAAAACCCAAACCCACTGCTCTCCTGAGTTTTAGTTTATTCTGCATCTCAATGCCTCTTCGCAAGGCCTGACACTTCCTCTAGGCTGTTCTATCCTCCAGCTTCTCTGACCCTCGTGGAACATCTGGAAATTGTTGCCTTTACAGCTCTTGTCATCATTTGTCCTGCTCAGCAGAGGTTCACCCTGTGTGTGCCCAGGTTAGTGTTCAACAACCAAATCCAGGACCCTACGAATCTCTGGAGCTCTTTCTCTGTGGCCCACCACCCACCCGCTCTGGTCCCCTGTCCCACAAATTCCAGCTGCCTGAGCCTTGCCTGACTCCAGCCTCTGCTGCCCTGACTCAGCCAATTCATTGTGGGATCTCTGCCTGCACACTGGTCAGGAAAGTGCCTCCCGGCAGAAAGCCAGGGCAGCAGTTCTCAGGGATCGCAGTCCTGCACTGCTCTTGTGCAATGTCTGAAAATAGTCCCATATATTTTTGTCTGGGTTTTACTTACGTACAGCAGGAAGGCAAGTCCAGTGCCAGTTACTCCCTCGTAGCTGGAAGCAGCAGTGTGAACCATATAATTTTAGCATTTTCCCCTCATTCACTATTTGGATGTAAAAAGGCCCCTCACGTGAGCTTTTCCTTTTTCCTTCTTTCTTGTTTTTTTCCTCCGTAGTTTCAAGACACCAAACAAACTGAAAGTAGAAGGAGATAATGCCATTTAATTCATTTAAGATGAGCACAGAATGTTAACGTCTACACAACCCCAAGGACCTAATTCCATCACCACCAACAAAGCAAATGGAAATTCTGGGAGGCCATGGCAGTAGTCAAGTGGCCCTGAAACTCTTTTACCCCTCTTCTTACTATGTGATTTCCTCTCCAAGTATAAGTGGTAGCAAGTGATAATCTTCACCTGCAAATGATTGCTTTCTGCATGAGATTGTGCTCACAATTGTCTTTTAGTTTTCATCTAGATAGCAACAAAAAAGACATACATGGACACAGAACTAATTGAACCAAGTTGAACTATGATTTTCATAGTTGAGTTCCTACAGTTCCATGGTCCTTTTGTTATTACTGTTCAACTCTCCCATTTGCAACAGGTACAATTAGGCTTTCTTCATGCTGGAACAGGGATCTATTGATGGGATAGAGGTGGGCTGGCGCCCTTGTCATGGGCCCCTTGGTGCTACGCTACTGTCTTGAGTGCTCACACACATGCAGATTTCTCAGTGGGTGCTCCATAACTCCTCCCACTCACCTACCTTGACCAGCTATGCTAACTCTCATTGCCCCTGAAGGATCAAACGCTTCACAGTTAGGAACACCCCCTTGAAGCTCCTTTCTATCACCTCTGATTTCCATTGAATAAAAGGTGGCAATATAGTGGGATTTTTTCTTTGCTTCTGCCTAACATATTACGCAGAAGGCCTGTTAGCAAATATGCTGATGGCTAGCATTCTGGGTAGGTCAGAACTTCCCTTTGCTGATTTACTACATAGCCAATTGTGATATTGTGATTTATAAGAAATATGTATTTGGTTATTCAGATGACCAAATGTATTTCTCATATATATTTGGTCTTTGTCCACAGTTCCTGACTCAACACTCCCAAAACCCTTGGAATTTCCTAGGTGTTGACAGTGACAAAGGTATCTCTTGTTACTTTAACGAGGTGACTTTTGGACCCCATCTAAGAATGGGGGCTGGTTGCCAGGCGAACCAATCACGTGATTAGAGGGTTGGAACTTTCAATCTCACACCCCTAACCTCCAGGGAGGGGAGAGGGCCTGGAGGTTGAATCAATCTCCAATGGCCAATGATTTAATCAATCATGACTACCTAGTGAAGCCTCCATAAAAACCCAAGAGGACTGGATTTGAGAGCTTCTAGGTTGGCGAACATGTAGAGATCTCGGGGAGAGTGGCTCGCCTAAGAGGGCATGGAAGATTTCCCCATACCTTGCCCTATGCATCTCTTCCATCTGGCTGTTCTTGAGTTATACCCTTTTATAATAAATGGGTAATCTAGTTAGTAAAATGTTTCTTTGAGTTCTGTGAGCTGCTCTCACAAATTAATTGAACCTGAGTAAGAGGTCATGGGAACCTCTGATTTATAGCCAGTCGGTCAGAAGTACACATAACAATCTGGACTTGCAATTGGCATCTTGAGTTGCCAGGGGTTGTTGGAACTTCCAATTTGTAGCCAGTTGGTCAGAAGCACAGGTAACAACCTGGACTTGCAACTGGCATCTGAAGTTGGAAGGGAGGAGCCGTCTTGTAGGACTGAACCCTTAACCTGTGGAACCTGATGTTATCTCTGGGTAGATAGTGTCAAAATTGAGTTAATTGTAGAACACCCAGCTGGTGTCTGGAGCATTGCTTGTTGGAGGTGTAGGGAAACCACCCTCCCACTCCCACCCTACAGTGAAATTGAGTCCAAGAACACTAACACCAATGTTTCAGTTAGATGAGAAAATGGCATGTGCTGATGAAGGAGTCCTTAGTCCTCTGGCTAAATTCTAAACATAACATTCTCATCCCTTAGCTTCATGAAAACCACTTAAAGTAGGCAACAAGCATAAGCACAATTGTTCCAATGAAAGAGTAAACAGAAAGAGAGAAGCTAAATGCTTGAGACATTTTTGGGTAAGTTTGTGATAGCTTATATCACACGTTAAGCCCCAACTTGATAATAGTGAAACCATTCTGTTTTGCTTGCGTGTATCATCTTTCATTTTATTTGAGTGGGGTAGGTAGCATTTTCGAGGTTTTAGATCGAAGATGATGGAAACATTAACAGTTGCTATTTGTTGAATTTCTTTAAATGATCTCAAACCATTTTCTTGCATTCGACTAAAAGATTGAACTTAAACATACTATCCTCTATGCTTCGTTATTTTCCATTTTTATGGCAGATCAAAATATTATGTAGCCTGTATTTTTTCACTCTTCATGGCAGAATGTGGAAGAAAAGTTTATGCAGATAGAGCATTTCAAAGTATAATAGCTACCAAGATAGGAAAGACAATTTACTTATTTACTTATGAAAATGGCAAGTAGAATGTTCTAAATTGTACAGTTTTTTTCTCATGAGATTCCCAAAGAAACTCCACAATAACATTTGAAAATGTGTCCATAAGAAGAAAGTTTATGAAACACGTTTAAATATTTATGGAATGTTAAAAATGAGGCATTAATTGGCAAACAACTTAATTAAAATGCTTTCTCAAGTAATTAGCAACAAATACTTCCTTATCTGTTTTGTATGCCATTTGTCTTGTTGTGTTTGTTAAACCTGCCTGTCAGTCAAACTTTGCTTCAGGTAATTTTTTGCCCTGTGGGGAAAATCTTCAAAAATTACATCTGAATTTAAAATATTTTGATTATCATTTTTATCTAACAAATTCTCTTTTTCACTTCATCTTCTATATGTCCCAGTAAACCACCATCCTGGGAATTTAGGGCCTGAAGATGAAATTCTGCATCAAGGCATTACTGAGTTTCCAAAAACACTCTCCAGAGAACAAACTGAATCAATCTAGAATCAACAAACAGTGCAGTTAATTAATGAGAACACCATAAGGGAGCTTTTTTAAACAATGTTGACGGCTGCTGCCTCAGGACCAATAGCACCAGAAGTTATTGCTGGTTTGAAAGAAGTGACTCTTAGGGTTCCCCCAAGCCGCCTTTTGCTTACATTAGCTATTTACCACAACTTTTCCTTTTATTTGCACCCTAGGGGAAGTACACTTATTTCCTAAATTACTTTTTAAGTGATGCTTATTCCTGCCAGTAGCCTGAGGTACAAAGTGAAGGTACCACAGAGTAAAACAAACAGAAACCAAGTCTGAAAGAGCACTGAACAAATCTGCAGAAACATCCTCATACTGTAGGGTTGTTTTCCAAACCACAGGTCCTGAAAGGGCACATAAAGTGTGGGGGCTTCTTCCTCAGGCCTGGTCTAATGGGGGCAGGGGAGTGGGTGAGGGGGGATGAAGAGGGGAGCCCAAGGCTGGGTGTGAGCTTCAGAGGCAGGTGGTAGTGTTGAGTGTCAACAGTTAGGAAGGTGTAAATACTTATTCTGGGCAACAAGCCTTATTAAAACTAAGGACACTAAGAGATACTTAAACCTTGTAATAAAGTCTTGCTACATCTTGGTGTGTAAAGGCCTTGATCCACAAAAGCTTTCTGTCCTCAGAATGTACGTTCCTCAAAGTCAGGCACTTGTCTTTCGTTCACTGACCATCTCTAGTTCCTAAAACAGTGCCTGGCACATAACAGCACTCAAAAAATGGTTGTGGAATGAATGATTAAATGATTAATAATTGAAGTGATGGAAGTTGGTAAAAGAAAATCGTAACTCTGCCATAATTCTCCCAGCAAATGAGAAGCACCTAAAGAAATCCTTAGTTTTTAGAATTAGCCATCAATGTCTAAAGCATGGTACAAGAATTAAGACCGATAGAGTTCAGTCATTCAATAAATATTGACGTAAAACCTACTGGATGTCGTAAAACCTACTGGATGTCACGTATTGTGCTAGACTTGCAGGTCAACAGTGATTAAAACACAGAATTGGTTCCTGCACTGAATTTGTAGTCTGATGGGGAAATCAGATATTAATCTAATAATTACACTAATATATAATTAAGAAAATGTGATAAGTGCCTTGAAAACAATACTGGGTTCTAGGAAAGAATATAAAAAGGTTCAGAAGATTGGAGTGGTCATATAAGACCATTTTCTTATATGATGGAAATATCTCCAGTGCAGAAGGGATAATTTAAGAAAGATATGGGGTTAGGGGTTCACAAAACTAGAATATTCAGCTCTGCATCTTTTCTTGTGAATTACAATCTTATCCAAACTTCTGAAATACAAAGTTATTCAAGATGTCAACTGTTTCAAAGTATGCTATGCAGTTCCAAAACTTTCAAAACTCGTATACCCACATAAGACTATTTTAGTAGAATAAGGAGGCATTAAATTCAGTAAGTCTTAATTCCTTTTCCTATAATTAGTATTTTTAAATATCTTAGCAAAAGAGAAGATTAATCCTTTAATTAGTGAATAACAAAATATAGTTTCTAAACTTTTTTGATTTAAAAGTTTTAGGTTTTATATTAAGTGCAATAATATAATAGATGAAATAGTTATTTATTAACTGCTTTCTCTGCACTAGGAACAATGCTAGATTCTTTTAATCATTTTTAATATTCAATTATATTTTAGTAGTTTTATTAGACTAAAAAATTTGGGTTTCCTTTCCAGGCAAGACCCCTGTATTCATACTGTTAATTTTATTTTATTTTTTATATAAGAATGGATAAGATAAAATATTACAAATCATTCTGGTGAATATTTTGTAAAATTAAAAAGAAATTTTAGATACAGACACATGGACAATGACTCAACCCTCGGTTATACATATCATTTTGTACCCAATGCATAAACAATGCTGGGCAAATAAAGGTGCTCCATTGTTGAAACAGGTGAATGAATAAGTCAGATATTTGGAGATACCTTGATATTTTGGGGGGTGTGTATATATATGTGCTAGAGAGAGAGAGAGAGACTGTTAGTATCCTAATGTTTGTGCTTAATTCTTCCCAATTCCTTTATTATACAGATTATTTGCCACCTAATAAAACTGAATTTCATCACTGATAAAAGCTACCAGAGTTGGTTACAAACTATACAGATCTTCCTAGACTTAGGATAAGTTTTTGTCCAGACAAACTCATTATAAGTAGAAAATATTGTAAGTTGAAAATGCATTTAACACACCTCACCTACTGAACATCATAGCCTAGCCTACTCTACCTTAAACGTGCTCAGAACACTTATATTAGCCTACTGTTGGAAAAAACCATCACACACAAAGCCCATTTTATGATAAAGTGCTGAGAATCTCATGCAATTTATTGAATACTGTACTGAAAATGTAAAACAGAATGGTTGTATGGGTACAGAATGGTTGTAAGTCTCCCGGTTGTTTACCTTTGTGATGGCGTGGCTAACTGGGAGCTGTGGCTCGCTGCCACTGACCAGCATCATGAGAATATTGTACACGTATCACTAGCCCAGGAAAAGATCAAAATTCAAAGTACAGTTTCCAAGGAATGCATATTGCTTTTGCACAGTCATAAAGTCGAAAAATTGTAAATCAAACCATTATAAGTCGGGGACGTCTGTATTTCAAAAATTGATGGTGCCATGAGAGTCAGACAAAACAAAAAGACAAAACAAGAACAGTTTGGATTTTTAGGCATACTCCACGGTGGACACACTCAAATGTTAGAGAATCTGTATGATAGGATGTCAAATTTCTAGCAGTACAGTGGTAGGGGGTGGGGGAGGCAAGTCTACATAGATTGCTCTGTTTCACTCCACCTGTTAAAGCCTGTATCCAGAAATACTGACGTGCTTTTGTCTTGGTGAATGTGGTACTGCTCTTCACCTTGGTATTCATATATCCTCCTGATCTCTTTCACAAGTTTGGGAATTCCAGATGGTGAGGCAAGTTACCTAAACTAATGTGATATTCAGGTCACACTTGAATCAAAGCGGGAAAAAAAGCTGTAAGAGCTGGAAAGTCACAGATCTCACTTACTAAAATAAGTGTTTTTAGAAATAAAAATTTACCTACTTGGCCTCCAAGGAATCTAATGTGTACCATTCAATGATCAAAAAACTGAAGACCATAGAGAAATAATACATTTGCCACAGAAAAGGAGACCTGGAGAAGAAAAGTGAAAATCCAGGTGTTTGAAATATAATTTTTAAGGTGACAATATTTAGGAAAAGCACTAAATAAAGTACTGGCTGAAACAAGCATTAAGAGACAAAAGATGACAAAATTGCATCAAGTGAAGACTGTAGAAGAATAGAAAGAATATCAAATGTGTTAAGAAAAATAAGAGAGGAAAGAATTAGGAAATTATTTTTGGACTCTTTCTTTCCATTTATATAAACCAGAGATTCTCTGGTGAAGGGGAAGATTAACGTAATACTAGGAAGCAATAAAAATGGACAGAAAGCAAGTATGCTTCAACAACAACAATAAAAAGTCATATTTCTGTAAAATTAGCAATGACTAAACACTGTCCTCTTCTGTAGTAACAAACCACAAATCAAGGAACTGAATTAGGTAGCAGCAGACTTGCAAAGAAACCAGAGAAGTAGCATTCAGCCGTAGCATATCTTGGCACATAATATGCAGTCTAAAAATAATGAAGCAATGTCAGACACCAGAGGAATCTATTAAAAGGAAAAAAATAGAAGTATTAAATGCAATAATCATAATCTCTATGAAAAGCAGATAATTTTTGGTAGTCTGTGTAAATATTAGTGGGAACTAAGTTTCCTTAATCTTAAAGTAGAAGTTCCCTAGGAAGTTTCACATGGCAAGGAGAATATCCAATGTAACTGCAATTCTGAAAAATCAATCCAGTTCTATATCGTTCTGCAGGTTCATTCTTGATTATGAGTACTACATTTAAGAGCCTAGGGCTCTGGGACAAATCTGGGCTATTCTCCTGTTATAGGCTGGGTTTTATCTGATCTAAACCCATAAGATTCCCTTTAGCTTCACAGCAAGATGTGATTGATGTTGTGGATTTGGACCAAATTAGATTCCCAGATAGCTTCTTTCTTTGTGGATGACTTGCTCATTTCTAGAATTCTATTGTTGGGACTTGGCCAGAATATAGCCAAACTCCATGGTGGCAAGGACATCTGGGCATTTACCTCAATGTGTTCAACACATTGTCAGATCGAGAGATATATATGCATCACAGAATGGAAAGTTTTGGTTTCACAGAGCATTGGAAATACCTCCTAAGAAGAGAAGTGTCTGTTTGGATTAGATGGTTTCCAGTTAAACAGATGGGGTACCAGCCTCCTGGGTTTAAAACTGGCAGAACCTTTTAGGGCATTCAATAAAAGAATCAACAGTGTTTAAAGAAGAAGCAGAAACACTAGGGTCAAAAACATGACATATTTTTGCATGCCAAATAATAAAGTTAACATATCTACAAGTTAAATGTGCCAATAAATTTGATTTTTTGACAAAGTAAAATTATATAAATTAAGGAAATTTTGACTTTTTTTAGGTTTCAACATTTTTGTCTTACAGTTACCCAGTTTAGCATAAAAAATTCAATTTCATAGAAAACTTTTAGTTTCCTACGGTTTAGAGTTAGAATTATCCATGGCAAATGTTGTTCTCTTCCTTCTACCATTCAACCAAGTCTCAAGCTATAAGTAAGGCTCAACCAAGAGTGACTTCAAACTAATTTAATGATCATATACTGGCTACTTAATATGCTCCAAGTACCATCTAGTTTCAAAAAGTGAATAACACTCAGTCCCTGAGTGTTTTAAGGATTTACTATCCAAGACATTAATTCTCCACATTTTTTCATGTTTCCACGATCATCATATGGGCAAGATATTCCAGAAGTGAGTTCTAGCCTAGAAGTATGACATTCTTAAGAGTCTGTGACACTATGGACCCTCATATCCTCCAGACTCTTATTTGAATATCATTGATCTAGGAGAAGGAAATCAACCTAGAATCCAATAAATATAACAAAGGCTTTCAGGTGCTATTTAGAAATCTGAATCTAATGCAGTTGAGGGAAGACAATGAGTTCAGTTTCCCTTGTGTTCTCTTAGATTCTTTTGGGATATCCACATAGACTATCCAGCATTCTATGTATCTGGAGTTCAGGAGAGAAATTTACATTAGAGATACAGATTGCAAGATGACCCACATATGGCTAGATGTTGAGTCGATGAATGCAGATAAACTTGTGCGTGTAAAGGACATACAGAGGAGACAAAAATGGCAAAGGAGTCCAAGAAGTAAATATGTTGTAAAAGTCAAAGGATAAAAGTATTTCGGCAAGAATTAAATGGTTTTAAATGCAGAAGAGATCAAATAATGCAAGACCTGACAAAAATGGATTGAGTGTGGAAATTTAGGTACAATTGGTGACTTTTGTCTGAGCAGAATTCCATAGTGAGGTGAGGAAGGACCGAGATTTTAGAGAGAAGTATAGAAAAAAGGTGAATGTGAGGAACTGAAGTTATGTGTAACTTAACTCATAGTTAAATGAAACTCATAGTTAAATGAAAAGACCAAAAAAAGTATAAATTGAGGACTAGAAGAGTGTTCAAGTTTAAGCAAGGAATTGGAAAAGGGAGTTATTTGTTGGTTTGCTTGCATTTGTTTGCTATTGTTATTTAATTAAAATTGACTTTAGCAGGATTATTAGAAAGAACTACTTAAGAATGAGAGGTTGAAAATGGAAAATAGAGAAATCCAAGAAAGAAGAAAACATACTTTACAGAACTCTCCTCCATGATAACAAAGGAAATTAAAGAAAAGAAGCAGAAATAAAGAAAAAGACTTTAAGCCAAAACTTTGGGAAAGCCCTAACTTCTGAAGACAAACTGAAGATATAGCACATTTTGGAACAAAAATGTTTAACAACTAAGTAGAAACTACTCAGCCAAGGAATTAAGATCTATCAAAAGCCTATAAAAGTCATTAACATTTTATATCCAACAACATTGTATTTTAATACATAAAACAAAAGGTGTTAAAAATATAAGGAAAATTTTCACCCCTGTCTTCATTGCAGCATTATTCATAATAGCCAAGACTTGGAAGCAACCTAAGTGCCCATCAAGTGACAAATGGATAAAGAAGATGTGGTATATATACACAATGGAATACTGCTCAGCCATAAGAAACGATGAAATCCAGCCATTTGTGACAACCTGGACGGACATTGAGGGTATTATGCAGAGTGAAATAAGTCAGAGGGAGAAAGTCAAATACCGTATGATCTCACTCATTAAGTAGTAGATAATAACAACAACAAACTAACACACAGGAACAGAGACTGGATTGGTGGTTACCAGAGGGGAAGAGGGGAGGGAGGAGGGCGAAAGGGATAATTAGGCACATGTGTGTGGTGATGGATTGTAATTAGTATTTGGGAGGTGAACATGAGAACATGACGTAATCCATGCAGAAATAGAAGTATAATGATGTACATTTGAAATTTATACAATGTTATAAACCAATGTTACCGCAACAAACAAAATTAAAAAAAAAAAAATAAGGAAAATTAAACAAAGCCATGGTGGTAGCGGAGCACTTTTAAAAACACTTTTAGAATTTTGTAGGTCAAAAAATCAATAAATAGATAAACATACAGATGATTTGAATAACAGGCTTGATTCTATGCACATGAAATATTACAAAATTTAATCATGTACAAAAAGTGAATCATCTTATCAGAAAAATGAGAAAGATTCCTGAAGAGGAAATTCATAGAAGAAGAAATATAAATGGGTAATATAAAGAAGAAATATGCTCAACCTTAATATTAATCAAAGATGTACAAAATAAAAACAGAGGTACCTTATCTTCCTTATTAGATCTAAAAAGATTGAAAAACAATAATGCCCAGTGACAGTGAAAATAGGAGAAACTATAAAGTAATCTGCATTATTGGAGTGAGTATAAATTGGCACAGTTTTCTGAAGATAATTTGGCAATAGAACTAAATTTTAAGTGTTCGCACATTTGAGTCAAGAGATTCCACGTGTAATAATTTCTTAAGAAAATAACAGTTTAAAGGTGTATGTACAAGGAGGTACAATGAGGTTAAAAGAGTCATAAATTGAACTCAATGAGAGAGTTTAAAAATAAAATGACAGCTTTGCAAACATTAAATAGAATAAATCGGCTATTTATGTACTGACATGGGAAAATGATAATTGTTAAGTAAGGAAAGCAGGTTGAGTGAAGAATAGTAAATAAATTATAATCCTTTATGTAAACTAAAAAATTACGTATGAATATGTGTAGCAGATAATTTTTTTTTATTGAAGGAATCTACTTTTATTTGAAGGGTTGCTTAAGTGTCTCTTAGGCAAATATGGAGCTTTTTGTAATTCCGTTAAGGTTATTATTTCCTGGTAGACAAAGATGGCTGTAATTTAGGTTATCAATTCCATAAGATTCAGATCTGCTCCTGAAATCTTAAGTTACCTAGACCTAATGAGATGGATCAGAGTTGCCCCACTAAGGCCTATTGCAGGGAAGCTTCCTGAAATAACATTACCTCAAGGAAATAGTGAATATAGGCTCATGAGCAGGGCTAAAACAAGAATCCTAGGATTTGTGGAGGAGGATTGTTCCAGTAGAGCTTTTAGCTGACCAAGGAAACGACGTGAGACCTCAGCACACAGTGTTTGTGTTCTGGAGACCATGGGACATAGACGGAAGAGGGATATAAAGCATTTATTCAAAAAGTACTTTTTGAGTGCTTCTTCCATAGCAGTTACTTTTCAAGGCGCCTTTAATACAACATTGAACCGAAAATACAAACATCCTTGCCTTTGTGAAGTTTGCAGTCTAGTGGAGAGAAACATTGAATAAACAAATAAACATATTATTATATTGGTGATCTTAAGGGCTACAAAGTGAAATGCCAGGAGTACAGGCGCAGGCTAGAAGCATTGCTCTTTTATGCAAAGTAGTCATTGAAGGCCTGCTAAGACGAATTTTGAGGAGGTACCCAAAACAAGTGAGGTAACAAGCCACATGGATCTCTGGGAAAGATGATTCCAGACTGAGAGAACAGCAGAGCCATATACCCAGAATGTGTTTCTTATACAAGAGTTATAAAGAGGCCAGTGAGGCTAGGATGAAATGAAGGCGGGGTGGGGGGTTGGGGGCAGGAGAGGGGTGGTAACAGGAGATGAGAGATAGGCCAGTCCATGTAGGGTCTCCTAGGTCATGTTTAGAGTTTTGGCTTTTAGTCTGCAAAAATCATTGGATTATTCTGTGTAAACGAGAACACTTGGCTGAGATCTGCACTGAGGAACTGGAGTGTTATTCAAAGGACAATAGTTGTCTGTATAGTGGCCTCTATCAGCCACACTCACAAGGTCGTGGAAGATGTTCTTCAAGAGACCACTACATAGAAACGGAAAACAATATCAATAGCTGACTTTTAAAATAGATTATTAATTTTTGATATGTGTGGAGATTAGCTTTTACTCTTCCATAGAGTTTTAATCTTTTGCAGTAATCATGTTATCAGACAAAATAATAAAGGTACAGTAACAAGCAAAATATAGTAAAAGAAAAATGCAACACAGAAAAGAAGCAATCTATGATCAAAGTCACAGAAAAACGTAAAGGAAATATAAATGAACCCAGAGGAAGGACTTGGTTTGAACAGGCAAAGAACATCTCCCTAAAAGACTGGAAGAAAAAATAGAAGTAGAAATAGATGTGTTTTTAGGTATATTGATTGGAGGTATGAGGAATTTCCATTAAGATACTCTTAATCTCCTCTATAACATATAAAAGAGGTTAATTTGCTTAAAGAAAGATTCTAGATGTTGGAATTGGGGACTTGAAGAGGTTGGCAAGCATTTGAAATAGCTGTAATGGGAAATGGTGCTGAGAAGGCAGCTGAAATTGAGAAGCATAAAAATATAATGTCACCATTGCTCACATTTATGTGATTTCCCCCAGCAGCCCCCCAGCATCTCAGATATAGAAGTAGAGAAGGCAGATGTTTGGATTAAACCAAGGTTCTGAAATGCAGTATGACATGCATTTCACTGAGAGACTTTCACTCCTGGCCATGACTTTCACTTCTGGCTATGATATACTAACAGGGACTGGACTTGTCCTCATGCCTTAAACAACTACACAAGTAGACAAAATACATGAAACAACAATTTTCAGACAATTGGTAACAGACAGCTCAAAACGGTGATCCCTGAGAAAAGAAAACAAATGAGGTGAGACCTATGGTTTTCCAAGCTAAATGCCCACAGAAACCTTCTAGGCCTCAGTGCAAAGGGAAACCCAGTCAAAGCCCCAAGGTTTGGCTGAGTAGAGGAGACAGAGTTGGAAGTTCAGGAAAGCCAAGTTGGCTAGAATTTGTTGAGAGGGAGGAACTCAGAGAAAGGAACTATATTGAGATTACTCCAGAGATCTGCAGAGGGTTTCTCTTCAGTGTTTGACTAAGGACTGATCTGCACATACATGGGAGGAACGTACCAGAGGCTGTGGAAAAAAGTATAAAGAAGGAAAGGAATAAGTGCTACAGTATCTGGAGTTAACATGGGGTTGGGAAGAATCTGGGTTCCAATCAGCCAGAGTGGAAGGGCTTCCAAATACAAGAAGAATCAAGTAGTGTCTAAAAGGATATTGTCCCAGTTGTGGGGCTCTGAATATGCCCCACAAAAGCTTAAAAACAAACCTTGAAGGAAACAAACTGATTCCAAGTAATTTAACTGTATTCCAGAACA
This sequence comes from Diceros bicornis minor, assembly GCF_020826845.1. Classification (NCBI taxonomy): domain Eukaryota; kingdom Metazoa; phylum Chordata; class Mammalia; order Perissodactyla; family Rhinocerotidae; genus Diceros; species Diceros bicornis. Next base: position 17,556,450 of record NC_080772.1, on the reverse strand, counting down.
GGCAATATTTAAAAAAATATAAACTATAAAATTCACAACACCTAGTATCTAATAAAAGAAGCCCTACTCATTCAAAGAAGCAGGAAAATAGAACTCAAAGCCAGGAGATAAATCAATCAATATAAACAGACACAGAAATGGCAGGTTGAGAGAATTAGCAGCCACTATTTAATACTCTTAAATAGTGTTAAATCCACTATCTCAGGTATACTCTATATATTTAAAAAAACAGGAAATCATGAATGTGATAAGAAGAGTAATGGGATATACAAAAGAGACTTCTTCAAAAGAATGAAAAATAAAATAATATGAAATTAAAAATTCACTGACTAAGATTAAGAGCAGATTGGACACTGCAGAGGAAATGATTAGTGAATTAGAAGACACAGCAATAGAAACTATACAAAATGAGACTCAGAAAAATATGACTAAAAAAATCAACAGAAAAATATGAACATCAGAAAAATGCCAAGTGATTAATATACATGTAATTTAAATCCCAAAAGGAGAAGAGAAGGGAGACATTAAAAAAAAAGCAAAGAAATAATGGTAGATAACTTTCAAAATTGGATGAAAATTAGAAACTCACTGACCCAGGAAACTCAACAAAGTCTAAGCAAAATAAAGATAAGGAAAACTACACTAAAATACATCATAATCACATTGTAGAGAATCAGCAATAAAGAGAGAATCTTAAAAGCACACAAGGAGGGGCCGGCCCGGTGGTGTAGTGGTGAAATTCGTGTGTTCCACTTTGGCGGCCTGGGGTTCTCAGGTTCGGATCCCAAGTGTGGACATATACACCACTCATCAAACCATGTTGTGGTGGCGTCCCACATACAAAATAGAGGAAGACTGGCACAGATGTTAGCTCAGTAACAATCTTCCTCAAGCAAAAAGAGGAAGATTGGCAACAGATGTTAGCTCAGGGCCAATCTTCCTCACCAATAAAGAAAAAAAAAAAGCACCCAGAGGAAAAAAAGACATGTTATTTACAAAGGAACAAAAGAATGAGAGCAGAATTTACATCAGAAACCATGCAGGTCTGAAGACAATGGATCAACATCTTTAAAGTATAAAGGACCAAAACCTGTCAACCTAGAACTCTGTACCCATTAAAAATGGGTTCATTTTTCAAAAGAGTTCATCTTTCAAAAATGAAGGCAAGACTTCTGCCTTCTACTTTGGATGTAGAAAGCTGAAAAATGTCATTCCAGTCCTTACTACAAGAAAAAGGCTTTCTTCGAATATATTAGAGAGCTGAGGTCACAGGACAATGAACTAGCCTGAAGTCTAAGGAAAAAGGTGCCCCCAAAAGAAGTTGGGATAAAAGATCTGCTTACCTACAGGAAACACTGGGGACCATACATGCTGGAAAGAAGAATTCAGGTAAAATTTTTAACAAATTGCTAAGTGCCAAGTGTGGGTGAGCATGAAAGAATGGAACCCAAGGGAGCCACACACACAGGGAAAAGATAAACTCATTGGCAGGCTCTTCCCCACGGGCCTCACCAGGTACTTGAAAGACTGGGAACAGAGAAAGAAACCAGAGAAACCCTCTCATGTGGAAGTCTAGAGGAGGGGAACAGAAGCCGCTGTGGAAAAGTCTCAAAGCTGCCCTGACTTTTCCATCCCTTCTCCCCTACAGCAAAAATAAATAAATAAATAAATAAATAAACCTTAAGCCACTGAGAGAAGAACATGTGTCACTATTAGGACACATATGAAGACCCATGAAAGCTGGAAAAAGAGAACAGAAAATAAAACCCCTCTACTTCTGGGGAAAAGCAGGCAAATATCCTGGGTCCAAATCATTAGAGAACCCTCACTGGGGGAGGAGGATCCTGAGAAGTCCCCCACCCTGAGACCCAGGCACACCTGCCCATGGTAGGTATCTGCCTAAGACAGAAGCTCGGCCAGGACTATAGAGAATGCTCCCTGTCCACCAACACCTGGCTAGCCAAGAAAGTGAATGTACCAGAAAGGTCTAGTGAGGGGGTCCTGGCATTCAGTGGGTTCACCAGTCTGAAGGTCCTTCCTTGGCTAGAGTAGTTTCAGTAGAGGGGTGGAGGCAAAAAAAAATACAACATATTCCAGTGAATGATAGAAGTCACTAGAAAGTGGGAAGTAAAATAATGAGTCCGGACTGCTCTTTGAGGAGGCTTAGTAAAGAAAGAAGCCAGATAGGGCAAGAGAGAATAATATGTCAGGGAGAGTGGTTCACAGACTCAAGCCAGTATGTCAGTTCAACAGGAAGTCATTACAAATGTTCTTTTGAATCCTCTTGTTCTGTCCGGGAAAATTACAGTGCTATTTTTCGTTTGCAAAGGTCTCAATAACATTCCCCATCCCCCAACGGGATTGGGCCCTCTTAATTAATTGCCATGTGTGTAAGTGATGCATTGTGATTTTAAAAAGTGCAAATCGTGTCACTAAAAATAATCACAAAGAAAGTAATATTTTTAAATATTTGGCATGACATATCTCCACCCTATTACAAGAAAACTTCAATCCAGATGTTAATCTTCATGGTTTGTCTTACGAAAGACTGTGACAAAAGCAAAATTTGTCACCAGTGACCTCCTTTTTCATGATCCTCACACTGCCTCCTCATTTCTCACCCACTGAGATGCCCAGTGCCATCACATGGCCCCTGGCTACCCAGGTTCCTTTACTGTAGCTCTGCACAGGCCTAGTCCTCCTAAGTGTAAGTGTAACTCTGAATCAGGGTCCTATCTTTCCATATTCCCTCCTATCAAAGAGGCCTCAGTGGACTCAGAAGAGGCTTATCCTCAAACTATATTAATAACACAGGAAGGAGAATTGATTATTCATATAAACATATTAATGACCAATAAAAGTGGAAAGTTTTGCCCACCCCTAAGCACATATAATTTATTAGAGATTATTCTCTTAGATGCATGGAATTAACTTTTAGTGGTAGAATGTTATACCTCAATGGAGACTCAAACTAGCAAGGTAAAGAGCTAAAAAAATGACATTTTTCTCTTCTTAAGATTTTTAAGGATTTAAGGTTGTTAAAGCTTTTAAGCAGGTAAGGTTTTTAAGATTTTTAAGGATCTTGGGATTATGAGAGTATCTCAATGAAGTAAAATTCTTCGGTAAGGAAGGCAAAAGACAGAACAGCTTAGGAGATCTGAGTCGCTGAGCACGGCTTAGACCTTTGATCTACAGCAATGAAAGCTGATTGTGTGCGTGTGTGTGTGTGCGCACACACCCTTGCTTGTTGTTTTTTTTTTTACTAAGCAGATTGTTTCGTTGAGATCCTAGGAAAAGAAGAAAATTATGAGGAGTTTGTTTTTTGTTTTTTAAAACTCCCTTAATGTTTTCTCATTAAAGAACAACTTATACAATTTTGATCTGACATATTACCATGATGAGCACAAGTTGGAAATAATTCTCATTTTGGCTCAAAGTTAGGGAACATACTAACAATAAATATTTAACACTTGTGGAATTCTAAGATGCCTAAGAGGCATCTACAAGGAGTCCGCTAATTTTCATAAGCAGTTACTCCACGTTGTTTATGTGCAAAGTTCATACTACACACTTAAGGATCTTTTTTCTTCACTGTTTAATTGCCCACAGACAGGTATAGCTGTAAAGAACAAAAGAGGTCTTGGCCTCACTCAGTCCTGCCCAGGAAAGACCACTCCAGACTGAAGAAAACCTATCTAAGCCTGGTAGGAGAAAAATAGAGATCAAAGGAAGGGTCCTCCTTCCTCCAAGGAAGAATGGTGAGAGAGACTATGGAATTTGTTCAGATGCTCTGTTTTACTGGTTTACCACCCACAACTAAGAAGACCAATTTTTCAAGAAACAAAAGAAATTCTATCTCTTATGCTTTTTGTTTTTATACTTTAAAACATTTCTCATTATTTGTAAAAAAATACACAACATCATGTTCTTCACTATGGGGAATCTGAAGAAACAGACATGGTTCTTGCCTTCCTAAGGCCGAAAATTTGGTAACAATATAGGTATTCAGGGGTCTGAACTCCGCCCTTGTTAACTAGGTTATAAAGGCCAAGTTAGTTATCCTTTCTTGCCCTCAATTTTCCTGTAAATAGAACAAAGGAGTTGAACTAGATAATTTTACTGCTCCTTCCAGCTTTAACATATTAGCACTGTTTAGTTCTATTCTAGTCTATTCCCAGACCTATGTTTTCATTAGTTTGTGTTTTAAGCCCCGTCTCAAATATTTCATGGAATATGAAAGTGCTCAGTATAAATGAGTATTTTGTGGAGTTGTAACCTAGTCAAAACCATTATGTAATGATAAGGTGGTGAATTTGTTCTGCCCCATTCCTTCACATAATTATACACACTGGTCACTATCTCTTATGTAGACCACCTAGCTTAGTCACATTTCATGCTTAATAACATACACCAACTCTTTAAAAATTATATTAAAAACTAAGAAATTACTATTTGGTGATTTAATTTAAGCTTTGGAATTTGAATATATGTGTTTACTATAAAATCTATAGTTGTTCATGTCTTCCAGCCATAACTTCTCATATTTTCTGCAAAGGACTCTTCCGGATACATGGAGATGCTTAGTGAGGACTGTCAAGGAGGTTTTCAACTCAATATCTGAGCTTCCACCTTGAGAAACCAGGAAAAGAAGGAATTAACCCAAAACAATCAGAATAAAGAAAAAATAAAGATAAAAGCAGAAATAAATAAAACTGGTACTAGAAGATAAATAGGAAAAAATTAATGTAACCCAAAATTAGTTCATTGAAAAGATTACCAAAATTAATAAACATACAGCCAAACCAGCCAAGATAAAAAGAAGAAAACACAAATTACCAATTTGGGGAATGAAAGCAGAGACATCCCTACAGACCTTATGAACATTATAAGGACAATAAGAAAATATTACTAAAAACTTTATGCCCATCAGCTCAACAAAGTAGATGAAATGCACAAATTTCTTAAAAGAGACAATTACCAAAGCTCATTCAAGAAAAGATTGCTAACCTGAATACTCCTATATCTTCCAGCAAAGAAAACTTCAGGCTCTGGTAACTTCACTGGTGAATTCTATGGAACATTCAAGAAAGAAATAATGTCAATAATCTATAAACTTTTCAAACAATAGAAGAGGTGGGTGCACTACACAGCTCATTTTATGAAGCCAGCAGTACCCTGATACTAAACCCAGATAAAGATATTACAAGAGCAACAAAAAACTATAGACCAATATCTCTTGTTAATATTGATACAAAAATTCTCAACACAATGTTGTTAAATTGAATCTATATAAAAAGGATAATACATCATAATCAAGTGGAGTTTATCTCAGCAATGCAAGGCTGGTTCATCATTGGGAAATGAATCAATGTAATTTATCATATCAAGGCCTATTTATTTATATATATATATAAAAAGCATACCTTGCACCATAAACAAACATTAACTCCAAATGGGTTATAGATCTAAATATAAAATTTAGATCTAATCTAAACTAAACTAAATCTAAATTTATAAACATTTTAGAAAAAGCATAGAGGAAAACCTTTGATTTAGGCAAACATTTCTTAGAGAAATCACTAAAATCACAATCTAAAAAAACAAAATTGATAAATTTGATTTTATCAAAATTAACAACTTCAGTTCTTTGAAATAATGAAAAAGTAAGGCACAGATGAGAAGAATATATGTACAAATCACATTATCTGATTAAGGAAGGACTGGTGTCCAGAATATATTTAAAAAATGTTCAAACACCAAAAATAAGAAACCAAACAATCCAATTTAAAGAAATGATAAAAGATTTGAACAGATGCATCACCAAAGAAGAGATACAAATGGCAAAAATACACATGAGAAGATGTTGAACATCATTAGTGATTAGGAAAATGCACGTTAAAATCACCAGATACCACTATACACCTAATAAAGTGATTAAAACTTAAAAAACTGACAACAACAACAAACACTGACAATAGCAAGTACCGATGAGACTACAGAGCACTAGAACTCTCACTCATTGCTGTTGGGAATGCAAAATGGTAGCGCCGCTTCGGAAGATAGTTCGACATTTCCCAACACGTTAAACACATACTTAGCATATGATCAGGAAATTCCATTCTTACGTATTTTCCCAGGAGAAAGGAACACTAATGCTCATGCAAAAATCTTTTGGCAAATATGACAGCTTTATTCATAAACACTAAATCAGAGGACAATCTAAATGCCCTTCGGCTGGCACGACCATATAATTGCATATTGCTCAACAGCAAAAAGAAACGCGCTACTGATATGAGCAACGAGATGGATGAATTTCAAATGCATTATGCTAAATCCAAAAGCTACATACTGTTTGACTCCATTTATGTGATATTCTGGAAATGGCAAAACTATGGAGACAGATATCTGAGTGGGGAAGAGGGTTGGCCTCAGAGGGGCATGAGGGAAGTTTGGGGTTGGTGGACAGTTCTATATCTTGATTTGGATGGTGATTGTGCAACTATATGCATACACCAAAGCTCATAGAACTGTAGGCTTTAACAAGTGAATTTTACTGTATGTAAATTATAATTCCATAATGCTGACTGAAAAACAACCATGGAGATCATTATAAATAAGTGTAGACCTATAAGCCAAAGGTTTTCATACTTGAAACCTTTTTTTAATTCACCTAATAAAAAAATGCACACACCCCTTGACTATCACTCCCACTTCTGAGAATCTTTAATATAGATATTAACTAGCAATGCATGGAGACAGAATTATAAGCGTGTCTATTATATAATTGTTTGGATTAGGAAAAATCACCAAATTAATATATTTAAAACAAAGGACTAAATGACAACTATTGGGAGGACAGTTAAATAAATTATGATATATATATATATACACACTAAATATACACACTATGGACTATTGTATTTTTAAGTTGCAGAATAATATGTACAGTATGATTCCCTTTGGGGTTTCAAAAAGAAAGAACAGAAGAGAAAAAAAGAGAGACAGAGAGAAATTATTAGCATGGAAAAAAGGTATGAAATACATACCTGAAAACATTTGTCACTTCAGGAGGGTTGATTTGAAAGAAGATGAGATGATTATTAATTTTTATATAAATTTCTGTATTATTTGACTTTATAATGATCATAAATTGCTTTTGTGAATGAATAAATCTAACATAGTAAAAATAATTCAACATTTTTTGAATATCATACCAAATAGAGTTCATATAAATGGAGTCATCACAAATTGATATTTGGTACAGCGAACTATAACTTATCAGACTACTAGTAGTACCATGGTCAAGAGCATGGACTCTTGAGCCAGATCCTTCTGTTCAAATGCTGGTTCTACTACTATGAGCTGTGTGGCTTTAGACAAACTACTTAGCCTCTCTGTGTCTCAATTTGCTCCTCTATAAAATAGAGATAATAATTAACAGTGTCTAAATCATAGGATTTTTATGAGGATTAAATGTGTTAGTACATATAAAGAGTTAAATATAGCACCTGAACCACAGTCAACACTCAAGAAATGTTTGCTGTTATTAATAGTAAAGTCTGAGATTTCAACTCATTCTGAAATCTGAAGTAAAAAGAGTTTAGATCATAATTGCTTCAACTAGATTATCAGAATCTAAACAAGTCTCTTTTTCTTTATTATTCAAGGTAAAGACAATCAAAAATCCATATGTAGAATTCTTCACCATGTCACTTTAAAAAATAAAACTCTAACAAAACCATAGTATGGAAATTGTCTTTTCCCAAAAGGGTAAAAGTACTCTTTACTCATAATATAATCCTGTATATGAAGTCTGACACTTTTTCCTTTTCTTCACCTCCTTATCCAAAATTGTGCCCAGGTGCAGAAAAGGATTTGAGTTAGTGGAAGGGAATTCATTGCCATCTAAACTCCATATGGTCACAAGAGATACCAGAAAATGAAAGAAGGTTCAGTCAAAAAGACACTCGCAGTAAAACTGAATTTTTAAAGCTACATCTGTCATATTATTTGTGCCACATGAATCATTTGGTTGCAGTGAGGACAAAAGGAACTCAGTGCTAGGACTGCGGGACGTGTGTGTATTCGTGTGTGTGTGTGTGCGTGTGTGTGCCTTTCTCACAGAACATATGTTGCCCCACTTGGATTTTGCCAAAGGTGAAGTTGGACCATGTAACCAAATAGAGTGGTACACAATCAAACGTTGGGGTTTAGTCCTCATCTGAAGAGAAGCGTTTGATTTGAACTTGGATTAGGCAGTTTTGTTGACATTTTCCTGTGACTATAAAAAAAGACATTTTTATCTTTTCCAAATTAGCTTCTCTTCTTTTTCCCTCCTCCCCTCTTTTGTGGCATTCGACAACAAGAAGGGAAACTTTGCAGACAATAAATGCAGCCGAACCATGAAAAAAAATGAAACAGAATCGCTCTGTGACTCGCATGGTGTGGCTACAGCAAGGCAGATCCTAGAGATTTGGAATCATATCATCCTGAGCATCTGCACCACTCCTCCTTGGAGAGTGCATACTAATCATCTCTCTTCATGGTCAGTAACCACATAAGGACAACACCAGACGATGCCAGTGGTTTTGGTCCTGTAGCATTTATGTGCATCCCTGCAAAGATAGTCATGCCAGACAATATTCGTCAACCTTGTCCTTGGTCTTCTCTCTTGATTGAGGCAGATGTTTATTTTCCATCTGTACTATATGTCAGTGCAACTGCAGCCTTCATCTGGCAAAGGGTGGCTGTAATATTACGAGGCCATCACATAAGCTGCTGGAAAGATTACTCTGGTGAATAAAATCAGTTTATGGCTAAAAACATTTATTCTTCATTTTGATAAGCTCTTAACAAATGGAAATTTGCTTTCTTACACTTTTGCCAAGCATAGGACCATGTTTATTTCTCGCTATATGGGTCACGAAGGATTCCCAGCTGTTAGCTAGAGTCAGTTGTGCATTGCTGCACTCAACAACATCTGTTTCACAAAAACAGTATCCAGCTTTTAGCACTCAAATGGAGGTTATACCATATGCCAGCAGACCACTTAGTTTTTACCTTGGGAACCAACTTTACTCTAGTCAAGGTAACAGAGGAAAAACTGAATATTTAAATGTTACCCGGCTTCTGTCACATCTTCATGTGTGCCTGTCATTTCCAACTATATATAGTAAAGTTAGTTCCAAGCATGTACTGCAAGCTGTTCTTCTGTTTAATTATTAATTGGAAGAAAGTTTGTTTGCAAAACAGTTGAAATGTATTTTGTGATAGACGCTGATGTTGAATATAGTGCCATAAGATGATTTTGCAAAGAGAGCATTCTCTTAAAATGTTTATTAATATTAGCTAGGGACAAAAGAAATCAGGCTTATAGCCCCTAAGTAATGTGTGGCATTATGGAAAACTACAGAATATCAAATATTCTCTTAGATGACAAAATAGTTTTCATTGCTTGACTTTTGTCTTCGTTCCCATATCTCAGCCTTTTATACTTTTTGAAAGAAAATAGAAAACAAAACTTGTGTCTTCAGTTTATTTTATGAGAAACTTAAACTTGAAAAAAACACTTATTCAAATGCATATTGGTTTTCAAATTTGTGTCGCTGTTAGCACAGACCTTCAATCCCTACAAAAGATGCCTCACTTGTTTTCTAGAGGCCTAAAAGCAGTTTATTGACTCTGATAATGTAATGCATTGTCTTAGAATTATTTCCACAGGCAATGAATATTTTTAAAACAACACTAAAAAACACTGAAATTTGGGGCCGGCCGGGTGGCGCAAGCGGTTAAGTGCACGCGCTCCACTGCGGCGGCCGGGATTGGCAGGTTTGGATCCCTGGCGCGCACCGATGCACCGCTTGTCAGGCCATGCTGTGGCGGCGTCCCATATAAAGTGGAGGAAGATGGGCACGGATGTTAGCCCAGGGCCGGTCTTCCTCAGCAAAAAAAGAGGAGGATTGGCAGATGTTAGCACAGGGTGGTCTCCTCACAAAAAAAAACATTGAAATTCTATGTCTAGGTTTTCCAATTTCCTCAGGTCCAAAAGTGAAGACATTTAGTCCTGTTTGTCTCTAAGGCCTTTCCCAAGTGGTGTGATGCTACAATAGTACACAATGCTTACTTTAAAAAGTCTACTTTTTTTTCCTTATGGGCAGAAGTATTGTTTTTGAAGATTTCTTTGATGCTATGATAAATGCTAAGAGAAGAGATTTTCCTGAGTTGGAACTTTAACTGTGAGGCCTGAGCATCAAGAGGACCTTATCTGGACCTCAGTTAGGGAACCTCTTGTATCTTCTGATTTCATTTTCAAAGAACGTAAGAGATGCGTCCATTTCAGAACTGCTTCTCCATAGAGACTTCAGAACAACTTCGTTAGAAACTATTCAGTAATGACCACAACTAATTATTAGGTTATTTGAATTTCCCATCTGTGAACTTGCATAAGTCCATCTCTGGATTAATCGCATGACTAAGAAGGAGAAATAAGTTGGGTTATCAGCATGTGCAGCTTATGCTGATCTTGAACTTTGGTTACCTCTACTTTAAAGAATTGTCTGTTTCAAAAGCTAAGTCAAGGCCAGCCCTGGGTAGAAATGTGAATTTATCCAAGTTCGTCTTTGGCCTCCTCTGTCACTAAACCCCTCTCTGCTTTTCTTGAAACCTCCTGAAGTTATCTATCTTTAGAGTTACACCCAACAGACTTCACTTTCCATTATTTATCAAAAAACAACTTGGCTCTGCCAACAAGTACCAAGATGACCAGTGTGATTTGTAGCTGCCCACAACTTGACAACTTTGGTTATAATGAATAGAAATCTCCACACAGTACTATCCAATGGAGCCAAAGCAGGAGGAGCAGTGGATCTTAACAATGAACTCAACCAGGAACCGGAAAACAGAAATGCAGAGGCATTCTATCCATCTCTCTGAGGCCATGAAGTCCTTGTTTTTCTCTGCAGCAGTGCATGTGATATGCCAAAAACACATGACCTTGCTCTGCGGGAAAGGGCTATGAAAGCCTTGACTCTGCAATGGCGTCTGATTCCAAATTCTAAGGAGGGAGAACCAGATTGGCCCAGATGGAATCATGTGTCCAACACCGGTCTATTCAGCTATGGTCAATGGGGCCATGACCACATAGAAATAACATCAAGGAGAAGTTTGCCCCTTCATTAGGAGTTATGAGGAGTAAGCAGCTCTCAGAAATGAGACTGTGGACTAGGAATGCATTGCAATAAGTATCTCTTACACCACCCTTTCCTGGAGGTCCTAATGAGCACTAAAGTGTCTAAGGCCACCTTTGGAGAGACAGCTTGGCGTTGTGGTTGAGAACATGGACTCCACAGCTCACCAGCTGGGAATGGAGCCTAGCTCCAGCACTCTCCATGCAACTTAACCTCAGTGCCTTGCTCTCCTGGCTTATAAATTGGGGATTGCATCCCTCATGGGATTGCTGGGAAGATTAAATGAGTTGCAAAGCTCCTAGAATAGTGCCCAGCATATAGTAAGAGCTACAGAAGTATGTAGAAATGTTGCTGAGAAAAGATAATAAAAATAAAGCACTGTATAAATATAGGAAAATACTAGTTCTGGGTAAGATAAATTATACAACTATTTCTTGATCATATTTGGCATAGGGATACAACCCTTCCTTGAGGAAGCTAGAATGCTAAGAGATTGATTGATATCATGAATGGTTATAGGGTATGAAGAAAACCAGTCTATGAAATATAATGATAATGGGGGGAGGAAAGAGCTTAGGATCTAAAATTTGAGAATTGTTACATATACTTCTTATCTCACTGTAAATATGACAGGATAGAACACTCCATTTGTATTTGTTCTGAGGCATTCTTAGTGCTCTGGGGGCACTTGATAAATGTTAATAATAGCAAATGTCACCTAATTTACACTCTCCTTGCTGATCAAAAAATACACAAATTGTATGCCATCTAACAGAACAGCCCTCGCTAAACAGCAATTTATTTAGTCATTTTCCACTAATTAAATATTGTAAGATTTTATGGAAGAAACAGAAAATTGTCCCTCTTAATATGATTGTGGCAAAGATGCAGAAATCAGGGTTGTGGTTTTCTGCTGACTAGAGAGGTACATAGGAAATATTAATTAGGAAAAGAGTATGTTGTGGAGAAGAGATTGGGAGTGATGCTTAGAAAGGAAACAAAGCCTGTCCATTCAGAGAGTGCAATTTAATGTGCATTACTCAAGTGCATTACTCAACTGCAGTTGGCAAGTTGCTAGGTGTCTCTTTTTTATTTGCAATACATTAAAATTACCTCTTAAGATGTCTGTCTTGCACACATGCCATAAATTCTTGGAAGGCTGAGACTATGCCATTTCATCATCCTCACCCCACTCTTCTCAATATACTCAAACATAGGAAGTAATCAATGAACGTGTATTGAACTGAGCTTGATGTACAAATTTATTGGAGTCCTAACCTAAGAGGACTTGGAAGAAGGACATGGTGGAGCATTAGCAGCAAGCCAGAGGGGATGAGGAGAAAGTAGGGTCTATATTATTAAAACTGAGCTGGGTATAGAACTGCCCTTCAAGAAGAAGTCTCATGAGCATGACAAAACCAAGTTTGATTGAGATCAAACACACATATTATCTAAAGATTGTCAATTGTGAGTGGAGCACAGGAACAGGAGTTCTAAAGTGGTGGCACTGTTCAACATCATATCGTGGTGACTGATGCTTGTCATGTAGGGCGGGATGCCAACCAAGAATTAGGATTTTAAGGGTTTGTGGGGACAAAGTGGTATGAGCTAGGCAGAGTATCAGAGCTTCAGCCCAGCAAACTCTAAGTTCAAATTCCAGTCAAGGAAATAGAATGCTAACCAGAAAACATAGAAAGACTTCCAGTCTGGACAAGTACCACAAAATTGGGGGATAATCAAAGTTGGCGAATTCATGGGTGACTGGGTTCACTCTGGTTTGACAGATACTGGGCTTACAGGGGTACAATAGCCTGCTAATATACTGTCGACCCTGATTCTGACCTGCTCAAGAGCTAGGTGAATCAAGTTCTACCTACAGAACAATGAGAGGAGCTAAGGAAAGCAACGGCTAACACCATGGAGAACACTATCTGTTCACAGATATCCATTCATTCGATCACAGAAGAAAGTATGGATTTGGTCTCAGAGAAGTCAGTGCATAAAATCAGAGGTGACATTTATTCCTCTTCAAATGCAGGGCAATATGGAGAGACAGTAGCAGAACACAAGTCAGGCTAGCAGAGACAGCAGCCAGTAGCTTGATGGCAAGATAGTTTATACTATGGTTCAATTGTTGGTTAAGAATGGGCAGTGAGAGATAGAGAGAGAAATGGGAGGGCCACATTGTTGGTCCTGGGAGGTGATCACATGACATTCATAGCCTTTTATGTCAAGATCTGGATGACAATTTCATGGCGAGGGTAGCTCAAGCAAGATAAAACATAATCTTTAATTTCCGTTGGGGTAATCTCACTCAACTTGAGGTATCCTTGTATAATTAACTTTCTCTAGGAAAAAAGCTTCCAATTCATAGTACTTTTTAGCCATGTTATAAAGACAGATGAACCCGTCAAATGGAATAAATTTCAATTAAAGACACAACAAATGAACACATTGCAAAGGGTTAATAGACCTTATAGAAATGAAACCTTTCCTGTTTCCAAAAAGTCAATGGTCTTGGTTCTTGACTTAAATTAATCTACCCGCATTTCTACTGTTTATTGAATTCAAACAGTTTGGGGGAGAGAATGTGGAGTTCTTAGAATTGTGTTTTAATATGTGAACCAGCAGGAACATTCTCAAAGAAACCACTTAGCTATTATGCATTCATTGTGTTGTATCGATTTATTTTTTAAATTAGAAATCAGCTGCAATCAAAAGAGAGGATAATAAACAAAAGGCAATCTAAAATAACAAGGCTTACTTTCTAGGCTTTTGAAAAGAACTCTGGGAAACATTAGTCTTTAGCTATCAACTAAAAATAATCTTACTTCCCCAAATAAAAAGAATTCATATGTGTTTATCTTTGAGTAACTGATAAAGACTAAGAGTAGCTTCTTAAGAAACTCTAACAAAATCACTTCCCTCCCTTTTATCATCAGTCATTATTGTGCAAAGCTTTGAGCAAATTTAAATTTTATTGTTGACAAACTGGGATTGGGGTGTGTCATTGGCATTCTCTTCATGTTCTATTTTCAGAAATACAGAAAAATCTCCAAATGTTCTTTGTGGGTATATAATTCTTTTTCCTCTCCTCTATTCCCAAAGTATTCCAAGATAGAGTGACCATATAATTTATTGTAAAAATCAGGAAACTTTTGAAAATCAAAGGGAGTGTTACTAAGAATTATTCTAGAGCGACTGGTATAACTGGGATATAGTATTACCCTATTTGCAGAGCACTGTGAGCTCATCTCTCTCTTGTGGTAATTGTAGAAAATGGTTTATAAACTCCTTTGACAGCATTTTTATTGAATTAAAGGTTTGTCTCTTCAGTCCCCACTTAAAGATTATATGTAAAGAGAAATGTCTTTAGGAGCCAAGTACATTTTGATCCGTGAACACAAAGGCTGCTAAAGACAATTATAAGAAACGGTTCTTGAACTTTGACACAGTCACCTGTTCCCCCATTCATTTAT